>NC_136808.1:55801968-56429468 GCF_951216825.1 Electrona antarctica | reverse complement strand
AGATCAGTCTAGTCCCTCCCAGGTCTACGTAAGAGCTCTGAACATCTTCTTTGTATAGAGAAGTAGATCAGTCTAGTCCCTCCCAGGTCTACGTAAGAGCTCTGAACATCTTCTTTGTATAGAGAAGTAGATCAGTCTAGTCCCTCCCAGGTCTACGTAAGAGCTCTGAACATCCTAGTCCCTCCCAGGTCTACGTAAGAGCTCTGAACATCTTCTTTGTATAGAGAAGTAGATCAGTCTAGTCCCTCCCAGGTCTAAGTAAGAGCTCTGAACATCTTCTTTGTATAGAGAAGTAGATAAGTCTAGTCCCTCCCAGGTCTAAGTAAGAGCTCTGAACATCTTCTTTGTATAGAGAAGTAGATCAGTCTAGTCCCTCCCAGGTCTACGTAAGAGCTCTGAACATCTTCTTTGTATAGAGAAGTAGATCAGTCTAGTCCCTCCCAGGTCTACGTAAGAGCTCTGAACATCTTCTTTGTATAGAGAAGTAGATCAGTCTAGTCCCTCCCAGGTCTACGTAAGAGCTCTGAACATCCTATTACGATCAACTTGTTATTTATTTCAGTATTTTGTTTTCTTTCCTTTTTGCTGCTGCTTATTATGTTTACTTTGTCCCTGCTGTGCCATATTAGTATTATTCACTATGAACCATGTTTGCCTCTGACCCTTATATGAACCTTATTTAAATTGCCCACAAACCTTACCCTCTTAAAATGGTATTTCTCTAAGGTAGAGCATTTGGTTTTATGACACATCTCTCTCATAAAATGTCCAGCTATGCCAACATTTGCTGCGTTGGAGGACCTGCATTCATCACAGTGGTTACATATAATATTGTGTTTTTATTTTGACCTGACCTCAAAATTTAAAACAATTCTTCTAAATCCTCCAGTTTTCTGAAATAAATATGTTCACGATTTTTCAAAAATCGTGAACATGATTTTTCAAAAATATTTTTCAATAGCTAAAGCTTAACATAATGCTAACACCAAAAGGGGTTCCCGCCCCAAAATGGGTTATGAGCTAAAGAGATCATCACCCAGGGAAGATAATGGTTGAGGCCGACCTTCTTGAATTCCTCTCCTTCTCTCTCTGTGTCTCATCCATCCACACACATTACAAAACATGAATAAAGTAATGAACACATACACAAACACACACACTGCATTATGTACGTGCTTCTCTGTGTGGAAGCAAAACTGTCTGACCAGAGTGAAATCACACTTTAAATGTTATCGATCGTCTTTCAGACATGGAGACAAAGTTACAAAACAAAATGGTATCATAAATGTATCATTAGATCTGTTGGAGTCTTTGTTTAATATCAGATTTTTGTATTATTTCTTGTGGTGCATTTGTCAGCTAAAATGACTTTATTGTTCATGTTGTTCTAATTGGGACCACGTAGTATTGTTGTGAAATTGCCTTTTTGTTACATTTTTACATTGTATGGATAATGGGGTGGTTTAAGGACAAAGTCCTTTTGTGAAGAGTACATATCTATAGGACAAACCCTGGGAAAAGGGCAATACTGAAGGACTTTTAAAAACACGAATGTTAAATAAAACTGTTCATCATGCAAAATATGATTTTTGAGCCTTATATGAATCTGAATGACTTAAGCAAGTTGTCTTTGTCATATCACTTAAATATTATTTATCTTTTCTGTCTTTCTGTGCAGTGCTTGAGTTGGAACCACTGTAAAATAGGTTTGTGTGCGTGCTTTGTTAAGGTGTCCCTTTGTCCTCCAATGTCAGTGATGGGTTACACTGTTTAGCTATCTATTTTAATGCACTTTTAAATTTATCAGAGGAAGTCAAATACCAATGCATATCCAGTATAGCCTAGTCTAAAACATAAATACACATTTTACGCTCCGATGCTTTTAAACTCAGTGCTTTTACTGTATGGTATAAGTCCTGGCACCATATGCAGAGTTCTGGCTGATTATATACACTTCCTCTTATCACATTCCTTGGATGAGGGGCTGACATTTGCCTCTCAGGACACTTGAAAAGAGTGAATGTTGATTTTTTCTTTTAAGTCTAGTTTTAAGCCCCTGCTTCCCCAAAGCGCTTCCACATTAATCTCTCAAGACGTGTCCTTATTTTACCGAATGGGCACTTCCCAGATTGCTTCTACATTAACTTGCTTCAAGCTACAATTCATAAAGAAGGGCTCTTGGGTATACGGACGTGACACAAAACTCTGTCATGCTGCTGTCCTGGGCTCATTTACTCCCTTATTGAACGGCTGGCTTCGTTTCAGAGAGAGGAACGTATTCATTCATTCATCAGTTTGTGTTGTTTAGTGGAGCTGGGGTGTCTAACCCCCCCCCCCCCCCCCCCCCCCCCCCCCTTTCTAAAATGACCCTCGTCATCACTGATCTCTCTGCGTTTGAGAGAATCGGGTTGTATGATATATGTAGGAAGCTCTATGAGGTATCATTATTCGTATCAACACAAGCATCAACTTAAACATTGAGGTGTTAGAAGTGGTCAAGCTATACTAATTCTCATGTGATACCGGTCTGAACATGCTGACGCTGGTACTGCGGTTTCTTCTTGACCCCATCTGTACATTTGACAACACTGGACTGTTTGTAGTTCCTGGTAGCTGTGCTTATAGTGAATGTGTTTCACCATTTCAAAAAAGAAGAAAAAACTTGGAATAAAATTGACTTGTCAAATCTGTAAAAGTAAAATAAAAGAATTTCAGCACTGTCCCAAGCTATCTACTGAGAATCATTGTTTTTGTTTAATTCGATATCAATCGCTTCATCTCTTTATTGTCATGTATATGCCTAATTTGATCTGGAGTGAAAGTAATTAATATTAATATTTGATTCATTGATTTGATTAGTCCCATTTCATACCAAAGTTACCATAGCAATCAATCAATTTACCATTTTAACCCATTTTGTGCGGGAACCCCTTTTGGTGTTTTAAACATTATGTTATAATTTAGCTATTGAAAAATAGCAGATCTACAAGCTCGTAGCGCGCCACCGAGTGGCGCGCTACGAGCTTGTAGGTCTGCTATTTTTGAAATCGAAGAACCACTGACATAGAAACATAGCTTTTTCAGAAAACTGTCAGGATGTAAGACATTTTTTTAATCTTATCTCAGGTCAGAATGGGTTAATATTTGATTCATTGATTTGATTAGTCCCATTTCATACTTTATTGATTTTTATGTTGTAGACAATCCAAAGTTATAGCAATCAATCAATTTATTTTAACCCATTTTGGGCGGGAACCCATTTTGGTGTTTTAAAATAGATGATTTTAGCTATTGAAAAATAGCAGTTCTACAAGCTCATAGAGCTCATACGAGCTTGTAGGTCTGCTATTTTTGAAAAATCGTGAAAATATTTATTTCAGAAAACTGGAGGATTTAGAAGAACTTTAAAAAATGTTGAGGTCAGGCCCAAATGGGTTAAGCT
Organism: Electrona antarctica; assembly: GCF_951216825.1. Taxonomy (NCBI): domain Eukaryota; kingdom Metazoa; phylum Chordata; class Actinopteri; order Myctophiformes; family Myctophidae; genus Electrona; species Electrona antarctica. Next base: position 56,426,026 of record NC_136808.1, on the reverse strand, counting down.
GGTAATTGAGTAATATTGATTGATTTTTAAGTAGGCAACATCACTAATAGTAAGGGCATTTTATCAGGTATTTGACCAATCTGGGAACTCAATCGTTACCAAGAAATTTCTTCACCAATGTGTTTCTAAATGTGTCTAATAACATGTACTAAAAGTTTGAAATTCAACTCCCGTGGGAAAGTTGAGTTATTAGCATAATATGTGACCATACCCATAACATCCTATATAAGGCAAAAAAGTCCAAATTTCATAATTCTTTAAGTAGCATGTGACATATGAAACTAGGGTGTTTGCATGATTCTGAATCCATTCCAAGCATTAGTTTTGCACAAAAAACACTCCTTGGGCTAAATTAGGCCATATCCACTTGACCAAATGTGCTGACCTCATCACGTTTGTGTGGCCGTTTTCCTCCCAAGGAGTGTTTTTTGTGCAAAACTAATGCTTGGAATGGATTCAGAATCATGAAAACCCCCTAGTTTCATATGTCACATGCTACTTAAAGAATGATGAAATTTGGACTTTTTTGCCTTATATAGGATGTTATGGGTATGGTCACATATTATGCTAATAACTCAACTTTCCCACGGGAGTTGAATTTCAAACTTTTAGTACATGTTATTAGACACCTTTAGAAACACATTGGTGAAGAAATTTCTTGGTAACGATTTAGTTCCCAGATTTTCATAGATTTCTCTTACTATAGAACTGCAGCTAATGTTAAAGGTAAGTCTGCCTGGTGACAGTAATTCCAAAGCAGTGTCACATCTTAAATGCTTCAGTAAGAAGCTTAGTGTTCCTCTCTCTCCAATCCTCTCCACCGTAGAAATCACCTTGGTCCTCTCCATACTGTGCTGCACAGGGGGAAATACAGTATTCTTTTCAGGTAAGATATCATTCTCCTTTTGTTATTATATGCCTGAGATACTGTATTGTCATGGTTGATGATGACCCAAGTTCAAGATTTTTATTTTTATTTGAAATTCTAATTCTGAATATATTCAGAATGTGTAATAGCATTAGCACAAAACACCAACAATACTGAGTCCTCTCTTAAGTCGATGTTTTATTTATTTATTTATTTATTTATACCGACACTTGCCCCAAGAACATTTCACGTAAAGTTATGGCCTTAGCGTCTTAGATAATATAAGACTTTTAGGCAGGAGTGTTGTATCATGTTATGTGAATGTTCTCAATAATTGGAGGGAAAAAGATTGTTTCAGATCATAAGTCTAAGACAAATATGCTAATAGAACCTGCAATGCATTATTTTTTATGATAACCCTAGCCCTTGTCAAATGATAGTTTCTATGTTGGCTATTTGCAGAATTAGTCTCAAGGTGAATTTAAGTCATAATATAGTTGTACTGTAATTAAAACACACCTGCCTGTGGTTCTAAAAGATAGCCTCTCCTGACATCCACAAATTTTAGATGTTACTAACGTGTACGCACAGTGGAGAAAGAAGAACTAGTGCCAAAGTAAAAGTAGGCTACTATTAAAAACCTTTCAAGATTATTCCTCACGTAAGGTTCTCCAAGATAGTCCAACATTTCCCTCTGAGGGCTAGTGTAGTATATGCTTCCCAGAATAGTTCTGGTCAACTCGACTGGAGCTCAGCGAGAGATTGAATTACAGTAGCTTATCCCCCCCCCCCCCCCCGACCCCCCCCTTAACCCCTATACAGCCTGACACAGGAAGTAAGCACGCGCGCACACACACACACACACACACACACACACACACACACACACACACACACACACACACACACACACACACACGACACTGTGATAATTGTTGTTTGTGTCCAGGTACGTGTATGTACTATACAGTCTTGTATGGGTGTGCATACAGACAGTAAATGCCCACACAGACATAAGGAATGCCTCCAATGTGTTGGCCTGTAGTGTGCATGTACAGTGGTGGAAAGTAACTAAGTACTTTTACTTAAGTACTGTACTTAAGTACAATTTTGAGGTATTTGTACTTTACTTGAGTATTTCAAATTTCCAGTACTTTTACTTCTACTCCACTACATCTCGGAGCCAAAATCTGTACTTTTACTTCACTACAATAATTTGAAAACTTTAGTTACTAGTTACTTTGGAGATTTTAATTTTGATTAGAAAACATACATTAACCACTTCAACCCTATACATTTCGGCCATTTGAAAATAGCCGATCTACAAGCTCACAATGCGTCGCAACGCGACGCATTGTGAGCTTGTAGATCGGCTTGTTCAGAAACCTGCCTATAGAGCGTCGCAGTCCCGCCCCCTACCATGGACCAGGAAATGAATCCCAATGCATTTTTCCCATAGACATTTCAAAAAGTATTTATTTAAAGACGGTTACGCCGCGGACAAAGCCAACTCGAGTCGTGACAACTCATGACAACACAAACAATATTTTGGACCAAACAAATAATTACAAAGAAGAAAAACAACAAAAAAAGGGTTGTAACCTGCCGTTTTTTTCTTCTTTCTAATTATTTGTTCGGCCCAAAAAATTGTGTTTGTTGTCATGATTTGTCACGACTCGAGTTGGCTTTGTCCGCGGCGTAAACGTCTTTAAATAAATACTTTCTGAAATGTCTATGAGGAAAATGAACGGAGAATCATTTCCTGGTCCATGGTAGGGGGCGGGACTGCGACGCTCTATACCATGACTATCATTGATGGGGATTCCAAGCTAATAGAAACTACAAACTTTTGATCCTGGAAAGTTAGCATGCTGAAATAGAAGCTGCTATTCTTGCGTCAATTAAAAAAAAACTAGAGCAAGCAGACAGAAATTGTGCCATTAGTGAATTATTGAAGTGGTCCGTCTAGAAATGCCGCCCTCCAATTCATTTTTATGTTGGTGAGAATTCATTATTGGGTGTTTGGCTTTTTCTCTCAACACCCACATCTTAAAAATGCACTCCTTGCATTTACTTATCCATTTGTTCACACTCTCAGAGTTAAATGAACACTCTCAGAGTTAAATTAACACTATAAGGAAGGGGTCTGTGACCTTTTTTAAATGAAGTGCCATGTTTTTATTTTCCAGATCGTCAGTGTGCCATAATATCAACATTCATTCATTTTAATGACACCACGTGAAAAATTCCAACATATTTTGCTTGTCCACAAATATATAGTTTTTCCTTTCATGTTGTTATAATGATCATTAGACTCAGGGAAATAACAGAGTTCAGTTTTAATGAATGTAGAATGCAGGATGTAATTTACACACAAATGTGAGGGACTTCATTTATTTGACATTTTTTTAAATAGTTTATTTTAAAACCAAAAATACTCTCAAACACATTTGCCAGTGTGCCAGTGATCACCCTCCTTTGTGCCAATGTTGGCCCTGTTGCCTAAGGTTGCCTACCCCTGGAGTAGACCACTGGTGCCTAAGGTTGCCTACCCCTGGAGTAGACCACTGGTGCCTAAGGTTGCCTACCCCTGGAGTAGACCACTGGTGCCTAAGGTTGCCTACCCCTGGAGTAGACCACTGGTGCCTAAGGTTGCCTACCCCTGGAGTAGACCACTGGTGCCTAAGGTTGCCTACCCCTGGAGTAGACCACTGGTGCCTAAGGTTGCCTACCCCTGGAGTAGACCACTGGTGCCTAAGGTTGCCTCCCCCTGGAGTAGACCACTGGTGCCTAAGGTTGCCTACCCCTGGAGTAGACCACTGGTACCTAAGGTTGCCTACCCCTGGAGTAGACCACTGGTGCCTAAGGTTGCCTCCCCCTGGAGTAGACCACTGGTACCTAAGGTTGCCTACCCCTGGAGTAGACCACTGGTGCCTAAGGTTGCCTCCCCCTGGAGTAGACCACTGGTGCCTAAGGTTGCCTCCCCCTGGAGTAGACCACTGGTACCTAAGGTTGCCTCCCCCTGGAGTAGACCACTGGTACCTAAGGTTGCCTCCCCCTGGAGTAGACCACTGGTACCTAAGGTTGCCTCCCCCTGGAGTAGACCACTGGTACCTAAGGTTGCCTCCCCCTGGAGTAGACCACTGGTACCTATGGTTGCCTCCCCCTGGAGTAGACCACTGGTGCCTAAGGTTGCCTACCCCTGGTGTAGACCACTGGTGCCTAAGGTTGCCTACCCCTGGTGTAGACCACTGGTGCCTAAGGTTGCCTACCCCTGCTATAAGGAATTGACTATGTGTGTCCTCCTACAGGTGTGTTGGGTGAGTGACCGGCTGCAATCATGTGTGACCAGACATTCGTGGCCATTACTTTTGGCCCCTGTGACCGCTGCGAAAAGAACTTTCCCTTGATGAGTATCTACATCCAGGGTGAAGCCGCCACCTACTGCTCCTTCTGTGTGGATACGGTATGGACCTTTAACCAAACCACTGTGTACATAATATATATATTTCTTTTAATTTGTTTGAACGTATCTTATTTTTATTTTCAACTATATTATTATGGCCACCATTGGGATCGCTACCACCATTAAGGATAATTGTTGGATTTCTGCTTGAGAACCTGCGTGTTCAGCCAGGCTAGAGGTTGAGAACCTGCGTGTTCAGCCAGGCTAGAGGTCTTAATGATAGATTAACCTGTGTTCAGCCAGGCTAGAGGTCTTACATGATATATTCTTAATTAGTCTGTTAGCCATGCATGCCATGCACATCAGGAACACAAATAATACAGCTGTGATTTAATTTAATTTTAATAACAAATGATCAGGATAGCATAAAACAGTGGTTTTCAACCAGGGGACCACCAGTGGTCCTTGGGGGGTTAATTCCAGGTGGTCCCCACTTACATGATGGAAGAAGTCTAATTAGAGAATGTAGAAGAATTGTTAGTTTGCCTCAGCCTGTTATCTCTCCTAATGGTACCAACATCAATACAGCATGTAATTGTGGACAAAATCTTATCCAACAACTTTAGTTTTGGGGTCTGGGAGGTTAAATGTCATCAAATGGTGGTCCGTGGCTCAAATGCTGAATAAATAATGTGAAAAGGGTTGAAAACCACTGGCACAAAAGGTCAGATGACTCATGACTCCCGAGAGAAGACAGACTATGCACCCACTGCACACATTTTAAAATCCTTTTAACAACATATAAAGCACTACATGGCCTAGCCCCAGTTTATATCACCGACGTACTGGTGGCAAAACCAAATGTAAGACCTCTCAGGTCCTCTGACAAAGGCCTCCTAAATATTCCTGTGACAAAACTGAAAACCAAGGGGGACTGGGCCTTTGCAGTGGTTGCTCCCACACTGTGGAACGCCCTACCCTTTTCGATTAAAAATGCAGAGTCTGTTGAAGGTTTCAAAGTCTTGTTAAAAACTCACTTATTTAGGTTACATTTTATCTTGTAAACTTTTATTTTGACCATCATTGTTGTCAACTTATGTTTCTGCTCTTATTCTTTGTTGTGTTTGCTCCTTTGTGCCTTGTTTTAACTTGATTGTTTATATTGTTGTTTTTACTGTACAGCACTTTGTTTTGGAAAGTGCTTTATAAATAGAATTTACTTACTTACTTACTTACACAAAATTAAGTGGAAACCGAGCTACACTTCCTAACCATCTGTCCAGTCACGGCCACACAGCCAACTCAAGGTACGGCCACGGAGCCGACTTGGGGACCCAACACAAGGACAACACAAGAGACGGTCACGGCCACACAGCCAACTCAAGGTACGGCCACGGAGCCGAATTGGGGACCCAACACAAGGACAACACAAGAGACGGTCACGGCCACACAGCCAACTCAAGGTACGGCCACGGAGCCGACTTGGGGACCCAACACAAGGACAACACAAGAGACGGTCACGGCCACACAGCCAACTCAAGGTACGGCCACGGAGCCGAATTGGGGACCCAACACAAGGACAACACAAGAGACGGTCACGGCCACACAGCCAACTCAAGGTACGGCCACGGAGCCGACTTGGGGACCCAACACAAGGACAACACAAGAGACGGTCACGGCCACACAGCCAACTCAAGGTACGGCCACGGAGCCGACTTGGGGACCCAACGCAGCTCCTCCAAGGAAAACAAAAACAAATTAACGGAGCTGAACGTGAATCCCCCCCACCGCCCACCCCTTTTTTCCCTCACTGTATATGTTTCTTTTCCCTTTTTACCTCCTTTATGATGAATTCTTGTTCTGTCCTTTGTCTATATAGAAGTGTCTATTTGTACGTCTCTAAATGTTTTTGATGATTTGAACATGGTGGACCCTATTGGAAACAAGTGTAATGCTTAATTGGGTCGTCCACTCACAGTTAACAGCCTTTGTATTGAGTTTGTGCTTGAAATGTACTGTAATTCTGCAAACTGTTAATACATTTTTCAATCAATCAATCAATCATTGTACCAAGACATCAGAGACACATACTTCCCACAGATTCCCATATCTGCTGGGCGAAGTACAACAATGTGCAAACACAGCAGCAAGATTCGTGAGTTGCTGTGATAGAAGGATATCAAACGGAACACAACCACCCTAAAGACTAATCATTGTGTATATTCCTGCACTATACCTGCATCCAATGATCTTGGTACATAGAATCTATTGAAGATTCTAACTTTCAAATGTACATCATTTTTGTTTTGATTGTATTGCTGTATTGTTGTATTGTGCGTTCTGCTTTGGCAATGTAAACGTATGTTTTCTCATGCCAATAAAGCCCTTTGAATTGAATTGAATTGACTCAATTCCATTGCGGTCCTGAGAAGTCGATAAGAGGCATGTGGTGGACTACCTGGCTGGGCCACCAGATATCTGATCTTATGGCTACGCTACGTGAGACTATATTCACAGAGATCTCTGATCATCTGGCTACGCTACGTGAGACTATATTCACAGAGATCTCTGATCTTCTGGCTACGCTACGTGAGACTATATTCACAGAGATCTCTGATCTTCTGGCTACGCTACGTGAGACTATATTCACAGAGATCTCTGATCTTCTGGCTACGCTACGTGAGACTATATTCACAGAGATCTCTGATCTTCTGGCTACGCTACGTGAGACTATATTCACAGAGATCTCTGATCTTCTGGCTACGCTACGTGAGACTATATTCACAGAGATCTCTGATCTTCTGGCTACGCTACGTGAGACTATATTCACAGAGATCTCTGATCTTCTGGCTACGCTACGTGAGACTATATTCACAGAGATCTCTGATCTTCTGGCTACGCTACGTGAGACTATATTCACAGAGATCTCTGATCTTCTGGCTACGCTACGTGAGACTATATTCACAGAGATCTCTGATCTTCTGGCTACGCTACGTGAGACTATATTCACAGAGATCTCTGATCTTCTGGCTACGCTACGTGAGACTATATTCACAGAGATCTCTGATCTTCTGACTACGCTACGTGAGACTATATTCACAGAGATCTCTGATCTTCTGGCTACGCTACGTGAGACTATATTCACAGAGATCTCTGATCTTCTGACTACGCTACGTGAGACTATATTCACAGAGATCTCTGATCTTCTGGCTACGCTACGTGAGACTATATTCACAGAGATCTCTGATCTTCTGACTACGCTACGTGAGACTATATTCACAGAGATCTCTGATCTTCTGGCTACGCTACGTGAGACTATATTCAAAGCCTGGCGTTTATAACTAATTTGTCTGCTGAATTATGGGACTTGCAGCTGTTGGTGACCCGCTTATTTCCAGGTGTGTCAGTAAGTGTAACGATTTGATGGGGGGTATATGCTTTGTCAGGCTTCCTCAACTTCTCTCAGCTCTCTATCTCTCTCTGTCTCTCTCTCTCTGTCTCTCATACGCACACACATGCACATTGTACACTCATACACACACACACACACACACACACACACACACACACACACACACACACAATGGTAGTACTGTATCACGGCTGTTATCTTGAATCCTACCCAACAAACGGCATGCACGCACGCACGCACGCGTGCGCACACACACACACACACACACACACACACACACACACATGTACGGTACATACACAAACACATGCTTTAGCCTCACAGCAACACGCAGACACAGTGGAGTGAGAGATAGACATGCCAGAGGCCTGTCTATCCTCTGTGTTCTGTAGGCCTTTGTCAACAGCTTTTATCTTGTTCTAACAGTGGTTCTCACAGTGGGATCCGGGAGGGTTCCAAAAGGATCCAGGAGGGTTCCAAAAGGATCCAGGAGGGTTCCAAAATGGTTCCAGGAGGGTTCCAAAAGGATCCAGGAGGGTTCCAAAAGGATCCAGGAGGGTTCCAAAATGGTTCCAGGAGGGTTCCAAAAGGATCCGGGAGGGTTCCAAAAGGATCCAGGAGGGTTCCAAAATGGTTCCAGGGTTCCAAAAGGATCCGGGAGGGTTCCAAAAGGATCCAGGAGGGTTTCAAAGGGATCCGGGAGGGTTCCAAAAGGATCCAGGAGGGTTTCAAAGGGATCCCAGCTAAATGAGTGATATTTAGCAGGGATTTTCTAGCCTGGCTAATAAGCCAGACTCAATTCCATGCTTTTGGCAAACGTTGATCAAAATTACAATTCTTTGTGTCACGCTGCGAGCTTGTATTGTACATCTGCTATTTTTTATATTTTCCTTTTCTTTTTTAAATAAATCTTCTTTGGGAACTACTGATATAACCTAATGGCATCAATCAGTTTAATCACTTTAACCCTGTTTTATACTCTGGCTGTTCTTTATGGGGGTTTACTGTTAACCTGACTCCACCAGATGGGGCAGCAGAGAGTAGTATACTGTGATAGTTGTTAACAATTTGAGAACCTGTAGCATGATTGTGTGATCGATTACTTAACCCCCTATAAAACCTCACATTTTAGTTATATCATTAAATGTTGTATAAGTTGTATTTTTGGTTAAAACAAAAGGTTTTAAAGCTCTATATTCTGATAGTTCAGTACATCTCTCCCCCATACATTTGCAGGTGCCAATTTCATACAATCAGGATAGAGAAGCCATTTATCTTATCAGCTTCAATTTGATGATGTTCCAGTTCCAAATTCCAATGTTTTTGTTTCATAGGCTACCTCCAATTAAAATTGCTATATCCTGACCTGTTAGGTCCAATATGTGCAATCATTTCAATAAACATTGAACAAGTCCGGCCCTCGACTTATACCAATTGTTTTTATTTTGGCCCACTATGTATTTGAGTTTGACATCCCTGCACCGAAGGCATGGTCGCACTGTGATTGGCCATATGGAGCGTGTCCTGAATGTACAGGGTTTGAGTTGAGAACTCTGGGGCTTTGGGGCAGGCCCATCTAGAGTTTCATTTAAATGGACAGTTCAGGATCAACATATGGAATGTCAGAACAGGTCTGCTCCATATGGGGATTTAAGGGTTTGAGGTGAGATGTAGAGTTGCTGGCCAATATTGATGACATCAGCGATCTCCATATATGGGCTTAATATTGATGACATCAAGTGATGTCACGAGGCATGACCATATATGGGGCGTGACCAACTGACTGGTGGGAAATGCACGATTTCATAGTTGTCAATAATAATAATAATAGCCTAATATTAATAATAATAATATTAGCCTACAGTAGGCTAATATTAGATATTGTTGCATTAAAGTAAGAGCGACTTTTCTCATGGCAAAGCAAAGCCAATCATCAGCCAACGGAGCAAGACTCCATAATTTGCCCACCCCGTATACGACCGAAAATAACCGAACCGAACTATACAAGCTCACAACGCCTGCCTGCGTCTCGGTCGCTCGCGACGCGTTGTGAGCTTGTCGTAGACAGACCTGCTATTTTCGTCACCGCGACACCGTCGTACGGTGTGGTATAAAACGCAGTAGAATTCGAATGGAGGAGGAGGAGGAGGAGGAGGAGAGAACTAGAAGCCTCCACAGCACTCGGCAGCAGACAGGAGCCGGCGGACAGTAGGAGCCACTGAGCCAGGGAGGAGGTGCAGTGATCGTGTTTTTGGGAGGTGGCGGTCGCATTATTATACGTATAAAGGTATATAATAATTCTCTTGGCGTTGATTGTTGTTTGTTAAAGATGGCGTGTGAGGGTCTGACGAAGGGAGAGACCCTGGTGACGCTGAAGAACGAGAGCGACAGCTTGAAGAAGAAGCTGGAGGAGGAGAGGAACAAGCTGCACGATATAGAGCGTGAGTCAGTGCATGGATGGATGGATGGATGCATGCATGCCACATTATTATGCATTACCTTAATACAGTGGTTTTCAACCCTTTTTCATATCAAGGCCCATTATGTATTCTGCATTTGAGGCACACGGACCACCATTTGATGACATTTAGCCTCTCGGACCTAAATCCTTGGAATATTTTGTTGTTGGATCAGATTTTGTCCACAATTCCATGCTGTAGCCTATTGCTGTTGGCACCAATAGGAAAGACAGACAAACGTTGATCAAAATAGCAATTCTTCTACATCGACTTCTTAAAGACTAAGTAGCCTAATGCAGATGTTTAACAATTCATGTAACTTGAGAGCGTACAATTAAACCAAATGGACCTGTACGGGTCCATTTGGTTTCATTTCACATGCACTCTCAAGATTTAAACATCTATATAAGGATCCATTTGGTTACCAACTCTCCATCATTTAGCTGGGGACCAACTGGAACCCCCCCAAGGACCACTGGTGGTCCCCGGACCACTGGTTGAAAACTACTGCCTTAATATAGCCTATACATAATCATTCATATGCATTATGCCATATAGGCTACTGTTACAATATTAATTGAATAATAAATAACATATTGCTCTCATGCGCGCACACACGCACACACACACACACACACACACACACACACACACACACACACACACACACACACACACACACACACACACACACACACACACAGTTTCAGTATTAAGATATAGTGCCTATTTATATGGCCTGCTGTTTTGATTGATTGATTGAAGTATTTATTTATTAATAGATTGGAGAATTACAGTACATTTCAAGCACAACTCAATATACAAAAACTGTTAACTATGTGGACGACACCATAAAGCAATACACTTGTTTACAATAGGGTCCACCATGTTGGAGTAGACCTATTGATTTAATCGTAAGTAACACACATAGCCTACCATATGGGCTACTGCTAAAATATTTATTTTGATTGATTGATTGATTGAAATATTTATTAACAGTTTGCAGAATTACAGTACATTTCAAGCACAAACTCAATACAAAGGCTGTTAACTGTGAGTGGACGACCCAATTAAGCATTACACTTGTTTACAAGAGGGTCCACCTTGTTCAATTCATCAAAACATTTAGAGACGTACAAATAGACACTTCTATATATAGTCAAAGAACAGAACAGGAATTCATCATAAAGGAGGTAAAAAGGGAAAAGAAACATATACAGTGAGGGGAAAAAGGGGTGGGGGGGAATCCGATTTTACGGGGGCCAGTTTCGAATTGCAGCCGTCCGTATGTTTAACCATGACATACCATACCATACCATACCATACCATACCATACCATACCATACCATACCATACCATACCATACCATACCATACCATACCATGACATGCCATGCCATGCCATGCCATGCCATACCATACCATACCATACCATACCATGACATACCATACCATACCATACCATGCCATGCCATGACATACCATGCCATGCCATGCCATGCCATACCATACCATACCATGACATACCATACCATACCATACCATACCATACCATACCATACCATACCATACCATATACCATACCATACCATACCATACCATACCATACCATACCATACCATACCATACCATACCATATACCATACCATACCATACCATACCATACCATACCATATCCATATCCATATAACCTATTGTTACAGCATTCTTCTAATCATAACACATATACACCATGAAGGCTACCTTGTTAGGCTACTGTTACAATTTTAATTTAATCATTACATTATATCATAGTACTGTTAATCATTACATTATATCATAGTACTGTTAATCATTACATTATATCATAGTACTGCTAATCATTACATTATATCATAGTACTGTCATTATAGACCTACAGTATGCATGTGATCGTCATAATCGTAACACATATTACCATATACATTGTTACAGTATTCACTTAATCATAATAACACACAGCATGTGTAGGCATAGACTGTTACAATATTAATTATGTTATAACGTCATTTACGTCACACATACTGTCACAGTATTCATAACACATATCACCATACAGTATGTATTGATTTAAACCAGCGTCAAATAACTATACAGGGGGGAAAAGGTTACCAAAAATATAGATATACCCCCTGTGTGTGTGTGTGAGATTTTATTATCATTATTCTACACTTTGAGGTGCAACCTAACCTGGTATAGGAAATAAATGAACATAACTGTGTGTGTGTGTGTGTGTGTGCGTGCGTGTGTGTGTGTGTGTGTGCGTGTGTGCGTGCGTGTGTGTGTGTGTGTGTGTGCGTGCGTGTGCGTGTGTGTGTGTGTGTGTGTGTGCGTGCGTGTGCGTCTAGTCCACAAGGTGGCTGAGAAGGTGGAGGTTCTGGGTGCTCTACCAATTAAGACCAGGCGTGTCCTGAAGGGTCATTCCAACAAGGTGCTCTGTATGGACTGGTGCAAAGACAAGAGACGCCTCGTCAGCTCATCACAGGTGCACGCACGCACGCACGCACGCACGCACGCACACACGCACGCACGCACGCACGCACGCACGCACGCACGCACGCACACACACACACACACACACACACACACACACACACGAACGCATACATACATATACTGTACCAGATGTTCTACTTATAATGGTTGTATAAACCATTTACAGTAGGCCTGACGTCAAAATAAAGAAAAACGTTTGCTCTGAAACAATATATATTCGAAGATTTGTGCCGCATTGTCACAATTTTTCTAAAATAGCAGACCTACAACGAGCTTGTAGATCTGCTATTTTTTTAATAGCTAAAGCATAACATATAATGCTTAGTTAAAACACCAAAACGGGTTCCCGTCCAGAATGTGATAATCGTTGCTGTCAGGAAGGAAACACCTAAATCCATTTTTGAGGTTTTTAATTATAATTTTTTGCATAAATCAGTTCTAATGTTGAACACCCTTTACACGTCTGTGTGTTGGTTAAAAAAAAATATTGAACCAATGAACAGTAGTAAAAAGCGCTTCAGACAAAACCTCTTAACTGCATTATAGACCCTCAAGCTGGCTGCTAAATCAGCTAACTCCACCGCCTCTCTCCCTCTCGTGCAAGTAATTGGCAATATGTAAAGTCACATATACCAACCAACGTTGATGAGGCAGTATTGCTTTGTTTTAAAAAATATAAGGTTTTCTTCATTTCTTGAAAAAATAATAATAATAATTTCCTGAAACATTTACATTTTGGAGTTGGTTTTCTTCCCAACAGCAGAGAAATGATATGTTGGTTTGTCATTTTTAATTGATTTGTTTCTTATTTCATAATAGATTTTTGTAAGATGCTTTTTAAATATTTGATATACTAGGCTATATCTTTTACGTGTGATACACTGATATTGTAATATTTTCTATTGTTGTTGCACACACAGCTTTTTGATGCAAATGACACCACACACCCCCAATCACACTAGTCTTATCCTACTTGTAGATCTTCATAGAAAGTCCCTTGGAGAACACCAATTTAATTTAGCATTGGAATATCTATAGGAATATCTGTAGATACAGCATGTCTGTATCTGTAGGCCGCTCTCAAAGAGCACTTACGGGCAGATGCAATTCAAAACCGGCCCCTGAAGTCCCCCCTCGCCTCTATATTGTACATGTTCTCCTTTTTTTCCAACCATACATAGAAGTACATATTTTTATGTCTTTAAATGTATAGATGAATTGAAAATGGAGGACCCTTATGTAAACAAGGCTTAGTGCTTTTTCTCCTAGCATATTTTGTATTGACCTGTACTTTCCTTGAACTGTACCCATTCTGCAAACTGTTAATACGATGTTCAATCAATCAATCAATCAATCAATCAATCAATCAATCAATCAATCAATCAATCAATCATTCAATCAATCACGTTGACTTTTCAGTCATGGGTGATAGTCTGCATCTGCTCTACAGTATGTAACACTAATACATCTACTTCTAGGATGGGAAAGTGATCGTCTGGGACGCTTTCACCCTTAACAAGGTGAGTAAAGCAGGTATATCAGCCCAACTTCAACTTCATTATCACAGGTTTACAGGTGTATAAATAATTATTTGTCGTACAAGCTGACAAAAAGAATAGAGATAGATAGAAATCAGGAAAACAGGCCAGAAAGGGTCACATATTCATAATGAGTAGAACACTATCGGGACATAACTCGGACGGCTCTGAATCGTGTTTTTCTGTACTGTGTTTTGTTGTTGGTGTTTGAACAGACCTGTGAAGATGAATATCCTTTGGGACAATAAAGATTATTATTATTATTATTATTATGTAATCCCTTCTACAAAAACATACCGGTAACTGTTTCAGTGTTAAAGGTCTTCAGAGAACTGGCCATTTATCCTTAGTGTAATCCGTGGGAATGGTAGCTATCTAATTTTAGAAGGAAGCCTAATGCTCTCCATATACAGCTTTTACTGTCGTCCATGGATGGACTGACCATGTACTGTACTGTACTGTACTGTACTGTACTGTACTGTACTGTACTGTACTGTACTGTACTGTACTGTACTGTACTGTACTGTACTGTACTCCTGAGAGAGGGCTGGACAGGATGGACTGACCATGTACTGTACTGTACTGTACTGTACTGTACTGTACTGTACTGTACTGTACTGTACTGTACTGTACTGTACTGTACTCCTGAGAGAGGGCTGGACAGGATGGACTGACCATGTACTGTACTGTACTGTACTGTACTGTACTGTACTGTACTGTACTGTACTGTACTGTACTGTACTGTACTACTCCTGAGAGGGGCTGGACAGGAGGATAATGTATGTATGCCTTCCAGAGGGGAGACCAAAGATTATCTATCCATCAACTGACACTGAAGTGTGCGTGTGTGTGTATGCGTGTGTGTGTGTGCCAGAGAGTGCACTTACATGGCAGCTTAATCCTGTCTCTTGGTGGGACAGCCTTAACCATATATACTAAAAGCATCCCTCATTAACTTAAACCACCCATATGTATGTGATGTTCTATAGTACTGTTTAGGTCTGTTCTCAGCAGAATGTGGACTCTATACTGAATACTGTGTGTGTGTGTGTGTGTGTGTGTGTGTGTGTGTGTGTGTGTGTGTGTGTGTGTGTGTGTGTGTGTGTGTGTGTGTGTGTGTGTGTGTGTGTGTGCGTGTGCGTGTGCGTGTGTTCCAGGAACATGGAGTGACCATGCCTTGTACATGGGTGATGGCGTGTGCCTATGCCCCATCAGGCTGTGCTATAGCCTGTGGGTATGTACCATACATCAGTGGTTCTCAAAACATTTTCATGTCAAGGACCCCCATTGAAAAAAATAATGCACCATAAGAAAATATTGACTTTCACAATGCAACGCGTTTTGAGCTTGTAGATCTTGTAGTGTTTAAACTGTTTTTCATTAATCCTGGAGGACGCCCTGGAACCCCCCCCCCCCCCCCTCCCCAACCCCCAAGGACCCCTGGGGGTTGTTGGACTCCACTTTCAATCAATCATCAATCAATCTTTATTTATATAACACATTTCAGACAACGAGTGTAGTTCAAAGTGCTTCACAATTCACATAAAGAGCAAAATACAACAAGAAAGCATCAACTACATAGTAATAGTAATAGTAAAAACAAAAGGAGCAACTAAAACTCTGCTGCTGAGCTAATACAGAAAACCGACCGAGGATAAATAGCATGTTGAGCTTCATGCAATAATACCAACCGACCACTTCTGCAGTAATTACATTTTTCAATAGATGAGCAGGGAGACCAAATACAACCGCAGCAGTTGTGTTATATTGTGTATTGACCTACTCTACTCATATTGGTCAAAACAATGTTGTGTTCCCTAAACAATGTATTGATCGCAGCTTTAAAACAAAGAGACATTAAATATCCACCGACTGTTACTGACTGTGTTTTATAATGAACTCCATTTGACGTTTGACCTTTCTCTTCTCTCCGACAGCGGATTGGATAATAAGTGCTGTGTGTTTCCGTTGTCATTGGACAAAAACGAGAACCTTGCGGCCAAGAAGAAGAATGTGGCTATGCACACCAACTACCTATCAGCGTGCAGCTTCACCAACTCGGACATGCAGGTAAGAAGCCATGGATCAATCCGTAACGGAGCCTGGTCGATGCCAGATGTAGGCCTGATGCCAATCCCGATTATGGTGGTTTGACCCATATTTTTTTGTCATTTGAAAAATGTTGATTTGATTAAAGTTTCTATTTGAGAAGACGTTTAACTTGCAGTATATGGTATTGGTAAGTCAAATAAATGAATACAAATATGTTTTTGTAAAATGACTGGATTTCTCCATATAATACAATAAAATAATCGATTATTTCAGTAGCAAGAGCTTCAAAATGTCTTCTAAATCTAGTCAACCAGGCCTGCAGTAGGCTATGCACTGGGAAAATGTCTTCTAAATCTAGTCAACCAGGCCTGCAGTAGGCTATGCACTGGGAAAATGTCTTCTAAATCTAGTCAACCAGGCCTGCAGTAGGCTATGCACTGGGAAATGTCTTCTAAATCTAGTCAACCAGGCCTGCAGTAGGCTATGCACTGGGAAAATGTCTTCTAAATCTAGTCAACCAGGCCTGCAGTAGGCTATGCACTGGGAAAATGTCTTCTAAATCTAGTCAACCAGGCCTGCAGTAGGCTATGCACTGGGAAAATAAACTAGAAATACAAGGAAATGAGGGAGAAACAAAGCTTGTCTTGCATAGCAACGGTTGCTATAACTATTTGGATTGACATGATTGGACAATCGCTTTTGGGGTGGGATTTAGCGAAGGGCTAATAATTGCCGATCCAAAAAGTTAAATAATGGCCAAACCGATAAACTAGTCTGGCTCTCATAAGAAGCTCTATGGACAAATCTGGAATTGGAGTTAACCACTTGAAGGTCTTCACACTTCGAGGGCGTGACAGAGAAACAATACGAAAATTGCGTATTATTAATTGAGTATTTCCCATCAAAATGATTAATATAATTGATGCCTCACTCATTCATACACACAGGTTGATGCCTTTTATTCGCAGTCACACAAAGCCCCACCTCGTACAGTATGTGGTGTGAATAATTCAGTGCAGTCAGGTCTTCAGCAGGGCAGAGGAGCAGACCACAGAGGGAGCAGGCCCCCAGGGGAGGGGGGGGGGGGGGGACGAGGAGCAGGGGACGTGAGACGGACTGATGGTCCCTCATTGTGGGGGTATTAATAGACACAGAGTGGCCTTTATCTGACAATGAGCAGAGCCTGCTGTGACCTGAGGACACACACACACACACACACACACACACACACACACACGTTATCGTGTGTGCACGGCAATGCGAGCACACACAAATGCCCATACTGTACAGTGTACAGTACGTCACGCATGCAGCACACGCCCCCACACAGGAACACTGCAAAAACACCCTTTAACTTAATAGGTAGTGTAAGTGATGCCATTTTGTTTGTTCTTTAACAAACACTATTTTTCAGTCGGGATGCCAGTTTTATCCAATCAGCGGAGAGAACTCATGCAGGATACAGGATAAACAATTGAAATCGGAATTGAGGAAACAAATAAATAAGTAGACAATTAAAAAAATAATAATAATAAAGCTGGGTCTCTGGCAACCCACCAGATTGTTTTCCTCTAAGTAGCCGTACCCTTTTGGTGTTAGCATTATGTTATGCTTTAGCTATTGAAAAATAGCAGATCTACAAGCTCATAGCGCGCCACCGAGTGGATTTTTGAAAAATCGAAGAACAAGACATTTTTAGAATCTGATCTCAGGTCAAAATGGGTTAAAGAGTGGGAGAGACTGGGAGAACAAAAACAAGCACTCTGTAGCAACTAGCAATGCGTCCAACCACAATGAAGTGTATTGTAGGATCTGCATGGTTACTTATTATCCAATAATGCTACACATGTCATTTCTGCTACAGTTGATATAATGTTCATTGGCCTGGCTAATAAGCCAGACTCAAATCACACCGGCAGGCAATTTTTGTTTTGCCAAAGGCTGATTCGGTCTGGCTTATTAGCCAGGCTAGCAATGTGCTACTGTGACTTGCACTTCCCTCTGTTCACCACTGAGGGGCAGTATCATACCTAGGCTGTCCATTTATTGTGCAGTGTGTCACAGTAGGAATGGGAAATGAAATAAGGCAACGTAGACCTGCCAATATTATCATTATCTACATAATATACTATCTACATACTATGGGGGTTGAGAAAGAGTACAATATTTAGCTTGATTTCTTCCATAGTACACCGTTTATGTATATATTTTACATGACACATTGCAATATTCCATTAGTATACTTGATATTATTAACAGGGGTCTCCCCATCTCTCCAGCTCTTTTAAAACAGAACTTACATTTTCAGGTCAGTATACCAATTTCATCCAATCAGGTGAGTAGAGTAGAATTGGGAATTATGAAATAAATATAGGCATGAGCAGAAGACATTTGAATTGGAACACTATAAAAAATAAACTATCTCCTGATTGGAATGAAATTGTTGTCACACATGGTATTACATTTTATTTTGACTAAGGAGCTAGAGAGACAGGTCATTGACCATGCATTTAGGAAATAGAAACAGTCCTACTGATACGATGACGTGTCAAATTTGTCATTTACTGGGAAGTCGAACGTCAAGAACTTCCACAGAGAAGGTAGCTAGAATCTCAAGGGAAAGTGTACCGGATTGACTGGTTGAGTCACCATTATAAGGAAATGGGCCTACATAATCAATCACACGTGTCTGCTTGCTCATACATTAATAATGGAAGGTTCAGAGAACTGAATAAGGGCAACTATGGGAAAGGAATAGATCAGTTGTTTGAGCTCTGGAGTCAAAACGGACATATTAGCATATGTCCGTTTTGATTTACCTCAAATTAACAAATTAAATGAAGCCCTTAACAGTCAATATTTAATTTCAATCTTTTCCCCACACCACGCCCATATCCCATATCCCCCCTCCCAACACAACAGTCACAGAGGTCCCCAGGTCAGTCAGGAAGGTGGTTCATAATCAGTTGAAAAGCCCTGCTCTATAAGGATCTGAATATAGAGCTTGAACTTTTTAACACGTTTTGACCAAAAAATGTCTCACTTACACTACCTTTAATGCAAGTCCACAAATGCACTTTGTTGTTGCTTTTGTTTGCATTAAGTATGCATTTTTTTTAGATCTTTTTTGGGGAGGGCTTTTTCTGCCTTTATCGATACAGATAGTAGTCTGACAGCCAGGAAATGGGGAGATAGGTGGGGAGTGACATGCAGCAATGGTCCGGGCCATTAAGTATGTATTTTGTGTGTGTATGTGTGTGCGCTCGTGCGTGTGTGTGTGTGTGTGTGTGTGTGTGTGTGTGTGTGTGTGTGTGTGTGTGTGTGTGTGTGTGTGTGTGTGTGTGTGTGTGCGTGTGCGTGTGCGTGTGCGTGTGCGTGTGCATTCCAGATCTTGACTTCCAGTGGTGACGGCACATGTGCCTTGTGGGATGTGGAGAGCTCTCAGCTGCTGCAGAGTTTCCATGGTCACACAGCTGATGTGCTGTCCCTGCACCTCGCCCCCTCAGAGACCGGCAACACCTTCGTGTCTGGGGTGAGTTTTGTGTGTGTGTGTGTGTGTGTGTGTGTGTGTGTGTGTGTGTGTGTGTGTGTGTGTGTGTGTGTGTGTGTGTGTGTGTGTGTGTGTGTGTGTGTGTGTGTGTGTGTGTGTGTGTGTGTGTGTGTGTGTGTGTGTGTGTGTGTGTGTAAAACAAAAAAAAATCACTGTTAGTGTTTTCTTGTTTGCTTTTTAAAATCAATGTCTGATCATTTTTTTTAGAATGATTTATTTGATATGTTCAGTTAACCGTTGCACCACTATATATACAGTATATTTTATTTAAGCTCAGACACAGAAACACAGGACACATTTCCAGCACCCACCAGTAAACAGAACAGTGATCTGTTCTGGTGATGTAAAGATCATGTGAAAGTGTATTTCCACACTCACTCCAGAGGGGCCACAGTGCATGTTACTGTCGTAGCAAAGATAGCCGTTCTACAAGCTCAAAACGCGTCGCGCTGCGACACGTTTTGAGCTTGTAGGTCGGCTATTTTTTGCTATATTTGAATTGAAAACCTAAATAATCTTTTGTCATTTTTGAATTAGAATCCTGAAAAGTAACCTTTTTTATTGAATTTCAAATGCTTTTAGTTATAGTTATGTTAACTTTATGAACTGTTAACATAACTACATTGGACACAAAAAGACAATAACATTTTAATACTAGTCATTAAGTACTAGTCATTTAATAGTAGTCATGAAGTAATTAAAGTGGGTTTTGGAATTGTAACAGCTGAAATCAATACTATATCAGTATTCTGATATTAACCTGCGGGCCGCATTAAGTGAAGGTGGGGGCCGCATGTGGCCCCCGGGCCACCAGTTGCCCAGCCCTGCTGTTCGGTTATCAATGGTGTAAGCATGCCTGAGTGGCCACACATACATTATGCTGCCTTCAGCAGAATTCAAACCCACATACTGTAGGCCTCTGGTTAGAGAGAGCTGTAACATTAATATTAATCAGCAATGCAATTATGGGCTCACACGGTGTGGTATGTGTTTTCTGCCACGGTAGCAGAATCAGCACAGCTGGTGCTAATCGATTAAAAGTTGGGCTGAATTAAAGGGGAAACCCCACCAAAAGAACACAGTGTTTTTTATTTACAGGAGATTGTGTGCCCACACTTTCAAAATAGTGACCCAGGGTGCCCAATGTTATTTTTGTCATTTTCTTTATTTTTTATAAAAATCACAAAAAAGTATTCTGAAAGAATATATATTCAAAGATCTGTGCCACATTTCTACGATGTTTCAAAAATAGCAGACCTACAAGCTCGTAGCGCACCACTCGGTGGCGCGCTACGAGCTTGTAGATCTGCTATTTTTAAATAGCTAAAGTATAACATAATGCTTAGTTAAAACACCAAAACGGGTTCCCGTCCAGAATGGGTTAAAGCCAGCTACGTGCGCATCGCAAAGCCGGCGGTAAAGGTTAAAATTTCTCAAAGCTCCCTCGCGCATTTTTCTACTTCTCATTAGCAATAAGTGTGTATGTGTGTATTATTTTAACTTAAGTCATAATGGTAGTTATGGTAATAATAATGGTAGTACCCGGGGAGCCACATATTTTCAGAGCTGGTACTCCCACGGGCCTACATGGAATGCTGGTTAGTTGCGCCATGGGTCACCGCTCCCAAAAGAAAGGATGTCTCATTTTCAAAGTTTTATTTTAGTTTTCAAGTTGTTGTTGTTTTACTTGCACTTAATTCATTCCCATTGTGGAGAATGAAATGCCCTCTAGTGGATACTGATAAGCAAAGCTCTCTCTAAGAGAAATGTCATTGTATTTGTCGCTATTGGTATGTCCAAAACCGTTACTTTTTAGGGAATGGTAAAATTGGATCCAGTGTAATTGTTATTAAGCTCTTGTGTGTGTGTGTGTGTGTGTGTGTGTGTGTGTGTGTGTGTGTGTGTGTGTGTGTGTGTGTGTGTGTGTGTGTGTGTGTGTGTGTGTGTGTGTGTGTGTGTGTGTGTGTGTGTGTGTGTGTGCGTGCCTATGCATGCGTGTGCCTATCAGGGCTGTGATAAGAAATGTAACGTGTGGGACATGCGCTCTGGCCAGAACGTCCAGTCCTTCGAGACCCACGACTCTGACGTCAACTGTGTCAGGTGAGTTCAGGTCTCAATTAGTGAGTTACAGCTACAATCTGTCAGGTGAGTTCAGGTCTCAATTAGTGAGTTACAGCTACAATCTGTCAGGTGAGTTCAGGTCTCAATTAGTGAGTTACAGCTACAATCTGTCAGGTGAGTTCAGGTCTCAATTAGTGAGTTACAGCTACAATCTGTCAGGTGAGTTCAGGTCTCAATTAGTGAGTTACAGCTACAATCTGTCAGGTGAGTTCAGGTCTCAATTAGTGAGTTACAGCTACAATCTGTCAGGTGAGTTCAGGTCTCAATTAGTGAGTTACAGCTACAATCTGTCAGGTGAGTTCAGGTCTCAATTAGTGAGTTACAGCTACAATACGAGACTTTTTTTCAATGAATACAATTTTATTCTGACAAATCAGAATGATAGGTGAGGGATAATATCTGCCTAGGTGGTCATTGTCGGGAGATAATTCACCAACAGGTGGTTCATGTGATAAACTATTCCTTCTGCCACGGCTTGTCAACTCCCAACTGTGTGTATACAATAAAGTTTAACATTTCTTATATTTATGTTTGTTTGTGTTCAGGTACTACCCCAGCGGAGATGCTTTTGCCTCTGCCTCTGACGATGCAACTGTGAGTTCTGCCAGTATTTATCTATACTTTATTTCTTTAGCTATAATATGTTTATTGTTTACTTTATTAAACAGTAGACTGAAGAATGCCATAAAGGACTGGGTAGAGATAAGTTTCCCTTTGCCTAGTTCGTTCTGGTTCTTGTCAGATCGTTCATGTATACAG
The DNA here is from genome assembly GCF_951216825.1 of Electrona antarctica. Taxonomy (NCBI): domain Eukaryota; kingdom Metazoa; phylum Chordata; class Actinopteri; order Myctophiformes; family Myctophidae; genus Electrona; species Electrona antarctica. Next base: position 56,403,348 of record NC_136808.1, on the reverse strand, counting down.
GGCTGGACTGGGACAAAAATTCGGCCCGGTCATTTTCGCGTGAATTTGGCCCAGACCGGCCCACCACAATCAGCGCGCAGATAGCAGAAACTCTACCGTCCGCTCCGCCGAGGCACACACAAACAAACAAGCCCTAATACCACCACTTTTACAGAACAACATAAATGATACAAACCAACAGACAACTACACAGGTTTATTTGTCACTCACTGATACAGGTACAGTGAAATTATCATGATGGCACTGGCAGAATGGCAGCACGCCCGGACCTTTCCTGGTGGCCTGCCGCCTATTGGCCGGCCTGCCTGTCAAAACAAAGTTTTTTTAATTTTTTATCATGGCGGCCCCCTACGGTCGCGGGCCACCGGGAATATGCCCGGTATGTCCTGTGGCCAGTCCAGCCCTGCATGTATACCTGATTGTATGGAGAAATATGTTTTTTGCAGCCACTTGCTGTACCTTCACGGCCCACAGGACACTTTGCAATATACTTTTTTAGAGTTTTCAGTGTTGTTTTTACAAGACCTTGTGGGAAACGGACGGTGCACTGTACAATGTACAGTACACAGGCTCTTCATATTTTAGTTCAGTTCAGTCAAATCAAACGGCCCATTGGGTAGCTTGAAAGAAAGATGCCAAGCTTAAAGGACACAAAAGAAACATTTCAGACGTGGATCTGAAATGCATTCAACTGCTCTGATTTTGTTTCATTAGTGTGTCAGTAAAGTGTCTTTAGTTCTCCATTCATATGCTGTTGGCTCCATGATGAATCTCTATCATTTAACTACATCTGGCTGGCTTAAGTGTTAATTCAGCTGTCTACACACTGCAGTCAAGTAGGTAACTGTGCCAACAGAGAAGTCTCTAGTCAATGAGGAAAAACCTTTGGCAACCTTTGGCAATAAAGAAAACAAAAAACACTGTCACAAAGATTTGTATTAGATAAGTTTTAGTATGACTCAACGTCCAGTTTGCCTGTCCTATCACCAGAACATTAGATTATAATGATTGTAATTTTGTTATTATGCTGTACCAAAGATGATACAGCATAATAAGCAGCAGGTACAAAAGAGGCAACAGCATATGAATACGTAGCAGCAGGTAACGTATTGTACATGAGGTTAGACATGAGGTACAAAAGGTAGCAGCACAACAGCAGGTCCATGTAAGAAAGTAGCCTTAGGCCAAAAGGTATAGTGATCCTCATGGTAGATCCACAAAGGGACGGTATTTCTCACAGGGGAACCAACAATCCACATGAAGAAGGTAATCCCAACTAATGAAAAGGTCTGTCAAAGGAAAGTGTTCCAGTGTGTTCACTCAGGCCTCGTTCAACAGAACAGTCTGATGCTAGCCGGGTGGAAGCTGTTTAGAAATGTGGTTGTGGCTGGGGTGGTGACGTACGTACTGTCCTTGATGATACGGTGAGCTTTGACCTGCGTAGTCAACATGCATAATGACAACTGTGTGTGTGTGTGTGTGTGTGTGTGTGTGTGTGTGTGCGCGTGTGCGTGTGCGCGTGTGCGTGTTTCAGTGTCGTCTCTATGACCTGCGTGCTGACCGCGAGGTCGCCATCTACCAGAAGGACAGCATCATTTTCGGTGCTACGAGTGTGGACTTCTCTCAGAGTGGTAAGGGGACACTGTTCTCATTGGTTTAAAGCGGTGAGGGAACAATGCTCTCATTGGTTCAAAGTGGTAAGCGGACACATTGGTTCAGTGCAGGGCTGTGCATGCACAGATGTTTTTGGAAACCAGGTGCCCTCATGTCGTTAGTCTTCTAGGGTACGTGTGCCCTCATGTAGGTAGTCGTCTAGGGTACATGTGCCCTCATGTAGGTAGTCGTCTAGGGTACATGTGCCCTCATGTAGGTAGTCGTCTAGGGTACATGTGCCCTCATGTAGGTAGTCTTCTAGGGTACATGTGCCCTCATGTAGGTAGTCGTCTAGGGTACATGTGCCCTCATGTAGGTAGTCTTCTAGGGTACATGTGCCCTCATGTAGGTAGTCTTCTAGGGTACATGTGCCCTCATGTAGGTAGTCGTCTAGGGTACATGTGCCCTCATGTAGGTAGTCTTCTAGGGTACATGTGCCCTCATGTAGGTAGTCTTCTAGGGTACATGTGCCCTCATGTAGGTAGTCTTCTAGGGTACGTGTGCCCTCATGTAGGTAGTTGTCTAGGGTACATGTGCCCTCATGTAGGTAGTCTTCTAGGGTACATGTGCCCTTATGTAGGTAGTCTTCTAGGGTACATGTGCTAGCCATGTCTTACCTAAAACCGGGGTGCATACTTAGTTTAGACTAGTCATTGGTTAGACATGGGTTAAGGTTAGGTTTAGGTGTGCTGCCCCGTGGGAGGTTAGGTTTAGGGTGAGAGTTTGAGATAGGTTGTAGTTGTAGGACTAGTGACTGGTCTAACCAATGACTAGTCTAAACCAAATACTGTCTAAACTAAGTACTGCACCCCTAAAACCACACTTCACTCCCTCTTTATGTCTCAGAAGCGCTGAGCTAGGTGTACTGTAGGCCTTTGTAGGGTTTCATTTTTACTGCTGAGCGTTATGTATTTGCGAGTGTTGAAGCCTTAATTCGCTATTCCTGTGTGTCTTTTGGATAAGTACCAGCACCCATCACAGAAGACTTTGAGTTGAGCAGATATGAGCACACCAGTTCCTTTGTTTCCCGCTGAAGCCAGATTTATCAGGAAGAGAAACCCAAACAACCTACTGTAGCCTAGCCTTTGTATTGAAAGAGTGAAGGGCAGAGAGAAACTGTGGTTCATCAAGACATAATATAAAGGGGAGAATTATGTAGGCTATGCACTTTCTCCTATGAAAGAATACAGGCAGGTGCTTGGGCACTGGTTTGCTCTTTGCTGCTGTGTGTGCATATGGCAGGATCAGTGGCTGCTTGCTTATATAGGACCATTCTTTTATAGTAATGGTAATTATAATGGTTTATAATAACAGTGGTTCCCAAGGGGTCCTTATGAGAGTTCCAGGGGGTCCCCAGCTAAATGATAATGAGGAACCAAATGGACCCTTATGGTTCTGTAACTCCAATTGGTTCCATTTATACACTCAGGGTTTCGTGCCGTGGCTCAAATGCCGTATAAAAATGATATGAAAAGGGCGGATCGAAAACCACTGTATTAATGAGAAGATCTCGATTCAAGACGTGTATGGATTATTGAAATAAACCCCCCCTTTTCACATGTCCTCTCCACCACCAGGACGCCTGCTGTTTGCCGGCTACAACGACTACACTGTGAACGCCTGGGACGTGCTGAAGGGAACTCGCGTCTCCATCCTCTTTGGTCACGAGAACCGCATCAGTTCCCTCAAAGTGTCACCAGATGGCACTGCGTTCTGCTCGGCCTCCTGGGACAACACTCTGAGAGTGAGTGGTGGCTTGTGTGTTTCATGTCGTAGAGCAGTGTGTTAAGAGTGAGTACGGATGAGGACCCAAATGCAGGCGACAGAAGGCAGAGCAATACACTTAGAAGGATTTATTAAATAAACTGAGGTTCTTCCATAAACAGGGCAAAGAAGGCAGGAAACATCACAGAAAACATACAGGAACTCACACAACAGGGAACTACGAACCAACAAGAACACACTGCAAACACAGGACTTAAATACACACAGGATAACAGGGCACAGGTGGAACCAAAATACAATCAATAGGCTGGGGGACTAAAAGGACACAGGTGAAAACACTGACAAACTAGAAAAAGTGCCCTTCTGGGCACAGGTCTCCACCAGGAGGATAGGATTGTGTGTGTGTGTGTGTGTGTGTGTGTGTGTGTGTGTGTGTGTGTGTGTGTGTGTGTGTGTGTGTGTGTGTGTGTGTGTGTGTGTGTGTGTGTGTGTGTGTGTGTGTGTGTGTGTGTGTGTCGCGACTTGGTCTGTGGTAGCGCCACCATGAGGCTGATTTGAAAACTGTCAAGTGGCATTTCTTCCTCAGCCTAGTAGTGGGAATAGGCATGCACAGTTTCACCGCAATCAGACGCTGCGTTGCGGAGTTGTGGCAATTTGTACAAAACGGGCTACTCCTGAAAACTTTAGAAGCCAATCGTAACCAATCAGGATGGATAATTATGAGAAATCAAACAGATCACATGATCACATGACTATGGAGAGCATGTGTACCGATTTGCGTGAAATTTGGATAAAATCTGAAGGAGTAATATTAGAAAATGTGTTTTACATATGTCGGCCTCCTGGTGGCGCTATAAAGAGCAGATGTGAAAAATTCCAGGCAAAGGTTTTTCCTTGGCCTCTAGGGAGTGTGCATACATGGTTTTACATAGATCAGTGCAGTTATAGGTAAAAACACAAATCGGCCAGTTATAGCGCCACCATGAGGCTGAGTTGAAAATATTCAAGTGGCATTTCTTCCTCGACCTAGTGGGAATGTGCGTGCAAAATTTCACGGAAATCACACCATGTGTTCATGATTTGCAGCATTTTGTTTGAAACGGAGCACTCCTGCGAACTTTGGAAGCCAATCTTAGCCAATCAGGATGGAGTCTGAAAAATCTGAAATACTCGTTTCGTTGAATGGCTCTAGAGAGACTGTGTACCAATTTGCGTAATGTTTGGACAAAATCTGTAGGTGTACTGTCAAAACATTTGTTTTGCACAAAGCGGCCTCCTGGTGGCGCTATAACAGGCCAATGTGAAAACTTTGGGGCAGAGGTTCAGCTCTGGCATTCAGGGAGTGTGTGTGCAGAGTATGGCTGCGATCAAGCCAACGGTGCCAGAGATTAGCTGTTCACAGACGGACGGACACACGGACACACGGACGGACGGACACACGGACACACGGACGGACGGACGGAGTGCAAAACATACTCTCTCCCCATGCCTTCGGCCTGGTGGAGACAATTACAAAGTAGGTTACACATAGAGTATATAAAAGGATAGAGACTGAACTGGCGCGAAGCTCCGCCCCCCCCAGCTATTCATGTCAGTGGAAGTTGCTCAGTGGCGTTTTGAAGCACCCGGAAGACTGCCGGAAGTACCGTCTCAGAACGTCTACATTCCGCATGCGGAAGTGCAACCGAGCGCTCAATGTTAAAGCCCAGCTGCACGGGGTTTCCCGGTCATGAATCCACGGGTCCGCCTGTAGTCCCTCCTCCTACCACTAGGGCCCAGAGCTTCAACGTTGAATAGCCTCACTGGCCCCTTGGTTAGACAAGGTAACTAACAGTAACTAGGAAGACAGGAAACGATGCAACTTGGGAACCTAATAATACCCGTTGTCAACTTGTCATAGCACCCGTTTTAACTGTGTCCCTTTTGTGCCCATATATGGAGATCTCTGTATCTGTCTGCCTGCCTGTGCCTAAAGAGTGCAAACTGACTGTGAAAAGTGGACTGGTTAAGTGATCAATTGGCCGGATGTGGGGTTGCCATGGCAATCAAGTGGTCACCTAGTGGTCTGATGAGGTAGTTAACTCCTTCCAACGGAAATTACGAGTGTTCTACTCATTTACATTCGGTCTCCCGACCTCGCAGAGCGAGAGAAGAAGAAACAGCTGATGTTAGCAGGAGCTTCAGATGTTTACCTTTCGCCAGAAACGGTAATATATCGATCACGAGCGGGTGAAAAATCACAGAAGATCTTACTTTGAACGGAGCTCTATGGGGCCGTGTGCAAAACTCCTGGTGCTGAGGGTGACGAAGGCGTTGCTTAGCAACCGGGACAGAACTACAGGTTGGTTTTCAAATGGATCAAATGATCCATCAAATGATTCCCGAGCGTGGCACGGCACGGCTGCAGCTCACCGCTCCAAGAGATGGGTCAAATGCGGAGAACAAATCTCACTGCGGTAACGTGTGTGAGAAATCGTACGACTTTGACTTTCAGCGTAGCCGTTTCATATTGATATAAAGCGATCAAATATGGGATATCCCGTAATCGGCATATTCCGAAATTCGGAATATCCCGTATTCGGCAGAATTAACAATTTAACGCCATGCAGCGCTCAGTGGTTACATTTAAAATGCAGTAGAATGGACTGGCAATTTTGACACAGACGAAGGCCGAAACGCGTTTGTCTGTCTGGTATATGACTGCTGCTGCGGAGCACTATCATTATTAAACAAAGACTCTTACTCGACTGAGAGTGCAGATTTTATTCATTTTCTATATGTTCTCTTTGAATCTGCACCCAGCACACGCCTGAAACTATATAAGACTGTCTGAGACTGAGTAGAGCGGGCCTTTTCCCTTGAAGCAGAATGGACTGGACCACTAAAATGTGAATGTGTTGCACAGTTATGAATCAAACTATGGCAGCAGAAATGCACCTATAATATGGGTGTCCCTGTCCTGTTCTCTCGTCTTCTATAGATCTGGGCCTGAAGCTGTCGGCACCACTGAGATCCACATTCTGGAATAGGGCTATAAAGAAGAGGGGTTCATTCCGAGTCCTGACCCTGAAGTGAACACTGCTGTAAGAATGTGTGTTTTGTTGCCATCCCTTTAGTCATCATGATGAACTCACATATACTGTACACAATATGCACACGGTTACTGTAGACCTCAGACCATGTATCAGTATATCCTTACAATGTAGGTTTTAGTTTGACACTTTGGCACGTTGGAAGCTACGTGATGAACATGAATGCTCGTTCATTGAGTTTGTATTCCTAATGTTTGTTATTGTTAGCTCAACAACTGATATTGTGTTATTCTATTATTAGCAGTATTCAGTGGTGGACAAAGTACTCAAGCGCAGTTCTTGAGTACAAAGTAAAGTTTCTTTGTAATATCAATGCGGTATTGAAATGTAGAACCCAATGTAGAACAAAAACAAATAAATCATAGTGTATTTTTGTTTGGGTCTCATATTGGGTCCCATGAGTCAGAAATACAATATTTGTCTTTGAAATGCATTGGAGTGAAAGTCAAGTAAATGTTGGTAGATGTTCTCCACCACTGCCATTATTTTGATGATGATCTGTTTGTATAACCGAGTCTACAGTATAACCCTCCAGCAGCATGTCTAGTTTACTGCCCTGGAATGTAGTGTAACTGCAGACGAGTACTTCTTGTCTTGTACATAATGTACATTATCTCACTGCCAATACCCTGTTCCTCTAAAGACTGCTATATAAAAAAAAAACCACAAGCCAGTTTTATCAAAGCACATTTTGTTCATACTGTAGAACAGTATTAACCTGACTCCGCCAGATGGGGCAGCAGAGGCAGGATCAAGGCAGCACTGTGTATGCCTTGATCCCGCCTCTAGCTGCTGCTGATTGGCCAGGCCGTTTTGTGGCCGGAGCATCAAGTCTGCCTGAGAGTTCCCAGATGGGAGCAGGAGGGGGGAACCCAGTGTACTCTCTGCTGCCCCATCTGGCGGAGTCAGGTTAGAACAGTATAGGTTCTCAAATATCTTCCTGTCAAGGACCCCCAAATCGGATGCTCCGATCAGGTTTTTTGGGACCGATCCCGATTGTTTTTCTGATGATCGGCCGATACCGATGGGTCCGATACCGATACCGAACCGATCTTGTGCGTAAGAGGCAAATTTGAATATTCCCAAAATGATTACAGTATATGTCAAAACCCACGTCTAAACTGTTCCTGTGTGTGGGGAGGAAGGGGAGAATGTTTAGGCCTGTCACAAAAATACTAATATATCTGATTGACATTTTTAACACTTGAATGGTGTAAAAGATCGGTTTCTCCAGATACGTCATACGTAGGTAAATTGCTGATCACAGATCGGAGTGAATATCGAAGATCGGTGGCCGATTATCAGAGCATCTCTACCAACTTTCGTATCAACATTCTTCCGAAAATAGCAGTAATACAAGCTTAAAAGTTGTGAGTTTGTAGATAGGCTATTTTAATATAGGCAAAATAATTAATAAAAAATATAATAAGGCATGCCATACATGTTTAAACTGTTCCGCATTTTCCTGGGGACCGCCTAAAACCCCTTCAAGGACCCATGGGGATCCCCGGACCACACTTTGAGAACCAGTGCTGTAAAACTACAGTATTTTCCGACACATCCATGTACTGATATACTGTTCTGTTCTTCTGATTGTCCATAAAACGCACAAAACAGAATTTCTGTGTACAGAAACTATGGATTTTTATATTTTCTGATTATTTCCATGACTGCACACACCAAGGTGACACCAAGAGGACAATACAATTAAAAACTATACAATTTGAAGTAATGCGTTTGTTTTTCCATTTTGTTATTTTAAAAAACATTTTGTTTCAGTTGTGGTTTTCAGTACTGGAACATCATTCTTGTAACTGCCACAGGTTCATCATACAGATGTCTTTTTCTTGTTATTCTTCTTATTTTATATCGACTTTTCAACTCCCCCAAACACACTATGAAAACTATAAAAAGAAACAAGGAACATGCATAAGTCCTCTGACTACTGAGTCCACACAGGTGCATCCAATTATATAATAATCTCAAAGTTTGCTGTTCTGCATTACAGTAATACAAACAAACACATCACAATCAATAAAGAAACACATAATGAAGAACATGTAGCCTACCGTGTGCAGTTTAACCAGTTTTGGGCGGGAACCCCTTTTGGTGTTTTAAAGCATTATGTTATACTTTAGCTATTGAAAGATACCAAAAGCACCAAATGTTATATCCGGGTATCCAACCAGGGACATTGTGTTTATGTTATATCCGGGTATCCAACCAGGGACATTGTGTTTATGTTATATCCGGGTATCCAACCAGGGACATTGTGTTTATGTTATATCCGGGTATCCAACCAGGGACATTGTGTTTATGTTATATCCGGGTATCCAACCAGGGACATTGTGTTTATGTTATATCCGGGTATCCAACCAGGGACATTGTGTTTATGTTATATCCGGGTATCCAACCAGGGACATTGTGTTTATGTTATATCCGGGTATCCAACCAGGGACATTGTGTTTATGTTATATCCGGGTATCCAACCAGGGACATTGTGTTTATGTGGCCAATATTGATTTACCGGAATAGTGTTTTCGCTGTCTTTTTAGACAGTGGTCAAATATCAGCGTTCTGCATCCACATCACCATAGCACACTGTGTGTGTGTGTGTGTGTGTGTGTGTGTGTGTGTGTGTGTGTGTGTGTGTGTGTGTGTGTGTGTGTGTGTGTGTGTGTGTGTGTGTGTGTGTGTGTGTGTGTGTGTGTGTGTGTGTGTGTGTGTGTGAGCCTGCGTGCATGCTTGCGTGTGTATCCTATATGAAAGGTCATCAAATTCCTGTGTGTGGGGAGGAAGGGGAGAATGTTTAGGCCTGTCACAAAAATGCTAATATATCTGATTGACATTTTTAACACTTAATTACCTTGTCCAAATTGAAATCTGGATTTTACAGTCAAAATAACTCTTGAACTTACTGTATGCTCATATAATTGGTTGTCACTAGCATTTGTGTCTATTATTAAAACTCTGTCTCAGAGGTGGGCTGTGTACAGTTCAGAAACCTGCCTTGGTCATCTCAGAATCAAGAGTCAAACTAAGAACAATGGCTTCTAATTCAGTGTGCTAACCTTCCAGAAAGCGAAAGGCTTTCTGCATTAGGATCCAATTTCTCTAGTCTCGGTCTTGACTTGGCGAGAAAGCCCCCTCGTCAGTCTCAAAAACATCATGAGAGTCATCAGATCAGTCATCTAGGTCTACAGGGAAACCCACAAAAGCGTGAAGCGTCAGAGCTACAGTAGGCCTACATCGATGTTCCGCGCTCTCTGTCATGGAATTACTGTCTCTTTTCTGCCACTCTCACTTCCCCATATCACTTGCTCTATGTCACTCTGTTCTTTCATAGAAATCTGGAACTAAAATGTGACATCATCTGCCATGAGATTTGGGAAAATGCAGGGGAGGAGGGGCTGGGGGATGGGGGCTGCCTTGAGCACCTGCTGTTTTGCCCCTGACGTGCAATTAGTAAAAGGAAAAATAAAAAGTCCTAGACCTCATTATGAAGAGCATTTGACAACAGATACAGTAATAATAATTCCATGGCTATGAATAAAATGACATTCACCTCCACCTGATGTGTCACATGTCCTCTTCCGTTATGGACCTTATGCCCAGGACCACAATGGAAACAAGCTCCTAGGGCTTTTTCTGTTATCATTTAACATCAATTATACTGTTTATGAATCTGTTAATAAATATTCAATCAATAAATGCTTTGCAGCTGTGACCAGCTTTTAGATGGTACGGTACTGTTTCATTGTGCAATTGATACTCCCTGCCCCCATCCATTAATTGTTATTTTACAGTACACTTTAGTTTTTCTGAATATTAAACAAAAAATACATTTGTTGTGAGCTTTTGTTAGCTTGGTACACAGTCTGACTGTTTCCCCCCATTTCCAATCAATATTATAAACATGGAATATCGAACATTCAAATCTACTTAAACTATGTTATGGACTCAAATAGATTACATTGCATTTAAACTATAGAGGGTATGCGTGTGACATCATCATCATATCTGGACTTTATGCAGAGCTGCACCTAGACATTGAACCCCCCTGGTAAACACTGTGGTGGAAAGTAACTAACTAAGTACTTCTACTAGTGGGTAGGCCAGGCCTACAGCCTAAGGTATAGGCCTACAGTATTGATTTGGAAGCCTTGTGTGATGTAAATGGTGAACAAAGTCCAAAATGAGGTAACCTCATCAATTTGGTTAATTTAATTATAAGGATGTAATCTAATTGACCCACACAACTGATAGGGCCCCTGGATAACTTGCATACCCAACCATTGCTGCAAACCATTGCTTCAGTTTACATTATTGTGCAAGAGTAGCCTACATTAGCTGTGGATACATTTATTAAAGTGTGCAGTCAGTGTGATTGGTTTAACTTATTTAAACTTTCAAATTGATTAATTTTTCCTATCTTTTCTTTTTCTTACCAATCCATATTGGTAAGAAAAAGAAAAGATAGCCCGTGGCCATGAGTTCAGAATTGTTAGTACGAACACTGAAGGGTCAGACAACAATATTATTGTTTATGAAATAATGGGAGCACACTGTGTACTCTGTTGTACTGTAAATAATGTTCTCATGGGTCCTACAACACCTCACTGACACGTGCGCGCGCACACACACACACTGTGACACACACACACGCACACACGCACACACGCACACACACACACACACACACACACACACTGTGACACACACGCGCGCACACACACACACACACACTGTGACACACACGCACGCACGCACGCACACACACACACACACACACACACACACACACACACAGAGAGAGTTGTACAGAACTTTAAGACAAACAATCTATTTAATTTAGACTTACAAATGTCACATTATGTTATCATTTTGCATACTATACTATACTGTAATTGCAGTTAACTATGGAATTGTGCATTTCCCATCAGTCGGGCACCATATATGGTGCCCAGGTCTCGTGACATCATGTGATATCATCAGGGATGGACGCGACATACCAAAGCCTACACGGGTTGTGCAGTCGAAGCGCTGTGATTGGCCAGTCGCTGTGATTGACAGCCTAAACCTAACCCTAACGCTAACCTTAACCTCAGTAAAACTATACTTAAACCTAACCCTAACCCTAACCTTAACCTCAGTAAACTTAACTTGCCCGGGGGCGTGGTTATAAGCACAACCAGTGTAGGAATGAGTATGTAGCGTTCAGCGTTCAACGTGGAGACCCTGATGTCAGTAAATGAGTATGTAGCGTCAACGTGGAGACCCTGATGTCAGTAAATGAGTATGTAGCGTCAACGTGGAGACCCTGATGTCAGTAAATGCGACCTGCAACCTGACATTCCTTACGTTGATCCTTCCCCATCCATCCTTCCACTTCGATGTCTCCCTTTTAACTCATACAGTATCTGTCCATTCAAATTTAAAACTATAGACGGGCCTGCCCCAAAGTTATTAGTGCAGCCAGCGAAAACTATAGAGTTCTCAACAGGCCCGAAAATTAAGGCCCGGCCCTATACCTGGGCCCTCATCAAACCCTGTACAATCAAGAGAATGTCCGCGCTACCACCCTTAAGATCTCCATATACTGTATGGAGCTGACCTGTTCTGACATTCCATATGTTGATTTCACTCAAAACATGCTCCTTATATGGCCAGTACAGAATTCATTCCATGTTGATCTGACCCCCCCCCCCCCCCATGCCAAAGCGCCAGCGTTGGCCCAGCAGTCTGCCGTCAACGAGGCTGATGCGCCTTTTAGGCCGAGGTCGCTTCTCGCCCTCAGGCGTCTTACTGGTATGTTAGTTCTTTCCATACTTGCTGTGCCGGTGAGGTAAGAAACCTTATACTGACAAGGTCCACTGAAAAGGTCTATACTAGGCTATGACATACCTGTCCGTGGAATTCGTTTATTTCCTATTAGATAATGATATTCAAAAAACACTGCAACAGGAAAGAGGAAATAAATGCGGACCCATTTATAACTGTTGTGAAAAAAGAAAACGTCTATTAATGATATGAACTAGAATAGATACTAGAGCAATGGTTCTCAAGGTGAGGTCCAGGGACCCACAGCCAGGGGGGCTCCATGCAGGGTTCCTACCCAGCAAAATGAGTTAATATAGTTTATATTTTTGGCTTTGCAAAATAGCCAATCTTCAAGTTCACCAAATGTATGGGGGAAAAAGCTTGGAAATAATAATAACACAAATATTCACCCATTTTGGGTGGGAACCACTTTTGGTGTTTTAAACATGTTATAATTTAGCTATTGAAAAATAGCAGATCTACAAGCTCATAGCGCGCCATGTGCTTGTAGGTCTGCTATTTTTGAAAAATCGTGAAAATATTTATTTCAGAAAACTGGAGAATTTTTTTTTAAATTTTGAGGTCAGGCCTAAGTGGGTTAATTCATATGAAAAAGGTTGAAAAGCACTGATCTAAGTATGATATTGATATTATATGAACAGATATATTTGGGGGGTGTCCATGGGGGCGGAGCCTGGGCATACATATGCAGCGGATGAACACGGCAGTGAGTCTGTAGTCAGTGCACAGCTGCTGTGAGGTTCTCTGTGCTTCCTTCCTTCCGCTGTAGTACGTGGAGAGAGCAGTCTGATATCGCTGGGAGGGTGAGAGAGCTTTTCTTTCATTTCTTACTATATGAAAACAGGTGGCGTTTACGGGGTTTTTTTTTCCTCCACGGGGATATAGATCCACGTGGCGGGGAGAGAACGGTTGGGCCGGCGATGATGTGCTTTTTAGACATTTCTTTTTTTTAAAAGGGCGAGATTAGAGATAAAAGCTTTACATTTTTTTTTGCACAGCAGGCCCTATTTTTTTTTCTTTCGCCCATCGTTTTAGCCTCCCCCGGTCTGCCTGGTCCTTTGTGTCTTGTTCTTTTAATACAAACCTCCATGACACTGCTGACAGCTGCTGCTAACACACAGCTAACCAAACCACCACACAACTACACACACATCATGCTTTATTCATTGCTAGTTTTATTCTGTAATGGCTGACTATATGCGGCCGGTATACTAGGCTACTAACTAGTACTAAATGGCATGGCATTCATTTGCTTCATTATCGAGGCTTGTATTTCTAGTTAGAAGGTGAGTTGGCTACCAACGGGGAGGTTTAAGGTTAATATTAGCTGATGTTACAAGGAGCTATACTGTGTGTACATATTTTTTTCCACACGGTTAAAAGTCCAGTTGCAACGGAGATGTTTTTATTATGTAGAATGGATGATGAACTACACTGCAAGCTAACGTTAACCAACGTATTCTCGCGATTCGGAGTGAGTTTAAAGAGACCGGAGTTGTGGCATCGCGAGATTACAACAAACCTTGCTGAAGCTTAGCTACTATGCTATAGTATTAACCGCTTTTATCCAATTTAAAAAATAACAGATCTACAAGTGTGGAAAATAATAAATGGCAGGCAGATCTATAGGCTATACAAGCTTGCACATCTGCTTGCTGTTTTCACTATTTTTAAAATGGGGAAATTGGGAGAGATCTATCAGCCAGCAGAAAGGTGATTTTCCTGTGTTTATATGGGTCTGTGTGACATGTTGAAAGCACCTAGCTAGTTTCATCTCAAATGTGTTGATAGGGGGGGGGGGGGGGGGTCACTCATTGATATGGAATTTCCCAACTAACTAGTAGACCTTTATTGATCCCATGGGGGAAATTCAGTTGTCAATGGCAATTCCCCACCCCTTTTTCCCCTCACTGTATATGTTTCTTTTCCCTTTTTACCTCCTTTGAGATGAATTCCTGTTCTGTTCTTTGACTATATAGATTCTATATAGTCAAAGAACAGAACAGGAATTCTGTTTTTTCAAACATTTAGAGACGTACAAATAGACACTTCTATAATATAGAAGTGTCTATTTGTACATCTCTAAATGTTTTGATGAATTGAACAAGGTGGACCCTCTTGTAAACAAGTGTAATGCTTAATTGGGTCGTCCACTCACAGTTAACAGTCTTTGTATTGAGTTTGTGCTTGAAATGTACTGTAATTCTGCAAACTGTTAATAAATATTTCAATCAATCAGTTATATGAGCTGTGTTCCAAAACTAGAATAATTTGTTGAGACATTTAACTTGATGGTTACCAACCAAGCACAAATGGAAGCCAGACAAGTACTTATCCAAAGTCAAGGCCAAACAATAAGAGTGCAGTGCACACATGTTATCAAATAAACTATAATAAACTAAATGTCGTAAATGATACAGTCACCAGATAGAATGCTCAGACTAATTTATTTTCCCGTCGGTGAGATTTTTGAATGGGACAATTCATTTCTTCATGACCCAGGGGGTGTGGTTTTGACGTCAGACTTCAGTAGCCTATTAGGGATCTTTAACTTGACATGCCCTTGTCATGTCTATAAAGCCTCATTCATAAAAGAAAGGTTTGTTTATTTATTGTTTTGGTATTTCATTATCAGTATAGTATTGGACTTTAGGGGATTCTCAAGTTGAGAAAGATTGTCCAATGCAGGGCTGACACTTAACCCATTCAGATCTGCAACGCATCTGTCACCTTGGCTTTGGCTTTTAACCAGTATTGTAAACTTAAAAAATAACATATACAACCTCATAGGTTTACGAGATCTATCTATCTAGTATCTACCTATCTATCTATCTGAAACAGGTTTTTCGGGGTGCATACTTAGTTTAGACTAGTCATTGGTTAGACATGGGTTAAGGTTAGGTTTAGGTGTGCTGCCCTTAGGGTGAGGGTTTGAGATAGGTTGTAGTTGTAGGACTAATGACTGGTCTAACCAATGACTAGTCTAAACCAAAACTGTCTAAACTAAGTACTGCACCTGGTTTTTCAGAAAACTCTTGACTGATACATCTTTTTGTTTCCCTATGCTGGTGTGGAATAGAAAATGTCATGTCGGCTGTGGAGAGAGACCCTGGCTCTGGCAGAGGACTACCTGACAGTCTGCAGCAGCACGAGGCAGCCATCGACGGCCTCTCCTCCCCCTCCCAGCGAGTCAGCCGCTGCCATGCGGTGCCTGGCCCAGGACATGGAGCTGCAGCACCACGCTCGCTTCCACTCGCTGGCACAGACCTTCCTGTGCCAGTGCGGGCCGGACCCCTGCTCCAGCCTCACCAAGGTCATGGAGGAGCTGGTGGGCGACGGACAGTTGAACTGGGGGAGGGTGGTGTCCCTCTTCACGTTTACCGGGGTGCTGGCCAGGCAGCTACGGGAGCAGGACGAGGAGGAGGAGGAAGAAGAGGACGACGACACCAAGCCGGGGCTGGACCTCGGGCGGGAACCGGGACTGGGGCCCGGCGGTACTACCGGGACTGGGGCTCGGAAGCAGGGGCAAGAACTGGGCCTGGGGCCCGCAAGCTGCAGAAAGCTGGCTGAGACCATAGCCGATTACCTTGGAGAGGAGAAGAAAGACTGGCTGTTGGAGAATGAGGGCTGGGTAGGTCTCACAGTGTCACTACTTCAACAATGACCCCCACGTGACCGCAGAGTTAGGTCTCACAGTGTCACTGCTTCAACAATGACCCCGCGTGACCGCAGAGTTAGGTCTCACAGTGTCACTGCTTCAACAATGACCCCGCGTGACCGCAGAGTTAGGTCTCACAGTGTCACTGCTTCAACAATGACCCCGCGTGACCGCAGAGTTAGGTCTCACAGTGTCACTGCTTCAACAATGACCCCGCGTGACCGCAGAGTTAGGTCTCACAGTGTCACTGCTTCAACAATGACCCCGCGTGACCGCAGAGTTAGGTCTCACAGTGTCACTGCTTCAACAATGACCCCGCGTGACCGCAGAGTTAGGTCTCACAGTGTCACTGCTTCAACAATGACCCCGCGTGACCGCAGAGTTAGGATTCACAGTGTCACTGCTAACAATGACCCCGCGTGACCGCAGAGTTAGGTCTCACAGTGTCACTGCTTCAACAATGACCCCGCGTGACCGCAGAGTTAGGATTCACAGTGTCACAGAAAATATCCACACTACACGCTTGTACATTGACCATTTAGTTTTTTGTTTGTTTTTTAGCCCAAAGTAGGGATGCTAGGTGAAAGTGGTGAACCACTTTAACCCTATTTACTGGGTTCCCCAGGAGTCTGTCCTTGGCCCCCTCATTTTATACCTCCCTCCCACACCAAATCCCTTTGCCAAAAAATTACCAGTAGAAACCCTAGAAACATACCCTACTCTATCATTCATTTTAAAATAAATGGGACAAATTTACTAAATACACATGATTTTCATATGTCCCCATGTCACGGGTGGGGGCATACATAAAGCAAACGTAAAAGATCCAAAGACTTGGCTGCCAAATTACACTAGTTTTTATGAAAAGGTTTACTAGGGTAAACTAAAGTTCGCCCGAAACCTCATTGACTTCTTTTGAGAGCGTGATGTATTGCGAATGCTAGAAGGTGAAATGGGGACATCTGCTGGGCCATTAACATTTATAGGAACAACGGGCCGAGTGAGAACCCGGAACTGAGCTTCAATTTACAGCGAAGGGGGTTTGCCCCGTGATAGAAACGGTGTAGGTGCAAAGTTTAAAAAATGTCGACAAGCTCACAATGTGAACACTATAAACGGTCATAGTTTCCAGGTACCGTTTTTGCAGTCGTCATCCTGGAGTTTTTTGTGTTCCTGCTTAGACTTGTACTGCCGTTGGAGATAAGAGACACGTTTATCTTGTCTTATCTTATAGAAAGCCCATTTTAATCCCAAGTGTCAAAACACCCAAGATAGGCTGGAAAACGAAACAGATTTTCTTGAGCCACTATTCTTGGAAACCACTTGGTTTAGCCGAATCAAATTCCAATCCTCCTTTTTTTTTTTTATAGGGTTCTATTTACACCTGTGTTTAAACATGGCCCTGTGTGTGTGTGTGTGTGTGTGTGTGTGTGTGTGTGTGTGTGTGTGTGTGTGTGTGTGTGTGTGTGTGTGTGTGTGTGTGTGTGTGTGTGTGTGTGTGTGTGTGTGTGTGTGTGTGTGTGTGTGTGTGTGTGTGTGTGTGTGTGTGTGTGTGTGTGTGTGTGTGTGTGTGTGTGTGTGTGTGTGTGTGTGTGTGTGTGTGTCTGTCTGGGCTCAATGTAGACTCAGACATCTCTCTGCTAGGTGCAAACGAGGCCTGTGAAGTCTACATAGTTTGACTGGATTACAAAATGTCAAATTCTAGAGACGAGGAGGGGAGCATTCATTCAGGCGCCTCCATGCGGGCTGCTGTGATTATAGGAATTAGAGAGCGGCATCAACCAAGAATCTGAAGAATGCAAGTATGCTGTAACGAGGCATAAACCAAACCACACTGCTCTTCTACATAGTCCTCCCATCTAGATAGATGACACAGATGGGATTTGTAATGGTAGGACAAGGGCTGTCTTGTGACTGTAAGAGTGACTCATCTGTTGTGAATAAAAAAAAGACAAAAGTTAATTTTATACCTGCTGAGTGCCACTCATTTTAACCATCATTTAGCTGAAACCGCACCTGGGGCAAGTTCTAATGTCTCTCTGGGTAGCCTTTTTTAGCAAGACTCTGGGAGACAGATGGAGCTGGCCTCACAAAGATTAGCAAAGCTATGGCTCAATGGCGGCTTTTGTGAATGGACTCACCCTGGCTCCGCCCCGCAAAAAGACAAACCCACACACACACACACCCCCCCCCTCCCTCCTTCAACTGGCAGCTGGTTCCAAACAGACATCCAACTGCCTCTGCCAGATGGACTTTGTAGTAACAGTCAAAGCCTCAGTCAGCGCTTTGAATTAAGGCTTGCCAAAACTAAGTTTCAGTGGTATGAGTAGAACAACAAGGGGGGCTGTAGTTGTACAGCAGTGCAGCACCTGGCGAACAGGTGCTCTCCCTGCTATGTGTGGCCTCTGCCCTGAAAAAACACGCTGAAGAAAATACAGCTGAAATATACAGAAGAAACGAGCCCCGGGTTACTTCACTCTGTCCTTTTGATAGCAGAAATGATCTGTCTCAAGTCAGTCCGCTCTGAATGGGGGGAAGAAACGAGAACTTGTTTAGCATATTAACGCAAACTGGCTCAGTCTGCCATGAATACAAGCTGGTGGTTTTCAGGTTAATATCTACAACTATTGTGAAAGTAATTCCTCTTGCTTAACCACTGAAGCCCTATATACCTCGCTGTATGATGTCGAAGAATTGCAGCAATGGCAGATCTACCAGCTCAAAATGTAACCTTGTGTGACACGTTGTGAGCTTGTAGATATGCTCAATAGATTTTTTTTTAAATTACTTTTTTCCCCCAGAAAATGTCTGGAATGTATAGAATTTAAATGTTCACTGTTTTGCCAACATGCCGAAAAGGTGACGCCAAGGACCCATTTTGGGCAGGAACCCCTTTTGGTGTTTCAAGCATTCTGTTATACTTTAGCTATTGAAAAATAGCAGATCTACAAGCTCATAGCGCGCCACCGAGTGGCGCGCTATGAGCTTGTAGATCTGCTATTTTTGAAAAATCGTAAAAATGTGGCACAAATCTTTGAATAGGTATATATTCTTTCAGAGCGAACGTTTTTTTTTATTTCTACGTCAGCCCTAAATGGGTTAAATTAGACTGGTTTCTGGTAGTAGACACATGCAATTATACATATATGTAGGTTGTAGTCCTTTATACATGGCCTATATGTAGGTTGTAGTCCTTTATACATGGCCTATATGTAGGTTGTAGTCCTTTATACATGGCCTATATGTAGGTTGTAGTCCTTTATACATGGCCTATATGTAGGTTGTAGTCCTTTATACATGGCCTATATGTAGGTTGTAGTCCTTTATACATGGCCTATATGTAGGTTGTAGTCCTTTATACATGGCCTATATGTAGGTTGTAGTCCTTTATACATGGCCTATATGTAGGTTGTAGTCCTTTATACATGGCCTATATGTAGGTTGTAGTCCTTTATACATGGCCTATATGTAGGTTGTAGTCCTTTATACATGGCCTATATGTAGGTTGTAGTCCTTTATACATGGCCTATATGTAGGTTGTAGTCCTTTATACATGGCCTATATGTAGGTTGTAGTCCTTTATACATGGCCTATATGTAGGTTGTAGTCCTTTATACATGGCCTATATGTAGGTTGTAGTCCTTTATACATGGCCTATATGTAGGTTGTAGTCCTTTAATTATACATGGCCTATATGTAGGTTGTAGTCCTTTAATTATACATGGCCTATATGTAGGTTGTAGTCCTTTAATTATACATGGCCTATATGTAGGTTGTAGTCCTTTAATTATACATGGCCTATATGTAGGTTGTAGTCCTTTAATTATACATGGCCTATATTTAGGTTGTAGTCCTTTAATTATACATGGCCTATATGTAGGTTGTAGTCCTTTAATTATACATGGCCTATATGTAGGTTGTAGTCCTTTAATTATACATGGCCTATATGTAGGTTGTAGTCCTTTAATTATACATGGCCTATATGTAGGTTGTAGTCCTTTAATTATACATGGCCTATATGTAGGTTGTAGTCCTTTAATTATACATGGCCTATATGTAGGTTGTAGTCCTTTAATTATACATGGCCTATATGTAGGTTGTAGTCCTTTCATACTGAATCATCACCAGTATTTTATAAATCAAATCAAACTTTATTTATAGAGAACGTTTAAAACAACCAAGATGCTGGTACAGATCAGAAGCAAAACAAGCAAGCAAGAAACACAATATACAAGCAAGAAACACAATATGAAAAAAAAAGCATGAAAGCCAAAGTAAAAACAAACATCAGATGGTATTAAAAGCCAGAGAAAATAGATGAGTCTTAAGCTGAGACTTAAAGACATTTTATAGACCATCTAATGTGAACTGTGTGTATATGTTGTGTGTTACAGGAGGGGTTCTGTAAGTTCTCTCGCTGTGCCAGAGATGCGAAAAGCGACTCCTCCATGAAGACTGCTCTGTTCGCTGCTGCCGGAGTGGGCATCGCCGGGCTCACGTTCCTGTTGGTGCGCTAGGCTAGAGGACGGGTCCTTTCATCCTCCATCCTACACCCTCCATGCCACACGTCTACATCCACATGCTCCATTTCATTTCGCACCAGTTAAGTAGAGATTTTCTTTTTTTTTTATTATTCTGGTGTGTCACCATGTTTGAGACGAGTTGCGTCCTTTTTTTGGAATTCAGGGTTTGGATCATTAAAGTCATCAAATGAATGTTTGCACATATTCCAACCGACTGATGTTCTGTACTTACTCCCTCTTTTCTTAAGATTGTACAAAAAATGATCTGAATTGCCTTCACAAATGATGGGAGTAAGTGATATCAGTTTGCATATCTTTCCTGGACATGTCAAAGCACAGGTTTCTGCACAGCACGACTGTGTGCGTGCCGCCCGTCAAAAGTTTTGTATTTTCAGCCGTGCAGCTAAAAAGTGACTTGTTTTTATTCGCCGACTCCCTTTTGGTTCATGTCTTTGTTTTGACTTTTGTCGGCTGCCTTTTCTTTCCATCACACGTTGACCCGAGTTGTGTTATGTGCTATAGAGCCATTCTAGTGGAAAACGTATAAATTAATATATTATATTTATATGAAATTAAATTGGGAACGGTGGCCATTTCTACCAGTTGACCCGTGGCTGTTATTTTAAAACGTCATTCTTTTCTGGCCTGCCCAACATGATTCATGTGAAATCTCCTTTGGTTTACTTTACGTGGTCGCCGTAGCTGTGTGACCTCAGCTTGGCTGACCTGTCAGCGGTGCTACCAGTTTCATGTTTCCTCTACAGAAAAATGGGGACCAATCTGAATTGAATTGCTCTTAGAACAAAATCCTTGCTATGGCATTTTTCTTTCGACCCACAGTTCTCCTTGAAGCATTATATTTTTACATTGTTTTACTATTTATTTATGTCACTTTTTTTGTTTTGTTTTTATAATAAAAAAAAATTGAAATTGTGAAGTTGTCTTACTGGGTCATGATTGGATGCAGGTTAGCTGGGGTGAAGATGGCTGTTATATGCTAGTCAGTAGTACAAGTAGCTAGCTACTTTTATCCCGCAATTTTGTAACCCATTTATTTTTACCCGGTGCCAATTGCATAAGCAGTAATCCTGGGCGCTACTCTCCCATCTGCCAACCTGGGGAGAGCCCGAACTGAGCTCATGCTTCCTTCAATGCAGGGGGAGTCATGCTTCCTTCAATGCAGGGGGAGTCATGCTTCCTTCAATGCAGAGGGAGTCATGCTTAATGCAGGGGGAGTCATGCTTCCTTCAATGCAGGGGGAGTCATGCTTCCTTCAATGCAGGGGGAGTCATGCTTCCTTCAGGGGGAGTCATGCTTCCTTCAATGCAGGGGGAGTCATGCTTAATGCAGGGGGAGTCATGCTTCCTTCAATGCAGGGGGAGTCATGCTTCCTTCAATGCAGGGGGAGTCATGCTTCCTTCAATGCAGGGGGAGTCATGCTTCCTTCAATGCAGGGGGAGTCATGCTTCCTTCAGGGGGAGTCATGCTTCCTTCAGGGGGAGTCATGCTTCCTTCAATGCAGGGGGAGTGAGCAGGCCGCTTCTTATCACCTGACGGGGGACTTTCCCCGGTAGGTTGTAGCGAGTGGAAGGAACACGTTATTCCAACTTCCCCAGGGAAAGGAAGGGACGGCACACTCCAGAGACTCAGGACAAGAGCACTTACAGTTGGGTGCCACCGATATTGTCCCTTATCATTTGACCCATTTAGGTCTGACCTCAAAATTTTAAAAAATCCTTCTAAATCCTCCAGTTTTCTGAAATAAATATTTTCACGATTTTTCAAAAATAGCAGACCTACAAGCTCATAGCGCGCCACTCGGTGGCGCGCTATGAGCTTGTAGATCTGCTTTTTTCAATAGCTAAATTATAACATGTTTAAAACACAAAGGGGTTCCCGCCCAAAATGGGTTAACTGTCCTTTTGCACAGATCACGCAAACCTCAGCAAAAAGAAAAGGACAATATCGATGGCCTCCAACTGTATGCTTCATTTTTTGTTATTGCACGACACGTTTGGCCGTTTGTCTTCGCCAGGTCTTGCATACATGATCATATCATACAATTGGGGTGGTTGTATTTGGTCTCCCTGCTCTTCAATTGAGCGTTTGAGACATTTAGATAGTCAAAGCCTTTGACCTTTGACTCAAAGGTCAAGTCTGACTCTCACCTAGACACAGGATCTGACACGAATTGTTCTTCTTTGTAGTACAGGCTCCATTTGAAAATGGCTGATCAAGCTCACAACGTGCGACCGACGCCTTTTCAGCTGATTCGATTTTTATAGCAAAGTATAAAATGGGGCTTCAGATGTTTAAGGTGTGTGCTTTGAGATAGGACTGTAAGAACCCCCCCCCGCTCCATGGTGGTAGGCCTGTCAGAGCAGGCCTCAAGCGCCGCATCCTCCCCTGCGTTAATTTCTCAGAATTGCAGAAATAAAAGCGCTGACTTACATCCTGGAAGACAAGCCCGCTTCTGCCTGCTTCGTCACTGATAACAGCCTACACACACGCACGCACACACACACACACACACACACACACACACACACACACACACACACACACACACGCGCACACACACTCTCTCTTCAGATCTTATGTACTGCTCGGAACTCAGTGTGTGCACGTTAGGGGTGACGCAGTTAATCAACCTAAGCAATTTAATCGATTAAAAGATGACCGATAATTTAATAAAATCGATGAATCAATCCTTATTTTGGGCTTGTCATTATAGGAGAAAAGTGTTAACTCGAATGTTGTAAAATGGTTAAAAGCTCACAGGCTGTGATGTGAGCCAGTAGATAATCGCTAAGGAAATGGTATTTACAGCCCTAGTGAATGGGATGACCTGGGCAGCCCTGACCCTACTCTCATGAATAAGAGATGAGCGCCTCGTCTGAGCCCTGTTTCTTGTTCCTCTTAAGTGGTTACAGTAAATGCAGCAATGGTCTGGAGCATATATGTCAAACTCAAGGCCCGGGGGCCAAATCAGGCCCGTGAGTGAATTATCTTTGGCCCGCGGGATGATATTTATTTAGTATTAGAACTGGCCCTCTGGTATATTGCACGGACCACCATAATACTACAAGTCCCACAATGCACTGCGAGTGCATTGGCACATATCACATACTATGAAAGCAGTGCTTGGTGAGGATCATAGAACATGAAACTGAGCTTAATAATAACGCATTTTCAGTTTTAAATGCATTGACTTTTTTGCTGTTTGCCTGGGACGTCCTCATGACCGCGGTGCCCGTGTGTTGAAACACAGTCCGGCCCTCGACCTCGACCGATTTCTTTATTTTGGCCCACTGTGTATTTGAGTTTGACATCCCTGGTCTGGAGGAAGTCCATATTAGTATATCCTCTAAAGTTCACACGATGCTACAAGATGGATGGAGGAATGGTCTGGAGGAAGTCCATATTAGTATATCCTCTAAAGTTCACACGATGCTACAAGATGGATGGATTACGTTGTTACCATAAAGGTCCAGTCCATGGATTAGACCAGTGGTTCCCAAATGATGTGTCTGACATTTTTGAAACGTAAGTAGATTATATATTTTTTATGATGGATTACCAGCTCAGTGGCCTTGTGGTTAGAATGTCCGCCCTGAGACTGGGAGGTCGGGGTTCGATCCCCCGCCGGGTCATTCCAAAGACTGTAAAAATGGGACCCAGTGCCTCCCTGCTTGGCACTCCACATCAAGGGTTGGATTGGGGTAAGTCCCTGTGACATACTAGCGTCATGTCCAGGGGGTGTACTTGTACATCAAGCTGTCTCACGCTACAGAAACAGCTAGGAGATAGGCTCCTGCCCCTATGGGCCTCATGGCTCTACAAGGCTTACTTATCGATTATAAATTAATTGATTACATCAATTAGTACTATTAATTTAACTGTTGCACCTCTATAGTGATATTTGTAAAACAGAGACCACGTGATCCGATTGGCTGACTGCAGAGGTAAAGAGTGATAGTATGCACATGCATGATTTTCCCATCAGGACACGCCCCCCTCATCTAGACTGAGTGGCAAAACATTGAGCAGCATGGAGTGTTGGAGTTTGGAAGCGCTCGTTGGAAATCACTCAACCGTCCTGCGTACCACCTGTTTCTAAATGTCACATAATGCAGGAGGCAGCAAAATGTTGTGTTATTGAAAACAAGCACTTCCAAACTTAGAAAAATAATCAGAAAGTAGCTCCTAACGTTTCTATGGTGGATTTTTATGAATCAAAAACTTTGCAGATAGAGGATAATTCAAGCTTTTCGTACAGCTGTTGGTGAGTTTAACATTGTTTAATGCAATCAGACAGGACTTTTCTGTTTGGATGTATTTGTCAAGGCCAGAAAGTATTTCTTTGCCACTCAGCGGGCGTTCCCGCATAACTTCCAGGTATGATGATGTCACGTGCATACCCTCTATTGGCTCATAACTTCCAGGTATGATGATGTCACGTGCATACCCTCTATTGGCTCATAACTTCCAGGTATGATGATGTCACCATACCCTCTATTGGCTCATAACTTCCAGGTATGATGATGTCACCATACCCTCTATTGGCTCATAACTTCCAGGTATGATGATGTCACGTGCATACCCTCTATTGGCTCATGCATATAATTGTGAATGAAAGGTTTTCACACGCTTCACACGCTGCATGGGAAAGAAAGAGGAAGTGATGTAGTGAAATTTACCATAAACAGAAATGCAAACGTGAGAGAAAAGATCTTCCTTGTTGAACTACATCTAAAGTAAGGCTGGGCAATTAACAGGAAACGTTTAGAACCAATAAAGCTGACTTAATCTTGCTCATGTAGGTTCATCGAGTAGCAGGATATTTTGTCCTGCCTGTAAACGATAGAGGTGCAATTTTACCCATCCTATTGATTGATTGATTGATTGAAATATTTATCAACAGTTTGCAGAATTACAGTACATTTCAAGCACAAACTCAATACAAAGGCTTTTAACTGTGTGGAGAGACGTACAAATAGACAATTTACAATTTACAATTTAGGCATTTAGCAGACGCTCTTAATCCAGAGCGATTTACATTAAGCAATAACAAAAGCATGGCATACATCACATATATAAAAAGTAGTTATCATGAATCATGCCTAGACTAAGAACGTAACAGTGGAGTATCTATGTAAACTATACATACTATACTATATAATATATTATACATGTGTACTATAAAGTGCTATGACTACATAAAGTGCAATTCTAGAGCTGTCTACGTAACAAGCTATAAGTCTGTTTAAAATACTATCTAATACTAGACACTTCTATATAGACAAAGAACAGAACAGGAATTCATCATAATGGAGGTAAAAAGGGAAAAGAAACATATACAGTGAGGGGAAAAGTGAGGCTGAACAGCATTCGGTGAGCAGTCCATCGTCTTGCTCCAGGACAAATGGCCACTCTACCTCCTAAGACTGCTACCTACCTGCAATATGGGTAGCCTACTTGGGTAGAGTAATGTGTACAAAAACCTTTTTTTTTTTTTAACCCTCATGAGAATTCCTGCAATAAACAAGAGTTTAATGCAGTAGCCTACTAGTACATAAATAAATAGTGTGCAGTGTATTCAGCATGAGCATCAGAATTGTCCCATATCAGCAAAGATATTGAGCTACCCAACCCACAGGCTGAATGGGCTGCCTTTACACAACACACAGTTAAAGGTTACTTGAGGTCGCTGTCGGGTGGAAACCATGTATGTCCAGAAGAGTTACTATTCATATCTAAGTATTTTTTAAAACCCACAGACATCCAAAATAGCATTTGTGTGGGAACAAAAAACAAAGGTTGAATGTGGAGATACAATGTTTCTGTCAGACAGCAACGAGTGGTATAGTCATATGGACTTCTCCTGTCTCTGCCGTGTGTTTACACGATCAACAGAATCAATGGGCACGCTATCTGTAGACGCAGCCTCTTCACGGGTGCCCTGTTCTGTTCCCAAGGCTGGAAATCGGTGAAGGGGGACAAAGATTTATTTGTGCACATGAGACGTGGAGGTCAAAGTTCTTTTAGCTCATTCGTGTTCGCCAACTTATAGACTGAAAAAGAGCCAAAACGATACAAACTTGCATTAGGAAAGTGTTGCAACAACTGCTTCAACATTCAAGTCATCGACTCTAGCCGGTTTCCTGCAATTAAAGGGATTTAAGATCATTAGATTATTTGTTATAGCGATATTGTTACCTTAGCAGCCTGTGCATGTTTTCTGTCTCTCTGAAAAGGTGCTGAAGTTGTGCTGGAAAGTTAAAAGCTGCAATCCATAACTTGTTTTTTAATGAATAAAACTTTGAACCCTCCTGTTATCTTGGCTCACAAACGAGTTTCTGCGCTTCTGCAGAGCCTTCCTCCTCATGAACAGGCTCTGCCAAAACGCCTATGTGTGGCGTGCTGCCCATGCCTGTCTGAAGTACTGTATGTGTGCTGCCCATGCCTATCTGTCGTATGCTGATGTTTTACTGAAGTAAGGTAAAGGTAAAAGTAGCAAGATCACAATTTAAAAATACTCTGTTACAAGTAAAACCTTGTATCTCAAAATATACATACAGCACCAAAGTAAAAGTACAAAAGTCTTTCAAAATGTTTAAAATCACACCCGTGTGAAGTGACGGGCGCTGTTATCGTCGTTCATCATCATGACGTAAAATTCTCCATTGTCAAAGGGAATTTAATGTTTGTGTACAAAGTTTGCGGACACACACCAAAAGCTGGATATAGGAGGGGCTGGCGCCCCTCAAAAATAAGTACAGTACTTGAGTAATAATATACTTTATCCCATTTAGGCCTGACCTTAAAATAAATAAAAAAGTCTTCTAAATCCTCCAGTTTTCTGAAATACATATTTTCACGATTAAAAAAGAAATAGCAGACCTACAAGCTCGTAGCGCGCCACTCGGTGGCGCGCTATGAGCTTGTAGATCTGCTATTTTTCAATAGCTAAATTATAACATGTTTAAAACACCAAAAGGGGTTCCCGCCCCAAAATGGGTTATACTTATTTTCCACCACCACTGGTTAGAATGGAAGGTGATACTGTACTGTCTGTGTACAGTATATGTCAGGTCAGAACAACCAGTCAGCAGTCAGTAGTCAAATGTATTTCTCCATTAGAACATGAAGGACATTAAGACAATCCGGTGTGTCTGTCAGATAAGATCGCTAGGCCACATAAAAGATGAGAGAGGAGATCTACCAAAACTTCCTGTCTGGTATCCTGTTCCTGATCCCTGTCATTCCCTCTATCTGCTATGAGATCCAATCTATTTGCAGTCACGGGTGAGCATAATGCGTGCATCTGTTACACAGGCAAATCGTAGAGCTTATCATCCACTCATTCATCCATGACATGAGAATGTGTTCTGTTCGCAAGTTTATGAATGGAGAGGGTTGGAGTCTACGGGCTCCATTTTCGTCACGGCTAAACCCCTTATCCCTAAACTTCTTTGCCTTTTTGTCTCCACCAGGCCGAAGGCATGGGGAGAGAGTATGTTTTGCACTCCGTCCGTGTGTGTGTGTGTGTGTCCGTCCGTCCGTCCTTCCTTCCGTCCGTCCGTTACCAGCTAATCTCCGGCACCGTTAACCTGGTCGATGCCAAACTTTGCACACACACTCCCTGGATGCCAACGATGAACCTCTGCCCCACATTTGCCAGAACGGCCTGTTATAGCGCCACCATGAGGCAGCTTTTCACATTTTGTACCTAAAACTGCACCGATCTGCGTGAAACGTTGCATGCACACTCCCTAGAGGCCAAGGACAAACCGTTGACCTGCATTTTCCGCATCTGCCTTTTATAGCGCCACCAGGAGGCCGACTTTTGTAAAACACATTTTTTTATATTACTCCTCCAGATTCTGTCCAAAAATCTCACAAATCGTTACACAGTATCTCTATGGTCATGTGCTCAAGTCGGATCTGTCCGATATTTCATATTCCATCCTAATTGGCTATAATTGGCTTTCACAGTTTGCAAGATTGCCCCGTTTTGAACAAAAGCCTCAAATCATGAACGCAGCATGCAATTTACGTGAAATCTTTCTCACATTTTCTTACTAGGCTGAGGAATATATCCCAGCATTTTCACATTGGCCTGTTATAGCGCCACCAACAGGTTGATTTTTGCAAAACACATTTTTGGAACAAAATGCCTCAAAAACATGTTTATATTAATCCTAAACATTTTGCCAAACATCTCACAGTCCTATCCTCCTGGTGGAGACCTGTGCCCAGAAGGGCACTTTTTCTAGTTTTTACTATTTTGCAAAACATTTTTGAATAGTTAAAATGGCCAGTCTACAAGCTCACAACATGTATATTGGCTAGTTGAACTATTCAAAAATGTTTTTCAAAATAGTAAAAAAAGGCAAAGAAGTTTAGGGATAAGGGGTTTAGCGGTGACGAAAATGGAGCCCTACATCTCTTATCCAGGCATCCCTATTTTGGGATTCAGTGGTTCTCAAACATTCATATTTGTAGTACCCCACTTTGAGAACCTGTCATTATAGATGACAAATGCCTACAAACAGAGAAAATGTGTTGTGAACTGTAGATCAGCTATTTATTTATTTTTAAGAAGGCTTAAGTGATTAACTCACAGCCAGGTATCTCTCATACACCAGTTCACCTATTCTGGCGAACCGGAGACCTGGACAGGCCAGTAAAACCACATTCTGTTGTTGTGTTGTCGGACTATAATCCTATAGTCCGAGACGAGATTTGTTATGTTGTTGAAACCCCTCTGATCCCTGACTCGTGTCTCCCTGTGCCTTTTCTCACGGTTACCGGGCAGGGTTCAGGTAACAATTTGGTAAACAGGTGTAGCAAGGGCACATATGAGAGGGGGCTGTTTGGTGGTCTGGTCTGTCCCATCTTAAGTCCCATGTTCTATTTTTTCCAATCATGATTCATGATTTTGACGGTTGCCCTTAAAGCTGCTATAAGCAATATGTCAACATTTTAATGACCTTTTTATTTTGTTGGTATTCAGACAGCCAGCAATGGGTAAAACTCTCCCCAAAACAATTTAGTCTCTGTGACACATCTAGGGGCCACAATCTGCATTCAAAGATTTTCCTAGAAGTTTTGTCATTGGTCGATTTGCCTGTCTACTTCCTGATTGGTTACTCATTTCGACCAGGGTTTTTTTTCGACCAATGACAAAGCTTCTAGGAACATCTTTGAATGCAGATTGTGGCCCCTAGATGTGTCACAGAGACTACATTTTTTGGGGGGAGCGTTCTACTCATTGCTGGCTGTCTGAATACAAAAACATAAATAACTAGAAAAAGTGCCCTTCTGGGCACAGGTCTCCACCAGGAGGATAGGAGTGTGTGTGATGTTTGGCAAAATGTTTAGGAGCAATATAAACGTGTGTGTGTGTGTGTGTGTGTGTGTGTGTGTGTGTGTGTGTGTGTGTGTGTGTGTGTGTGTGTGTGTGTGACGCGGCTTGGCCTGTTGTAGCGCCACCATGAGGCTGATTTGAAAACTGTCAAGTGGCATTTCTTCCAAAGCCTAGTGGGAATATGCATGCACAGTTTCACCACAATCGGACGCTGCGTTGAGTAGTTGTGGCGATTTGTACAAAACGGGTACAAAGCGGGCTACTCCTGAAAAGTTTAGAAGCCAATCGTAGCCAATGAGGGTGGATTATGAGAAATCAAACAAACCCGTCTTGATCACATGACTATGGAGAGCATGTGTACCGATTTGCGTGAAATTTGGATAAAATCTGAAGGAGTAAAATAAGAAAATGTGTTTTGCATATGTCAGCCTCCTGGTGGCGCTATAAAGAGCAGATGTGAAAAATTCCAGACATAGGTTTTTCCTTGGCCTCTAGGGAGTTGGCATACAAAGTTAGCCACAGATCCGTGCAGTTAGAGGTAAAAACACTTTTCGGCCAGTTATAGCGCCACCATGAGGCTGAGTTGAAAATGTTCATGTGGCATTTCTTCCTCGGCCTAGTGGGAATGTGCGTGCACAATTTCACGGAAATCACACGATGTGTTCATGATTTGCAGTATTTTGTTTGAAACTGAACACTCCTGCGAACTTTGGAGGCCAATCTTAGCCAATCAGGAGGGAGTCTGAGAAATCTGAAAGACTCGTTTCGTTGAATGGCTCTAGAGAGACTGTGTACCAATTTGCGTGATGTTTGGACAAAATCTGTAGGTGTACTGTCCAAAAACTTGTTTTGCACAAAGCGGCCTCCTGGTGGCGCTATAACAGGCTGTTCTGGAAATTTTGGGGCAGAGGTTCATCGTTGGCATCCAGGGAGTGTGTTTGGAAAAATTGGCATCAACCGGTTTAACGGTGCCGGAGATTAGCTGTTCACAGACGGAAGGACGGACGGACGGACGGACACACACACACACACACGGACGGACGGACGGACGAGTGCAAAACATACTCTCTCCCCATGCCTTCGGCCTGGTGGAGACAAAAAATCACACCCGTGTGAACTGAGTGGTGTAAGGTATTATATAGCCTGATCAGCTCTGACGTAATGAAATCAGCTCTGACGTAATGAAATCACACCCGGGTGAACTGGGTGACCGTAGCAACCATGCTCATTTTTAAAACACTAACAAAGCCAGTTGTAGGAGTGGTTTACACCACTCAAAAAACAAAGTCTTTAAAATGTTGACATATTATTGCTTATAGCAGCTTTAATAGAGCCCCATCAAGATAATGAGAAACCCTTGCTTGACCAACACTGAGGTCATCTCAGGTCAGTTCGGCACTTCGGCTGCTGTTTGGGTCTTACTACCTCCTTGTTTTTAAGGCAGGGAACAAACAGAAACCATCATTCTCCATCATGATCACACCAATCAGCTTATGGAGAAAGACATGAAAGCCAGATATTGTGACCCCAGCCAGCCGTTCAGGATGGTTTGTTAAGCTCCTCACATTGAGTGTGGAAGCTGTAGAGACGGGCGGCTTTCACTGTGATCCTGAAAAGTCTGCTTGGGGCACTAATCACCATAATCCACAAGATAAACAGACAATGCACATGGCAACCCTGGTATTAAACATGTCTGACTGTTTGTGACGCTCTGATATTTTTTACTGGTGAAAACAATAAATGAACACAAATCTGATTTCTAATAACTGGAACATTCACAGGACTATCTCACAAACAATGTGAGTGCACGGTAGTGTGTGTGTGTGTGTGTGTGTGTGTGTGTGTGTGTGTGTGTGTGTGTGTGTGTGTGTGTGTGTGTGTGTTGACGTGAGGGTCAGTTTCAGTGCTCAAAGATATTGAAAAGGCCAAACACATGGGTTCTTTGTCTATGTGTGAGGGTCCAGGCACAATGGTCCCATTGCAGCATCACAGCTATCTCTGCTCTCTCTCACCCAGTCAATGATGTCACACAGAAGGTTAATGTGGTTCATTCATTCCAGTATTCTATAATTATAACTAGTTTGCAAATGCAATGCTATCCATGCAATTTTTCAAACTAGGAGCGTAACATTTTTGATTACTTTGAGGCCAAAATTAATCCACATATTTGTCCATGCCAACGACACCCAAATAAACAGCCAATCTACATCTCTAATCTCACCTCATCTCACAACGCATCACAATGTGTTGAGATTGTAGATCTATTTTATTTTTGAAAATAGGCACACCAGCTTGAAAGTGGTTAAACTGGCACAATAATATTGGTGTGTGTGTTATATAATATATATAATTGCCCCCCATTTCCGCTATGGCTTATATTGTGTGCATTTTGTTTTGCATCAACAGGGTGCTAAAGCAATACAGCCACTGACCAAATGTTGGTAAGTTCATCCCTTCAATCAGACACCTTGCCAGGGAACCAGACATCATTGGGAGGTTTCTAACCCTGTCCAATAGAGCAAAACAAACTCATGTTCTACTTTCAACTTAGTCTTTAGACCCAGTTCCAGGCAGGCTCAATCAGCATGTGACACTGGGATGGTTCCAAATGAACATGATGGTCATTGACGTCCAGAGTGCCCCATTGACGTCCAGAGTGCCCCATTGACGTCCAGAGTGCCCCATTGACGTCCAGAGTGCCCCATTGACTGCGGGCTGGAGGAAGTGAGTCATTGACGTCCAGAGTGCCCCATTGACTGCAGGCTGGAGGAAGTGAGTCATTGACGTCCAGAGTGCCCCATTGACTGCGGGCTGGAGGAAGTGAGTCATTGACGTCCAGAGTGCCCCATTGACTGCAGGCTGGAGGAAGTGAGTCATTGACGTCCAGAGTGCCCCATTGACTGCGGGCTGGAGGAAGTGAGTCATTGACGGTTGACCAGTGGCTGGTGTCATATGAAGGCTTGTGTAACTGTAGAGGATAGTGTGTCTTGAAAGCACATAACCCCAGCATCCCTTTTCTGGACATGCCATAATAGGTTATCATTTGAGAATAAATCACACACGTGTGAACTGAGTGGTGTAAGGTCTTATATAGACTGATCAACTGTGGTCTGACGTAATGTCTGACGTAATGAAATCACACCCGTGTGAACTGGGTGACCATAGCAACCATGCTCATTTTTTGGTACGAACAGACAGACAGACACGTAAACTAACAAAGCCAGTTGTAGGAGTGGTTTACACCACTCAAAAATATGAGATCTACATGCTGCTCACTTGTAGAATAGATTGTCTTATTTTTCTGTAAAGGGAAAATAGGAGGGGGATGGGGGGGGGGGGGGGGGGGGGGGGGGAGTAAAGACCCCTTGAACAATAGTATATGGGTCTGGCTTTTGAAATTATGTCATATGGCAGCCAAGTCTATGGATTTTTTTAATGTTTGTTTTTAGCACTTTAAAAACAGAGTACAGGCAAGTCTATAGACTTTTTAAATGTCTGTTTAGAGCACTTTAAACAGAGTACAGCTAAGTCTATGGACTTTCTAATGTTTATTTAGAGCACTTTAAACAAACATACTGTATAGAGTACGATGTTTGTATATAAGAAGTGATGTGCCCCTCACTTCACACAAGTGTGATTTCTGACATGCCCAGCTTTCCGGGTTTGTGGAAACACAAACATTGGCTTGTGATTGGCTGATCACCCCATAGCGATGATTTGATTGGCTGAGCAAAGTACATATTGAAGATTAAAGTGAGGGCAGAAAAGTGAAGACGGAAAAGTGAGGATGCAAATTGTGATTGGCCAGAATGAGATATATAGATGATTAATGATATATGTATGATCACTTCACCCGTGTGAAGTGATGCCCCTCACTTCACACGGGTGTGATTCGTTTTTATTGTATGACGGTGTTGCATGAAAATAGCAGATCTACAAGCTTCCAGTGCATGATTTAACACATTTTGAGCTTGTGTGCTATTTTGGAAACATTTTTTAAAGTTCTTACCAAACCAAATGGACCCGTACGGGTACCAACTTCAAATTCGACGCACACGTTCCACACCCCCACAGGGAGTGCAGTGCCCGTTGTCCAGAACCGACACAAAAGGCCTCTGCCCGGGCTCTGGACAGGGCCCCTGCCCAGGCTCCATATATGGAGCTGGCCTGTTCTGGCATCACAGCACTCCATATTTGGGCATGGCCTGACACAGAACTCCATATATAGGAAAAAAGGGACACAGAGAGACAGATACAAATCTCCATATATGGGCATAAATGGGACACAGACAGATGGGTGGAACCAACGGGCACACAAACGGTTCACGTGGTGTTGGGTCAGGTAGTAAAGTCAGCTCAGCTGTTCACCGGTGGCATTTCATGAATCGCGAACGGGGGAGGTCAAACTTTGCTGACCGCTTTAGGAATGCAAACGCAAATACCACATGCACCATGCTGCTACGCTACCTGCATGCTATTTGCACTTTATGTCGCCTAAATTAATTGTTTTATACCCAGATTCGGCACAAACAAGGGACTAAATTAATTTTGCTCTTATGCCACCAAAATATTGAACACCCTACCAACAGTCATTAAGACATGCGAATCCCTTGACTCCTTCAAAACTGCTCTCAAAGGGCGGCTGCAATTCGAAACTGGCCCCCGTAAAATCTGTATGCCCCATCAACCCCTTTTTCCCCTCACTGTATGTTTTTTTTCCCTTTTTACCTCCTATGATGATTTCCTGTTTTTGGCTATATAGAAGTGTATATTCGTACGTCTCTAAATGTTTTGATGAATTTAAAATGGTGGGCCCTATTGTAAACAAGTGTAATGCTTTATGGTGTCGTCCACTCACAGTTAACATTTTTTTTAATATTGAGTTGTACTTGAAATGTACTGTAATTCTGCAAACTGTCAATAAATCAATCAATCAAATTCTGCAAACTGTTAATAAATACTTCAATCAATCAATGAGAAGAAGGTTGTCCTACCTGATAACAGCCTGTAATGTAATAGGCCTATTCTAAACTCAAGCTTACAGCGCCCCCCTGTGGATCCAGACCATATTGTAACATTCTGAACAGAAGCTTGAATATTGTGCATATTTTAACACTATTCCAGCTGTGGTGACTATGCAGTGGTTCCCTACTATTTTAATTTCAAGGACCCCCCAGGTTAGGCTAACGATGAGCATTAGGACACAGACCCTCATTTTGATAGAATGTCTCAGGGACCCTAATCTACACTGTAAAATGCAGCACTGTAAATTATTCAATCATTTCGATATTTTTCAGAAACGTTGCAGACGTATACAAGGTTGCAGCGCGGCACAAAGTGAGATCTTGTAGATCTGCTATTTTTTGAATAGCCAATAAGCCAACATATAAATGGTGGTTAAAATGCCATATTAACTACTTTTGATGGTGACCCCTGGAACCCCCCCAAGGACCCCTTGTGGTCCCTAGACAGCACGTTGAGAAACACTGGGTGGTAAGACAAAACTAGACTCCCTCACAGCTGATGTCAGCCGTTGCTAGGATACAGGTATGGAAAACAAGTGCACTCTCTGTTCTATATTTGGAAACATAAAGCACGTCTCAGCCAATCACAATGCGAGGTCCGAAGTAATTGTGATGTCACCACCTATATAAAAGCTGCTATTGGAGTAGCCATTGATGCTTTTTGTGATGTTAGCCTGCTGTTTCCTCTAGATGTTGAAAGGAGCGACAATGCCGTGAAGACATCATTTTGTTTGGATTGACTAATTCCAACTTTCTGAAATGCCTCAGAAGCTGACTTGATCGTTGCAGAGAGGGGGTTAGCCAACCTAGCTTAGAACAGTATTTTGTATAGGGCCTATAACAGTATATCACAGCTTATCAATGATGATGTGGAGAATCAAATTGACTTTACAGATGCTCGGCATTCTCTTTCTACTGTGGCTTTTGGTCTGGTTTCAACACCACCAAAGACACAACGGCAACACAGGACATTCATCTTCCAGCAGCAGTCAGAGGAATCAAAGCTGTTTCTGTCACCTGACGGGGGTCCTCGACGACTGTTTCTGCGACATCGAGAGCATCGACGCCGTCAACAACTTCCAGATCTACCCTCAAATCAAGACACTCCTGGAGAGAGACTACTTCAGATACTACAAGGTCAACCTGCAACGACCGTGTCCCTTCTGGCCGGACGATGGACAGTGTTTCATCAAGGACTGCAACGTAGAGCCTTGCCCACCGAGTCAAATCCCAGATGGAATGAAATTATCACGCACGTCAGACATGACAGATTGTGACCAGACAAACGAGCTGGGAGCCATCAACAGCACTCTGAGTAGCCAGAGTAAAGAGGCGTTTGTGGACTGGGCACGACACGACGACGCCCAGGACAACTTCTGTGAGCTGGACGACGAGACCTCTCCGGACGCCGAGTATGTGGACCTTCTGTTGAACCCTGAGCGTTACACCGGATACAAAGGCCCCTCCGCCTGGAGGGTGTGGAACACCATCTACGAGGAGAACTGCTTCAAGCCCAGGTCGGTGTACCGACCACTGATCCCTCTGGCACCCAGCAACAGGGGCGGTGATGACGCGGAGGGTTTCTACAACTGGCTGGAAGGCGTGTGTTTAGAGAAGAGGGTTTTTTACAGGCTGATCTCCGGCCTCCACAGCAGCATCAGCATCCACCTCAGTGCCGAGTATCTGTTAGACGACATTTGGGGTGAACAAAGGTGGGGCCCGAACGTCGAGGAGTTTCGTCGACGTTTTGACCCGGACGAGACGGAAGGCCAAGAAGGAATGCGGCGCCTGAAGAATCTCTACATCCTGTACCTGATCGAGCTGAGGGCTCTGTCCAAGGTGGCGCCCTACTTTGAACGGGCCTTTGTCAATCTGTACACCGGAAATGCCACTGAAGACGGCGCCACCAAGGAACTGCTGCTACAGCTTTTGAATGCAACCAAAGCTTTCCCAATGCACTTTGATGAGAGGTCCATGTTTGCGGGCAACCAGACCGAAGCCAAAGTGTTAAAGGAGGAGTTCCGTCTTCATTTCAAGAACATCTCCAGGATCATGGATTGCGTTGGCTGTAGTAGGTGCCGTCTTTGGGGAAAGCTGCAGACTCAGGGTCTAGGCACGGCTCTGAAGATCCTGTTCTCTGAGAAGGAGATCGAGAGCCTTCCAGAACACAGCCCTTCTCAAGGCTTCCAGCTCACTAGACAAGAGCTCGGTGCCTTACTCAACGGTTTCGGCAGGTTGTCCACCAGTATACACCAACTCCAAAATTTCCGTTCCTTACTGGAGAAGAAGTAATAGTTGTCCCTCCTATGGCCTATTTTATCCTAATCCAGAATAGTATTAGGGACAATCAGGCCGTGGTTGACAAATTACTTAAAAGTATAGATAATGTATTCCTGGTCAGATATTATTAAAGGGACACTTAACCCTTTTTGTAAAAAAATATGTTAATGATGTTTAGAAGATTTAGAACACGTTCCCGGGGTCTTTATATGTTTAATATGTGGTTTTAGATATTTTATATTTTAGCAGTGTCCATGATGTCATGGAAACTGGGCTCACTTGCTTCCTGGACTACATGTTGTGCCTCCCCCTATCCACAAGGAGGAGCAGTGCACCAAACAAAGCATTTTGGGTCCAGGAAGGAAGTGAGCTCAGTGCTAAAATCTAAAATATCTAAAACTACAGATATTACACACATAAAGGCGCCAGGAAAGTGTTCCCTTTAAGTACAAGTGAAAGTTGCCCATACATTTATTTACTTAATTTAAAGTACTAGTCATTGCTTTTAAAAATACTTAAGTGTTCAAACTTAAGTATTCAAAAGTACAACAAGCTAATTTTATTTATGATCTGCATCGCTGTATTTCATTTACAGAACCTACAGTATTACCTAACTAATCTGAAACCACCTAATGACTTTTAGAACCACTACGATTCACACAACCTTACCTATAGAAATGCATAACAACGTCAGCATAGAAATGCAATCAAATCAACAGAAAATTACAGCCATTTATCAATTTTATGTTTATATCATTTAAACAGTAATGTTAGCTGTAACTCTAGCTGAATGAAAAAAGGTCAGTCATTAGCTTACATTTTTATTTGAGTAAAGCCCTTGCCAGCTACCTTTTTCTTTTTTCTGGCATCCCAATTTATATAGTAGGTTGTGGCTTTGGCGGAGAATGCAGACATGATGCTGTATTACACCACACACACGTAGGTTAACCATCAAATTCAGGGTCAAATTCTTACCTGCCCTATGACAACTGCAAGGACCACTTTCAGATGAGCGGGCGCAGTAGCCTTCCCCTCCAAAGAACTCAAGGTTCAACGTTTCTTAATTGTGTATGGGTACATAGTATACTACATACTACATTGTACAGTGTAAGATTATTGTTTTAATGTTCCTCACACTGTAGCATTAACTATTACTATATACCGTATGGGAAATTGCACCGAAAACATAATGTTTTCCACTACTAAAAACCAAATGAGTCCAATATAAGATGCGTCTGTTGTCCTATTGTTTTAACAAGATAACAAAAAGATTAGCGGAGATACAAATAACCTGTTCGTTACGTTTATTAAATGAAAAATAAAGACAATAAAAGTAATCAACTTAGTTAAAGGGTACTCAAAACTATAATGCAACATAATCACAGACAGTGATCAAAACAATAAAGCGGTCAACAAAAAACCGACACAATTCGACACACCCTCTCTCTGTTATGTTGAACAAGTGCTCCTTAAGATGAAACGGCGTGCATGCCCGTGACCTGATTATCCACCATCACCAGCACGTGACTGTGCATTAATAACATTAAGCTAATAACAATAAGAATTGAATTGAAACATAAAGATTGTAATAACCACATTCATGGCTCATACACTGTAATAATGATATCCTTGGAGCTGACCACCTGCTGCGGTTGACTGTGAATGTGATGTCACAGGAGATGGCATCTCCGTGAAGCGAAAAGAAAGAAAATGTCTGTGAAAGACGCAAAGACCAATGGGAGTATTATTTGGAGCAGCTACATGCATCGTTGCGTCTTTCGCTGGCTTTGACAATGGATGGTAGACTGCGTCACTGCGTTTGCCCGTGCGAACGCAATCGGCCAAGACAATCAATGAATGCTTCAGGAGGTGGAGACAGGATCGTGGCAGCGGTGGCCGAACGGATAGCGGCGCGGTCTAGATACCGGAAGGTTCCCAGTTCGAATCAGCCGTCCGACACGTTAAAATTACCACCGATGAAATGCCCTTGAACAAGGCATCAACCACTACGATGAAATGTGTTCTATGAGCAGGGCCTGGCTGGAAACAAGTTCTTGAGCTTAGCCCAGATACCCTGGGTAAATATAGATTTCATTTCATTTCATTTCATCCAATGCTGCAGCATCTACTCCTAACGATGCTCTTATGTTGAGAGTTTTGAGTGGTGCCAAGATAGTAGGTCCACCAGCACCACCACCGCCTGCCCCTCCAGGGGGGGCGTCTGGTTTACTTTGGTGTGTCACTCACAAGCTCACCCGTGTCCAGATCGTTGCCGTCAGGCAGAAACCTTGTATTTCACAAGCTCACCCGTGTCCAGATCGTTGCCGTCAGGCAGCAACCTTGTATTTCACAAGCTCACCCGTGTCCAGATCGTTGCCGTCAGGCAGCAACCTTGTATTTCACAAGCTCACCCGTGTCCAGATCGTTGCCGTCAGGCAGCAACCTTGTATTTCACAAGCTCACCCGTGTCCAGATCGTTGCCGTCAGGCAGCAACCTTGTATTTCACAAGCTCACCCGTGTCCAGATCGTTGCCGTCAGGCAGAAACCTTGTATTTCCATGTTTTTCCCCGTAAATTAAAGCCCTACTTTGAAATGTTGTGGAGTGAAAGTCATATGTATCCAGTATCCAGCAACACAACTGTGACCAGATTTGACTGAGAGACTGTCATCGCGCAAATTCCAGCTTTTCACCAGAGGAGAAAAACCTTTTTTTTTTTTTTCAACAATGAGTTTATAGCACAGGCAGACTCTTCACATACTAGAGCATGTCTGAAATAAGTGTCTGAGCTGAAATCGACATGTAAATATGAAATAAATGCTTAAACATGTAGCTAGGTGTAATGTTAGAGACCACAGAAGTGAACCTTTCAAGCCTGTTTTCTCAACTCGCTGTTTCTCTGCAAGACATTACTCTATAAGCCATATCTCCAAAACTGGTGGGTCAAACTGAACAACCAATATGTCAATTTGAAGCTATGATTCCCTGCTTTCATATGACATGACAAAACGAAAATTCAAAAAAAAATCAATGGCAGTCCCTCAGTCAAATTTAGTCACAAATACTTGAGTAAATATGTCCAGAACTCAAGTAAATGTACTTTACGTTACTGTCCACCACCGAGTTTAACACGAGACGGCATCTTTGCCTTCTCTTGGTCCTGACGGTTGGTCACTGCCAACCCTGAACACCGGAATCCTTCTCTTGGTCCTGATGGTTGGTCACTGCCAACCCTGAACACCGGAATCCAGGAACAGCCACTGCTTTCATCTCAGCCACAAAGGTAGAAGGGGCATGGATGACCTCGTTAAAGAGGAGGTCTGTAAGTTCAGTGACATACTCTACAATACAGGAGAGAGCACATGACATTGCATAGTTACATTTGTATGGTATCAACTGCGTTGACTTTAACCCATTTTGGGCGGGAACCCCTTTTGGTGTTAGCATTATGTTATGCTTTGGCTATTGAAAAATAGCAGATCTACAAGCTCGTAGCGCGCCACCGAGTGGCGCGCTACGAGCTTGTAGGTCTGCTATTTTTGAAAAATCGAAGAACGACGGACATAGAAACATAGCTTTTTCAGAAAACTGTCAGGATGTAGAAGACATTTTTAGAATCTGATCTCAGGTCAAAATGGGTGAACGGTTACCAAAGTAATGTAGTCCTACGTCTCATCGCTCTGGTTGTGCCAACACCTAGTCATGCATAATATATGGTAGTATGGGAGATATACTAACCATTAGTGCTGTTGGTCTTATTATCCATATTAGACACAACATAATCCCCTCTCTTGGCCATGGGAATCTCTATGTTCAACTGCTGCTCTGCTGTATAAACAGTCCTCGCCTGGCTACGCGCAGAATGTTCGTTGAAATGCAATGCGGCCAGGTAAAGCCTGAAACGAGAAGGAGATTACTCTAGTTAGCTACGGTAAATAGCTAGATGCAAAACTTTTACTTTGATTGGTAACAGTGCCTGGAAAATACACCAAGAATACACCAATAGGTACAGTATTCTCAAATAAAATATTTGAACTTAATTTTGGGCAACTGTTAAAATCTTTTCAAAAACAGCAGATCTACAAGCTCACAATCGCAATGCGTTGTGAGCTTGTAGCTATTTCTGGCATTTTTTTTAAAAATATAGGTCTCAAGTGGTTAAGTGCATTAGGTTTTCACTTGCACAATATAAACTACAGCACTCTGGAGCTCTACATAACATTGACAACATTATTGCTATACAATTTACCTGCAAAGCATCCCTAAGTATGAATAGATCACGTTCTTTGGTGCCAATCGCTGAATCACTTTGTGGAACCCTTCCAAGGTAGATGATTGATACACAGGTCTCAGCTTCTTCACGTCACTAAGAACACGCTTGTTCATTAGTACCCTCTCCAGCTTGCAGATGGCCTTTGTTGCTAGGGGGAGAAGAGAGAATAACAACAAAGACATAAACAACCACAGATCTAACCGACTTCACACCGCACTCCCTCGCCTCCTGTCAACGGATTCGTATGAAAATCAACCGATAATCACCAGTAGGATACTTATCACTCGAATGCAATCGAGCCAGCAGGCTCGCCTGGAGCCGACTGGCTGTGATTAGGAAACGCTGAGACGTCCGGTGTGGCATTGGTCGCGTTGTCCGACTATTACTAACCCTAACTCTAACCCCTTACTAACCCTAACCTCAGTCTTAACCGGCCACGTAAGTCCCCTAACCTCATATCAGTCTTAACCGGCTATGCAAGTCCGTTTCACGATGTTTTCACTTCCGCGGCAGTACATGCAGTAGGCTCCAGGCGAGCCTGCTGGCTCGATTGCATTCCAGTGATATGTAACCTACTGGTGATTATCGGTAGTGATATGTAACCTACTGGTGATTATCGGTTGATAACTATAGTGATATGTAACCTACTGGTGATTATCGGTTGATAACTATAGTGATATGTAACATACTGGTGATTATCGGTTGATAAATATAGTGATATGTAACCTACTGGTGATTATCGGTTGATAACTATAGTGATATGTAACCTACTGGTGATTATCGGTTGATAACTATAGTGATATGTAACCTACTGGTGATTATCGGTTGATAACTATAGTGATATGTAACCTACTGGTGATTATCGGTTGATAACTATAGTGATATGTAACATACTGGTGATTATCGGTTGATAACTATAGTGATATGTAACGTACTGGTGATTATCGGTTGATAACTATAGTGATATGTAACCTACTGGTGATTATCGGTTGATAACTATAGTGATATGTAACCTACTGGTGATTATCGGTTGATAACTATAGTGATATGTAACATACTGGTGATTATCGGTTGATAACTATAGTGATATGTAACCTACTGGTGATTATCGGTTGATAACTATAGTGATATGTAACATACTGGTGATTATCGGTTGATAACTATAGTGATATGTAACGTACTGGTGATTATCGGTTGATAACTATAGTGATATGTAACCTACTGGTGATTATCGGTTGATAACTATAGTGATATGTAACGTACTGGTGATTATCGGTTGATAACTATAGTGATATGTAACGTACTGGTGATTATCGGTTGATAACTATAGTGATATGTAACCTACTGGTGATTATCGGTTGATAACTATAGTGATATGTAACGTACTGGTGATTATCGGTTGATAACTATAGTGATATGTAACGTACTGGTGATTATCGGTTGATAACTTTACCGAGTGATATGTAACGTACTGGTGATTATCGGTTGATAACTATAGTGATATGTAACGTACTGGTGATTATCGGTTGATAACTTTACCGAGTGATATGTAACCTACTGGTGATTATCGGTTGATAACTATAGTGATATGTAACATACTGGTGATTATCGGTTGATAACTTTACAGAGTGATATGTGGTTCTCGAGATGCATGAAGGAAAGATACGCACACACAGGCACGCAGAGATTGGTCGACTCGTCATTTATATTTCCAGCGTTTTTAAAATGATCTGTCTGTCTATAAATTACAAAACTGCTATTGAATAGGAGGCGTACCAGGCTTCAGCCACTTGTTGTTGTCAGTGGAAGGTGGGTGGAGGCACGTGGGGAAGAGTGGATTTTCATGGACGTGCACATTCTGGATGTGTTTGAGAAGAGATGTCCACTTGGCCACTATTTCCTCTCCACGGGATGAACTGGTTGCTGACCAGTAGAGGTGATTTCTGATACTCTTCTTCCACAAGTTGACCTTATGGCAGTCCTCCTCCGTAGAGATGGCATCCACTTTCTTGGTGAGTTCTGAGAACAGTTTGAAACTGTTATTAGACATTTTTATACAGTGAGTGTTAATCACTTTGAACCTGGCGTAACTATTTGTACTT
Organism: Electrona antarctica; assembly: GCF_951216825.1. Lineage (NCBI taxonomy): Eukaryota > Metazoa > Chordata > Actinopteri > Myctophiformes > Myctophidae > Electrona > Electrona antarctica. The sequence goes on along the minus strand of NC_136808.1, from coordinate 56,359,805 downwards.
TTCATTCTAGGAAAAAAGAGAGAAAACAAAATACAAGAAAAATACAAAATTCTAATATTGTGATAAGTTGCGATGAAATGTGTTATGAGCTTGACGCTATTTCGGAAATTATTATTATTATTGTTGTTACGTTACACAAGATTGGCTGTGCTACATTTCCCAAGATAACCTACCTTTACATAAATGCCACACATCATAATAGTGGTCAATGTCTGGTTTCTGTTCCTGGAGAAAGTTTTGAACCTGGGTGTGTCTGTCCGTCACCAGGGAAGCCACTTTGACACCAGATCTTTCAAGAAATTCCAGACTCCGGATTAGCCCTTCCTTTTCCATACAGACACCGTTTTCGCCCTCATTGCTCTGTGTATCATAAAGAGACACACGCATATAAAGAGATTAATAACACCAGATCTGCCTCCTTGAGGGTCTGCGCTCTGAATTAGCACATTTAGTCTAGTTTGTTTTCTACCTGTTTATTTACCTGTACCAGCTGCATATGAACTATTTTGTTTGTGTTGAGATCCATCAAGGAGTATGAGCCGTACATTGTGCCATGGTGTGGACTGTCATCTCTCATATGACCACCAAGAGATACCGCCTTCCTCTGTTTCAGTCCCTCAAGCAGGTCGTTCTGCTGTGATCGCCATTTATGCAGCACAGAAGGCAGGATGTAGTTGTGCACGTGATGTTGATGTGCCGTTCCGTTGATGGTTCTCACGTGCATTGCATTGAGCACCTGTAATACAAAATCATGAATAATAACTAGGGGGTGCACGATTATGAAATTATGACTGATATTCCGATCTCCGATTATTTGCAGGGTCATATCTGCCGATACCGATTCTGACCGATTCCGATATTATACAGAGGACCACAATGGAAACAAGCCTTAGGGGCTTGGCCCAAAGCCTGTTAATAAAGTATTCAGTCAATCAATAAATAAATAGCCTACAGATACTCTTTTCCAAGTGTCTGACTACTACTGAATGAGATGAGTACACAAATTAAATGTAGAAAAATGTAGTTGTTTATTTTACTTATCTTTGAAACATCAATCATCATATTTGATTTGGCTTTTGTTCTAGACTAGAGTTACTAGACACTTTTGATTTATATTGAACTCATTGATGAATTTTAAATTTAATTTTCTTTGCTGCTGAAAATCGATTATTTAAATTATCGGGATTGTTTTGAGACCGATCCGATCCGGGCGATTCCGATTATGCTACCGATTATCCCATTTTGGGCGGGAACCCCTTTTGATGTTAACATTCTGTTATGCTTTAGCTATTGAAAAATAGCAGATCTACAAGCTCATAGCGCGCCACCGAGTGGCGCGCTACGAGCTTGTAGGTCTGCTATTTTTGAAAGATCGAAGAACGACTGACATAGAAACATAGCTTTTTCAGAAAACTGTCAGGATGTAGAAGACATTTTTAGAATCTGATCTCAGGTCAAAATGGATTATATCGTGCATCGCGAATAATAACCTAATGTACCACTCCCCACTCTAGCAGTATAGAATGCACTGCAACAGTGTTCAACATGGTAGGGCTGCAACTATTATTTTATCGATTATTTTTTTGATTTGATTTTGATTTCTTTATGATATAATGAAGCAGTTTTTTAAACTATTTGTAATTTGACGTGCTTTGTAATGAATTAGTTTAATCATAGTATAACAATGTACTACATCCACGATCCCACTGTGGCACTGTGGGTGCCCTGGCCATAGAAACCAAAATGTGAGTACTGTAGCGTACGGTTTTACCAGAGAGAGGATGTGAGTACTGTAGCGTACGGTTTTACCAGAGAGAGGATGTCATTGTTTTTTACTAACCTTGTTAGTCTGGACGAAAGAAGAGCCCGTGTAGTAGACAGCGGCGGACAAGTGTAGATTCCCCGCTGGAGTGCTGCCCAAAAGTGGTTGACTATTCCATTTTCTGATGTATAAGCAACTCTGGTGGAGGCACACCTGGGTCACAGAAAGGAATGTTCCGTTTACAAACGTATGCACCTTGCAGACTCTCCAGCATTTGGGGCAGACGTTAAAAAGGTCAAGCAGGCAATCCTCGTACACCAAGTACTTTGCCATGTCCTGCGGTGTCTTGGTTGGTGCTCTGTTGACAAAGAAAACCACAGGCAACAAACACAATAATTGTAGTGTATCATTTCTAATTTCACACATTCATAGCGAAATGACATGGCATAGAATCTTTGCATGAGCATAAAATAAATGCAGAAAATCAAATGTTAAGGAATAGAGTTTCCCATTATAATAAATAATCTATAACAAAGTTATATTATTATCAAACTCAGATCTATACAGTAACAAACAAATTCACTTACTGTTGAGTGGTGGTGTCATTCATTTCAGACGCGCTGGGGAGGCAGGTGGAGTCAACGGGAAATGCAAAGTGGGAGCTGATTTCAGAGTCCTCAGAAGAGGGACACTCCAAGTGAGGTCGCTTTGTTGGTGGGCCATCAGATGGTACCTCTTTTGGCTCAAGTGTAGATGAAGAACTGGCTAACGTAGCTTGAAACCCTGGAACATATACATTTGGAATATTATATTTACTGCGACTCTGCAATTGGCCACTACTATGAATGACACCTGTCAAACAGGCATACTAATGAACCACTTTCACCCTGGCATCCATACGGTATTTTATGCCATGTCATTATGAGCATAATGCATGACGTGTCATGTGCTTGTATATCAGCTATTTGTGAATGTTTTTGTAAAGGGTCTAAGTGGTTAACTGACGATGAATATGTATTTTAGAGAAGAATCTGAACATGCTTTTGTAAACTGTGTAACATATACCGTCTGTGTTCAATGACTAATGGATTGGTTCTAGTCTCTCCTGTATGAAAATACATTTTCAGGTCGGACACACCAATTTCATCCAATCAGTTGAGAGCACCACCCATTTATCAGCTTCAACCGAAGCTGTTCCAGTTCCAATTCTTTGGGGTGTGAGACCCCCGTTTCTGAAGAAACACTCTATAGCAGTGGTTCTCAACCAGCGGTCTGGGGACCACCAGTGGTCCTTGAGGGGGTTCCAGGTTGTCTCCAGTTAAATTATGGAGAGTTGGTAACCAAATTAACCCTTATATGAAGATCTTAGATTTGCCAAAAGCATGTACTTGTAGACAAAATCTTATCCAATGACAACAAAATATTCTTTAGTTCTGGATCTGAGAGGACAAATCTCATCAAATGGTGGTCCGTGGCTCAAATTCGGAATAAATAATGGGCCTTGATATGAAAAACTAAGGTTGAAAACCACTGGCAATGCGTACTATGGGAATATAAAGCAATGTAATGCTTATGAATATGAATGAACAATTTACAACACATTCCATGTCTGCAGACCGACTAAGCTTGATCTCTACACAAACCTGTATTCTCTCTGTTGCTTTGTTGTATTATTTTAGACAGTTGTTGTTGCTTTAGGAGTGCGTCCACAGTCCTCTTCCGCACAACAAAGCCTACGAGTTCCGTTTGACATCCAACTTCTCTGGTGACTTTGTTCGTGTTGTCACTTCCGCACACCGTCTCTCTTGTGGTTGGAGGGGGCCACTTTGAGAAAACACAACAGTTGAAATGACTTTACTAAAGAGTCAAACGTACTGATTATGCATAAAATACATTATAATATATACATTTGTTTGTACCTCCTGACCAATAATACCCTTGTAAAACTTACAAGCTTTCCAATAACTTCCAACTTCCCTCCCTTTTCCATTGTGGGGTCCCGGGATAATACAATTACAACTCTAATTATGTGCTAGTAGAAGGAATCTCTCTGTCTGTGTGTCTCAGTTGACATAAGCAATTTACCTCATTAAAACAACATGCATTGTTTGCTGTTGTTGCTCCTGTGTCGTGTTCATTTTACAGTTTACTTTTAGGGCATTCCACACCAAGCTCGACAACTATAATAAATAACTACTATAAATCTTTTTAAAAATATTTCTACGTCAAGTGGATCACAGACTCCACACGTTAATTATAACGACATCTGCGTGGATTCTCTCATAGTTACAGTTACTGCAGTTATCGTGCTTTGTATGGACAGCCCATTCATACTGTGGACTGGCCTAGAACGAACAGGCAAAGACGGAAAAGTAAGGATGAAACAGTACAAAATTATAATACAGTACAAAACGATATTGTCCTGTTGGGGGAAAAAAACCTTGTATCTCCATGTTTCAAGTAACTGTTTTTCTATAAATTAACGCCCTACTTCATCATGGCGAGAAAGGCACTTACAGGTGGCTCCAATTTGGAACTGGCCCCTTTAAAGAAATCCAAGCCCATCACCACAAATGCCCCCCCCCCCCCCCCTCCCTTCAACTGTTTACTGTAACCTACATATTTTTCTTTTTGATTAGTAGTTTGTTTATGCATGGTAGTCTATTGTATATTTGCCTGTCAATAAATGTTTCTATGAATTGAATACTCAGGACGCCAATGGAAGCAAGCCATAGTAGTGCTTTATTGGGTTCAATCATTTTAGCATTGTATAATTTGCATTTTTACTGTACTCTTCTGTGCTTTTGTTTAAAGCAGTGGTTTTCAACCAGTGGTCCTTGAGGGGGTTCCAGGTGGTCCCCAGCTAAATGATGGAGAGTTGTTAACCAAATGGACCCTTATAGATCTTTAACTCTTGAGAGCGTAAAAGGAAACCAAATGGACCTTAAAGGTCTCCACACACTGGGCGCCAATCGGATGCGAATTCGGATTTTTAGCTGCGTTTCTCCATCGGTGTGCAACCACCTTCACGGGTTGTTAAACGTCTGCCTTACTTAATTTACAAGATGTAGAATAATTGTTATTTTGAACGTTTGCCTGTTATCTCTCCTAATGGTATCACATCAATACAGCATGGAATTGGGGAAAAGATCATATTCAACGATAACAAAATATTCTTTCGTTTTTGGGTCTGAGAGGCTAAATCTCATGAAATGGTGGTGGTCCGTGGCTCAAACATCGAATAAATAATGGGCCTTGCTATGAAAATGGTTGAAAACCAGTGTGTTAAAGTATTCAATCAAGCCTACAGTCTTTGGTGACGGGCACGTTGCTCTGCTGACGGTGGTACTGGTACCAGTAGTACCAGATGATGGACGGTGGCTGGCAGGGAGGAAGATGGTGGGCGCAGCATCTTTCGCCAGCATTAGCGGCTTATCCGTGTATCCCATCTGTCTGCGGTGGTAGTTGTCAAAGCTATCCGGCGTGAAGTGTTCATTGCAGAGGCGGGTGTTTGTGCTGATCTTCAGCTCTGCTGCTCCTGGTCCTTTTTTACTAGCACCACCCTGCTGGTCCTGGACGTGGTGGCGTTTCACAAAGTCAATCCACCTGATTGATTAAAAATCACACCCGTGTGAACTGAGTGGTGCAACTGTTCACACACACTACGTCACACACTAACCATAGCAACCATGCTCACCTGTACGTGGCCCCACGTACAGGTACACACATACATAGACACATAGATACAGACAAAGCTGGTTATTGGAGTGGTTTGCACCACTCAAAAATGTGATTTCACAGTATGTAGAAGAATGGGTACATTTCAAACGAAAGCACAAGTCAATACAAAAACTGTTACTGTGGACAATACCACGAATATGATTAAGCATTACACTTGTTTACAACAGGGTCGACCATTTTCAATTCATCAAAATATTTACTGAGACATGCAAATATACACTTAGGCTATATTAAAAAACAAAAAACAAAACAGGAAATCAAGAAAGTACATACTGTACATGTAGCCTACAGTATGGGGAGAAAGGGAGGGGGGGCAGGGCTGATTGATTGATTGAAGTATTTATTAACAGTTTGCAGAATTACAGTACATTTCAAGCACAACTCAATACAAAAACTGTTAACTGTGAGTGGACGACCCAATTAAAAGCACTATACTTGTTTACAAGAGGGTCCACCTTGTTCAATTCATCATTCATGCTCTCGATCAGACTTTATTTACCTCTTCCTCAACTCTTCGTTCTTTGGGAATTTGAACAGGCCAGCCTGGCCAGCGACGGGACTGCTCTGACAGCCATGGAAGATGCACTTGCGCACGTTAGGCATAGTAGTAACCTGGCTTTGACCTTAGTGTGGAACTAAACTAACATATATATGTGGCTAGAAGAAGAACTAACTAAAGCATTAGTTCAGTTCACTTCGCAGTTTTTCGCAGAGGTGTGGTTGCTCCGACAAAAAAAAGTGTAATCTTTAATATGAATCCGGTTTATCCAATAACCCTTTTGAACACTTTAAATTGGTACATCATCTCTATTTTTATTCCAACTCAGCATCAGTAGAGCAATCTCTGCTAAATGTTATGCTGCTGCAATACAAACAAACCGGATACGGATATTAGTAGACGGACTTCTTCGCCAGAGCGTGATTTCTTTCTACGTCCGATTTTAGACAGAGACCTTCGCCAGCTCAGGCTCAGGGGGACGAGGTGGTTTTAATAGCATGGCTTAAGTTAATAGCATCTATTTCTTGTTTTTATTTGTTTGTTTTTTATATGTATTTTTACTAGTTATCTGCGTCAAGAGTCAACTGAAGAAAGACAAGGCATCAACTCATATTCCATAAACTCCAGTCCGTTTGGCGGCGGCAATGCTCTTCTAAACCGCTCTGTTCTAAACGCTATCCAGACAGTGTTGCCATGGCCGCTTATTATAAGCGACTTTGGGCTTGTTTGCTTATAAATATTTTTAGTTGCTGTTTTGGGAGGCGTTGTTGCCTAATGTTGTTGTTGTTTGGTACACCCACACACCCACTACATCGGGTGCTTAAAACCAGGGTTACATTTTCAAGTCAAGGAACCCCCAAATGAATATATATATTGTCTGCGGACCACCATCTGAAAACATGTTATGCCAGGAACCCCCAGATACAAGATTTGTGTTCATTTTTCAAATGTACTAAAATATTTTTTTATAGTAGATCTACAAGCTCACAACGTTGTGAGCTTGTAGATCTGCTATTTTAAAATAGCAGCGTGTATTTAGTGCTCGCTCGCTTCGTTTGGTTTTCATAGACCTGGTCGCTTATTTCTCTCACAAACTCTGGCAACACTGTATCCAGACCGGATAATCCGGTTTGCCAAAACAAAAAAAACAAACAAACGTAAGACGACGAGAGCCTGCTTGGCGCGTTGGAGCTGTGTTTTTATGCTTTTATCATTTTATGTTTTCATAAGATTCAACCGCATAGATTCACTGCTGTCGGTGGTAAGTAGTCTGATGAACGTTACTGACTAGTTTAAGTCATGTTAATTCACATCCACGGTGTAACAGTTTCCTGTTTCCACCATGCAACTGATCTGAAGTTGGCTAAAGGCTAGCTTGTAGCGTTCCCCGATGTTGTTGTGTTGTGCCCTACAGTAGACCATTCTTTACTCTTTAAACCTTTTCATGTCTAAGACCCCTAAAATAATGTGTATTTCAATTTGGTCAACTCACTACGTAGCTAAACTAAAACAAATACACTAAATGTAATCTTTATATAGAGTATAGTATAAAGTAGACATAGACAAGTAGTAGCTGTGGTCCATAGCCTCCTGCGCTTTACTGCCAACGGCATTAGAGCTATGGACCAGAGCTAGACAAGTAGTATAAATGGATGATCTTTATAATCAACCATTTCCATATATGTCATGTTTTTGAGTGGTACAACCACTCCTATAGACAGCTATGTGTGTCCCTTGGTCTGTACAGTATGTACAGCACAAGTACAGTACAGTACCACTCACTTCAGACGGGTCTGATTTTATGTTTTTCTTAACCACTGGAACCCTAGAAAATTGGCGCTCTACAAGTTAATTTACAAAGTTAGTTTACTTATTCAGTGCACCAATTACTACAATATACAACTTCCAATAAATAATAAAATAATAATTAAATCTGTAAAAATATGGGCAAAGAATTAAATAACAAACAGTGAGCAAATACCAAACGTGAAAGAGTCAAAATAAAGTGCAAAATGCGGTCAACAAATGTATCCGCTCCCAGCTCACCCTGCCTCCAAGTTCAAAGCATTCATGGAGGTGAGCTGACAAAGACCTACATTTGTAGCCTACTGAAGGTCACCCACAGAGGCACTCCAACCAATGCAGAAGCACCAATGCGGAACCTACACCCATCACCAATCAATATGAAATAAGTGACTCTTTGGCTCCTACAGTTATACAACAATATGTATGGAGCAGCCACATGAGGGTTTAATTGAAGCACATGGAAAATATATAGTGTACTTAATGTAATGTCATGATTAACACCTTGCTTGCCCGGACCTATTGAATCCATGTGCCCATCATTTATAGCGCCCGGACCACTTTTACCGGCGCACCGGAAGTTGTTGTGCATGTCTGTGTAGCAGCTAACAATAGCCACACCACTCTAGAGTCGATCGACAACAACGGGAGGTAAGAATAAATCTATCGCGACTAGCGACTGGACCGCGGAGCGCCGTCTAACACAGGATATTTTTTCAGAATTAGACGGGATGATTTAGATCGGGAATTATGATCGTTTTAAGGTTTTCGTCAGCTAAACAGGCAGGGAACATTTTCGATGACGTGTCACTGTTTGACACGTGATCGGATTGGGCAACAAGCGCTCCTAGGCTGTGGAGCAAAGCCATCGGTTTTGATATCATTAATCTCCGTCCTATTTATCAATCTCCGGCTTGGGCACTTGACCATGACCTTGACCTTGACGGAGATCTCCGCCCCGGGCCTCCATGGTGTTAAATGAAACTCAATGCAAATCCCAATTAACCGTTTCTTTTCTGAATTATTTGTGAAATTTCAGGGCTGCTAACCATGTCTGCTGAGCATCAAAGAAGAGACAGTCAGCGGCAGAGGAACAGGACCATAGCAGCCTTAGTAGCTATGGACAGCGGTGATTCCGAACCAGAGGGGTCTGCGGAGCCGAGCGTGGCCAGGGAGCCAATTTCCGAGACGGAGCGATCCACTCCAGCGGTGGAAACTAGTACAAGCGAGGGCGCGGCGGTGGTGGAATCGTTGGGAGGGCACAATTCCAGCAGTAACGCAGCAGCTGTGTTTCCAGATTCCGAGAATGAATCTGAAGGGGAACCGGAGAATGTGCTTCCGGATTCTGCGCTGCCGGGTCCTGCGTCGAGAACCATTCATTCAGAAGATGAATCCGAAAGTGGAAGTGACACTGAGAAGATGGATGAAACAAACATGGACCCACCACCTTTACACGAAGACTTGGCAGCTTGGGCGAAGGCTACAAAGCCGACGACCGTGGCATTAAATGAGCTACTTGACTTGCTTAGATGCCACGGGCACAAACTTCCCAGAGATGCCAGAACCCTACTGGTAGAGGGTAATGAATGAACTCCTTATTTCCTTTTATGGAATGTCATTAGTCTTGATGAAATTTCTTGTTATTAATTATTCACTGAAATTAAATGTTTTCACTGTTCTTTGGGAATCAATTCAGACTTGGAGGTTGGAACTGACAGCGACTTCAGCGATGTTGACTCAACACGGCCAAGTCAGAGTTTCCCACCACCCAAAAAACGTAAGTCCATTGCAATGCATGAAACGACACAGTCAAATCCTCAGTATTGATTTAACTCTTGAGTGAGTGACCATTTGGTTGAATTTGTGCACTGACTCTCACAGTGAGTTACAAAGGTAACTGTAGTCTTTAGTCTGTACTAAGTTTGTTTATTTTTAATAGGTCACATATAACACTTAAGGCACTTATTAGCGATCTAATATTTTTAGATTAGATGGTGGTCTGTTATTCTGCAGAAATAGCACACCTGCTGAATTCAGCGATTGACCAATCAGAATCAAGCACTCAACCAAACCGTGTAATAAACATTGTTAATTCCTTCCTCATATTGATTTATGTTGACACTTGTATATTTACACAGGACAGAGAAGAACTTATGATTCCTCCCAAAGACCAGTGGCCCACCCTCAAAGAGGCAAGTTTCTGTTGTATTTTCTTGTTCATCAGCTGACTTAAAGGGGTATTTTACTTTAAAACATTTTGGGATCATTTTAACATCTACTCTGGCTTTAAGGTGGCCTTACACTAGCCGATTTTTTTCAATCTGAAATCTGATAGCACCACACACTACAGGATAATCGAAGCGGGGCAGAGCAAATATCAAACATTCTTGATGTTGATCGGGCCGATCCCGATCGCGATTTGAGCGGCCCCGAGCAGATCGATTGAGTCGGGCACCCCCCGAGCGTCAAAAAATGCCCGATTATCGGCTAGTGTAAGGCCACCTTTAGTGTACACCCCAGTCAGATTTCCAGTTCCTTCCTTGATTCAATGTTTAGATATTTGAGATGCATTTGATCAGATGGCTTGAGAGGTCTAGTTGGGAGAAAAGGGCATGCATTCATTTATAATTTGTTAATTTTATTCTCACTCAAAAGGTGGCCCAAGTAGACCCGCCTTACCGGACTCATACCCAATCCCAGATGCCGGTAAGAATTTTTGTTCAGTGTGTTCAGTTTTTACCGTTAAAAGGGGCTTCACATATTTGAAGGCCTTTTTGACATGTTTTAACTTATGCTTATCCCAGCATAGGCCACTGTCTGGTTCCCAGTTATTTTTGGATCAGGGCCCACTTGAAAATCTCGAAAGCATTTGCGCCATGTGCATATTAATCAATCCATAAAAAATATAAAAAGTTAAAAAATGGTGATATGAATTTTTCGCCTGACCGATACGTAACAAGTTTCTTTTTGAAACATTTCAGAGTTCCAAAGGATGGTGTTGGAGATGCTTGAGGAGTTGAAAGAGCAAATTCAACGCATCAACAGAAGTATGGGGGTTCTTCGCAACCTCTCTGCTTCAGCTACTACTTCTATAAGAAGATTGGAGACTGAGGGTGATTTCAACGGTTTTGACGAAGAAATGAACAATCAAGAGGAAAGGATGGTCCTGGTAAGAATTCTGAAAGCTTATACATGTATGTGAGTTGAAGTCCGTTGGATTGTGATTATTTAAAACTATATATGACATTGATTCTATTACGGTGACACCTTTAGGTTCAACAGCTGGCCAGAATTGGTGGCTCTTCGCTGAGAGGCTGCATTTTTACAGTTATGGACAGGTAAGAAACCAATAGAATTCATTTCATGTCCGTTGCATATTCCTTATAAAAGCAAAAACACATTTGTTTTAATAATGATGTAAATGGTTAACATCCATGACCGAGACTCACATGGACAGAGTAGTGATTTTCCAGGGTTATGAACAGTGTTTTTAGCTTTACTTACTCAATAAGCAGAATTGTACTACGAGTTCAGAATTGTCCAAAGCATTGGTTGTACAACATGTGGTAGCTCAGACTTAGGGCCGATTCATACTCCTATTTTAGAGCCGAATAAAAGTGGGTTCGGCTCTGTAGAGCCTACAATGTGACGTCATTTGAGGTTCGGGGGGGCGGGTACCGTCCTAAAGTCGGCTCTTCGGTGCTACTGAAAATTTCTGACGAGCCGAAATCATTTCGGCACTACAGCGCCGAAACAGCGGTAAAATAGGAGTATGAATCGGCCCTTAGCCTCGAGTAGCCATCCTTCATCTGCCTTTGCGATGCATATTGCCCAAGGCAGATTAAGTCTGGCCCCTCTCAATTGTGGGAGGACTTCACAGCCGAAGTGGTGATGACTCTGAGCCAACCCGATTTGTCTGGAACCAGGTTATAACCAACCCAGTATGCAAATATGGTGGCGGGGACATTGCCGGAAAAAAATCTAATACTCAGAGGGACGTGACTTATATCTACGCAGTGATATTAGTATCGCTACGCGAGGCAAACTCAGACTAGTGATGCACTGCAACAGTTACTTGAACCAATTGGTGACAATCTATTATAAAATATCATCGATAATGCATCATTTATAAAAAAATGGAATAATAATCAATCTCAATTTTGAAATGTCATTGTAGACACATAGTTTGAAAAGTGAATTTGTTTTAAAAACAGCCGACACTACAACCTCAACGCGTCATTTAATTGAGAAAACAACGGATAGTTGCAGAGTGGTATGAATTGGTGAAAAGGAATGCTTGATCTCTGGTTTATCCAAAAGAATCGATACATCAAGTATCTTTATGGAACTTTCTAAAACATTTTCAATCAAAAGTGGGAAAAAAACTAAATGTTATATATTTGTTTTCTGACATTACATACTTTGTATACAAATGATTCCACAGAATGATGTCCGTTTCCTTAATGACAAAGTTCAACATGATGGGAGGAGGACCCCTTAGCAAGAAGCGTTTTACGAGTACGGCTCTGCATGGCGTTATTCAAGGTATTTCCACACTGTGACATTGTGTCCCTAATAGTGGCCTGTTTAAATGTATTGATACACACTTGTCCATACAACACTGAGTCTGACTATTGATCATTGACTCAAGAACATGAGTTTCTACCCAGTCTAAAGCAGAGGTTCTCTGCCAGGAATATAACCTTCCAGCGGAGAAAAGTTGACTCTGTTGCAATACCAAGGATTCGGCAGTGATGTCGGGTCACTGTGATTAGCGCCGTGCTTATAAACAGCTTAGAGTTCCTTGCTACTTCCGTGTTGCATGAGCAAAACGGTGGCATCACTGTCGAATCCTTGGCATCTTTATCGCAGCCTTAGTTTCACGTGCGTTCAATGATCAGATGTGTCACAACAAGCTGTTCTATTTTGTCACATTCGTGACTTGGTGCTAATGAAACCCTAAACAGGATTATTATTCCTTGGATGTCAACAATCAAGTACAACTATCAGAAGATGTAAGTCTCCCACATGTACAAAGTAATTTCTGATACCGAACATAGCCGCTCTACAAGCTCACAATGCGTAGATATAATGCAATTTAGGTCAATGATTTAACATTAGTGATATAACAATACGGTATATAAATAGCAGCCAATCATTGACTGTCTGCCAATCAACTTCTGTGTCTCGTGATTCTTGATCACGACTGCCGTTCAGCTAATCAGGATATTGGAGATTGTAAATATTTTGCTAATTTGGCGTGACAACCCGGACGGTTAGCTCAACCGCACCTAGGCTGCTGAGCCAGCCTGACAGCGTGCCGCGGGTTCGACTCCCGATACCGACGGCCTTTGCCGCGTGTCTTCCCCTCCATCTCTCTCCCCATGTCCTGTCAGACTACTTTCATCCTATCAATAAAGGCAGAAAAGGCCAAAAAATATCTTAAAAAAGAAAATAAAATGGCGTGACATTATCGTTGGGTTGGGCATTTATTCAAAGGATATAATTATTTTTCTGCCTGACAGCGACCATATTTCCATTTTGATCCATTGAAATGCTGGGAAACATGTTAGGGGAGTATGTCTTGGATGATGTGCATTATTTACCTTTTTCTTTCTTTTGAATTTTCACTTTTTCACTTTGTTTTGTATGTTTATTTTGTCTTTGTTCAGATGCTGTGATGAGTTGGAGCTCCGGTACCAGAGTCTGTTCCAACGTGACACTGTATGACATAGATTTAGCCATTGGGGACCACCTCAAACACTCTCCAGCAAGAGTGCGTGGACGCAACTGAGCATTACATAAAGCAGTGGTTCTCATAACGTTTAATCATCAAAGTCCCCCATAATTCTGAGAGTGTACAAATGGACGCTTATGCGTCTTATTTGGTTCCATTTGTACACTACAAGTTAGTTACAGACCTGTAAAGGCAGATTCATACTCCTATTTAGTGCCGAAGAAAAGTAGTTCGGAGAAAGGTCCCAGACTCTAACTTAGTTTGACTCTATAAAAGTCAATTCATACTCCCTCACGGCTAGCGCCGAAGTCGCTTGTAAATATTGGAGGTCCCTTACATGCATTTATGTTTATGGCTGGGAAATGAGCCTCGCACAGCAGGTACATTATCTGACTGGCCCTCGCTGTGGCGGACGGTGTGTCGTCCTCCAGTTGTGTCACACAAACAAGCTGTTGTGTGAGGGTCTATTTTGGACCCCCAGAAGGAACCCTGAGGGTCCCTGGAGTCCACATGTACACAGAGAATACATAGACCAAGTGTAGCGATAAGGAACAGAAAAGTAATTAACCCCCCTCTTTTTCTTCTTAGATTTGCTAAATACAAGTTACAACATGTACTTAGTCTTAGCAACAAGTACTATAATTGTTTATAATTACAAATAATCGATTATTATTATTTTTCTAATATATTTTCTATCCCACGATTTTGTAACCCATTTTTTTCACCCCTGTGTCAATTATCTAATGTGATCCTGGGCTCTACACACCCTCCGCCAACCTAGTCTCCATATATGGGGGACATGGGGAGAGCAACGGACTTGAACTCATGCTTCCTTCATGCGTGAGTGTCCAAGTTGCTCCTTTACACCTGACAGGGGGGAGTTTCCCTGGTTGGACGTAGCGCGTGGAAGGAACATGTTATTCCAACCAGTTCCTTTCACCTCCATCAGGCGCCCCGGCTGGCCAGGGGGAGGCAGTTTAGAGACCAGGATTACTGCATGTTTTTTGTGAGGGTACCTACCCTAGGGGACACGGGGAGAACATGCAAACTCCACACAGAAAGGCCCTTTCGCCAACCCCGCCTCGGGTATGGGCACTGATGACGCGAAGGAGGAAACACGCCGCCAGCACGAGGCCAAATAATCGATTATTTGCATTCAAAACGATTCGATACAGATTATTTGCATTGCAAATCAATATGATACAATGTCAAAGGATATATGTTGATGTTTACATATCACTATACTTAAATTGTTGAAATTGAAATGATTTGTTTGAGGCAGTTACTGTATCGTTACACCCTATTCACCACCATGTTGATTTTATTTTACTTTAATTGTATTTTAGTGGTGTTTTGTACTATGTTGTTGTACATTTTAAAATATTACTATTATAAAATAGTATTTTTTAAAATAATAAAATTGCAAGAGTCTGCATTAATGTTTTTATTTGTATTGAACTTTGTCCTACACAAACTAAATTCCCATTGACAATACAGAGATTAAAATAGGGTGCATTTTGCATCCCAAAACACAGTTTTGGGACGCAATAAAACAACCACCTCTGCATCCACGGGATGCACTACTGTACTTGTAACGAAGACTCTGACTAGGACGTTGGGCTATATGATATATGACATGTTTAGTATGACAATCCCTATATTTGGGCCCGAGCCGACCTAGTGCCGATATCGATAGATATGGTAGAACCATATATGGACAACCCATATACCTTGAGTAGCTTCTATGACTCAGTGGCAAGATTCTAACCAGATGGTAACCCAGTCGCTGCCAGAGTCTGAACACTCTGGCAGTCCTGGCTGCTCCACAGGTGAGCAGCAGCATCTCGAAGCGGTGAGATGCACTCTGTTGCCGCCAGAGCATGAACGCTCTGGCGGTCCTGGCTGCTCCTTAGGTGAGCAGCAGGGTCTCGAAGCTGTGAGACCCACTCTGTTGCCGCCAGAGCATGAACGCTCTGGCGGTCCTGGCTGCTCCGCAGGTGAGCAGCAGCATCTCGAAGCGGTGAGATGCACTCTGTTGCCGCCAGAGCATGAACGCTCTGGCGGTCCTGGCTGCTCCTTAGGTGAGCAGCAGGGTCTCGAAGCTGTGAGACCCACCCTGTTGCCGCCAGAGCATGAACGCTCTGGCGGTCCTGGCTGCTCCTTAGGTGAGCAGCAGGGTTTCGAAGCTGTGAGACCCACCCTGTTGCCGCCAGAGCATGAACGCTCTGGCGGTCCTGGCTGCTCCTTAGGTGAGCAGCAGGGTCTCGAAGTTGTGAGACCCACTCTGTTGCCGCCAGAGCATGAACGCTCTGGCGGTCCTGGCTGCTCCTTAGGTGAGCAGCAGGGTCTCGAAGCTGTGAGACCCACCCTGTTGCCGCCAGAGCATGAACGCTCTGGCGGTCCTGGCTGCTCCCTAGGTGAGCAGCAGCGTCTCGAAGCTGTGAGACCCACCCTGTTGCCAGAATCTGGATGCCAGAATCTCAGAGCCGTGAGACCTCCCCGGCCCTTAGAGTCAGAGAGCACTGGTGATGTGCAGGAAAGAGAGAGCACTGGTGATGTGCAGAGCACTGGTGATGTGCAGGAGAGAGAGCACTGGTGATGTGCAGGAGAGAGAGCACTGGTGATGTGCAGAGCACTGGTGATGTGTAGGAGAGAGAGAGCACTGGTGATGTGCAGGAGAGAGAGCACTGGTGATGTGCAGAGCACTGGTGATGTGCAGGAGAGAGAGAGAGAGCACTGGACATGATCACCTCCCTGAAAGTGGCCGGGGTTGAAGTGATGGCGTCGTGTTGTAGACGCCAGGGTCGAAGTGGTGGCGTGGTGTTGTAGACGCCAGGGTCGAAGTGGTGGCGTGGTCTTGTAGACGCCAGGGTTGAAGTGATGGCGTCGTGTTGTAGACGCCAGGGTCGAAGTGATGGCGTCGTGTTGTAGACGCCAGGGTTGAAGTGATGGCGTCGTGTTGTAGACGCCAGGGTCGAAGTGATGGCGTCGTGTCGTAGACGCCAGGGTTGAAGTGATGGCGTGGTGTTGTAGAAGCCTGGGTCCGAAGCTGTGGACCACCTTTGATACGGTCAAGAGGGCGCTACTTCAAACTGGAACTGCACGGATTGGCTGACTCTGACCCATTGACAGGGAACGCCCTTAATGGGTGGCATGTGATTTGATCTTGAGGTTTTTTATGACCCACCGTAACATCAAAGAAAGAAAGCGGGACGCCTGGACGCCCTCAATGGGGTGGTCTGAATGGCTGACGCTTGATGTTCAAGCCTCCGTATGCTTGTATTGGGGTGGCCTGAGGGGTCTACTGTTCAAGCCTTCTAGATATGGTACAGATTTCCATGGGAAATCTGGGGGTGGCAGAGTGTAACGAAGGCTTTCACCTAGAGCTTTAGATGTCATTAGGGCCAAAAGGCTCTGGTGGATATCATGAGAGCATTGTCTGGACAGCATGATGATGCAAGGGCATCGGAGCTATATCAACCCTCCCATAGATGTTGGAGCAGTCGGAGGACGGCAGAGGCTTCGTTCACCGATAGGATATCGAGATGAAAGTGCAAGCTGACAGACCAGAAGTCCAGGTTCATAGGGACCGAAGTAGTCCAGCAAGGAGGCTGGACGGTCACTCTCGCAGAAATGACCATGAGCATAACCGGAGACGAACAGTCATCATGCATGGTACGGTAGTAGCACCCAATTCTGCCGATCGTACACCAAGTAACCAGCAAGATGGCATTACTGTAATAGCGGCACACACCATCGTGGGGTATGCGGCAGGTTCAAACGACGAGATTTGATATGACAGATGAAGCTGTGTTATCAGCAATGGACGTCGTCATCAGGCAAGAAACTGTAAACTACAGACTAGGAGTGAACTGTGGTGGAAGGCACCCTCTGGCTTTTCACAGTATTAATAGGAGCCGGTTGAACCGGAGAGCAGATGAACATTTGCGGAACCCTAGGACACCTAAGATCGAGACGGGACAGGATTTACAAGAGGAATTACCGCAGCCAGCAATCTTGACTATAGCAGGAGAGTCCTTGCATGTGGGCTATCCACCGCCTAAAGGGAGAAATGTCATGTTAAAGGTGTGCAAAGTTCTAATTTGCAATTGTGGCAAAGTAATGGAAGTATATGCAGTTCTGGATGATGGTTCGGGGCGAACCATTTTGTTACACACAGTTGCCAAGCAGGTCGGATTGAGGGGTCAACCTGAAGAGTTGCGTATCAGAATCATGAGAGATCTTCAAGTTTTGCACGGGGTGGCTGTATCTTCCGAGGTATCTCTTGCCGTACAGCCAAACCAAGTCAATAATATTGAGGGAGCATTGATCGCCAAATAGCTTGGATTGTGAGCATACACAGATCGTCAGCAGACTAACGGAGAGAGATTAACATCTTCGAGAGCCTCCCTTGCTGGATAACTACCAGGCCTGGCCTGTTAGAACCTAGCCGAAAGAAAGGACAATTGTCTGAGTCTTCTGGATGCGGTATAGATTTCAACGTGAAATCTGGGGTGGCTGTAACGAAGACTCTGACTAGGACGTTGGGCTATATGATATATGACATGTTTAGTATGACAATCCCTATATTTGGGCCCGAGCCGACCTAGTGCCGATATCGATAGATATGGTAGAACCATATATGGATAGAACCATATATGGATAGATCTAACTGGCTTAGTCATCGTGACAAGCCTGGTCGGAGAATATATAGAGGGTCGGCTTCAGGGAGAAGGCAGAAGTCAAAGCATCCTGGTTTAAGTTCTAACCGGACACCACTGCGGGGGTCCTAAGCTAAGTAATCAGCAATACAGCCTTGAGCTATTTTATAGTACTATTGTACTGTTTTTTATTCTAGTTTATTTTGCTAGCTTGAGTTATAATAATAATCATTTCTTCTGTTTTTTACATGAATATAACCACATTATAATCATATAAGATGAAATGGGAATTAAATGCAATTTGTAAAAATGGCACAATATGACAACGTCGTTGAAGTGGGACTCATAAAATGTCCCTGGGACTCATCTAAAAGACCATCCCTGCATCCTGGGACTCATTACATTGAAAACCTATTTACATCACTGCAATAAATGTAAAATTTTACGTCACAATGTCTGAGCAAATAGACATAGTGGGCACTATCTCAATGTCTGAGCCAATAGACATAGTGGGCACTATCTTAATGTCTGAGCCAATAGACATAGTGGGCACTATCTTAATGTCTGAGCCAATAGACATAGTGGGCACTATCTTAATGTCTGAGCCAATAGACATAGTGGGCACTATCTTAATGTCTGAGCCAATAGACATAGTGGGCACTATCTTAATGTCTGAGCAAATAGACATAGTGGGCACTATCTTCTCCCTTCTCCCTAAACTTATTTGCATTTCTTTTTTACTATTTTGATTTTGAAAAACATTTTAATACAGTTCAACTATCTACATTGACACGTTGTGAGCTTGTAGATCGGATATTTGAACTACTTTAAAAGGTTTTTCAAAATAGTAAAAAATGGAAAATGAAATCAGTTTAGGGGTAAGGGGTGGTGCAAGATATAGAGCCCAGTGTCTTATTTTACGTCATGATGTATGATGATAAGAGCGCCCCTCACTTCACAAGGGTGTGACTTTTGAGGGGCGCTAGCTAGCCCCTCCTATATTCAGCTATCGGTGTAGATCGATGTCCTACACAAACACATTAAATTCCCATTGACAATAGTGTCTGAGCAAATCGGCTTATTTTTGTCCAACACCAACATTAATTTCCCATTGACAATGAATGGAGAACTTTACGTCGTACTGTCTATTTTACAACATGATGATGTACGATGATAAGATCGCCCCACACTTCACATGGGTGTGATTTTTGAGGGGCGCTAGCCCCTTCTATAAACGGCTTTTGTCCCCACGTCTCATATTTGCCGTTGACAATGAAAGGAAATTAGGTCATATGTCTGTCAAATGTGACGTAAATTCGTGGCAACACAAACATTAAATGCCATTTACAATGAAGGGAAAATTTACGTCATATGTAGACGAGCAAATCGGCTAACCAATCACATAAATTGAGTTCATGAGATGTATGATGATGTATAATGATAAGAGAGAGAAATTAGGTCATATGTACCTCAAATATGATGTACATTTTGTCCCCATACGTTTTATATTTGCCATACGTCGTGTGACGCACGTCGTGTGACGTACGGAGCAAATCGGCTAACCGATCACATAAATTCAGTTGTTCATGAGATATAATGATAAGAGTGCCACTCACTTCACACAGGTGTGATTTTTTGTATTATAAGAAGGAATTTATTATTTCAGTATGGTTATAGTTTAGTCCCAGGTTCAGATTATACATTGCTTAGACCAGTCATCAGTGTGTGTTAGATTCATATTTTCAGACATTTAACCACTTTAACTGTCAATTAGTAAACCTGACCTCTCGCTTTTTATGTTTGCTTTTGTGTCCCCTCCCCCATGATGGCATGTAGCAGCCAAGTCTATGGACTTAGTTGGACGTAGTTGGTGCCCCACAAAGGTGCCCCGGCCCTCAGTTCACACAAGTGTGATTTTTTAAGGGGCGCTAGCCCCTCCTATATTCAGCTATTAGTGTAGATTTTCGTCTTACACAAACATTCCACATCATAATGCGTCTGAGCAAATTAGAGGTCTGCTGAAAAGCTGCCAGATGGTCGTGCCCAGAACTAGTCAGAAACCACCAGTGACTGAACTAGACAGAACTAGTCAGAAACCACCAGTGACTGCGCCTTTGTGGCTGCTGTACCCCCCAGGTCCTGGAATAGCCTGCCCCTGCCCATCAGATCTTCCCAATCCAAGTTTTTGATTGGTGCTAACCACTCCATTAGTGACTTTCTGTGTGTGTGTGTGTATGTCTGTCTGTCTGTGAAGTACCATCGCAATACCGCTGGATGGCACTGTTGAGCAGCATCACACATACACACACAGAGGCCAGGGAGGAGGGCTTGTACAGTATAGTACAGTAAGTAGTACAGCACCACTCAGTTCAGATTTCTCAATCTTTAAGGTTTACTTACCGGTAACTTCATCCTCTTCGTCCCAAGTGGGACATAAGGCTTTGACGATCTGTCTCCATAGGGACCTTGTGCTGCATGTTCTCGCCTCACCATGCAAGGTTCCTCTCCTTCAGCTCAGCTGTCACAGTTCGTCGCCGGGTTGTTTTAGGACGACCTTTCTTCCTATTCCCCGCAGGAGTCCCGGCCATCAAAAGAACGGTAGCGTTCGATCTCCAACCCGATGGTGTTTGCACGGTAACAGGTCAGGTCGCCCCAATTCCATCTCGCCCCAGCTTTTTTCCGCCGACCTCACGCCGACAGCTCGGAGCGGCGGTTCTTGTATTCTTTATTTTGTTTTACTGAGAATAAGGTTAGAAAAAAGTTTAGGGTTAGGCATAGTTTTACTGGGGTTAAGTTTAGGAATATGGTTAGGTTTAGGCATCGTTTTACTGAGGTTGAGGTTAGGAATAAGGTTAGGTTTAACCGTTTTAGCATAGTTTACTTAGATTACTTTAGGAATACCAGGCCGCGCTGTTCCGCCGGCTGTACTCCCGGGGCGAGTTGGTAAAGGGGCGAGCAGTCTCGTATTCGTTTGCACTTGGTCACTCTGTATAGGTCTTCATTGGGATCTTCTGGTGTATGAATGATCTGGTGTATGAATGATGTTATGTGCGTACTGTATGATGGCCGCACGTGTATATGTATATCTTGATGCTTTGTTTTTATACCGTATGTTCTGTGTGTGAGTGGCTGCACGTATATATGTTGATTCTTTGTTTTTATCTTGTACATCACTTTGGTCAACCATGGTTGATTTAAATGTGCTCTATGAATAAATCTTTGTTTTGATTCATCCCACAGCTGGGTGGGCTGGGGCTGTTGTTGGTCCACAGCCGAGGGATGCCAGGCCCTTGGAAGTATGGACTGTTGTTGGTCCACAGCCGAGGGATGCGAGGCCCTTGGAAGTATGGACTGTTGTTGGTCCACAGCCGAGGGATGCCAGGCCCTTGGAAGTATGGACTGTTGTTGGTCCACAGCCGAGGGATGCCAGGCCCTTGGAAGTATGGACTGTTGTTGGTCCACAGCCGAGGGATGCCAGGCCCTTGGAAGTATGTACTGTTGTTGGTCCACAGCCGAGGGATGCCAGGCCCTTGGAAGTATGCGCAGTGGAGTGGTGATGCGGGTGCCGTGTTGGAAGGCTGCCTGGACACCTCCATACAGAAACACCAGGATGGAGAGTGAAATGGTGAGGAAAACGGGAATCTGCAGCGTCACAGGTAGGTCCTTGAGGAGCGCCCTGATGAACTTACTGATCCCGTGGCCTACGTGTTTCAGAGGCTCCATGATGAAGGCGGTGATGGTGACCGATATTGCGTTGGTTGGCGGTACCAGCAGGATTGGGTTGACCATGAGAACTTCATAGTACGTCTTACAGGGGTCCTCTTGAAGAGTCCATGTCATTCTGAACCACTCCTTCAGGCTGTCGCTCCAGTCAGTCTTTGTTATGCCAGTGCATTTGTCCCTGAAACTTTCCATCTTCACAATGTTGTTATGGTGTTCGGCAGAAGCAATCCGGTAGAGGTAGAACCAGTTCCAGATGACACTGATAAAGAAGCAGATAGCAAACATTCTCTTGAATTGGACAAACCAGGAGACCACCGACCACATTTGAGTATTAATGATGGCCACTGTGACCAAGACACACACGGACGCCTTTAAGACGGTGTCGAGCCTAACGTCAAAGGTGTCCTCAAAGTGCATGTCGGATAGGTCGACTAGAGCATGCAGTGACAGGCTGCATACTACCAGCACAATGAGCATGAGGAAGCTGGTACAAGGGAGGGACATTTTCCAGGCTAACCAGCTAGCTAGATGTCTGCAAACACAAGGTCACTTTACACTGAGAACTACGATTTCATGAAGGACCATACTACTCAAATAAGGGTTGACTCGTTGTCTGAAGCCCAAGAGCCACAGCAGTGGTGTCCGATTAAAACTTGAATGAGCTCAGTGGTCAACTGCAGTGGCCCATAAAAGATACTACTCGAATACGGGTTGACCGGTAGTCTGGTTCACAAGGTGGTTCAAGGTTCTAATAAAGGACCCTGTACAAAACACTCAGCCAAATATCCTAGTTTGTACAGGAGGGGCCGTACCTTCAAATTGTTCCAACAATTTCACAGAAATAGACAAAAAAAGACTAACTTGTCCTTTATCTTGAACCATCAGCTGATTTTATAGCAGGGGTGATGTCACAAATGGCGACATTGCTGTTTTTATCAATATATTCCATTTGTGTCACATTTGTGACCATATATGGAGATCGTACATGCACACCTGTCTGCCTGTGTCCCTTGAATGCTCACATGAGTTCCGTATTTGAAGTTGGTTGGTCCCATATAGCTGGTCCCATATAGCTGGTCCCATATAGCTGTCGGTCCCATATAGCTGTCGGTCCCATATAGCTGTCGGATCGGCAGTTCTGGACAACCAGATCTCCATATATCTCCTACTATATGGTCATATTGGTTGGATCGCCGGTTCTGGACACGCTCGCCAAGTTTGACGGTCGGATGCTTAGAAGTCGAGAAGCTTGAAGTACAGACGGAAACACAGACAGACAGACTGGCAGAAGAACTGTTCTCATCGGTGTGTGTTGGACTCAAGTTCATGTATTTTCAGACATTCAACCAGTTTTAACCATCAAAATAATTAGTAAACCTATTTATCATATCTAGGTATGTCAGAGAGCACATACAGTATGAATGCAATACACTCTACGATTAGTAAATAATAAATAATGGCTTGAAAGAATATATATATAGGTTTATGAATTGTGATTGATGCAATTTTATAATTAAGAAATAAAATACATATTTAATTCAATTAACCAACTTGAACTCAAAAACAACAAACTGAAACTAATCATTCGTACCCTCAAAAATCACACCCGTGTGAAGTGAGGGGCACTCTTATCATTATACATCATACCATCATATCATCTCATTCCGGCCAATCACAATTTGCGTCCTCACTTTGTCTTCAATGTTTGTGTTTACACAAACCCAGAAAGCTGGGCATAGGAGGGGCTAGCGCCCCTTAAAAACGGAGTGATGCACAATGTAATTTCTGTAATGTATATAATACTACAGAATTCAACATAGTTTATGCTATTGCATTCATATTTGTCAAAAGTACCTCGTATTTGACAGCAAACTAGTTTGATTGGCTAATCCATTATGTCTCAGCCAATCACAATACGAGTTCTGACCTTATTGAGATGCCGCTATAAAAACAGCTGATGGAGCGACATGTGTTGATTCCTGAGAATGAAACCGGAAGTGGCCTTGTTGATTTGTTAGGAGTTGGACCTATTTATGAAACCATAATTCTCTGCGTTTGCTTGACCTTGTGTTTGCAAACTACATAACCGCTACCTGCTTGGACAATGTCCCTCCCCTGTGCCAGCTTCCTGCTCGTTGTGCTGGTAGTATGCAGCCTGTCCCTGCATGCTGCCCTGGGTCAACACAACGACTCCATCAACCCTTCCGACATGCACTTTGAGGACCCGATTGACATTGGGCTCGACACCGTCTTAAAGGCGTCCCTGTGTGTCTTGGTCATAATGGCCATGATTAATACTCAACTGTGGTCGGTGGTCTCCTGGTTTGTCCAATTCAAGAGAATGTTTGCTATCTGCTTCTTTATCAGTGTCATCTGGAACTGGTTCTACCTCTACAAGATTGCTTTTGCTGAACACCAAAACAACATTGTGAAGATGGAAAGTTTCAGTGATAAATGCACTGGGATAAGAAAGACTGACTGGAGCGACAGCCTGAAAGATTGGTTCAGAATGACATGGACTCTTCAAGATGACCCCTGTAAGACATACTATGAAGTTCTCATGGTCAACCCAATCCTGTTGGTACCGCCAACCAGCGCAATATCGATCACCATCACCACCTTCGTCACAGAGCCTCTGAAACACATTGGCAAGGGGATCAGTGAGTTGCTCAGGGCGCTCCTCAAGGACCTACCTGTGACGCTGCAGATTCCTGTCCTCTTCTTCATTATGATACTCTTCATCCTGGTGTTTATGCACGCCGGTGTCCAGGCAGCCTTCCAGCGCACCATCACACCGCTGAGCAGACTTCGAAGGGACCCCCCTCCCCCTGCACTGGATGTGAAACACGACATGCTAGCGGTGGAGGATGCCGCCAGCATACACGAAGATCCTGTAACCAATAGAGAAGGTCCAATAATAGAGGAGACCCAATAGAGTCAGAATAGGAGGGAGGAGCCTGCCAGGGTGTTTGTGGAGATTCTGGACAGGACTGAGTGGCCCTTCAGCGAGTAGTACTTTCCAACTCTTCTGATCCTGGAGAAGGTCCATCGTACTCTCCTGTTCGCCTACAGAATTCCGAAGCTGTTCCAAGACCAATACTTGCCCTGGAGAAGAAGGAACTGATATTTAAATGTATGCAAGTCCATATATATCTTCACTTCAGCACGGGATTACTGCAGAGATGTTGACAGTTTGATCCTGTGAAGACTTTACTCTATACCACCAGCCTTACAGTAGTTATTGATGTCGAATCTTCATTCTTTTGCTGCCCTGAGTCTTCTGCACTACCAGAGTCGACCACCAGTGGATCAGCACTTGAGAAATCCCTCCCGGTTCTGGGGGCTTGCATCAGACCAGAGGGCCCAAACCTTGCCCAGACCCAAAGTAGGGTGTTCCAAGCGACATACTGTGAGCACCCAACACATCGCTTATATTGAAATTAATGGCAAAGTTACAGTGATCTGTCGTAAACGTTAAGTTGCGTATGCTTGCGACCCTGATGTCTTTTGTTAAACTACCTGTTGGATGGCCAATTTGAGGGGAAGTAAATGATTGGGACTTATAGGCCTCTTTATTAACTTCTTCGTTTCTTATTCTATTTTTTCCTTCGGTCTCTATAGATTTAGGCAGACTAAGCTCTGTTTTGCTTTGAGGTCTGCATTGCTTTAACTCTTATTTGTCTTTGTTCTGTTGAACTTTGTGTGTGGATGCATGCGTGCGTGTGTGTGTCGCAATGCCGATCCGACCAATAGGACTGTGTCATAGTGTTGGGGCTTTGTCAGAGTACCCGTCTGGTCTGTGTCCTTTTTGTGCCCATAATGGAGATGTCTGTTTCTGTTTGTCTACCTGTGTCCCTTTTATGCCCATATATGTATCTGTCAGTCCTTGTATGCGCATGTACAGAAATCTCATCCATATTAGTCCCATAAATAAGCATATCGGTTGCATCGACACGTCAAGTCTAAGCAGCAAGTGGGATGTTATGCGAGTTGTCAGTGTCTCATTTACACTGAAAAAAAGTGTTGATTTGAGGATGTTACTGTGTAGGTAAGTGTAGCAGACACCACGTTCTGCTCAATACCAAACTCGGTTTACTGAGTTCAGGTCCATGAGATATATAAAGCCTACATCTCGGAGTCTGATATGCAATGCAGTTAGTTGAATATCAATGCTGTGCTTAATCTGATGTGTGTGAGCAGGCCACACAAATTATGGTCATCGACAACCAACCTCCATCACTGTATTTATAAGAATTGAAAAAGATTGCCCATAGTTTGTGAACGGACATTCAGGCTGACTATTGTATTGTAAATACAACCATGTTTTAGTTAACGATCATTTAATGTAATATTTTTGAGGGGCACTAGCCCATCCTATGCCCAGCTTTCCGGGTTTGTGTTGGCTTGTGATTGGCTGATCACCCCATAGCGATGATTTGATTTTGCTGAGTAAAGTACACATTGAAGTGAGACGCCAAAAGTGATTGGCCGGAATTACTTTTGTGATTTGATTGGCTGAGCACGGAATGTGATGTATGATGATGTATGATGATAAGAGCGCACCGCACTTCACACAAGTGTGATTTTTATAGAAATGTACATGATATAATAATGGAGTATGCCCTGTTCTGTCTGTTATGTCTTGGTAAGTTGGTAAAGGTGCATTTCATTCAATATTCTTGCCTTCTAATTTCATTAACAGCTCAACTTGAATATACATTTATTTAGCTTTCTTTGCATCCACCTACGTCGGACTGAACCATGAATCTGTCTTCACACCAGATTTGAGTTTACGTTAATACCGGACCCTCCTCTCTGCTGCCCTGCTTATAAGTTAACTGAAACAAAATAAATCACACCCGTGTGAAGTGAAGGGCGCTAATATATTAAAGTCTAACTCATGTTGATTAGGTGATGTAATGGTGATGTAAAACAAACTGTGCAAACACAAACATTAAACGCTATTAACAATAAAGAGACAATATGATGTAAATGACACATTATGAAATGTATTGCCAATGCGAAGTGCAGAGTGATGGGCACACCCGTGTGAAGTCTAACTCATGTTAAATTAGGTCAGTGGTTCCAAAAGTGGGGTCCGGGGACCCCCAGGGATACTTGAGGGAGTTCCAGGGGGGGACCCAGCTAAATGATCATTTGGAACCAAATGGACCCTTATGGATCTGTAACTCAGAGAGTGTACAAATGGAACCAAATGGACCTGGTTCCATTTGTACGCTCAGAGTTAAATTAGCATTGATTTTACAATATAAATTGGGGGTCCCAGAGATAGAAATGCTATTAAATGGGGGTCCGTAGACTAATGCATGTCAAACTGGGGGTCCTTGAAATTAAACGGGTTGAAAATCACTGCTAGAGCCATACAGATGTTCTCTTATGGGGGGTCCCTGTCATATATTTTCAAACGGGGGTCCACGGGCTAATTTGTGTAAATTTGGGGGTCCTTGACATCAAAAGGTTTGAGAACCACTGGATTAGGTGATGTTTAGGTGATGTAAAACAAACGGTGACAAAACATTACATTCGCTTTATTGTTAATGGCATTTAATGTTTGTGTTAATTGCTACGTGCATCAGGGCCTTTAGGGACAAGATGACAAATCCTCCCTTCATCGTCAATGGCGTTTTTAAAACAAACATTGAACTAAAAACAAACATTAAACCTGTATATAGGCCCCTCAAAAATACAATACCATATAGGACCAATAGATGGCAGTTGGGTCAAGCAAATTGAGCGCACCCTCGTTTCCAAGCAACAAGGTGTAAATACTTTACAGGCTCAAGCCAGGACTACAACAAGAGAAATGAATGAAACACTGGACACCTTTGGGAAACGTATATGTTAATTTGGCACAATAGGCAGCAGACTACTGAATGCACTGCGGAAGTGTGATCTGAAGAATTTGCAGTAGGTGAGGACAGTATCTCATGTTTTGGAGTGATAGAAAAGGGAAGCTAGCGTTACATTAGCCCTGAAACATGACTGCCATGATAATCATCATGACAGTCATGACGCAACTG
Organism: Electrona antarctica; assembly: GCF_951216825.1. Taxonomy (NCBI): domain Eukaryota; kingdom Metazoa; phylum Chordata; class Actinopteri; order Myctophiformes; family Myctophidae; genus Electrona; species Electrona antarctica. The sequence goes on along the minus strand of NC_136808.1, from coordinate 56,331,838 downwards.
CAGCCTGTTTTACGCGATCGCTACATTTACAGTCCAAACGTGTATATAAACATTCCGTTTTCAAATATAAAGTACTCACAATTTGTCCCACGGGTGTTAGAAATTTGCTGGTACAGCGATTAGCATTGCTGCATCCCGCGTTGTTTAATAAAAAGCATTTTTATCCGAGCGCCCCGGCTACTTTTCTCAAACGGGGTTCGTTTGGGAAATACAAAGTTGCACACCGGGAGCGCACTCGCCTATTAGTCTGTATTGGCAGTGCTGTCAGCGTGAGTATATCGAACACACCCAGTGTTTCAGACTGCCACACTCCTCCCGACCGATAGGGGCGCGTAGTTGAAAGCCAATGGCAAAAAAACAGCTCGGATAAAAATGCTTTTTATTAAACAACGCGGGATGCAGCAATGCTAATCGCTGTACCAACAAATCTCTAAGGTGGCCTTACACTAGCCGATAATCGGGCATTTTTTGACGCTCGGGGGGTGCCCGACTCAATCGATCTGCTCGGGGCGCGATCGGGATCGACCCGATCAACATCAAGCATGTTTGATATTTGCTCTGCCCCGCTCCGATTATCCTGTAGTGTGTGGTGCTATCAGATTTCAGATTGAAAAGAATCGGCTAGTGTAAGGCCACCTTAACACCCGTGGGACAAATTGTGAGTACGTTGCGTAAAACAGGCTGCAGTTGCGTCATGACTGTCATGATGATTATCATGGCAGTCATGTTTCAGGGCTAGCGTTACATAGTGATATTAGTGGCTATTGGCTAACTGCTGGCCTGGCTTGTTATCAAATGAATTAGCCAATGCAAGATTCTAGTCATTTTGGCTGCTATTCTGTGTCACCTCATCTGACTAGCGTTTTGTGGCTACAGTTCATGTTAGCCTTGGTTGTAAACGTTAACGTAGGCGTAAGGTTAATTAACGAGGTTAACAGCATTAGCTAGTGTTAGTCCTAGGTAGTTACTAGCATAGCAAGGGATTAAAACCCTTAAAGAACCCACACGGTCGCACATAATAAAAGCATCATTTTAATGGCAGCTAACGTTAACGTGGGTTTACGATGAAGTTAAACGCGCTGTGGACATTTATTCTCTGAGAGTAAACATTTGTTGTGATAAGTTGAACTAATAATACTATGCTGTAAAACGAAGACACTGACGCGCGCAATGATGACGAATGTGTCGTTTCCTTTCATAGCACGACATGGCAGTAGTTTTAACAGTATGCATTGCAAGCTGCACTCAACAGCACTGTTGTGAATAACACATTGGTTCTATACCAGCTTTGTGACTTTAGGTACAACTATTTATTTTAGGCTACACTTTGCTCACAGTGCAGTTTCATTTGAGATAACACACAGTTTGAAAAGGGCTATGCTGGGCCTGTCAAACAAACAAATACTATGTATTATTGAAGTATTTATTAACAGTATGCAGAATGGGTACATTTCAAACGAAAGCACAACTCAATACAATAACGTACTGTGGTACCATGATAAAGCACTACACTTGTTTACAACAGGGTCCACCATTTTGAATTTTCAATTAATCAGAACATTTAGAGACTTACAAATTTACAATTCTATATAAAAAAAATCAGGAAATCATCATATAAGGAGGGAAAAAAGGGAAAAAACATATACAGTTAGGGCCCGGGGTAAAGGGGGTGGGGGCACTCAGACTTTACAGGGGCCATGCAGTTTCGAATTGTAGCCGTATGTAGGTGCCCTTTGAACGCGGTTTTACACGTCTAAATGGTTTATATACATACTCAAGGATTTGATTGATTGATTGATTGAAATATTTATTAACAGTTTGCAGAATTACAGTACATTTCAAGCACAATACAAAGGCTGTTAACTGAGTGGATGACCCAATTAAGCATTACACTTGAAATGAAACGATTACTATATTTACCCAGGGTATCTGGGCTAAGCTCAAGAACTTGTTTCCAGCCAGGCCCTGCTCATAGAACATTTCATCGTAGTGGTTCAATGCCTTGTTCAACGGCACTTCAGCGGTGGTAATTTTAACGTGTCGGACCGCTGATTCGAACTGGCGACCTTCCGGTATCAAGACCGCTCCGCAATCCGTACGGCCACCGCTGCCACTATTTACAAGAGGGTCCACCATGTTCAATTCATCAAAACATTTAGAGACGTACAAATAGACACTTCTATATAGACAAAGAACAGAACAGGAATTCATCATTTGGTTATGCATACTAATATTTATTTATTTTCTCTGACACTGATGAGAGCATGTACTATCTAGTCATGAACCATTGACCATCTAGCTTTGGGAGAATGGTGTCCAAAAATTTTGAATTTGTGTGATGGTGATGTTTCTTTCTTTGACAGTAAGACAGGAGAGCGAGGCAGCTGATGGTAGCAGGCTTGCCAAATGGGGCTGTTTGACAAGCTAGCAGGATGGCTGGGGTTGAAGAAGAAAGAAGTCAATGTGCTTTGTCTGGGCCTGGACAACAGTGGCAAAACCACCATCATCAACAGGCTCAAACCGTCCAATGTACGTAACGTGTGCCATGATTTATATCTGTAGTGTCCTCTGGACAAGTAACAGTAATGCTTTGTAAATGGTAAATGCCTTTATCCAAGGCACTTTACATAGATTGTGCATTACATACATTCACCCATTCACACACACATTCATACACCGGTTGCGGCGGAAGCCATGCAAGGTACCAACCAGCACATCGGGAGCAATTTGGGGTTCAGTGTCTTGCCCAAGGACACTTCGACATGTAGACAGGAGGAGCCGGGATTCAAACCGCCGACCCATGGATCATTGGATGACCTGCTCTACCTCTTGAGCCACAGTCCTATAAGTACTATAAGACTTAAGTCAGGGGTTTTAACCCATTCTGTACGGGAACCCCTTTTTGGTGTTTTATAAGCATTATGTTATACTTTAGCTATTGAAAAATAGCAGATCTACAAGCTCACAGGCACAAATCTTTAAACCGGTGGTCTGTGAAGGTATCACATATAAAAACTTGGAGTTACACATATTTTACTAATATATTCCACCACATTTGCAGTGGTTTAAGTCAATGTTTGTTTGTTATTGTTTCTCACAGGCCCAGACACAAGACATCGTCCCAACCATTGGCTTCAGCATAGAGAAGTTCAAGACATCAAGGTACCGTATTCAACAAAACAGCGGAACATGATTTCAAAAATGGCTAATAGTTACTTTCCACTACTGCTGCATAATTAATCGAAGGTTGCGATCTAGATTCAGACACAGTAGTGGAGCAGATTACTGAAACGATCGTTCACTTGATGGTACAAGCACCAAATTTGGCACACAAGTGCTTCAGAACCTACTCTCTCAGAAAAGTACGTTGTCCACTTGAAAAAACTAAATGGCCACCATTTTTCAAGATGGCCGCCTTTCAAAATGGTTTTAAACGGTGTTTGAACTATAGTTTGATTGAATAATCCTATTGTGATGGCCTATACATCGAAATGTATGTTTCTGAGTATGATAAATCCAATTCTGCATTTAGCAAATCAAAATTATTGAATATTATGATACAATGGGAATTAAACAAAAAACTGGGGCAGATTAAGTCAATATTCCATAAGAATCTTTCACTTGGTGGTACAAGCACCACATTTGACACACATGATGTCCAGGATGTACTTTCTATGAAAAGCACGTTATCCAGCTGAAAATCCAAGATGGCTGCCAGTTTTCAAGATGGCCGCCTCGTCAAATGCAAAAAAACAAAACAAAAAGGTTTTCGAAGTAAAATTGTGTTAATGATCCAAACATCAACATGAATGTATTCTGATTGTAAGAACTCCATAGTGTTGGAATTGAATTCCAATATGGCCGCCAGTTTGCAAGATGCAGCTATTACGTGACTCAAAATTTGCGTTTTCGGAAGCTGTCTGATCATAGATATTGTTGAAGGGCAACATCATTCATTGATCATGCATTGAAATGCTGTGGTCAAGCTCTATTGGTTTGTATTTTTTTTATTATATAAGAGTGATGTCAAAGCACAACCAGGAACACACTGGTGACATCACTGCTGTTAGACTCAGCATGGGGTTCAGTGCTGTAGTTGTGGTTTACTAACTGTTGTAGTGTACTCACTGTAGTTTGTTGTATTATTTAGTGTCCTAATGCTAATTAGCCCCTGTATATATCTCCACTAGAAGTTTAGTTAGTTGTAGTATTGTAGTTAGATAGCCGCACCTGAATTGACAAGATGTGCCACCGTGGGAGAGCTGAGACAAGGGTAACGGAACTTCAGTTACATGGATGGTGTACAGATCGTACAGGACTTAAAAGGAACTGGATGAACGGTCGTGCTAGGTGTAGGGCACCAGATGCTTGAACCTAGATCAAGGTTCAAGGTTGGACTTTATTGTTACTTTATTGTTACTGTCCTGTACACATCTTGTGTACACGACAGGTACATAAGAGTAAAACTTATTTTAGTTTGGCTTCCTTACAGACAATGCAGCGGCATAGATGGCAAACAACAAAAAACACAGCAAGCACAGCAAACGGAGGGATAGAATAAAGAGTGCTAGAAAAATAGTAACATATACATGTGCATGTTTTCCCTGTTGTAGCAAAGTTAGGTAAACTTTCGCCCCGGTTCTTATCAGTTCGTTCATGTATCTGATTGTTTGGGGAAAGAAGCTTATTTGCAGTCTATTTCCAGTGGCTTTGAGACTGAAAACGTTTTCCATGTGGCAGCATCCGCAAGCATCTCTGCGGTTGGGATGGCTTGGGTCCCTCATAAGTCCACGAGCTTTGCTGACACAACGATCGTCATACAGGGCTTCGATGGGGGGAAATAACATCCACTGCACTCTTCGAATTTTTGCATGTCCATCACCAGGATCATTCTGAATTTCAGCTGCTCTCTTAGTGGAAAACTGGAGTTTCCGTTGCTAAACATTTGGCCGACAATTTTGGTACTTTTTGGTACTAACTAACTTTGTACTGTTTTGCTTCAATGTATCTTCACTGCCACCTCCATCATCCAATCTGGATGAGTCTAGCATGATGGGCACGACCGTTATCACTGTATCGGATAGGCAAAATCAACCGTTATCAGCACCTTGGAATACGGCCAATATGGCCATACTGGCATACTCACCCTTGGCTGAACGTGTAATTTCCAACTCTATTGTCGGCGCATGGAAACTAGGGGCTACTATACTATCCTCTGCCTATCGGGACGTAACTCGGACGGTGCTGAGTCGGGTCTGGTGGCCGTCGCAACGCTCAGCACGTTGTCTCACGTGGCTCAAGGCCACCAGACACAGCACGCCTCCGTCATTGACATCAGTGACACAAAAATACCATTATCACCCGTCACAATAGGTGATAATGACATATTGAAACAGTGAGTATGCCAGTATGGCCATATTGGCCGTATAAAGGTGCTGATAACGGAGGATTTCGCCTATCCAATACAGAGATAACGGTCGAATGGGGTGGAAATACGGGGAGACTTCAACTCCTCTTTCGTATCTGTTTGACACACTTCCTCCAATCAGTTTTAGTAGCGAACATCTTGTGTTATACGGTTAAAGGCTGAGGGTATATATCCTTTTACCACCCAACCGTACAAAGCACATTGAAATATGGGATGCATCTAGGTTCAAGCATCTGGTGCCCTACACCTAGCCCGACCATTCATCCAGTGCAAGTCCTGTGCGATCTGTACACCATCCAGGTAACTGAATCCCTGTTACCCTTGTCTCAGCTCTCCCATGCTGACACATATTAGATAGCATTTAGGACACTAAAGTATACTACAAACTACAGTGAGTACACCACTACAACAGTTAGTAAACCACAACTACCTCTAGTACGCTACAAGCATACACTGAACCCCATGCTCATGCTCCATGAGTCTCACAGCAGTGATGTCACCAGTGTGTCCTGGTTGTGCTTTGACATAACTCTTATATACAAAATTACAAACCAATAGAGCTTGATCACAGCATTTCAATGAATGATGTTGCCCTTCAACAATATCGGTGATCAGAAGGCTTCCAAAAACGCTAATTTTGAGTTGCGTAATAGCCGCCATCTTGAAAACTGGCGGCCATATTGGAATTAAATAATTGACACCATTGAGTTCTTCCAGTCAGAATACATTCATTTTGATGTTTGGATCAATGTGTGGATCACACATTTCTGTTCAGTAAAGTTATACGTATTTATTTGACGAGGTGGCCATCTTGAAAACTGGTGGCCATCTTGGATTTTCAGCTGGATAACGTACTTTTCTTAGAAAGTACATCCTGGACATCATTTGTGCCAAATCTGGTGCTTGTACCACCAAGTGAAGGATTATTATGGAATATGGACTTAATATGCCCCACTTTATCGTTTAATTCCCATTGTATCATCATAATATTAAATAGTTTTGATGTTCTAAATGCAGAATTGGATTTATCATACTCAGAAACATATATTTCGATGTATAGGCCATCAAAATAGGATTTTATAGCTCAATATAGCTCAAACACGGTTTAAAACGACCTCGAATGGCGGCCATCTTGAAAAATGGTGTCCATTTTGTTTTTTTCAAGTGGACAACGTACTTTTCTGAGAGAGTAGGTTCCGAAGCACTTGTGTGCCAATTTTGGTGCTTGTACCATCAAGTGAACGATTCTTATGATATATTGACTTAATCTGCTCCACTACAGGTCTATGAGGTCTATTTTCTAAATTTGAGCAAGAATCAGGCAGCACTATAGTTGGCTGTCCAATTCATTTTAGTTACTTTTTTTGTTATCAAATGTTTTTTATTTAAGACAAAATAGCACAATAAAACATGTTAACACCAAGAATGAATAAAGAAAACAAAACAAGTAACACGTACAACAGCAAAAGAAAGGAACACAAAAACAAACAACAAACAATCCCACCCACCCCTCCCCCCGGGACCAAAGATGCCACAAAATGTACACCTGCGTCAAGACTGTGCAATGGGAGAAAAAATAAATAATAATAAGACTAAATCATGTCCTTGACCAAATCTGCAATACCAGACCAAATATTAATGTTTTCCTCCTTCGCTCCGTGTAATCTTTCATTTTAGTTACTTGTGTTTTTGCTACAAGACATTAAGAGAGTGAAGCACTTTGATGTTGTCTGTTTAAAGCCACAGTAGTTGGCTCCACATTTTGAACGCAGTAATGTTCAGCAACTACAGACTAAAGACAATATATTTTTTCCCTGGAAGAAAAGGATAATCGCGTGAGAATCGTGATCTCAATTCCTGTGGAGTAAAATCGAGATTCACATTTGAGCAATCGTGCAGCACAACTTTCCACCACAAGTCTGTTAAAAATCAGACCAGTCTGAAGCGAGTGGTGCAACAGCACCGCCTATTGGCACTCTAAACATAGTGACATAGTCCCATAGGGACAAAGCTGTTCCTTGGAGTGGTTGCACCACTCAAAAAGCTAACAGCGACACAAACAGTATAATTTAGGCATTACTACTCTGTACTGCAGTTAAGTGTCTTCTGTTGTGCTGTATTCTCCACTCTTCTCCTCAGTCTTTCCTTCACAGTGTTCGACATGTCTGGCCAAGGCAGATACAGAAACCTCTGGGAGCACTACTACAAGTGAGTGTGCAAATCACACCGTTATTATGGCCATGCAGCGTTCTCTGACTGGGGCACAGTTCATACCTATGAGTGCCGTTTCACCAAGGCCCGTCTGGCTTCCTTGTCTTCCTCAGGGAGGGTCAAGCCATCATTTTTGTCATTGATAGTGGAGACAAACTGAGGATGGTAGTCGCCAAAGAAGAGCTGGACACATTACTAGGTCATCCAGGTAAATGTGTGCTATTTGTTATCCTGGTGCTGTACTTGTGTGGTTGTATGAATCATTGTATCAATCCCAACTTTACCTCTTAATTCCTTTTCGGAAAATGCAAAAAGTTAATAACTGATACACAAGCCCATAACATGTCGCATCTCAAAGAATTGTGAGCTTGTAGATCTGAAGTTTTTGACATTTTTAGAAGATTTTTGAAAATATCCAAAATTGTGATGACAGGGTTTTTGAGCTACTATATTTCCAGGCGGCCATGCAGCCTTCTAATCCCATTAGAACCACTCTACACGACGTCATCAAACAGCAATGATGATGTTACCTACTGATGTTACCTACTGATGTTACCTACTGTATGGTAACATCATCCTACTGTATGGTAACACCTACTGTATGGTAACATCATCCTACAGGCCACAGGTCACCTACTGTATGGTAACATCACCTACTGTATGGTAACATCATCCTACAGGCCACAGGTTTATGGTAACATCACCTACTGTATGGTAACACCATCCTACAGGCCACAGGTTTATGGTAACATCACCTACTGTATGGTAACATCATCCTACAGGCCACAGGTTTATGGTAACATCACCTACTGTATGGTAACATCATCCTACTGTATGGTAACACCTACTGTATGGTAACATCATCCTACAGGCCACAGGTCACCTACTGTATGGTAACATCACCTACTGTATGGTAACATCATCCTACAGGCCACAGGTCTCCTACTGTATGGTAACATCATCCTACAGGCCACAGGTCACCTACTGTATGGTAACATCACCTACTGTATGGTAACATCATCCTACAGGCCACAGGTTTATGGTAACATCACCTACTGTATGGTAACATCATCCTACAGGCCACAGGTTTATGGTAACATCACCTACTGTATGGTAACATCATCCTACAGGCCACAGGTCACCTACTGTATGGTAACATCACCTACTGTATGGTAACATCATCCTACAGGCCACAGGTTTATGGTAACATCACCTACTGTATGGTAACATCATCCTACAGGCCACAGGTCACCTACTGTATGGTAACATCATCCTACAGGCCACAGGTTTATGGTAAACATCACCTACTGTATGGTAACATCATCCTACAGGCCACAGGTTTCTGTCTTACACCTACTGTATGGTAACATCATCCTACAGGCCACAGGTTACACCTACTGTATGGTAACATCATCCTACAGGCCACCTACTGTATGGTAACATCATCCTACAGGCCACCTACTGTATGGTAACATCATCCTACAGGCCACCTACTGTATGGTAACATCATCCTACAGGCCATAGGTTACACCTACTGTATGGTAGCATCATCCTACAGGCCACCTACTGTATGGTAACATCATCCTACAGGCCTTACACCTACTGTATGGTAACATCATCCTACAGGCCACAGGTTTATGGTAACATCATCCTACCTACTGTATGGTAACATCATCCTACCTACTGTATGGTAACATCATCCTACAGGCCACAGGTTTCTGCCTTACACCTTTTATTTTCCCTATGTGGGCCGTGGCGCTAGTCTATATTATCCAAATCCTATATTGTGCTGATCAGAGCAATGGTCACCAAGTTATGGCAATTGTCAAACACTGCAATAGAGGCCCAATATATGTGCAATTTAGATTTTTGGATGCCACTATTCTCATGCCAGACCCCTTAACAGGGCTCAGGGGTCTGTCTCAAGTTTGGTGCAGATTAGAGCATCTGTTCGTGGCCCCACACCTGGCCCCTGGTATTACTATTCTCATGACAGACCCCTGAATAGTGTTATGCCATTAAAGTTTGCTGCGGAACAGACAGTGTGCCTCCTCATAAGTCTGGAAGTTTGTGACGTCCACAGTCTACCTAGGAATTTTGAGTTTTAAGGATTATTTGGTATCTATTTGATATACTCTGTGATTTGGCTTTCTTTTCCATCACGGTTGCACAGATGTTACTCAGTATAAACACAAAGTTTCACTAACATATTGTCCTTCTTGCTCTGGCTACAGACATTAAACACAGGAGAATTCCCATCCTGTTTTTTGCCAACAAGATGGATGTGAGAGAAGCGCTGTCTTCAGTCAAGGTGTCACAGTTGCTTTGCCTGGAGAACATCAAAGACAAGCCATGGCACATCTGGTACACACACACACACACACACACACACACACACACACACACTCCAATTTCGGTTGACTAATCATTTGGTGCCTATCGTTCCTACAAGCCCCCTGGGGGTCCCCGGAAACCACATTGAGAACCGGTGTCTTATTTTAATGTGACCTGTTGGTATGTTTCAGTGCCAGTGATGCTCTCAAGGGAGAAGGTTTACAGGAGGGGGTCGACTGGCTTCAAGGTAGGCTGAAAATTAACATGAGAATCAATCATGATTACATGATTAGATTAGATTACAATTTAAAGATTAACCACTTAAGCCCTATTCAAAAAATCTTTAAAAAAAATAGACAATGTACAAGCTCACAACACATCACATAAAAAAGTCCCCTGCCTATAATGAATTATGAATATAATTTGACAAATGTAGGATTTGCTGTTTACTTTCGTGACAGTGTTTTGGATAGCTTCTTCATAAACTGGTCATGTGACAAATTGAGGACCAAATTCACATTCAACACCACAACGCATTATTTATTCTGCCAAGTATCATAATACAGTTAACCTGTCCAGAATGGATCTTCTGTAGATTAGTTACATAAGATTCATCACCAGCTTAATTTGATGTTTTTGGCAGCTTGCATTTATTAGATATACAAGTACTGTACATTACATTTTCTGATTACATTACATTACCTTCTTCCTGCTTTGTTTTTCTGATCATGAAGTCCCTGTTAATTTCCATTATAGTATAACATTTAATCAAGAGCAGCCTGACCCACATCATGGACAGAACACCTTTTATTTTCTATTAATTTGTTTTATTTGATCTCATTTGAATCCTTTCATAGAGCAAATTTCACTGTGAGTATTGATCGTTGTTTTGTGCTCCTTTATTAGTCCCCAATTTACTGTCCTTTATTAGTCCCCAATTTACTGTCCTTTAGTAGTCCCCCACAATTTACAGTCCTTTATTAGTCCCCCGCAATTTACTGTCCTTTATTAGTCCCCCGCAATTTACAGTCCTTTATTAGTCCCCCGCAATTTACTGTCCTTTATTAGTCCCCCGCAATTTACAGTCCTTTATTAGTCCCCCGCAATTTACTGTCCTTTATTAGTCCCCCGCAATTTACTGTCCTTTATTAGTCCCCCGCAATTTACTGTCCTTTATTAGTCCCCCGCAATTTACTGTCCTTTATTAGTCCCCCGCAATTTACTGTCCTTTATTAGTCCCCCGCAATTTACTGTCCTTTATTAGTCCCCCGCAATTTACTGTCCTTTATTAGTCCCCAATTTACTGTCCTTTATTAGTCCCCCGCAATTTACTGTCCTTTATTAGTCCCCCGCAATTTACTGTCCTTTATTAGTCCCCAATTTACTGTCCTTTATTAGTCCCCAATTTACTGTCCTTTATTAGTCCCCCGCAATTTACTGTCCTTTATTGGTCCCCCGCAATTTACTGTCCTTTATTAGTCCCCCGCAATTTACTGTCCTTTATTAGTCCCCCGCAATTTACTGTCCTTTATTAGTCCCCCGCAATTTACTGTCCTTTATTAGTCCCCCGCAATTTACTGTCCTTTATTAGTCCCCCGCAATTTACTGTCCTTTATTAGTCCCCCGCAATTTACTGTCCTTTATTAGTCCCCAATTTACTGTCCTTTATTAGTCCCCCGCAATTTACTGTCCTTTATTAGTCCCCCGCAATTTACTGTCCTTTATTAGTCCCCAATTTAATGTCCTTTATTAGTCCCCAATTTACTGTCCTTTATTAGTCCCCCGCAATTTACTGTCCTTTATTAGTCCCCCGCAATTTACTGTCCTTTATTAGTCCCCCGCAATTTACTGTCCTTTATTAGTCCCCCGCAATTTACTGTCCTTTATTAGTCCCCCACAATTTACTGTCCTTTATTAGTCCCCCGCAATTTACTGTCCTTTATTAGTCCCCCGCAATTTACTGTCCTTTATTAGTCCCCCGCAATTTACTGTCCTTTATTAGTCCCCCGCAATTTACTGTACTGTGCTGTCCTTTATTAGTCCCCCACAATTTACAGTACTGTGCTGTCCTTTATTAGTCCCCCACAATTTACTGTCCTTTATTAGTCCCCCCCAATTTACTGTCCTTTATTAGTCCCCCGCAATTTACTGTCCTTTATTAGTCCCCCACAATTTACTGTCCTTTTTTAGTCCCCCGCAATTTACTGTCCTTTATTAGTCCCCCGCAATTTACTGTACTGTGCTGTCCTTTATTAGTCCCCCACAATTTACAGTACTGTCCTTTATTAGTCCCCCACAATTTACTGTCCTTTATTAGTCCCCCCCAATTTACTGTCCTTTATTAGTCCCCCGCAATTTACTGTCCTTTATTAGTCCCCCACAATTTACTGTCCTTTTTTAGTCCCCCGCAATTTACTGTCCTTTATTAGTCCCCCACAATTTACTGTCCTTTTTTAGTCCCCCGCAATTTACTGTCCTTTATTAGTCCCCCACAATTTACTGTCCTTTTTTAGTCCCCCGCAATTTACTGTCCTTTATTAGTCCCCCACAATTTACTGTCCTTTATTAGTCCCCCGCAATTTACTGTCCTTTATTAGTCCCCCCAATTTACTGTCCTTTATTAGTCCACCGCAATTTACTGTCCTTTATTAGTCCCCCGCAATTTACTGTCCTTTATTAGTCCCCCGCAATTTACAGTACTGCGCTGTCCTTTATTAGGGCCGATTCATACTCCTATTTTACCGCTGTAGTGCCGAAATGATTTCGGCTCGTCAGAAATTTTCAGTAGCACCGAAGAGCCGACTTTAGGACGGTACCCGGCCCCCCCCCCCCCGAACCTCAAATGACGTCACATTGTAGGCTCTACAGAGCCGAACCGACTTTTATTCGGCTCTAAAATAGGAGTATGAATCGCGCCTTAGTCCCCCGCAATTTACAGCACGTGCTGTCCTTTATTAGTCCCCCGCAATTTACAGTACTGTGCTGTCCTTTATTAGTCCCTTGCAATTTACAGTACTGTGCTGTCCTTTATTAGTCCCCCACAATTTACAGTAGCTGTAGAACATTAGATACATCCCCAGATTTCTACCCAACCACCTAATCCTGTAGATTGTTATACAGTACCATTTTTTTTTTTAACCCATTTTGGGCGGGAACCCCTGTTGGTGTTTAAAACATGTTATAATTTAGCTATTGAAAAATAGCAGATCTACAAGCTCGTAGCGCGCCACCAAGTGGCGCGCTACGAGCTTGTAGGTCTGCTATTTTTGAAAAATCGTGAAAATGTGGCGCAAAATTGGAATATATACGTTTTTAAGATGGGGGTCGGCGACCAAATACAGATAATTGTTGGGGTCCTTGACATGAAAAAGGTTGAGAACCACTGACATAGAAACATGGGTTTTTCTGAAAACTGTCATGATTTAGAAGACATTTGTAGAATCGAACTTAGGTCAAAATGGGTTAAAGATGTGGTGCTTTATGCCTGTGTTTTCATGTTTTAATGATGTGGTGCTTTATGCCTGTGTTTTCCAGATCAAATCAGAACGATGAGAACATGAAGGCCTAGAGAGAACCAGCATTTGGAAAGAGACTTGGGTGTACAAATACATTATCTTTTTTTGGCCAGAACGTATACACACAAATTGGATAAAAACCTGTACATGGTGGTGACGGCAATTCAGTGGCAACTGCAGAGCATACACCATCGGTATCAAGTGCCTTGCTCAAGGTCACTTAAATCCATCGCCACTAGGGGGCGCCAAAAGGCCCTGACCGCCATCATATATCTTTTATTTTATTTTATATATTTATATTTTTTTCAAAAAAAAAAGTCTAAACCATGTTACCATGTTATAAAACACGAAAAACACGTCCTTGGCGCTCCAGGACATCATGAAAAAGAAGTTAAATAAGTCCTTGGCGATGGATGAGTTAAACGGTAGTGCAAAATCTGGGCCAATTTTGCCGCTTTCCTATCCTTTGGTTCTAATGTGTAATTATTGGTAATAATAATACAGTACATTGGCAGTTTTAACTTCCATATGGTCATGACATGCATAAGCATCAGTCTGCCAGACAATGTACCAATGTACGGCCCACTACGATAAAGAATAGTTATCACAATTGTGTGTCTTGTAGCACAAGTAAAGTGTAATTATATAATTAGTGTGGTTGTTGGCCACAGGGCAACCAGACTATTGTTATTGTCAGTATATGGTATGTTTCTAGAGGAACTTCTGATGTCATGTGGGTCCAGGGGTGTCACAGGGGTATCTGAAGGTGGGGGGGAGGGCGGGGGGTGAGTGTGGGGAGGGGACGCGCCTGGGCATAGCCCGCCCGCCGAATTTGGCGTTTTATTTATTTATTTAGTTCTATTTTAGCCTATTCCCGGCCAAAATTCCCAGGTAGGCATGCTTTGGCTAGGGGGGGGGGGGGGGGGTGCGTGCGCGCCTGTGTGGGTCTATGAGGTTTTCATGTCATGCTGATGCCATAATAATCTGGGGTTTTCCATTCCATTATTATCATGTATGACATACCCGGTATGACATCAGTATCTCCACTTATATGAATCCGTGTGATAAGGAGTGAATACATATTTTAAGAAAAGTTCTAGACAAGAGGCAACCACACTTGCAAATGCTAAACGCATCATTCTAGTTTGTCTAATTTGAACAAAGTCATCGTACACTGAAATCTCTGTGAGCTTCTTCCCGTGGAGGACTTGCATTTACAAAAGCATTCCTAAGGCCAGTAAATAGTCAACTGTTCAATTAGTTCACAGACACCAGGTAGCCCTTATTTAGATTAACTCTATTTTTAGATAGGATGTATATAATATATTTATTCGAGTGCATATGTGTATTACTTGTAAAACAAATAAAAGTTGTAGAAAATGACTTATGGTGTTAATCATGTGATGGTCATTGAACTCCTATATGTTCCATCTCACTCTGAAGAAAATCTCTCTCTCTCCCTCCTCTCTCTCTCTTTTTCTATCTCTTTCACTCCAACAACATATGAGCTGCCAACAACAGCTGCTTATTAGTACTTGGACAACATGGTTTATATTGTTAATGGATCTTAAGATCCATTAAGTAGGCCTAAATTATATATGCGTTGTAGTGCGACACGTTTTTAGCTTGTAGATCAGCTATCTTTTGCTACGACATTAGGCTAATATGCAATGTGGCCCTCTGGAGTGAGTGTGGAAATATAGTGGCCCATATGTTAGTGGCAGCGGTGGCCGAACGGTTTGCGGAGCGGTCTTGATACCGGAAGGTCGCCAGTTCGTATCCCCGGACCGGCACGTTAAAATGACCACCGCTGAAGTGCCCTTGAGCAAGGCATTGAACCACTACCATGAAATGTTCTATGAGCAGGGCCTGGCTGTAAACAAGCATCTGATGCTTAGTCCAGTTACCCTGGGTAAATATAGTAACTTTGCTTTGCTTTTGCTTTCCATATTCAAAGTGCCCACCCCCCATCTAGGTAGTCGTAGCACTGTAATGTCCTGTGTAATTCGTTTTAGTCAGATTCAGATACTCCCGCAGACAAAATATTGTGCTGAAGAAAAACAATAGTATACAGGTAGCCTTGTTGAGAATGTTGAGCGTCTTAAAGGGCCACTTCACCCCTTTTGCAACCAGATCTTAGTTTAATTTTGTCTGGGAGACGATAAACACTTTCCTGGGTTTTTTATGTGGGTATGCGCTTTTAGATATTCTAGTATTTCAAAGTGTCCATAATGACATGGACACTGGTCTCACTCCTGGACTACATGTTGTCTAGTCTCAGTAAGACAAGGGCCGATTCATACTCCTATTTTACCGCTGTAGTGCCGAAATGATTTTGGCTCGTCAGAAATTTTCAGTAGCACCGAAGAGCCGACTTTAGGAAGGTACCCGCCCCCCCGAACCTCAAATGACGTCACATTGTAGGCTCTACAGAGCCGAACCGACTTTTATTCGGCTCTAAAATAGGAGTATGAATCGTGCCAGCATAGCATTATGGTCATTGTAGTAACCCAGCAGTGAGACCAATGTCCATGACATCACAGAAATACTAAAATATCTAAAAACACAAATTACCCACATAAAAAACCCCAGGAAAGTGTTTCTTGTCTCCCAAACATCATTCAAATAAGAATTGGTTGCAAAAGGGGTGAAGTGGCCCTTTAAGCTACGTCACGGACGTACCGGGGTTACCAATGACAACAAGAATCACAACAAAGAAGGAGGCGGAAGCCAAGCAAGATTTTGAATGAGCACCAGTTTGTCTCTGTTGTAGAAAATTACAACTTCATAAATACCCATTAATTTATATAACAACGATCCACCTGTAGCCGTGTGACCAATTCTGCAGCAAACATGGTAAGCATGCGCTATTAACGTCAACGTTAGGTTTTAATAATTGATTCGCAAACTCGTCTAACGAAAGGTTTCACTGTACGTAGGCCTAGACTAGGCTAGAGAGGGAGATCTGTAGAACAACACACGAAATCTGTTTTCGGCAAGCGACGCCGTCGTAGCCTAGCTACTACCTGTTTTTATACTCCGTCACACGAAAATAATAGCCGTGTGTGTGTGTGTGTGTGTGTGAGTATCAGAGGCTCAGAGCCATACTGTAGACAGAGTTACGAAAACTCCGTTCACTTAATCATGAGTCCAATGGCGACTCTCCGGGGACAACAAATAGGGACATGTCTTGGACTGGAAGTAGGCAGAACATACAGGCAACAGCCCAGCTTTAATGAACTTAAATCCCTTTATTTTAGATTGTTTTGTAGTAATCGTACAACATAAACATTACAGAGACTTTAGTTGTTACTGTACAATACTTTAAAACGGTTGGCATGTTGCACACATGCCTAGAATTGCTCTTATTTGCGCCGTCCTCTTTGAAAACAATGTATTTCAAACTCCAGCTTGTCCCTTTCCAGGCTGCATGAGGTTTCTGCCCCCTCAATATCGTAACTCTTCTATTAGATGACTCTGGTAAGTATAGTAAATCCGCTATGTTTTCGATAGCGTAGCTAGCCTACAGCGAGACAGCTAGGACAATTCCCTCCCAATCAGTAATGTGATCTATTTAATAGAGCGTCGCAGTCCCGCCTCCTACCCTGGACCAGGAAATGAAACCCAATGCATTATTCTCATAGACATTTCTTAAAGTATTTATTTAAAGACGGTTACGCCGCGGACAAAGCCAACTCGAGTCGTGACAACTCATGACAACACAAACAATATTTTGGACCAAACAAATAATTAGAAAGAAGAAAAAAACGGCAGGTTACAACACTTTTTTGTTGTTTTTCTTCTTTGTAATTATTTGTTTTGTCCAAAATATTGTTTGTGTTGTCATGAGTTGTCACGACTCGAGTTGGCTTTGTCCGCGGCGTAACCGTCTTTAAATAAATACTTTAAGAAATGTCTATGAGAATAATGCATTGGGTTTCATTTCCTGGTCCAGGGTAGGAGGCGGGACTGCGACGCTCTATACCCACAATGTAGGCCTACATTTGTGGCAGCGGTGGCCGAACGGTTTGCGGAGCGGTCTTGATACCGGAAGGTCGCCAGTTCGTATCCCCGGACCGGCACGTTAAAATTACCACCGCTGAAGTGCCCTTGAGCAAGGCATTGAACCACTACCATGAAATGTTCTATGAGCAGGGCCTGGCTGTAAACAAGTATCTGATGCTTAGTCCAGTTAAATATAGTAACTTTGCTTTGCTTTGCTTACATCATTTGGTGTTCTAGGCAGAACGGGTAGTAGCCTATGCACCAAGTCTCTGTACGTACGTCTGTAATCCACGTAACTGGAGAACTGTTCGCCCCACCGACTTCAAATTCGACACACGCGTTCCACACTCCCACAGGGAGTGCAGTGCCCGGTGTCGAGTCCGTCGGATAGCCGGTTCTCTATCTCCATATATGGAGCTGGCCTGCTCTGACGTCCAAATGTTGTTCTGACATCTGCATAGACTCCATATTTGGGCATACCTGACAAAGAACTCCATATATGGGCATTAAAGGGACACAGACAGACATAATAACTTAATAACTGGGCGGGGCATGCATTCCAACTTGCATCGTTCCAAGTAGGTCAGTCAGTGCCCAATGGGCACCGCTCTAGTTGTATATAAATCAGACAAAGTAATCCTGTGTGACGTCCTGCGTCGTCAGGACAGCCGGTGTTTAACAACCTGATGGTTAACCAAAGAGCCCGACTGATATATAATTGACTTTTTGACAACATTGGTATCATGCAGCCGATGTGTACCGAGTTTCAGTGGTGTAAAGTAACTCAGTACTCATGTACTCAAGTACTGTAACTGTACTTAAAGATGGAGTGCCACACATTTTGTATTTTTCCAGTTTTTCATGTGTCTTTGAGGTGACAGTACTTCATTAGACACCCTGGAGTCATTTTTATGTGCAATGGTGTATTAACTTTGTATTTAGGGTTTCTTCCTGAAAATAGTGACATCAGACTATCAGCCCCTCCCCTAACTCCTCCCCCTTTATCATACAACTAAAGCTGTGGGTGTGGCTTCAGTTCAGGTGGATCACCACCCATCACCTCCCACCAGGCAAAACAGGCATACTTAATGAACTGGTGGGCGTGTCCACATACCTGATGATCATGTTTTAGGGTGGAAAGAAATCGTGGCACTCCATCTTTAAGTAGGCCTAGGTATTATTTCCGAGGGGCGCTAGAACCTCCAATCCGTTATATTAGCCTACATTATTATACTCCATCTTTAAGTAGGCCTAGGTATTATTTCCGAGGGGCGCTAGAACCTCCAATCCGTTATATTAGCCTACATTATTATACTCCATCTTTAAGTAGGCCTAGGTATTATTTCCGAGGGGCGCTAGAACCTCCAATCCGTTATATTAGCCTACATTATTATACTCCATCTTTAAGTAGGCCTAGGTATTATTTCCGAGGGGCGCTAGAACCTCCAATCCGTTATATTAGCCTACATTATTATACTCCATCTTTAAGTAGGCCTAGGTATTATTTCCGAGGGGCGCTAGAACCTCCAATCCGTTATATTAGCCTACATTATTATACTCCATCTTTAAGTAGGCCTAGGTATTATTTCCGAGGGGCGCTAGAACCTCCAATCCGTTATATTAGCCTACATTATTATACTCCATCTTTAAGTAGGCCTAGGTATTATTTCCGAGGGGCGCTAGAACCTCCAATCCGTTATATTAGCCTACATTATTATACTCCATCTTTAAGTAGGCCTAGGTATTATTTCCGAGGGGCGCTAGAACCTCCAATCCGTTATATTAGCCTACATTATTATAAAATATTTATATTGAACTCATGGCTGAATTGTTGAGGGGCGATAGCCGATCCTATGTCCAGCTTTTTGTGTATATAGTGCTAACACAAACTTTGTCCAACACAAACATTAAATGCATTTGACAATGAATGGACAATTTTTAGTGTTTGTGTAAACACAAACATTGAAGACAAAGGTGAGGACGCAAATCTGATTTGCCGGAATGAGATGATGTATGATGATGTACGATGATATAAGATATCGCCCCTCACTTCACACGGGTGTGATTTTTTTTTAAAAGTAGATCACTAGTAGGTCACTAACAGCTGTACTCTTAAAGAGACAGACAGGGCAGACTGGCTGCTCTGCGAGTACAAAGACAATAGACATATTATACAAGACTTAATCACTAAACAACGGTAAGCGTTGGTCTTCTAGGACTCTCCAACATCGGAATCCGCATTGAATCCAAAAATCTTGCATCGGTCTAGTTCAGTGGTTCCCAAAGTGGGGTCCGGGGACCCCCAGGGGTCCTTGAGGGAGTGCCAGGGGGGGACCCAGCTAAATTATCATTTGGAACCAAATGGACCCTTATGGGTCTGTAACTCAGAGAGTGTACAAATGGAACCAAAATTTGGTTCCATGTGTACACTCTCAAGAGTTAAATTAACATTGATTTTACAATATAAATTGGGGTCTCAGAGATAGAAATCCCATTAAATGGGGGTCCGTAGCCTAATGCATATCAAACTAGGGGTGAAAATGGTAGAAAATCACTGCTAGAGCCGTACAAATCTTCTGTTATGGGGGTCCTTGGCATACCTTTTCAAATGGGGGTCCGCAGGCTAATTAGTGTCAATTTGGGGGTCCTTGACATGAAAAAGTTTGGGAACCACTGGTCTAGCTGATGAAATACAAATGAGGCGTTCACTTTGTTGTCTTCTGTTCTCGCAGGCGTCCAGGAACTACGTGACATCGCTGATGAAATACAAATGAGGCGTTCACTTTGTTGTCTTCTGTTCTCGCAGGCGTCCAGGAACTACGTGACATCGAGCTACAGACAGAGGATGGTGTCTGAGCAACACCGTCAGCAGGAGAGGCAGGACCAGCAGAGGCACGTGGCTGAAGACCGGAAGGTCCAAGCCGGTCTGATGATCGAGGAGAGGTTCGAGAAGAGGAGACATCTACGCAAGGTTCAAGAGGAGCTCTACGAACGCCACCTGGAGGACGCTCTCGTCAAGGTATTTAAACTTGTTTGGTTATGACTATGTGTAATTGAATAAGGGAGGGATGTTTGTCATCATATTAGATTGTTGTTTTTGGCAGGATACATGGCTGTTTCAACTTGGCCTCCCTATTGCAATTAGGTATTGTCAAGATTTGTCATAACTATAGGCTTGTAGATCTGCTATCTGTTACATTTGTGACGCCCACTGTCCAATCGAATCCGGGTATTATGTTTGTTACAGCTAGTGTCCAATCAAAACGTCTACCGTCCAGCCGTCCACTCACACGGCATTTTAATATAAGATGTGGAGAAAAAAATCTTTTTGAGACACGTCCTTCGCTTTCCGGGAGCGTGCACAAAAAAGTGGAGCCAAATAGTACAGCACTGGACACACAATGACTTGACCATCTGAGTCACCGGGTTTTCCACCGTGGAGGAAAGCATGATAGTCACTGAGCCAAAAAACACACTGTGAAGTGAGGGTCACCTTTTATCATGATGACATGAAGTCCATCACTTGCCATTGACTTGGCCTGAAAGTCTGTACGGAAGAAATTATTATACAAAAAGTCCATAGACTTGGCCACGCACATGATGTCACGGGCGGCACACACAAAGCCAGTCGTTGAAAATAACAATTGTGTTCCGGTTAGCGTCACATTGTTTGTTTAATTCTTTATTTACCCAGGGAAGTAGCTGAGCACAGGTGCTCATTTTCAGCAACGCCCTGCACATAGACACACACACACACACACACACACACACACACACACACACACACACACACACACACACACACACACACACACACACACACACACACACACACACACACACACACACACACACACACATTAAAACCTGGGAGCTGACCAGTACAACCACAGTCTTATACTGTTGGCCACTAAGCAGCTCCAGGGGGAGCAGTTGGGGGTTCAGTACCTTGCTCAAGGGCACTTCAGCGGTGTTGGTGAGTGATGACAATCACTTCCCCACCCAGATTTTTCCTGCCCGTCCGGGGAATCGAACCGGCAACCTTTCGGCAACAAGGGCACTCCTCTAACCCTTAGGCCACCGCTGCCCACCAGCGAATCAATACGTTTAGTCTCGGTAGTTGCACGGTGGGCAAGACCTACACTGTAGTGTGTATCGGCGGAAGTATACAAATGACGTTGATGCTTTAAAATTCTGTTGTGATTGGTCGGAAAATACGTTATCCGGGGGAAATGCATCTGACGGATGTTCCGGCCCGACACTTCCGCCGATACACTTTGCCTTAGGTTGTGACCAGGCTTTTCTCTTCGCAGATGAGTAAGGCTGGGACACAGTTGTGATCCGCAAGATTGCCAGTTCGAACCTGGGCTCCCCCAGAGTTAGTGTCGAAGTGTCCTTGAGCAAGACACTGAACCCCTAAATGCTCCTGATGTGCTGGTTGGTGCCTTGCATGGTTTCCGCCGCCATTGGTGTATGAATGCGTGTGTGAATGGGTGAATGTAATGCACAATCTATGTAAAGCGCCTTGGATAAAGGCGCTATATAAATGCACCATTTACCATTTTACTAAGTTAATTTGAATGGTGTTGTCACTGTCGTCACTTCTTTTAAGAATCATTTAGTGCCTCTCTCTCTCTCCCTGATGCTATCCTAGTCTACAGCAGCCCAACTCTCTCTCCCTGATGCTATCCTAGTCTACAGCAGCCCAACTCTCTCTCCCTGATGCTATCCTAGTCTACAGCAGCCCAACTCTCTCTCCCTGATGCTATCCTAGTCTACAGCAGCCCAACTCTCTCTCCCTGATGCTATCCTAGTCTACAGCAGTCCAACTCTCTCTCCCTGATGCTATCCTAGTCTACAGCAGCCCAACTCTCTCTCCCTGATGCTATCCTAGTCTACAGCAGCCCAACTTGAGGGAGTCATCCTGTGTCAAGATTGTTTCTCCCGTCTAGTTTAGTATCAGCAGAGGCACAAAAAGTATTTTTTGTTTTAATAAAATCAGATGAAATCCCACTAACATGACTTGAGGTGGAATTTCTGCAAGTCTTCGCGGGTACAAACGGGAGTCGTGGGCCACCCATTGTTCAGTGGTTTCCGTGGCGTTGCTCCGATCGCGTTTGCAATGTCCAACAGAATCACCAGAGCACAGATCACAGCTACACACTGGCCGAACATATTCCCCAACATGTTCGCTAGGCACAGCGTTTGTTATAGTGACTAAATGTTTTTACAGGACAAACAAAACAACAAACTGACGAGCCAGGTACCTAGGGTCATGCACCCCTGTCATGCGTGGGTCATGCACCCCTGCATCAGTTGGCATCAATCTAGTACAGTGGTCCCAGGTAAATGATGGAGAGTTGGTAATGGATCCTTATTAGATCATTAACTCTTGAGAGCATAAAACAAAACCAAATGGACCCGTTCAATTATTGTTAAACTGCATTACTTCATTTTTCAAGAAGTCTACACTATTAGATAATGTAGGATTGTTATTTTGTTCAACGACAACAAAATATTCTTTTAATAATTTTGGATCTGAGAGGCTAAATGTCATCAAATGGCTCAAATGCTGAATAACTAATGGAACTTGAAATGAAAAGGGTTGAAAACTGCTGATCTACTTAGTAGATCAGCAATTATCGGAAGAAGAAAAAAAAGTAACAGAACTAGTTATTGTCTCCACCAGGCCGTCCGCCCATCCGGTACCAGCTAATCTCCGGCACCGTTGCCCCATCCATGCCAAACTGCACACACACTCCTGGATGCCAAAGACGAACCTCTGCCCCAAATATTCCACAACGGCCTGTTATAGCGCCACCATGAGGCCGATTTTGGCAAAACACATTTCTGTAGATTACTCGTACATATTTTATCCATACATCACGCAATTCGGTATACACTACTATCTCCATAGTCATGTGATCAACACGGATGTGCACCATTTCCCATATTCCATCCTGATTGGCTAAGATTGGTCTCCAAAGCTCGCATGATTGGTCCGTTTCGAACAAAATGACACAAATCACAATCGGTACACATGATCTCTGTAGTCAATCAAGACGAGTCTGTTGGATTTCTCAGATTCTACACTGATTGGCTAAGATTGCTTTCCAAAGTTTTGTACAAAATGCTGAAAATCATGAACGCAGAGGCCCGAGTGCAGTGAAACTGTGCACACATATTCCCACTAGGCTGAGGACATTTTGACATTTTTTAAATCAGCCTCATGGTGGCTGTAGCGCCCAAATCCTAAATTTGTGGCACTACTGGTTGCCGACAGTCGGGTTGTATAGTTAAGACGTGTGCTCCAGGAAGTGATGTCCAGACATGTGCGTAGAGTTGGTATAATGAGGATTTATTATCTGTCTCTGCAGGCCTAATCACTACAGCATACATATAAATAAATGCAATAAACGTACATGATCCAAACAGCCTCCTAAACCCAGTCTGAAAACTGTTTGCCTCTTGTCAGCAACACCTGCTGCTTGATTGAGACCTGATTAAATACCCTTCCAACCTTCACATTGACCACACCCCTCAGTGGACATCATTGGCCACAATTAGGAGACTCAAAATGGCGCTTACACACCCACCCCTAATTGCTACTGGTGTGAAAACAGAGCAATTCAAAAACATAAAAAATACAAAGAGCCATTAAACAACAAAACCAAAATTCAAAACCTTTTAAGCATTCATAACTCAGGCAATATTCAAAATTGCAAACATAAACTGGCCTACTTAGAGAGGGTGTATGAGTGTCAGAGACTTGCTTAAACAACTCAGGTGTCTTCTTCTTGACCAGTCAGGGACATGTTGTTTTTGCTCCGTTCCTTGGAGGCGGACATGGCCTCGACGACCTGCTCAGCGATGTTGGGGCTGGTCTTCTTTGGTCGTGGAGCTGCTGCCTTCATCATCTAGTGTTTGTTGGCGAAGCACTGAACTTAAGATCTTTCTGATCATTCTGATGATACGCTCCCATACACCACCGTAATGAGATGCAGCCGGTGGGTTGAAACTCCATTTGATTCCCCTTTGTGCTAGAGACCTTTCAATACGGGTTTGATCGAATGAAGCCAAGGCCTCTCTTAGCTCTCTTTCAGTTCCCACAAAGTTGGTACCATTGTCTGATCTTAGGTGAGAAACTTGACCCCTCCTACAGATGAATCTGCGGATAGCATTGACACAAGAGCTTGTATCGAGTGAGTAAGCCACCTCCAGATGAACAGCTCTACTTGCCATGCAAGTGAAGATCACTCCATAACGCTTTACGATGCTACGTCCTCTTTTCACGCTGATGGGTCCAAAGTAATCCACACCAACGTTTGTGAATGGAGGGAGATCTGGAACCACTCTCTCTGTGGGCAGGTCTGCCATTTTTTGTTCGCCAGTTTTCCCTCTGTACTGTCTGCAGAATCTGCACTTGGTGGTGACTTTCCTCACTGCAGAATTGGCGTTCGTGATCCAATATCTTTTCCTTACAGTGGAAAGTACATGGTTCCTTCCTCCATGACCCAGCTGTTCGTGATAATGCCGGAGGATAAGGCTTGCGATGTGTTGGTCCTTAGATAAGCTGCTTTATTCAGTCGACCCCCAACTCTCAGCAGATTCCCATCTACTATTGGATCCAACTTGTAGATGGAGCTGCTCTTTTGTACCGGTTTTCCAGAGGTTATGGCTGTGATTTCATTGTGGAATCTCTCTTGCTGACAGAATGAAATGATAGATTTCTCCGCTTCTGAGAGATCGTCAAGCGACAATGTCTGGCTTCCCAGTGAAGCTCTCACAGCTTGCATTTCCTTATGCACGTCCAATATAGGTGATCCAATACCACCAGTACTTGTAAGCAGCAGGACCTTTTTTAGTTTGAGGACCCATGCAACTGAAACCTTTAGCCTCTGCCAGTCAGAGAAATAGGCTATCAGCTGGTGAGTAGCATTCACAGCATCAACAACAGTTGCATTCATCAACAGATTTCGCTTAACTTCTGGGTCGTCAGCAGTGATGTTCACATCTATAGGAGGTTTTGGCCACTTTTCCTCAGTCTCCCATAGAAATATTGGGCTTTCGATCCATCTCTGTTTGACCAGGTCTTCTGCCTTCAGTCCTCTAGAAGCATCATCGGCAGGGTTTTGTGATGTAGGGATGTGTAAGCGCCATTTTGAGTCTCCTAATTGTGGCCAATGATGTCCACTGAGGGGTGTGGTCAATGTGAAGGTTGGAAGGGTATTTAATCAGGTCTCAATCAAGCAGCAGGTGTTGCTGACGAGAGGCAAACAGTTTTCAGACCTAATGTAGCGCCCAAATCCTAAATTTGTGGCACTACTGGTTGCCGACAGTCGGGTTGTATAGTTAAGACGTGTGCTCCAGGAAGTGATGTCCAGACATGTGCGTAGAGTTGGTATAATGAGGATTTATTATCTGTCTCTGCAGGCCTAATCACTACAGCATACATATAAATAAATGCAATAAACGTACATGATCCAAACAGCCTCCTAAACACAGTCTGAAAACTGTTTGCCTCTTGTCAGCAACACCTGCTGCTTGATTGAGACCTGATTAAATACCCTTCCAACCTTCACATTGACCACACCCCTCAGTGGACATCATTGGCCACAATTAGGAGACTCAAAATGGCGCTTACAGTGGCGCTATAACAGGCCAAGTCACGTATCTGCATAAAACCTTGTATGCACAAAACTTGTGCACACTCCCTACAGCCCAAGGAAAAACATCTGGCCTGCATTTTTCAATTCTGCCTTTGAGCGCCACCAGGAGGCCCATTTATGTGCAACACTTTTAGTTAGTCCTTCAGATTTGATCCAAATATCAATCCTGGTGGAGACCTGTCCCCCGAGGGGCACTTCTAGTTTAAGTACTTAAATGTGTCCATGTAGATCTTTGTTTTGAAAGTTTGAACACTTCTGAAGATCTTCTCCTATAATGGCATGTCCAAAATAGGGATGCCAGATTGAAAGTGGTGAAACGAGTGGTTATATCGACGCCATAAAACAAATCACTACCTGTGTGTGGACAAAAGCTTTTTTGTCCACACAAAAGCTTGCGCCCCTCAAAAAGAAAAGGTCAGATAATGGCCGATGTGATATGTATTTTGTTGGTTTTAGCGGTATCCAGGGCCTGGCTGAGTGTATCCCTGGCCGTAACCTGGCCGTAACCTGGCCGCATAGGGGTTAGTAATAGTGGCCCCTGGTGACGGGGGGTTGGCATTGCCGCCTGGAGGAGGGGTGTACCCTGGGTGGGTCTGGGTGGAGTTGGTGGCATTGGGGGTCATGCTGCCGTAAAGGACTGTGGGGGCCGGGGTGTAGTTATGATACTGCTGCTGCTGAGCTCCCTGGGGTGGCGCTGGCTGCTGCTGGCCACCCTGGAAGCCTGATGCTGGAGCCTGAGCAGGGGCAGGTGGTGGTGCCTGCAAATGCGAGACCGGGAATCGTACATGATTATACATTGGGAACTGCAGTTGCTGCTGCTGCTGCAGTTGCTGCTGCTGCTGCAGTTGCTGGGCCTGTGGATGTTGTTGCTGGGCCTGTGGATGCTGTTGCTGGGCCTGTGGATGTTGTTGCTGGGGCTGTAGATGCTGTTGCTGGGCCTGTGGATGCTGTTGCTGGGGCTGTGGATGCTGTTGCTGGGCCTGTGGATGCTGTTGCTGGGGCTCTATATACTGTACGGGTAGATGCTGTAAGTATTGCTGGAGCACCCCTTCCATGGATCCTGAGGGTCCCCGCTGTACTCCTGCATATGGTGTCTGGGTCTGAGCCGGCGGGGCTGCAGATGCTGTGGAAGAGGCTTCACTGTCTGGGGTTCCTGTGTGCTGTTCCTCGACTGCACCACCGGCGGGAGCTGACGCTTGGTGCCGCTCGCTCAGTCCGAAGGCCGACATGACGTTGGCGTTGATTTCTTCACCCTGCGTATTCAAAGGGTCGAAGCTGATCTGGGCCTGCTTCATCATGGCTTCGGCCGCCATGGTCTTCCCCTCGGTCTCCTCCACCGGCTCGCTGTCTGTGGCCGCGGCGGCCAAACCAGGCTCGGCGGGCGGCTCCAAACTGTCCAGGAGGCCGTTGACCTTGTTCCTCAGCTGGATGAGCTCCCCTCGCAGGTATCTCACCTGACCGGACTCCAGGGGCCGCGGCTGACCGTTCACGAATAGAGTGAGCTTGAGGACTCGACTGCACTGGGTGGCGAAGGACAGGTCCGAGCTGTCGAATATGGTGACCAGGTCGTCGTCCTCGTCCCTGTACTTGATGGTGACCTCGTCGTTGCTGTGCAGCTTGCCGCGGAAGATGCGCTGCATCATGAGCACCAGCTCGTCGTAGGTGATCTCCTCGTTGTGGATGGAGAGGCGTCTGATGTCATCGCCCAGCTGGGCTTTGATGACCAGCTTCCCACTCGGGTCCAGCTGCTGCTGGTCGTTCACAGTGGTGCTGTCGTCTACGGCCTTCATCTGGCCAATCCGTTTTTTACAATACCGCAATCTTGATATTATGTACAGAAACGACCACGTTTCTCACTCTTTGGCTGTCTGTACCTGGGATAAAGTAGAGATATATAAGGAAATATAACACTTATATAGTCTGGCGAGCTCTGATCTGACATAACACTGACACAATGTCCGTGCATACCTAAAGATGCTGATTTGCGCAGGCAGGCACCCTTGTAGTTCATCCAGTGCGCCAACCGAAAATGGAATATCGTGTGGTTCTCAACCTTTTTATTTGAAGGACCCCCAGTTTGATATGCATTAATTGGGCCACTGGCCCTTATTTGGTACAATGTTTTATCTCTGGGACCCCAATCAATCTACACTGACTGTAATATCCCCAGCCAGGTCATACCAAAGACTGGCACTCAGCATCACAACATTTGTTTCCGTACAAACTTTCAGGCCAAATGCCGAATAAATTATGGACCTTGATTTGAAAAAGGTTGAAAACCTACATGTTCATCATGGTAAAAGGAGCCCCTCACTTCACACAAGTGTGATTTTTGGATCAGATTAATTTGGAAGATTTCAAACACAAAAACATGCATTATTGTCCCATTAAAAATATTCATATTTATTTTTTACCATTTTGCACAAGCAGTACATTGTGAATGATTGCATTGTTCACTTTAGTGACACAGGCTACATTTAAATAATTCCTTTGCACCATTATTTACTATACTATGTATTTTACCATTGTTTTTGTCCATCTGCTGGACAACACATTTTAACTGTCACTTTAAATGTAACTTATTCTTACAACCGCCTGGGTAGTGAGCGTTGAAAGACAGAACAGAAAAAAGCAGTGTTTCAAGTATCAACACCCTGCCCCCATATTATCTGGCCCTATTAGAGTTCTCAATGGGCCTGAAATTTAAGGCCCGGCCCTAACTGGTCCGGCTCGAGGCCCGGCCCGACTAATTAGCGTCTGGTCGGGTCGGGCTATATATATAAAATATAAATCAATTTCAAAACTAATTTCCAGGCAGAGGAGGAGAGAATAAACAAGGAAAAGCAACTTGAACAAGAGGAGCGAATG
This sequence comes from Electrona antarctica, assembly GCF_951216825.1. Classification (NCBI taxonomy): domain Eukaryota; kingdom Metazoa; phylum Chordata; class Actinopteri; order Myctophiformes; family Myctophidae; genus Electrona; species Electrona antarctica. Next base: position 56,302,808 of record NC_136808.1, on the reverse strand, counting down.
GCCAAAGAGTTGGCCCGGATCAGCCATGAGACACAAAGAGATGAGAAAATGAGGCAATATGTTAAAGAGAACAGGTATGTATGTATGTGTAAAGGTAAATAGAAAACATCTTTTGGAGTGTGCAATTTGTTCCATGTAATCATTCTGTTCTGTACTCTTATTATTATGATCTAACATTATTTATTAATTCATTAATTAATTAATAATTAATTTGTTTTTATTTTATTATGTTTAGTATTGAACTTCGAGAGTTGGAGTTGAAGCTCAAGACTGCATATGTGAACAAGGAAAGAGCTGCACAGGTTGCTGAGAAGGAGGCCATGAGGTTTGAGACGATGGTAAAACGATGGTATAAAATATATCATGTGTCCTTTAGCCGATTCATACTCCTATTTTACCGCTGTTTCGGTGCTGTAGTGCCGAAATGATTTTGGCTCGTCAGAAATTTTCAGTAGCACCGAAGAGCCGACTTTAGGACGGTATCCGCTTAATTTGATGGCTTAATTTAGATATTTTAGCAAATTTTGAAAAATGAGGTGTTAATCAATAATGTGGTATTTGTTCACAAATAGTTTTTGATGTTGTCCAAATCATCCAGATAAATATTATTATTACATTACATTAGTGTCATGTTCATGTGTTGTGACAGGTTGTGACATTAGCACAGTTTCAGTTTAAAGTTCTCAGTCGCCACGACTGATTTCAATCATTTGGATTCCATAGAAGCCTGCATGTATTCTATGGAATGTTCCGCAGCGAAATTTGCCTATCTACAAGTTGTCAATGCGATCTGCGTTATTATTTTAAGGTTCAGCATCTTTTGAAGTGGCCAAACTAGCAGAAGCATGTGTGCGGCCTATGAGGGCATCGGAGCATGTGCGGCACTACAAGTCTTACACCATATGCGTTTGTGAAACCCAGCCAATTGTCATGTATTGTGACATGTTGTGACTTTAGCGCGAGGAGGCAGACATCACTCGCAGGATGAGGAGCGAACAGGAGCGCGCGGCCGCAGAGGAGCAGAAGCAGGAGCAGAGATGCTACGAGGAGCTGCTTCGCCACCAGAAGGAGCTGGAGCAGCAGCTGCTGGAGAAGGAGCGCAGGAGACAAGAGGCTTACGAGGAGTTCCTCAAAGACAAGCTCCTGGTGGACGAGATCGTCAGGAAGATCTACGAGGAAGACCAGATGTTAGTCTCCCTCTCTTTCTCTATATCAGTGGTTTGGGCCATTTGAGTCACGGACCACCATTTGATGAGATTTAGCCTCTCAGACCCAGAACTCTGAATGTTTTGGTGTCGTTGGATCAGATTTTGTCCACAATTCCATGCTGTATTGATGTTGGTACCATAACAGGAAAACGTTGATCAAAATAACAATTATTTTACATTCTCTAATATTGTGTAGACTTCTTGTAATGCCGGTGTTTAACTCTCAAGAGTTAAATATCTAATAAGGGTCCATTTGGTTACGACTATCCATCATTTAGCTGGGGACCACCTGGAACCACCTCAAGGACCACTGGTGGTCCCCAAACCACTGGGGACCACCTGGAACCACCTCAAGGACCACTGGTGGTCCCCAAACCACTGGGGACCACCTGGAACCACCTCAAGGACCACTGGTGGTCCCCAAACCACTGGTTGAAAACCACTGCACTATATTTATGTTTTTGTCGCTTGTGTCACATTTTGTTAGCTTCAATAACACTTGTAATCATAACACTTTATACAGCATTTTATGACTTATGAGGTCAAGTATTTTAATGCTTTTGCAAGGATCATAGTTACAGTAAGTAGTAAAGTAATGACATTCCTGGAGGTAGAGGCAGAAATGTTTTGTGTTCTCGTTTTAATGGTTTTTATTTCCACTCTACTTAAAGCACACAATGACCACCTAATGACTTGTAATCACACTATCATTCATTATAACAGTGATTATAACACATTATAAGAGTATTATTATTATAATGAATTAAAATGTGATGATTCCTTCCAAATGTGGCCAGCAGTTATGAAGTATTATGATCTTATCTAAGTAATTATAAAATGATTTATAATGTGTTGTTATTATTGTTATAAAGAATTATGCAGGGGTTCACAGTTAATATACCAAGAAATAAAACAGACAGATAATTAAATAATCAATTAATCTAGTAGCATATTAAATGGGGACTGTGCAGTCCAATAGTGCTGCGACGGTTTACCACTTTCAACCTGGCATAAATGCACCATTTGGTATTGGATGGAGCACACCACAGGTACAAGAAAGACGTTCTTTATTGAACATTCTGACAACGTTTCGATCTTCATCAGGTCATGATGACCTGATGAAGATCAAATAGATCGAAACGTTGTCAGAATGTTCAATAAAGAACGTCTTTCTTGTACTTGTGGTGTGTGGGCTCCATCCAATACCTACTGAAGTTTCTTTAGCCCAGCACCCAGCCTGTCGATGTGCGTATTCTATGTCCGCTCCATAAATGCACCATTATTTATTATTTATGGGGCCTTTACTGCCTCTGCAGGGAGAAACAGCTGAAGCTGGAGAAGGTGCGAGCCACTCAGCAGTACATCGAGGAGTTCAAGGAGCAGCAGGCTGAGTGGAGACGCATGGAGCAGCAGAAGATCGAGGCCGAGAACAGACGCATCCTGAAGTTCGCCAGCCGACAGCAGCGGCTGGAGGAGGACAGGATGGCCAAAGTCCGAGAGCGAGAGCAGGCCAAAGAACATTTGCATAAAATGGTAAGAACATCATGGGTCTCGCAAATACATCGTCCTAGTGTTTATTGTTGGAAAGGTTTATTCACGGTGTCCACCAAGTGCTGAAAAAGTCTTGAATAGTTTGAAATTCATGCTAATGAAAAAAGAAAATGCCTTTAAATTAGTTTTATTACCATTAGCCCATTTTGACCTGAGATCAGATTTTAAAAATGTCTTCTACATCCTGACAGTTTTCTGAAAAAGCTATGTTTCTATGTCAGTCGTTCTTCGATTTTTCAAAAATAGCAGACCTACAAGCTCGTAGCGCGCCACTCGGTGGCGCGCTATGAGCTTGTAGATCTGCTATTTTTCAATAGCTAAAGCATATCATAATGCTAACACCAAAAGGGGTTCCCGCCCCAAAATGGGGTAGATGACTATTACTGTATGTGAGTGAGTTTTGCCAAGTGATAACCGTAAAGAAAACCTATTATAATAGCATACAAACTTAATGGCACCTAGTTTGTTGAACTAGACCGGTGACCGCCGAATGATACGAGCTGGGAATGAATGCTCCATATATATACCCATTGTGAGTGTACCAGTTGAATGAATGCTCCATATATATACCCATTGTGAGTGTACCAGTTGAATGAATGCTCCATATACCCATTGTGAGTGTACCAGTTGAATGAATGCTCCATATACCCATTGTGAGTGTACCAGTTGAATGAATGCTCCATATACCCATTGTGAGTGTACCAGTTGAATGAATGCTCCATATATATACCCATTGTGAGTGTACCAGTTGAATGAATGCTCCATATATATACCCATTGTGAGTGTACCAGTTGAATGAATGCTCCATATACCCATTGTGAGTGTACCAGTTGAATGAATGCTCCATATACCCATTGTGAGTGTACCAGTTGAATGAATGCTCCATATACCCATTGTGAGTGTACCAGTTGAATGAATGCTCCATATATATACCCATTGTGAGTGTACCAGTTGAATGAATGCTCCATATACCCATTGTGAGTGTACCAGTTGAATGAATGCTCCATATACCCATTGTGAGTGTACCAGTTGAATGAATGCTCCATATACCCATTGTGAGTGTACCAGTTGAATGAATGCTCCATATACCCATTGTGAGTGTACCAGTTGAATGAATGCTCCATATACCCATTGTGAGTGTACCAGTTGAATGAATGCTCCATATACCCATTGTGAGTGTACCAGTTGTACCCGTACGTCTGTATGGTTATATACCCATTGTGAGTGTACCAGTTGTACCCGTACGTCTGTATGTTTCCTTTTTGTGGCCATATGGAGATTTCTGTATCTGTCTGCCTTTGTCCCTTTTATTCCCAAATATGGAGGTCCCAGTTGTCATCGGTATACAGTATGTCCATATATTGTCCAAGACCAATATAGTGGCCGTCGGGCATACGTATTGGTCATAGAGTATATAAAGGATAGAGACCGAACTGGAGCACTAGCCCCGCCCCCAAGCTATTCATTTCGATGAAGTTGCTCAGTGGTGTTTTGAAGCACCCGGAAGACTGCCGGAAGTACCTCAAATTTGAGGTCCGGGGTGACGTATGGGTGACGTAGGGAGTGATGGTCCTACGTGTCCGTGCACGGGTCCGCCTGCAGTCCTTCCTCTTACCACTAGGGCCCAGTGCTTCAACGTTGGAGCGCCTCACTGGCCCCTTGGTATTGGTACACTGTCATGTGCAGAAAATAGCCGCTCTACGAGCTCACTGCCGCAACATGTTGCTTGCAGATCGGCTATATTTCCGTTGTGTGACAGTGTTGTACGAGCAGGTACTCAGGTGGTTGTTGGTTGTTGCACTGTTGTAAAGTGTTGAGCTGTGTGTTGTTGGTCCTCACAGCTCACTGAGAGGATGGAGATGGAACAACAGCAACGTGAAGAGATGGACCGTGTCCGCGAGGAGCTTTACCTGGAGGAGAGAGAAGAGGCTGTCAGACAGAAAGAGATTGTGAGCAAATTGTTTTCATCATATGTTAATTGACACTCCACACATTACTGTACATTGACTGTACTTGGCTTCATCGTGAAAGCCAAGTACAGTCTTTGCGTGAAGTCACAATCACTGAAAGCGAGGTTGACCATGAAAGCCAAGATAGTTCACAACGCAATGCAACGTGTTGTATAAAACAAAATAGCACAAGCCTATAACGTGCCTAAAATTGGTTAAGGGTGTCTCTGGGTTTTATATTATTATATGCATTTTAATAGGCATATTGAACCAAGGAAAAGTATTAACAAGAGCTTGGGGCTAAATTATAACTACATAAAATAATAATAATTTTCATAATTCTTACTTCTCTTATGGGGGTTGACGTACTTGACATGAAAATGTTTGAGTACCACTGACAGTTTTCCCTCTTTAAATGTTTTTTATTCGTTTTCTAAACATACACATCGGTAACAACATGTATAAAATATACACATATTGTTGAAACAATGACCAAAAATGTGTGTTAAAATAAGAAAAAGAGAAATCATGCACAGTTTTTGACATCAGTTTCAAACATGTTTACCAGGAAGAGATGGAGAAACAGATCCGACTGAGGCTCATGCTCCAGCAGACCTGCAGGGAGCAGATGGCCTTCAAGGAGATGAGGAAGCAGGCCGAGAAGGAGGAGGAAGAGGCCTTCCGTCGAATGATGATGGAGAAGTTTGCGGAGGACGATCGCATCGAGCAGATGAACGCCCAGAAGAGACGCATGAAGCAGCTGGAGCACAAGCGAGCTGTGGAGCAGCTACTGGAGGACAGACGCAGCCAGCACCAAGCTGACAGGGTACATACACATGCTTCTATTAACGTTCTCCAACAGCACTAAGCTGACAGGGTACACATGCTTCTATTAACGTTCTCCAACAGCACCAAGCTGACAGGGTACACATGCTTCTATTAACGTTCTCCAACAGCACCAAGCTGACAGGGTACACATGCTTCTATTAAATATCATTCTCCAACAGCACCAAGCTGACAGGGTACACATGCTTCTATTAACGTTCTCCAACAGCACCAAGCTGACAGGGTACATACACATGCTTCTATTAACGTTCTCCAACAGCACCAAGCTGACAGGGTACACATGCTTCTATTAAATATCATTCTCCAACAGCACCAAGCTGACAGGGTACACATGCTTCTATTAACGTTCTCCAACAGCACCAAGCTGACAGGGTACACATGCTTCTGTTAACCAACAGCACCAAGCTGACAGGGTACACATGCTTCTGTTAACGTTCTCCAACAGCACCAAGCTGACAGGGTACACATGCTTCTATTAACGTTCTCCAACAGCACCAAGCTGACAGGGTACACATGCTTCTATTAACGTTCTCCAACAGCACCAAGCTGACAGGGTACACATGCTTCTATTAACGTTCTCCAACAGCACCAAGCTGACAGGGTACACATGCTTCTATTAACATTCTCCAACAGCACCAAGCTGACAGGGTACACATGCTTCTATTAACATTCTCCAACAGCACCAAGCTGACAGGGTACACATGCTTCTATTAACGTTCTCCAACAGCACCAAGCTGACAGGGTACACATGCTTCTATTAACGTTCTCCAACAGCACCAAGCTGACAGGGTACACATGCTTCTATTAACGTTCTCCAACAGCACCAAGCTGACAGGGTACACATGCTTCTGTTAACATTCTCCAACAGCACCAAGCTGACAGGGTACACATGCTTCTATTAACGTTCTCCAACAGCACCAAGCTGACAGGGTACACATGCTTCTGTTATTAACTATTATTACACGGCTTGGTTGAATGCTTGTTTCTGATTGGTCAATCGGCAAATTCAGCCGATTGTGTTTTTTCTGGATAATGACCGCTCCGCTCTATAACAGACCAATGTCTAATCAAAGACTCAATGAGTTGCATTGGTGTGGTCTACCTTAAAAAACGTTTTGCCCAACCCGACCCTTTGGTGTGGTTTGGGCTTAACAGTGTGTGTCCCCAATCTATGTGATTACATTTTATTTATTTATTTTTAATAATTGATACATTGATGAATTGCATTTTTATAGCGCTTTTCCAAGTGCTCAAAGCGTTTTACAATGGTTCATTCATTCATACATTGGGAGGTGAAGCGGCGTACAGTCGACGCCAGCGTCCTCACTTCCCACATTCACACACCAATGGTGGCATGAAGCTCACACCGACCGACTCATTGGAGGCAATGTAGGGTTCAGTGTCTTGCCCAAGGACACTTCGACATGTGGACAGGAGGGGCCGGGATTCGAACCGCCGACCCAGGGATCATTGGACGACCTGCTCTACCTCCTTAGCCACAGCCGCCCATAAACATATTGGTTGGATTATAATGCTCGCAAACAGAACAGAGTGGATTTCAAAGATTCAACAGGGTGGGCTGGGTGGCGGCACATCTCTAATGAAGATGCAACAGGGTGGGCTGGGGGGCGGCACATCTCTAATGAAGATTCAACAGGGTGGGCTGGGTGGCGGCACATCTCTAATGATTCAACAGGGTGGGCTGGGTGGCGGCACATCTCTAATGATTCAACAGGGTGGGCTGGGTGGCGGCACATCTCTAATGATTCAACAGGGTGGGCTGGGTGGCGGCACATCTCTAATGATTCAACAGGGTGGGCTGGGTGGCGGCACATCTCTAATGAAGATTCAACAGGGTGGGCTGGGTGGCGGCACATCTCTAATGAAGATTCAACAGGGTGGGCTGGGTGGTGGCACATCTCTAATGATTCAACAGGGTGGGCTGGGTGGCGGCACATCTCTAATGATTCAACAGGGTGGGCTGGGTGGCGGCACATCTCTAATGATTCAACAGGGTGGGCTGGGTGGCGGCACATCTCTAATGATTCAACAGGGTGGGCTGGGTGGCGGCACATCTCTAATGATTCAACAGGGTGGGCTGGGTGGCGGCACATCTCTAATGATTCAACAGGGTGGGCTGGGTGGCGGCACATCTCTAATGAAGGGCTTTTTATACCCAAATAGAAATACCCATAATGTAGTGCAAGTCCGTTTGCACTACATTTTCTGTCGGTGCTTCACTAGAGGTTCTTTTTTCTCCCTGGAAAAAAAAACCGTCTGGGTTTCCGAGGCTACACTAGAGGTAACATTGTTTGAGTTAAAGTCCTTTTGAACTAATGCTATTTCTCTCTTAACTAAAGGAACATGAGGCTAAGGAACAAGCACTGGAAGAGGAGAGAGATGCTATACGCAGGCAGATCATCGAAGAAGAGAGACAACGCCTCCTTAAACATCATGCTACTAAACTACTGGGATATTTTCCTAAGGTAGGAGGCCATGGATTATTAAACTATTAAGACCTGAGACCAGATTCTACAAATATCTTCTAAATCCTGACAGTTTTCTGAAAAAAATCTATGTTTCTATGTCAGTGGTTCTCAAACGTTTTCATATATAATATGTATTTAACATATCGTAATGCTTAAAACACCAAAAGGGGTTCCCGTCCTGAATGGGTTAAACTATTATCACTATTATTTTGGGCAGAAACCTTGTATCTCTCCGCATTTCAACTTGTTATGTTCTTTTCGAAATTAATGCCCTACTTCTTCATACTAATTAGCATAAGCATTCTCTATTTGAAGGGCTTGTTCCGTGAAGATGACCTTCAACACTTTGATGAAGACTTCAGAAGCAACTTTCAGAAACGTCAGGCTGATATCTTCTCCGAAGAAGGCTGGGAAGACCAGGAGTAAGCGCTTTTCACACTACACCACTAGAGGGCACTCTTAGTTTAGGGAGATCAACATTTCAGCTCCAAGGAATATTTCACTACAAAATGGTCAGCTCATTAATATTTTGTAAAATAATTGTTTTTAATTTTGTTTTATTAGGACAATAAAGGCTATATTTTGAATTGAATGAAACCTCTTTTATTATTTACCTAAATTAAATTATTAAACTAAATTACCTAAATAACAAGTTCAACTTGTAAATGGTTTTGCTTGTGTTCTGGTGGTTTAACTCAGGGGTTCTCAACCCGTGGGTCGCGACCCCTCGGGAGGTCGCCAAATTATTTTAGGGGGTCCCCAAAAATGTTTCAAAAAAAAAAAAAGTGTTTTTAATTTTTTATTTTCACGATTTTTCAAAAATAGCAGACCTACAAGCTTGTAGCGCGCCACTCGGTGGCGCGCTATGAGCTTGTAGATCTGCTATTTTTCAATAGCTAAATTATAACAATGCTTAAAACACCAAAAGGGGTTCCCGCCCAAAATGGGTTAAGGTTATTGTAGCAGTCAATTTATATTGGGGGTCGGGAGGGTGCAGGGCGGGGGTCCCGAGACATTGCCAAAGCATTTCCGGGGGTCCCCGGCCAAAAACGTTGAGAACCCCTGGTTTAACTAATGGAACAATGTGTTGACACTTGACAGGATTACCCTTTTCTAGCCTGAAAACACATCAAATCACCTGTCACTACGGGAACTGTTTTATCAGCTGTTGGGCTGAAATCTATTTTTTTTTAAATGAATTCTATAGTGTATAATCACTTAAAGGGGAAAACCACCCATTTTCAACATTTTACTATGTCATTAATATACCTTAGAGCTGTTGTGTGGAAATAATAAAAAAGTCCCCCCATTCTGTGTTTCCTAGAACTGTAATTATGAAAAAAAGCATTAACATGGTGAAACACATCTTGATGACATCATCAAGATGCGTTTCACCATGTTAATGATTTTTTTCAGACCTCTAGTTCTAGGAAACACAGAATGGGGGGACCTTTTTATTATTTCCACACAACAGCTCTAAGGTATATTAATGACATAGTAAAATGTTGAAAATGAGTGGAATGCCCCTTTAATGCGGTCCACGCGTTGCACTGCGACACGTATTGAGCTTGTACGTAGATCGGCTATTTTTTGCTACGACGTTAGGCTATAATATGCAATGTGATTGTGGCCCTCTAGAGTGAGTGTGGAAATATAGTGGCCCTCTCCATCGTCAAAGTTGCCCGTCTCTGCTGTAGTGTATAGTTCATGATATCATTCTCATGGAAAAGTAGCAAACATAACAGATCTACAAGCATGTAGCGGACCCAGCTGGACATGAAAAGGTTGAAGACTGACTGAGCTGATAAGTCTTTATTGATAACCCAACGTATAGAAACTATAAAAGAAAAGGCTTAAAATACATAAAAACTAGAAAAAGTGCCCTTCTGGGCACAGGTCTCCACCAGGAGGATAGGAGTGTGTGTGATGTTTGGCAAAATGTTTAGGAGTAATATATAAACGTGTGTGTGTGTGTGTGTGTGTGTGTGTGTGTGTGTGTGTGTGTGTGTGTGTGTGTGTGTTTTAACGTGTCGGACCGATGATTCGAACTGGCGACCTTCCGGTATCAAGACCGCTCCGCAATCCGTTCGGCCACCGCTGCCAAGCCTGTGAGACAAGGCTTGGCCTGTTGTAGCGCCACCATGAGGCTGATTTGAAAACTGTCAAGTGGCATTTCTTCCTCAGCCTAGTGGGAATATGCATGCACAGTTTCACCGCAATCGGACGCTGCGTTGAGTAGTTGTGGCGATTTGTACAAAACGGGTACAAAGTGGGCTACTCCTGAAAAGTTTAGAAGCCAATCGTAGCCAATGAGGGTGGATTATGAGAAATCAAACAAACCCGTCTTGATCACATGACTATGGAGAGCATGTGTACCGATTTGCGTGAAATTTGGATAAAATCTGAAGGAGTAATTTTACAAAATGTGTTTTACATATGTCGGCCTCCTGGTGGCGCTATAAAGAGCAGATGTGAAGAATTCCAGGCAAAGGTTTTTCCTTGGCCTCTAGGGAGTTGGCATACAAAGTTATCCACAGATCCATGCAGTTAGAGGTAAAAACACTTTTCAGCCAGTTATAGCGCCACCATGAGGCTGAATTGAAAATGTTCACGTGGCATTTCTTCCTCGGCCTAGTGAGAATGTGTATGCACAATTTCACGGAAATCACACGATGTGTTCATGATTTGCAGCATTTTGTTTGAAACTGAGCACTCCTGCGAACTTTGGAAGCCAATCTTAGCCAATCAGGATGGAGTCTGAGAAATCTGAAAGACCTGTTTCGTTGAATGGCTCTAGAGAGACTGTGTACCAATTTGTGTGATGTTTGGACAAACTCTGTAGGTGTACTGTCCAAAATCTTGTTTTGTACAAAGCGGCCTCCTGGTGGCGCCATAACAGGCCGTTCTGGAAATTTTGGGGCAGAGGTTCATCGTTGGCATCCAGGGAGTGTGTGTGCAAAATTTGGCATCGACCAGGTTAACGGTGCCAGAGATTAGCTGTTCACAGACGGACGGACGGACACATGGACGGACGGAGTGCAAAACATACTCTCTCCCCATGCCTTTGGCCTGGTGGAGACAATCAATGATCATATAGACAATAATCCATAAACGTCATCAGAATCTCAAAATGGAACCATACAGTAGGTATAATGCAGTTTCCCATGAAACCCAATAACCCATACATCACCAATAAAAAATATACACCTTATTAGAAAATACCTGAAAAAGGTTTACCAACCCTCATAATAAGATCACATTCAACACAGTAAGATCAAAATGGTCTCAATGTTGTGAGCTTGTAGACCGACCTTTTTAAAAAAATGTTTTAAAATGGTTTAGCTTTAAACATATGCCCAGAATTGTTGAAAGTGGTTAAGCGTGTCAGTGGGTTTTATATTGAATATTGAAGACTACAAAATATTAAATTTGATCCACTATGTGATCTAAAGTTGTAACTTTATGATGTAAAATAGTATTTAGCTGTAGTTTCTGTGTGTGTCTGCTCGACAACTACAGTGAAGCTGCAGTAATCACGTGTGGACTCGGACTGAATGTCTACAAGACATTGTATACCGTGATATGCTGCGTGTGAAATAAAATAGGGTTAAAGTGGTTAAACTTATTTTGATACTGTATTAGCTCTATATCAGGGCTGGGCAACTGGCGGCCCGGGGGCCACATGCGGCCCCCACCTTCACTTAATGCGGCCCTCAGGTTAATGTCAGAATTCTGATATAATATTGGTTTCAGCTGATTACAATTCCACAACATGCAAACATGACCCGCTTTAATTACTTCAGTCTAAATTAGTAGCTCAATGCTTCAACACAAGTATAATTAAAGGCATTTGAAATTACATACAAATTTTAATTTTCAGGATTCCAATTCAAAAAGAGCAAAAAAAAATTCAAGATTTCAATTTGAATATAGCAAAAATAGCCGATCTACAAGCTCAAAACGCGTCGCGCTGCGACGCGTTTTGAGCTTGTAGATCAGCTATTTTTGCTACGACAGTAATATATGGCCCTAGGGAGTGAGTGTGGAAATATAGTGGCCCTCTCCATCGTCAAAGTTGCCCACCCCTGCTCTATATGTTGTGGAGTCTCGCCATGGTACCACCAACCTGATGGATACGTTTGATACTGTATTAGCTCTATATGTTGTGGAGTCTCGCCATGGTACCACCAACCTGATGGATACGTTTGATACTGTATTAGCTCTATATGTTGTGGAGTCTCGCCATGGTACCACCAACCTGATGGATACGTTTGATACTGTATTAGCTCTATATGTTGTGGAGTCTCGCCATGGTACCACCAACCTGATGGATACGTTTGATACTGTATTAGCTCTATATGTTGTGGAGTCTCGCCATGGTACCACCAACCTGATGGATACGTTTGATACTGTATTAGCTCTATATGTTGTGGAGTCTCGCCATGGTACCACCAACCTGATGGATACGTTTGATACTGTATTAGCTCTATATGTTGTGGAGTCTCGCCATGGTACCACCAACCTGATGGATACTCTATATGTTGTGGAGTCTCGCCATGGTACCACCAACCTGATGGATACTCTATATGTTGTGGAGTCTCGCCATGGTACCACCAACCTGATGGATACGTTTGATACTGTATTAGCTCTATATGTTGTGGAGTCTCGCCATGGTACCACCAACCTGATGGATACTCTATATGTTGTGGAGTCTCGCCATGGTACCACCAACCTGATGGATACTCTATATGTTGTGGAGTCTCGCCATGGTACCACCAACCTGATGGATACTCTATATGTTGTGGAGTCTCGCCATGGTACCACCAACCTGATGGATACGTTTGTTGTGGAGTCTCGCCATGGTACCACCAACCTGATGGATACGTTTGTTGTGGAGTCTCGCCATGGTACCACCAACCTGATGGATACGTTTGTTGTGGAGTCTCGCCATGGTACCACCAACCTGATGGATACGTTTGTTGTGGAGTCTCGCCATGGTACCACCAACCTGATGGATACGTTTGTTGTGGAGTCTCGCCATGGTACCACCAACCTGATGGATACGTTTGTTGTGGAGTCTCGCCATGGTACCACCAACCTGATGGATACGTTTGTTGTGGAGTCTCGCCATGGTACCACCAACCTGATGGATACGTTTGTTGTGGAGTCTCGCCATGGTACCACCAACCTGATGGATACGTTTGTTGTGGAGTCTCGCCATGGTACCACCAACCTGATGGATACGTTTGTGGAGTCTCGCCATGGTACCACCAACCTGATGGATACGTTACCATGGTACCACCAACCTGATGGATACGTTACCATGGTACCACCAACCTGATGGATACGTTACCATGGTACCACCAACCTGATGGATACGTTTGGTACCATGGTACCACCAACCTGATGGATACGTTTGGTACCACCAACCATGGTACCACCAACCTGATGGATACCATGGTACCACCGCCATGGTACCACCAACCTGATGGATACGTTTGTGTGAACCCCCGAAAAGACTTTAAGTGGACTAGAACCCCGCCTATTCCCTGTGAAAGAAGACAGACGTTTTTTGTTTAAAAGAGATGTTATTTCAACTCCTTGGCTGCCACTAGCAGGGAGCTGGCCCTCACTGTTGGAGAGAGAAATCAGAATATAAATACTTACCTGAGTACCTACCTGTCGGCCGAACCTAAGGGGTCCTAAGCTACATACTCACCTGGTCCCGAATAAAGTATTTTTACTCTGATTACTCACCACCTTGTATCCGAGTACTTTTACTCAGAAAGTACTCTTTCGATCCCTGTGGATAGAGAAACCTACCTAGCTACTTAGAGTGGGTGACAATGTTATCACACGTAAAGATGAAATTACCTACCTAGGTTCCATCCTGGAGGCTAATCTTTCCGGTGATAAAATGGCCACCAACGTAATCAAAAAGGTCAACCATAGAACAAGATTCCTTTACAGGATCTCCTCACTGGTCAACAAAAACACCTTGAAGACCTTAACAGGAGCCCTTGTACAGGGTTTCTTTGACTATGCATGCACCTCCTGGTACCACAGCACCTCAAAGGCCCTTAAAACCAGGCTCCAGACTTCCCAAAACAAACTGGTCAGGCTCCTACTTGACCTCGCCCCCCGAACCCACCTCACCCCTGCCCACTTCGACAGGCTGGAATGGCTTAGGGTCGACGACAGAGTACAGCATCTTGCAATGGGTCTGGTCCACAAGATTCGATACACCACCAAGATACCCATGTACCTGTCTAGATACTTCCTTAATGTTGACGAAGTCCACACCCACAACACCAGAGGGAGTGCAACGAACCATGTACAACCCAGATTCGGCACAAACAAGGGACTAAATTATTTTCGCTCCTATGCCACCAAAATGTGGAACGCCCTACCAACAGTCATTAAGACATGCGAATCCCTTGACTCCTTCAAAACCGCTCTCAAAGGGCACCTACGGACGGCTCTCACATACATAAATTTTTGGGGGTCCTTGACATGAAAATGACAGACATGGGGTTTTTTCAGAAAACTGTCAGGATTTACAACATTTGTAGAATCGTCCTCAGGTCTAAATGGTTTTTTGGGGTTTTTCGGTACTATGATGTAGGTTTCATGTTGTATAGTATATTTATATATTGTATAAATTAAGTACTATGATGTAGGTTTCATGTTGTATAGTATATTTATATATTGTATAAATTAAGTACTATGATGTAGGTTTCATGTTGTATAGTATATTTATATATTATATAAATAAAGTACTATGATGTAGGTTTCATGTTGTATAGTATATTTATATATTGTATAAATTAAGTACTATGATGTAGGTTTCATGTTGTATAGTATATTTATATATTGTATAAATTAAGTACTATGATGTAGGTTTCATGTTGTATAGTATATTTATATATTATATAAATTAAGTACTATGATGTAGGTTTCATGTTGTATAGTATATTTATATATTGTATAAATTAAGTACTATGATGTAGGTTTCATGTTGTATAATGTATAGTATATTTATATATTGTATAAATTAAGTACTATGATGTAGGTTTCATGTTGTATCGTATATTTATATATTGTATAAATGAAGTACTATGATGTAGGTTTCATGTTGTATAGTATATTTATATATTGTATAAATTAAGTACTATGATGTAGGTTTCATGTTGTATAATGTATAGTATATTTATATATTGTATAAATTAAGTACTATGATGTAGGTTTCATGTTGTATCGTATATTTATATATTGTATAAATGAAGTACTATGATGTAGGTTTCATGTTGTATAATGTATAGTATATTTATATATTGTATAAATTAAGTACTATGATGTAGGTTTCATGTTGTATCGTATATTTATATATTGTATAAATGAAGTACTATGATGTAGGTTTCATGTTGTATCGTATATTTATATATTGTATAAATTAAGTACTATGATGTAGGTTTCATGTTGTATAGTATATTTATATATTGTATAAATAAAGTACTCACATGCTGTGATGTAGGTTGGTGCAGGTTTCATGTTGTCAAACTGACAGACTGACACTGACTGAGAACAGAGCTGTGTGTGTGTGTGGTTTCTCGCTCTCTCTCACACACACACACACACACACACACACACCCTCTGCTGCTGCTGCTGGGTGGGTGAAGAGTTTGATTGATTGATTGAAATTTTTATTAACAGTTTGCAGAATTACAGTACATTTCAAGCACAAACTCAATACAAAGGCTGTTAACTGTGAGTGGACGACCCAATTAAGCATTACACTTGTTTACAACAGGGTCCACCATGTTCAATTCATCAAAACATTTAGAGACGTACAAATATACACTTCTATATAGACAAAGAACAGTACAGGAATTCATCATAATGGAGGTAAAAAGGGAAAAGAAACATATACAGTGAGGGGAAAAAGGGGGGGGGGGGGGGGGGATTCAGATTTTACGGGGGCCAGTTTCGAATTGCAGCCATCCGTAGGTGCCCTTTGAGAGCGGTTTTGAAGGAGTCAAGGGATTCGCATGTCTTAATGACTGTTGGTAGGGCGTTCCACATTTTGGTGGCATAGGAGCGAAAAGAATTTAGTCCCTTGTTTGTGCCGAATCTGGGTTGAACATGATTCGTTGCACTCCCTCTGGTGTTGTGGGTGTGGACTTCGTTAACATTAAGGAAGTATCTACACAGGTACATGGGTATCTTGGTGGAGTATCTAATCTTGTGGACCAGACCCATTGCAAGATGCTGTACTCTGTCGTCGACCCTAAGCCATTCCAGCCTGTCGAAGTGGGCAGGGGTGAGGTGGGTTCGGGGGGCGAGGTCAAGTAGGAGCCTGACCAGTTTGTTTTTGGAGCCCTTGTACCCTTGTACAAGGGCTCCTGTTAAGGTCTTCAAGGTGTTTTTGTCGACCAGTGAGGAGATCCTGTAAAGGAATCTTGTTCTTTGGTTGACTTTTTTGATTACGTTGGTGGCCATTTTATCACCGGAAAGATTAGCCTCCAGGATGGAACCTAGGTAGGTCATTTCATCTTTACGTGTGATAACATTGTCACCCACTCTAACCAAGAAGCCATTTGCCTTGCTGAGATTACTATTAGATCCAAAGAGAATGGATTCAGTTTTTCCCAGGTGTAAAGATAGTTTGTTATCAGCGAGCCAGGTGCAGATTCTACCGAGTTTAGAGCTGAGGGCATTTTCAACCTGCAGTTTGTCCCTGTCCGAGACCAGCAGTGCCGAGTCATCTGCGAACAGGAACAAGTTGCAGTCACAAGCTGAAGTCATGTCGTTAACATATATTAGGAACAGTAGAGCCCCTATTATGCTTCCTTGTGGAACGCCACAGCTCACTGGGAGGGGGGGGACTTGTTGGTAAGATGCTCTGACACACACACACACACACACACACACACACACACACAATGACTGAGAACAGAGCTATATGTGTGGTTTCACCTATAGACACTGTGATGGGTACATGAATAGACCATTTCCTTGTTGGTAGCCTAAGATACTCTGACGCACGCACGCAGACACACACACACACACACACACACACAGACCCTCTGCTGCTGCTGCTGGGTGGGTGAAGAGACCATTTCCTTGTTGGTAAGATGCTCTGACACACACACACACACACACACACACACAATGACTGAGAACAGAGCTATATGTGTGGTTTCACCTATAGACACTGTGCTGGGTGCATGAATAGACAATTTCCTTGTTGGTAGCCTAAGATACTCGCACGCACGCAGACACACACACACACACACACACACTAGTGTTTGCAACTCTGCATAGGGTAACTATTTTCTGTGTCAGAGTGCAACACACCTCCCAACCAATGGTTGTGTAGTTGAAAGCATATGGCGAAGAGGAAAAAAAGTGCTTAAATGTTACCGCCATGTGAACCACGGTAAAGATAACCTGCCGTCACCTCAGAGGAAAGCCTGCTCTGTGGTAAATGCTGCATTTATATAGCGCCTTTATCCAAGGCGCTTTACAGAGATGGTGCATTACATTCACCCATTTACACACATTCACACACCTTTACATAGATGGTGCATTACATTCACCCATTCACACACACATTCACACACCTTTACATAGATGGTGCATTACATTCACCCATTCACACACACATTCACACCTTTACATAGATGGTGCATTACATTCACCCATTCACACACCTTTACATAGATGGTGCATTGCATTCATACACCTTTACATAGATTGTGCATTGCATTCATACACCTTTACATAGATTGTGCATTGCATTCACCCATACACACACATTCACACACCTTTACATAGATTGTGGATTGCATTCACCCATTCACACACATGTTCACACACCTTTACATAGATTGTGCATTGCATTCACCCATTCACACACACATTCACACACCTTTACAAAGATTGTGCATTGCATTCACCCATTCATTCATTCTTTGATCTGGACACGGTTCTTTGATCTGGACACGGTTCTTTGATCTGGACACGGTTCTTTGATCTGGACACAGTGTGAAAATAGCCTGCTCTGTGGTAAATGCTGCATTTATATAGCGCCTTTATCCAAGGCGCTTTACAGAGATGGTGCATTACATTCACCCATTTACACACACATTCACACACCTTTACATAGATGGTGCATTACATTCACCCATTCACACACACACACACACACACACACATTCACACACCTTTACATAGATGGTGCATTACATTCACCCATTCACACACACATTCACACACCTTTACATAGATGGTGCATTACATTCACCCATTCACACACATTCACACACCTTTACATAGATGGTGCATTGCATTCATACACCTTTACATAGATTGTGCATTGCATTCATACACCTTTACATAGATTGTGCATTGCATTCACCCATTCACACACGTTCACACACCTTTACATAGATTGTGCATTGCATTCACCCATTCATTCATTCTTTGATCTGGACACGGTTCTTTGATCTGGACACGGTTCTTTGATCTGGACACAGTGTGAAAATAGCCCCCCCCCCCCCCCCCCCCCCCACACACACCTCCAGTGAACCTAGACCAGTGGTTCCCAAAGTGGGGTTCCGGGGACCACCAGGGGTCCTTGAGGGAGTTCCAGGGGGTCCACAGCTAAATGATAGTTAGAAACCAAATGGACCCTTATGGGACTGCAACTCATTTCCATTTGTTAAAATGTTAAATTAACTTTGATCTTATGTAAATTGGGTCCCAGAGGTAGAAATCCCATTACATTGAGGTCTGTCCGTGGCGCCCCCTGGTGGCGCCTAACGCATGTCAAACTGGGGGTCCTTGAAAGGAAACACTGAGAATCACTGCTAGAACCGTAGAAATCTTCTCTTATGGGGGTCCCTGGCACATCTTTTATAATGGGGGTCCCTGGCACATCTTTTATAATGGGGGTCCCTGGCACACCTTTTATAATGGGGGTCCCTGGCACATCTTTTATAATGGGGGTCCCTGGCATATCTTTTATAATGGGGGTCCCTGGCACATCTTTTATAATGGGGGTCCCTGGCACATCTTTTATAATGGGGGTCCCTGGCACATCTTTTATAATGGGGGTCCGCGGGGCTGATAAGTGTTCATTTGGGGGTCCCTGACATGACACTCAGCGCTCGGTACCGGAAAGTCTGGTGACCCCAGGTTAGAGGTCAGACGTTAGATTTAGGTGCGTCTTCTCTTGAATCTTGGGACGCGTTCTAGCGTGCACGTGTGTGCGCCGTTCCGTTGTCATGCCAGGGACCCCCACATGTACACGTATCAGCCTCGTGGACCCCCACATGTACACGTATCAGCCCCGTGGACCCCCACATGTACGCGTATCAGCCCCGTGGACCCCCACATGTACACGTATCAGCCTCGTGGACCCCCACATGTACACGCATCAGCCTCGTGGACCCCCACATGTACACGTATCAGCCTCGTGGACCCCCACATGTACACGCATCAGCCTCGTGGACCCCCACATGTACACGCATCAGCCTCGTGGACCCCCACATGTACACGTATCAGCCTCGTGGACCCCCACATGTACACGTATCAGCCTCGTGGACCCCCACATGTACACGCATCAGCCTCGTGGACCCCCACATGTACACGTATCAGCCTCGTGGACCCCCACATGTACACGCATCAGCCTTGTGGACCCCCACATGTACACGCATCAGCCTCGTGGACCCCCACATGTACACGTATCAGCCTCGTGGACCCCCACATGTACACTATCAGCCTCGTGGACCCCCACATGTACACGTATCAGCCTCGTGGACCCCCACATGTACACGCATCAGCCTCGTGGACCCCCACATGTACACGTATCAGCCTCGTGGACCCCCACATGTACACGCATTAGCCTCGTGGACCCCCCACATAATAACAATAATAATACAGGGGGCCATGCAGTGAAAGTAAATTAATCCACAAAACTAACGTCATTTGTATTGTTGACCTATTTCTAAAATATTAGCGCAACTTTCGTTCAACTTTGACCCCTCTATCACATGGAACTATTTTTTGGGCGTAGTGATATGGACACAACAAACATAGTTCCGTGTGATAGAGGTAAAAAATATAAAAAACATTCACCTAAACCAGAGCAGAACTCCCACGACGGGACTCGGGCAATCAGTTAATACTGTTGCAAACACTATATTAATGGCAAGTATTTCATACAACATAAATAAATCTGAACTATCCCTTTAAGCAGAAAAGGAGAACACAGGCCAGTTTTCTGGAATGTGACACTCTCTGTTTTCATTGAGTCTCTAAACAGTGCCCCACCCCCACCCCCGTGGAGTGGGGGTGGGGCACTGTGCAACATGACAACTGTTTTAAAGTATTGTAGCCTATACAGTGACAACTGTAATGTTTATGTTGTACTAATATTCTATTAACATGACAACTGTTTTAAAGTATTGTACAGTGACAACTAAAGTCATAATGTTTATGTTGTACTAATACTAAAAAAAAAACCTGATCTAAAATAAAGTGATTTAATCATTTAAGATCATTACAGCTGGGCTGTTGCCCTGAGTCCAGTGCATTACTTCTGCTCCGGGACATTAAATAAATTGTCAAGAGCCTCCATTGGACTGAAGCCCCAAGAAGTGAACGGAGTTTAGTCACAACTAATTTAACTCTGTCTTCCTCTCTGGCCCCTGGGCTAAGGAGTGGTCACTGTGTGTGTGTGTGTGTGTGTGTGTGTGCGTGTGTTCTTAATCTTCTTTGGTTTTGTGGGGGTCGGGAGTGAGTGGACCAGGGTACATGGTATACATTAATATGTAGACAGGTATACATTAATATGATAATACCTTTTATATAATCACCAACATGAATTATATGTTTGTTATTTACAGCTAGGGAGTAGTGGGGCGAGATGGAACAGGGGCGACCTATACCGGCTGTTACCACTTGTCTTCCTCAATTCCTCTGGTCTAAGAAGGAGGGGTCTGTGTGTGCGTGTTTGTTCTCACTTGGTTTTGTGGGGGTCGGGAGTGAGTGGACATTCTTTCTTGTTGTGGGGGTCGGGAGTGAGTGGACATTCTTTCTTGTTTTTTTTGGGCCGTCGGGAGTGTAGTGATGGCGTCTCTCTCTCTCTCGGTCACAGTAGAGACGGTGTGTTGCTGTTGGACGATGAGGATGTATTTCTACATGTTGGTGATGCTGTGGAGCAGACCCAGCGGTTACTACACATCACCTGTGAGAGGTAACAAAACTTTATACAACTTATATACACTCTACTCACTGTATTGTAGTCCTGGGCTGGGCGTATGCTACTATAGCTAACGGTAGCCTAAGATTTAGATTGTTTTTTTTTGTTTTGTTTTTATCGTAGATGTAGTTGATGGATTTTGACATGTTTTGCTTGTACAATGTAGAACTCTTAGTCCGTAGTTTTCAATAAAGAAGTGTTTTAATTCAGTCTGTGGCCGATTTCTGTCGGAAGTTCTCGGAACTTCCCCAACGGCCGTACTAGTGAGGGAGGGAGCGCATCCGTTGAAAGACGGAATTATGCTCAATGTAAACGGGAAGTAAACGAGGGGAGGGTAATGGTGTTTGGCCACAAACTGGATTAAACCACTTCTTTATTGAAAACTACGGACTAACACATTGCACAAACACCCCATATGGCTCTCTGACATTATAAACCACGTCTTTATTGAAAACTACAGACTAACACATTGCACAAGCACCCCGTAGGCCACAGTCGGACCATCGGTGTAAAGCATCTTTATATTTAGCATTCGTAGAGTTGTAGTAGGGCTCAGCTGCAGTCAGTGTGCACAGGGGGAAGTAGCAGGGTTACCAGGGCTAGGGGGAAGGGGACTAAACCTTCGACGTGGTCACGTGGGGGCTGCAGAAGTTCTGTTAAGATACGGTTTTCAGTTCTCATTTTTATGAGATGTCCACACACACACACACACACACACACACACACACCATAAAGCATTACACTGGTTTACACTAGGGCCCACCGTGTTCAATTCATCAAAACATTTAGAAACGTACGAATATACACAACTATACAGTCAAAACAGGAAATCATCATAGAGGAGGTAAAAAGGGAAAATATGTTATAGAATCAAATGCTGAAAAGGTCAGATTATTGACAAACTACTAGGCTACACCTTTCCTATTGGCCCATCCCCTCCGCCCTGTCCCTCAGTTCCTAAAACAGAAAGTTAAATACACTAGGCCATTTTGTGGTGGTTCCACTTAAAAATAGGCCATTCATTTTTCCCCATGAGATTTTCAAAAAATATTTATCTCAATTATCTTAAGCGTAGAATCAAGTCATCCTGGATCGGTGAATCGTGACTATACATTTTATTTTATGTTATTATATGCTATACTATTGTATTGTATATTGTATATATATATTGTATATATATATTGTATATCTTTGTTTAGCCGTTTTAAATTACTCTCCCCCCACGGCACTTGTATAGCCCCCAAAATTGACACTAATTGAGCACCATTTGAAAAGCTATGCCAGGGACCCCCATAAGAGAAGATTTTTACGGCTTAATTTCAAGGACCCCCAGTTTGACATTAGTCTACGGACCCCCATTTAATGGCATTTCTATCTCTTGGACCCCCAATTTATATTGTAAATATGTCAATGTTAATTTAACTGACCCGTTAGGGTCCATTTGTACACTCTGAGTTACAGACCCATAAGTGTCCATTTGGTTCCATTTGTACACTCTCTGAGTTACAGACCCATAAGGGTCCATTTGGTTCCCCCGGTCAGCATCACCCCTGTCTGCCCACCACGTTCCCCCGGTCAGCATCACCCCTGTCTGCCCACCACGTTCCCCCGGTCAGCATCACCCCTGTCTGCCCACCACGTTCCCCCGGTCAGCATCACCCCTGTCTGCCCACCACGTTCCCCCGGTCAGCAACACCCCTGTCTGCCCACCACGTTCCCCCGGTCAGCATCACCCCTGTCTGCCCACCACGTTCCCCCGATCAGCCCACCACGTTCCCCCGGTCAGCATCACCCCTGTCTGCCCACCACGTTCCCCCGGTCAGCATCACCCCTGTCTGCCCACCACGTTCCCCCGGTCAGCATCACCCCTGTCTGCCCACCACGTTCCCCCGGTCAGCATCACCCCTGTCCACCACGTTCCCCCGGTCAGCAACACCCCTGTCTGCCCACCACGTTCCCCCGGTCAGCATCACCCCTGTCTGCCCACCACGTTCCCCCGATCAGCCCACCACGTTCCCCCGGTCAGCATCACCCCTGTCTGCCCACCACGTTCCCCCGGTCAGCATCACCCCTGTCTGCCCACCACGTTCCCCCGGTCAGCCCACCACGTAGTTAGTTACCACAACATTGTTCAAGTGAACTATAGTGTGTTTATGTTTGTATTCATTGTAATAATCAATATCGCTATGATGAATTATCGGCCTGGTTGTCCGAGCCGCTCTGTGGAGTTGAGGCCGAGATCATGAGCCGTATAGCCTCTCTGGTCCCCGCAGTAAACTGGGTGCGTGCGTGCGTGCGTGCGTGCGTGCGCGCGCGCGCGCCTCCAGCGACCAATCGCACTCTCCACCCTCAGCCCAGAGAAAGCAGGACTTTAAAAAAAAATCAAAATGGATCCACAGGAGAGTTTTGTCCCCCCGCCGCAGGTGACAAAGATTAACATGAAATCAGATCAACTTCAAACCGCGTCTCCGTCGCCATAGTAACTGCAGATGTTCCACTGTGGTCCTACACGGACCCTAGCTCTGGTCCATAGCTCTAATGCTCTGGTCCATAGTTCTAATGCTCTGTTCCATAGCTCTAATGCTCTTGGTCCATAGCTCTAATGCTCTTGGTCCATAGCTCTAATGCTCTTGGTCCATAGCTCTAATGCTCTGGTCCATAGTTCTAATGCTCTGGTCCATAGCTCTAATGCGTTTCATTTAGAGCTATGTTACTCTCAACTTCTGCCGCTCGCATGAATGCAGACCAGCCTCTCCTCTTTAGCGTAATTAAAAAGAAAAGAAAAGTATAAACGGTACTTTTTGGCCAGAAAGGGATTTTTTTTCACCGGAGGAAAAATATTCTCTATGAGGCAATTCTCTGGGAAATATCGGTAGAGGGCACAGCGGAGTAACTAAAAGTATTTATTTCCCGGTGGAAACAAAATCCCCTTTTGGCCAAAAAGTACCGTTTATACGTGTGGTGGGGGGAGGGGGGGGGGGGGCTCAGAGTGCGTCCACTAAGGAAAGTAGGCTTTCTAATGACACAACCAGCCTTTGTTTTGGTGAGTAGCAAAAACGCTCTTTTTATTTACGCTAAAGAGGAGAGGCTGGTCTGCATTCATGCGAGCGGCGGAAGTTGAGAGTAACATAGCTCTAAATGCAACGCATTAGAGCTATGGACCAGAGCTACACGGACCCTACACTGCGTAGCTGTCCTCGTCAATGCCAACTTAAACAAAACATACCGATCTGATTCTCGTTTGGATTAAGACGCGTCGGGGAGACGGGCGGACAGGTGATTGTTGTTGAGAAACAGGAAGACACTCGCCTTCTTCCTGTGACTGTCTACAGTGTCTATGTACAACAATTGGTTTTATAAATGCAACTATGAGTAAACATATGTGTCACATACATTAACTATGCAGCCCATGTAATGCGTCAATATAAACGCATCGATGAAAGAATAAATACATACCGTAAATAAACGAACGTTTGTTTCTGACGGGGTTCGAACTTTGTCCTCCGTTTGTCGGCATAAAGTTCCCCAGTCATGGAACGTACTACAGTGAGCCATTCTAGCCATGACATTTTGTAATCATAATCAAATCATAGGTTATAAAAGCAGCATCACAACTCAAAACCAACATGGGGAACTAGATTAACTTGAAATCTCATTCATCACACCGATTTCCAAAACGGCTGTTTAATAGGCCTACAGATTTGTTTCTAACATCTCTCACCATCATCACCTATAAGTTCACCTTATGGTCATTAATGTTATACAGGCCACATAGAAATAGTAAATATGATGCATGATAGGTTAAATTTGTTTATAACATGACCTAAAAGCCTAAAAGCCACATTACACGGACGTGACTTGACCAGTCAATGTGCTCCAAATTATCAAAGCTAATGGTGCTAATGTGTCACACACAATATTCAGCCCATTTAAAGCGTCAAAATAAAAATAAATCAACGGATGACTGAATAAATAAATAAATAACTGTCAGCATCTCACAGGATTCAAACTCCTCCCAATGTCAGCAGGAGCACACCAGTCTGAAGCATAGCCCAGTGTGCCATTATGTGTACTCCATCTCTGAACAGTAAATAACTCAAGAGTACTCAAAACAACAGACAACAGAATAGACTAGAAAAAGTGCCCTTCCGGGCACAGGTCTCCACCAGGAGGATAGGAGTGTGTGTGATGTTTGGCAAAATGTTTAGGAGGATTTTTTTCCTTCATTTTGTTGAGGAAATGCAGAGCCAGATCACTCATAGCATCTCTGAGGATAGAATTCTGGATGAGCAGGACATGTGCAGCATTTTGTACAAAACGGGCCACTCCTGAAAACTTTGGAAGGCAATCTTAGCCAATCAGTGTACAATCTGAGAAATCCAACAGACTCGTCTTGATCACATGACTACAGAGATCATGTGTACCGAGGCATTTTGTTCCAAAAATGTGTTTTGCAAAAATCAACCTGTTGGTGGCGCTATAACAGGCCAATGTGAAAAGGGTGGGATATATTCCTCAGCCTAGTAAGAAAATGTGTGAAAGATTTCACGTAAATTGCATGCTGCGTTCATGATTTGAGGCTATTGTTCAAAACGGGGCAATCTTGCAAACTGTGAAAGCCAATTATAGCCAATTAGGATGGAATATGAAATATCAGACAGATCCGACTTGAGCACATGACCATAGAGATACTGTGTAACGATTTGTGAGATTTTTGGACAGAATCTGGAGGAGTAATATCAAAAAATGTGTTTTACAAAAGTCGGCCTCCTGGTGGCGCTATAAAAGGCAGATGCGGAAAATGCAGGTAAAAGGTTTGTCCTTGGCCTCTAGGGAGTGTGCATGCAACATTTCACGCAGATCGGTGCAGTTTTAGGTACAAAATGTGAAAAGCTGCCTCATGGTGGCGCTATAACAGGCCGTTCTGGAAAATGTGGGGCAGAGGTTTATCGTTGGCATCCAGGGAGTGTGTGTGCAAAGTTTGGCATCGCCCGGGTTAACGGTGCCGGAGATTAGCTGTTCACAGACGGACGGAAGGAAGGAAGGACGGAAGGACGGACACACGGACGGAGTGCAAAACATACTCTCTCCCCATGCCTTCGGCCTGGTGGAGACAATAAACTCTCTCCCCATGCCTTCGGCCTGGTGGAGACAATTAACCTGAGATTTCATTCACCACTGAATGACTGAGGCCCCTGGCTCGGGGTGCATACTACGCTGAGCCAGGGGGGTGCAGTACTTAGTTTAGACAGTTTTTGGTTTAGACTAGTCATTGGTTAGACCAGTCATTGTCTCCACCAGGCCGAAGGCATGGGGAGAGAGTATGTTTTGCACTCCGTCCGTGTGTGTGTCCGTCCTTCCGTCCTTCCGTCCTTCCGTCCGTCTGTGAACAGCTAATCTCCGGCACTGTTAACCTGGTCGATGCCAAACTTTGCACACACACTCCCTGGATGCCAACGATGAACCTCTGCCCCACATTTTACAGAACGGCCTGTTATAGCGCCACCATGAGGCAGCTTTTCACATTTTTTACCTAAAACTGCACCGATCTGCGTGAAACGTTCCATGCACACTCCCTAGAGGCCAAGGATAAACCTTTGACCTGCATTTTCCGCATCTGCCTTTTATAGCGCCACCAGGAGGCCGACTTTTGTAAAACACATTTTTTGATATTACTCCTCCAGATTCTGTCCAAAAATCTCACAAATCGTTACACAGTATCTCTATGGTCATGTGCTCAAGTCGTATCTGTCCGATATTTCATATTCCATCCTAATTGGCTATAATTGGCTTTCACAGTTTGCAAGATTGCCCCGTTTTGAACAAAAGCCTCAAATCATGAACGCAGCATGCAATTTACGTGAAATCTTTCACACATTTTCTTACTAGGCTGAGGAATATATCCCACCCTTTTCACATTGGCCTATTATAGCGCCACCAACAGGTTGATTTTTGCAAAACACATTTTTGGAACAAAATGCCTCAAATCATCCAATTGCCATCAAAGGCGTATGAAGAAATGGCACCCTTTTCACATTGGCCTATTATAGCGCCACCAGGAGGCCACAACCTGACCTGCCCTGGTGGAGACCTGTGCCCCGAGGGGCACTTTTTCTAGTTAGTCCTACAACTACAACCTATCTCAAACCTCCCACGGGGCAGCACACCTAACCTTAACCCATGTCTAACCAACGACCCCATTAGCTTCGATAATTTGGTCGATATTCAATCATTAAGTTCACATTGGCTTTTCAGACACTTTGCCATGCATATTTTATTATTTAGTCTCATTTGAAAACAAATCTAACCTATCGTATATATTTACTATTTCTGAGTAGCCTGTATAACGATGACTTATTAATTTAACGATAATTTATTAATTTAGGTGATGATATGTTTGGAGATGTTGGCAAGTTGGCAACAATCTGTATTAAACAGTCGCGAAATAAATGTGCCTGTGGTGATTGAGATTTCAACTTAATCTAGGTCCCATGTCCATTTTGTGTTCATGGCTGCACGGTTTTATACTCTATGATTTGACTTTGATTGCACAATATCGTCGCTAGTAATGGCGTACTGGAGTACACTCTGTGTCTAGTAAACTTTATGCTGACAAATGGAGGGGTTCGAATCCCGTCAGAAACAGACGTTATTTATTCATTAATTAATTCATTCATCGATGCGTTTATTTTTACGCATTACATGGGCTGCATACTATACTCCAACAATGGTGATAGGTGCATTTCTAAAGCGTAAGTAGGCTATAGTATTTGGAGATAGACAGTCACAGGAAGACGGGGTTGTCTTCCTGTTTTAATAACAAAAAAAAATACGGCTAGCCTCGGTCCCAGGCTTATACTCATCTGTTTTAATAACATAACATACGGCTAGCCTCGGTCCCATGCAGGCTTATACTCATCTGTTTTAATAACATAACATACGGCTAGCCTCGGTCCCAGGCTTAAACTCATCTGTTTTAATAACATAACATACGGCTAGCCTCGGTCCCAGGCTTATACTCATCTGTTTTAATAACATAACATACGGCTAGCCTCGGTCCCAGGCTTATACTCATCTGTTTTAATAACATAACATACGGCTAGCCTCGGTCCCAGGCTTATACTCATCTGTTTTAATAACATAACATACGGCTAGCCTCGGTCCCAGGCTTATACTCATCTGTTTTAATAACATAACATACGGCTAGCCTCGGTCCCAGGCTTATACTCATCTGTTTTAATAACATAACATACGGCTAGCCTCGGTCCCAGGCTTATACTCATCTGTTTTAATAACATAACATACGGCTAGCCTCGGTCCCAGGCTTATACTCATCTGTTTTAATAACATAACATACGGCTAGCCGCGGTCCCAGGCTTATACTCATCTGTTTTAATAACATAACATACGGCTAGCCTCGGTACCAGGCTTATACTCAACTGTTTTAATTACATAACATACGGCTAGCCTCGGTCCCAGGCTTATACTCATCTGTTTTAATAACATAACATACGGCTAGCCTCGGTCCCAGGCTTATACTCATCTGCGGCTAAGGTCCACATCACAATGTGAGTGTCCGTCTGCCCAAGAATCGGATCGGATAACGGATTGGGTATGTGTTGGCATTGTGACAGAAAAAAGTGGCATTTGCGAGGACAGCTACGCATTCTGTCGCCGTTAGAACATCTGCTTATTTCTACGGCGACGGCTGGCACGATTTCAGGTTAATCTGATTTTATTCAAAACGGATACACCGGCAGAAAACAGCGGTGAATACGACGAGGAAGTCAAGTTGTTACTTGACCTGTGCACACGACAGACACTGACTGGGGGGGGGTCCCACGCTAAAAGAAAGCCATGAGAATGACATATATTTGTTTGGCTGACGGCTCAGTGTATGCCCGAAGATAGAGAGGCATTTTGAGGCCGCGGACAAGGTGTGTGTGCGTGTGTGCGCGTGTGTGAGTGCGTGTGTGCGTGCTATGGGAACTGCAGCCTGCATGACCAGCAGACTGGCTCAGTACCCTGGCGGCCGGCGGTGAGAGGGGATCTGAGACAGAGACTACATGCTGTCATGCGGTGTGGCGATAAATCACTATAGCGATATTGATTATTACAATGAATAAACATAAACACACCGTCCGTTTCACTCATTTGGATATGAAGAATCAACGGGTCCTCTCAACCTGTGTTGTGTTTTTAGGACTCCACCAGGTCAACGGGTCCTCTCAACCTGTGTTGTGTTTTTAGGACTCCACCAGGTCAACGGGTCCTCTCAACTTGTGCTGGCCAGACTGAGAGGCGAGGTGATCCTTCCGTGTGACGTTGACTCTCCGGTCGACATGGAGTATAGGTCAGCGTTTTGGACCAGAGCTGACCTGGTGCCACCAGAGGTTTGCGTTCTCCAAAGCGGACGTACCTCGATTCTACCCGTGCACCCGTCGTACAAACAGAGGGCGTCCCTGTTCCAGGACAAGCTGTCTCGTGGTGACTTCCA
Organism: Electrona antarctica; assembly: GCF_951216825.1. Classification (NCBI taxonomy): domain Eukaryota; kingdom Metazoa; phylum Chordata; class Actinopteri; order Myctophiformes; family Myctophidae; genus Electrona; species Electrona antarctica. The sequence continues at coordinate 56,273,001 of NC_136808.1, read as the reverse complement.
AATGAGGCTGACCGCGGTGAGCTTCTCTGACGAAGGGACCTACCGCTGTCTCGTTCCACATGTGGGCAGCAGTACGATCCAGCTCCGTGTTGGTAAGATTGAATGTTCATAATCATGACCAGTGTTGGGCTTGTCATTAACCCGGGGCGGGAACCCCTTTTGGTGTTTTAGGCATTATTTTTGAAAAATCGTGAAAATGTGGCCCAAATGTTTGAATATATATATATTCTTTCAGAGCGAACATTTTTAACTCAAATCTTTGCTTCCGGGGGGGGGGGGGGGGGCTAATATATTAAAGTCTAACTCATGTTGATTAGGTGATGTAATGGTGATGTAAAACAAACGGTGCAAACACAAACATTAACAATAAAGAGACAATATGACGTAATGAGTTACATTATGACGTACATTTTCCCTTCATTGTCAGAGGCGTTTACAAAACAAACATGGAACTAAAGACAAACATTAAACCTAAAAAAAAATAAGTGATATTTGAATGAAGTGGAACCACTGAATATAACTTGAACTGTTCAACTTGACTGACCTACGTGTCTCTCCACAGACCAAGAGGTGAAGTACCTTCCACCACGAGGCAGAGGCATCCGTGTGGAACTGCAACCAGACATCCGCTCTGTTCCTGACGCCGTCACCTTCATCATGTGGACACACGCACCCGATGTAACCGCACCCTGGCTTGGTATGTGGACTGATGATGAGACAGTAGAGCTTCAAACTGATGCCTGATAGATAGAGAGAGGTAGTAGATAGATAGATAGATAGATACGTAGATAGATACGTAGGTAGATATAAGATACATCATTTTTCGACCGCGGTCGAGATCATGGATTTCACAATGCCACGCCAGACTTTCCGGTCCTTCATTGCCATCCCCAGTTCCTGCTTACTGATGCATGTGTCCCTAGCGATGACATCAGGGAACGACAGTTTTCTACCTCTGGTCTGCTTCGAGGCAGGACTCCAGAGAAGAAGGGAAGATATAACCTCATTGTCAGCTCTGTAGCAGTGGCCGGCAGACTGTGTTCTTCTGGATCAGACTAGTGAAGAAACGCGGGGAAGGTTGCCGTATATTAGATCAGTCGATGGGTGGCTCTTCCAAGACAGATTTTGCGCTCTCATTAGAAGGCGGGTGTAAGTGCCATCCAACCGTTTCTCTAATTTATTTGAAAGTGTCCATGTCTCGGAACCATAGAGTAGAATCGGCTCAACGGTCGTCCTAAATATTTTAACTTTTAACATTTTACTAAGCTGGGATGACCAGATAGAAACTGTAGGCAGGTATCAATAACCTTTGATTTGTGGTCATTTAACAGCCAACAAAGCAGCAGAACGGGAACCGGATTTTCGTATGGATTACTACGGGACGTTTAAAAACCGCACAACACTGGACACACACACTGGACGGCTGGTCATCGACAACATGACCGTAGACGACATGGGGGTTTATTCTGTGGAGATCAACTACAGACCTCACCACAAGGTTTACGTGCTTAAAGAGATGAGTAAGTATGACTCGTCGTTATGGATCTATTATTGTCTGTCCTTTATGATTTGTTTTGGTATTTTATTTTATTGAAACATTTATTAGAGCATGTTTGGGATCAGCCGGTCCTCCATGTGATGGATCAGTCCAGGGAAGGGGGAGGGGCATAATGGAGACACAAACTGATGGAGCTAAACTAAATCTCTACTATACTAAACACTAAACTGCTACTAATACTACATAACCGACTACCTACTATATCTATTACTGACCTGAAATACAACTAAACTACTAGCCTACTAGTAAACGGACGGAACTACTAAAACTAAACTCTATACTATAAATACTACTATAATAAATACTACTACTACTGCTACTATATGCACTGCTCAATCTGAACTAAATATTACTATAATAAATACTACTACTGCTACTATATGTACTGCTCAATCTGAACTAAATACTACTATAATAAATACTACTACTGCTACTATATGCACTGCTAAATCTGAACTAAATCGCTCTCAAAACTCAACTCTCAAACAACTGACTTAACGTACAGTCTACTCTCCTGGCGCTGAGAACGACTGGTTTATACAACATTGAGAAACAAGCCCAACTAAACAACTACACTTTAGAAAGAAGATCAAATAAGCAACTACACTTTAGAGACAAGACCAAATAAGCAACTACACTTTAGAAACAAGACCAAATAAAAACAACTACACTTTAGAAACGAGACCAAATAAGCAACTACACTTTAGAAACAAGACCAAATAAGCAACTACACTTTAGAAACAAGACCAAATAAGCAACTACACTTTAGAAACAAGACCAAATAAGCAACTACACTTTAGAAACAAGACCAAATAAGCAACTACACTTTAGAAACAAGACCAAATAAACAAGTACACTTTAGAAACAAGACCAAATAAAAACAACTACACTTTAGAAATAAGACCAAATAAACAACTACACTTTAGAAACAAGATCAAATAAACAACTACACTTTAGAAACAAGACCAAATAAACAACTACACTTTAGAAACAAGACCAAATAAACAACTACACTTTAGAAACAAGACCAAATAAACAACTACACTTTAGAAACGAGCCCAAATAAGCAACTAGGGGCCTACACTTTAGAAAGAAGCCCCCAAAAAGGTTACCCGCAACTATGAATATTTACATGCCCAAAGTCACTTATAACAAGCAGACATGGCAACACTGTTGTTGAAATGTTGAAGAAAGGGGCGTTGATTCCCTCCCGGGGAGGGACGCCCGATGGAGGGGAAAGCAATAACTGCTTGAAATAACGTGTTCGCTATCCTTCCACTTTCCAACTGGGGAAACTCCCTCTCCTGTCGGGTGAAAAGATGGGGCTTGGACTCCTCATGCATAGAAGGAAGCATGAGGTCAGTTCAGGGTCAGCAGGAGGCATGTTAACATCTCGTCGTGCGTGTGTGTGTGCGTGTGCGCGTGCGTGTGCGTGCGCGTGCGTGCGTGAGTGTAGATGTGTGGTGCATTAATTCTTCATGTGTTCATTCTGTGTCCTCAACAGAGAAAGTCCCACATCCAGAGCTATCCATCGTGGCTCCATGTGACTCCAACTCCAGCAGCTGCACGCTGCAGTGCATCGTATTCGGAGACGTCACAGAGTCGGGCGTGGTCGTCTATCGATGGAGTTTCCACGATGAGAAATGGACTCGACCCAAACCCAACGAGACCAGGATCTACAACGATGAGGAATGGAGCGAACCCGACTCCCGGGCGGTGACGATCAGCAACGACGAGGAAGGGAGAAAAGTTAAAAGAATATCCTGTGCGATAAAGAACTGGTTCAGTGTGGAGCAGAGCGAGGCTGTAGACAACCCGCTTTACAGAGGTACGTATAGTTTAGTGTGTGTGCGTGTGCGTGTGCGCGTGCGTGCGTGTGTGCGTGCGTGTGCGCATGTGCGTGCGTGTAAGGGTTAGTTCAGATTTGTGGACTTAAAGCTGTAGGAAATACTTCATTAACACTCCCAACGCGGATCGCGTATCAATACGTTATCAATTAATCAAACGTCGGGTGCGGATCACGTATCAATACGTTTCAATCACTTTTTTATAGCATACTTTCATTCATCTTTTTACCCACCCGGACAATGAAGAACCATCGCCCTATCATTGTTGCTTAGTCCCGCTCACGTGATCAGAAAAAAAAACCAAAAAAAAAAACCCCCCCTCCCATCCTGAAAACAGGAGGGCGGGCCGCTTTACGTGTAGAAGCCACTAAGCCAGTCTAAAATGGACGCGCCCATGGAATGATCCAGTCGGTGTATGAAAATAATCAAATTTAACCTAACCTCGCCTCACCAGGCTTTCCTCCAGCTATTGGCTTTCACACAACACTATACTACTCGATTCCCCCCTCCCCTCCTGTTTCTCCTGCAGGAGGAGCCTGCGAGATGGGGGCTCTGTCCTGGCTGGCTCTGTCTCTCGGAAAGACACGACAAGACAGTGTGCCGTTGGTGGATCACGTATCGCCATGCAGAACCGTCATAATCGGAGATCGCTCGGACGTGTGATTGTAACGCTTTTTTATTCATTATAATTGTAGTGATAAGACCGCAATGAACGCATCGGGGACGTAATCGACCCGGGTGTAATGTATAACGAACTTTTCCGCGTCCTAAACCGTGGTGTTGTGATCCGTTGTCGTTGACATCACAGCCGGGGGAATCTTTTTTTTTCCTCCATCGCCTCCAACCTGCATGCCCAGGCATGTTCTCTTGTTAGTAAATATACTTCACTAGCTTGAAAAACAAAATCAGCTGATGATGACAACGCGTCTCACCGTTGTACTATAGTTCTGAACCGAACGGTGAAATGGGACTTTTTATAGCCGTACGGATCAAGACTTTTGCTGCCCAATGTGCCCATGACCCCCCCCCCCCAATGTTACTGCGATCAAAACAATGAAAGCAGTGAGATAGATTAGGCGAGGCGGCACTCATCATCAAAAAGAAAGCATAGTTATGAAGGTTTATAGTCAGACATTGACAGGCAGATATAACAATAAACACAATAAATATGCTATACATCCTATACATCGAATGAAAGCCCTGAATGTGTACTTTTACGAGGAAAATAGTAAACATTGATCCCATGTACAGTTTGTCATAAATTGGATACTGGGTGGATGCACATTGCGCCCACCAGATATAACTGCAGAGAAGACATGGACCTGAACTCAATATTCACAAAATAAGGCCTATAGCGACATATAAATACTATATACCGTATGAAACAGAAGACTCTCTGCTTTCATAAGAAAAAAACTTCTACTGTAGTAATAATAAAAATCACACCCATGTGAAGTGAGTGGTGCAATATGGGACAGAGTTGCACCGCTCACTTCACAGGGGTGTGATTTTTATTATTACTACAGTAGAAGTTTTTTTCTTATGAAAGCAGAGAGTCTTCTGTTTCATACGGTATATAGTATTTATATGTCGCTATAGGCCTTATTTTGTGAATATTGAGGAGTTCACGTCCATGTCTTCTCTGAAGTTATCTGGTGGGCACAAGCTGCATTCAATAACCAATTACTGTCTAACTGTAGATGGGATCAATGTTTACTGTTTTCCTCGTAAAAGTACACATTCAGGGCTTTCATTCGGTGTATAGGATGTATAGGATATTTATTGGGTTCAATTTTATATCTGCCTGTCAATGTCTCTGACTTTAAACCATCCATAACTCTGCTCGCTGTTCAAGATAACCACTTCCAGGCAAATGCAGGTGTTGCAAAAAGGTCAATATCTCCAGAATGGAACATGGTAAAATCAAAATGTATTTTTTTAATTGAAGTGGACAAGTTCAGCTTTCTTTTGATGTAGGCGTGTGATTCTCGCTATAAGATAACATTTTACTGTGGGCCCCCGAACAAGGCCTTTGTGCAATGTTAAATGGCAGCAACATCCAAATAGGCCTGTTGAGATCTTCCAGCAATCAAAGTGTTAATATAGTGGTTGTTGTTTCCGTCCACGTCATCTCCAATTTGCCAAGAAGATCTCTTACTTTATATCCTATAGCCTGTATGTATGTAATCCCATTGCCCAGGGGTTCTGTCCATCTCTCCTCCCATTTGCCAGCCATGCCAGTGGTTATCAAAGTGCGGTTCGGGGACCCCAAGGGGTCCTTGAGGGGTTGCTAGGGGGGACCATAATTATTGACTCCTATTGGCTGGGCTTTAAACAGCCATAACTCCAGTTTGCAGCTAAAGGTCCCAAACCTGGTGGGTTTAGGGTTAGTAGGAATTATTGTTTTATGAAAGTGGAAAGCCGTACGGACTTCCACTTTCATAAAACCATAATTCCTACTTCCGGTTTGTCTGATTGTCTTGAAACTCCACCCACAACTCTATGAGGGGGGTGGAGCTAGATGGTGCAACCCGGAAGTGGATCTGTTCACTTCCTTTTTTACTAGGAAGCATTCGCAGGGGAATTTAAAAAAATATATAAAGAGATTTTCTTTTCTATTTCTGTCTTTCAGCTCCTAAAGGACCAACAGGCAGAGGATTAAGAAATGGGATTATTGTTACTGTCGTCGTGGTGATAGTAGGACTTGTCGTTTTAATCTGGAACAAGACGCCTAGTGAGTCTTTAATTTATTTGTAACTATATTTATTTACAATCTATATTGATATAAATCCATCTATCTGTGTCATTATGTGAAGACGAGAATGATCCTATAGTGTCTCCTCACTGACCAATCACTCTCTCATCTCACTGACCAATCACTGTCTCACATCTCACTGACCAATCACTGTCTCACATCTCACTGACCAATCACTGCCTCACATCTCACTGACCAATCACTGTCTCTCATCAGCTTTGACAGCAGAACTCGAGGCAAGACGGGAGAGGGAGAGGGAGAGGGCCGCCAAACTGAGAGGTCTGTCTGTGTCTGTCTGTCTGTCTGTCTGTCTCTGTCTCTGTCTCTGTCTCTCTCTCTCTCTCAGGCTGTTAAACATAGAATGTATTTGTTCGCTACAGGTCTGTTGGAGAGAACACGAGGATATCGTCACATCACTGACTATGAAGAGCAGCTTCAACGCAACATGAACAGTTCATATCTGAGTGTAAATTTGGGCACACAGACTGAGGTTGTGTTTGAAAACGTCTTCACCCGGCTCTACAATGTAGACATCGAAAGAACAGACATCCACAGCCATCATGAGGTCAGACAGATGGAGATGAAGATGGCAAGAGAGGAAATCAAACTCGATCAAATCTTCAAAGACCTTTCTGGACTCAAAGGAACAGTGCTGACCGTTGGCTGTGCAGGAATTGGAAAAACGTTTCTCGTACACAAATTTATGTCTGACTGGACCAAGAAATGTTTCCCCCAAGATCCACACCTCGTGTTCCCGCTCAAGTTCCGCCAGTTAAATCTGCTCAAGGGACAGAAGTTTACTTTGGCACAGCTAATTCACCACTGCATCGTGGAAACCAAATGTATTGAGGAAGACATTCTTAATCTTATCTTCACTGAATTGCAGAAGTCAGGAGACTATAGCAACAGCCCCTTCAAAGTCATGTTTGTTCTGGATGGTTATGATGAAAATAATTTCCAGTTTGATTTCGAAACAGATATTGGCCTCATGAATGTCAACGACTCTTACCCAGTGGAAGTTCTCCTTGTAAACCTCATCAAGGGGAAGCTCCTCCCCTCTGCTCGCATCTGGATAACCTCGCGACCTGTAGCAGCCAATCAGATCCCTAAGACGTTTGTAAGCAGGATGACAGAAGTACGAGGGTTCATCACAGATGACCAGAAGACGGAGTTCTTCATAAAGACGTTCAGTGATGAGAACCAGGCCAGATCAATCTTCTCTTACATCAAAAAATCAAAGATGCTCCTCACCATGTGTGAAATCCCAGTCTTCTGTTGGATCCTTGCTACCGTTGTGAAGAACATGGGGACGACAATCAGTCTGCCCAAAACCCTGGTTGAGCTGTTCTGCCACTTCCTGATGGGTGAGATACAGCGGCAGAATCCTGCACTAGGCGAGGCAGACAGAGAGAAGCTCATAAAGGATGCAGGAGAAGTTCTTCTGAAGCTGGCCAAGCTGGCGTTTCACCAACTGATCAAAGGCAACATCATTTTCTATGAGAAAGACCTGAATGCGTGTGGTCTTGATGTGAACAAGGACTTGAAAAACCTGGGCTTTTGCACAACCTTCTTCAAAGAAGACGGTTTGTTCTTCCACAAAACGGTCTACTGCTTCGTTCATCTGAGCATCCAGGAGTTTCTGGCTGCAGTCTACCTGTCCCACTGTTTCACTCAGAAGAACACAGAGGTCCTGAAGACATTCCTGGGAGATGATGGTTACAACAGTAACAGTTCCCTGTCTTACTTCCTGAAGGCTGCTATGAAGAAAAACCTGAAGAGTGAGAGTGGTCACCTGGACCTCTTTGTCCGCTTCCTTCATGGTCTCTCACTGCAGTCCAACCAGAGTCTGTTAGGAGGCCTGCTGGGTCAGACAGAGAACAGTCCAGAGGAGATCCAGAGAGCCATCAACAACCTGAAGGAGATGAATGATGACGATGCCTCTCCTGACAGATGTATCAACATCTTCCACTGTCTGATGGAGATGAACGACGCGTCAGTCAGTCGGGGGATCCAACAGTACCTGGAGTCAGAGAACAGCTCAGGGAAGGAACTCACTGTGCCTCAGTGTTCAGCTCTGGCCTCCATGCTGCTGATGTCAGAGGAGGTTCTGGAGGAGTTGGACCTGCAGAAATACAACACATCACAGGAGGGGCGAGGGAGACTTGTCCCAGCTGTGAGGAACTGCACAACAGCCAGGTTAGTAGTGTGAATGTTAACATGTTAGATCACTATATACTTCATTCATTAATTCAGAGAGAGACCGACCCTCACTTCATATTTATATATATTAGTATTGCAATTCAAGTGTGATTTGTGTTTAGTATGTTTAGTGATATCAGGGTGATTTTGCCATGGCATGCGGCCGTACAGGCTGTTCATCTGTTGACAGAACATTTCTTCACTTCACTGCCATAGAGTGGAACAACAGCAGCGAGTTGGGATCGTTTTCATTATTTAATGTTTGTATTACAATCAAATGAGAACAGTGGAAAGTTATGAGCACATTTAAATTAAATATGTGTTACTCACTGCCGCTATTTGCTTAGCTATACAAGTATCCAAACACAGTCAGCACCACAGGGAACCTCCTTGACAGAACAGTATCCAAACACACACACATTTCAGTCAGCACCACAGGGAACCTCCTTGACAGAACAGTATCCAAACACACACACATTTCAGTCAGCACCACAGGGAACCGCCTTGACAGAACAGTATCCAAACACACACATTTCAGGCAGCACCACAGGGAACCTCCTTGACAGAACAGTATCCAAACACACACATTTCAGTCAGCACCACAGGGAACCTCCTTGACAGAACAGTATCCAAACACACACACATTTCAGTCAGCACCACAGGGAACCTCCTTGACAGAACAGTATCCAAACACACACATTTCAGTCAGCACCACAGGGAACCTCCTTGACAGAACAGTATCCAAACACACACACATTTCAGTCAGCACCACAGGGAACCTCCTTTACAGAACAGTATCCAAACACACACACATTTCAGTCAGCACCACAGGGAACCTCCTTGACAGAACAGTATCCAAACACACACACATTTCAGTCAGCACCACAGGGAACCTCCTTGACAGTGAACATGGTCTGTTCTGTTTTGATCATCTCTGATTTGACATTTAATCTGTAATTACAGACTTGCTGGCTGTGACCTTGGAGAGGAACACATTGAAGTTGTGGCTTCAGCTCTCGGCTCCAATCCGTCCCATTTGAGAGAACTGGACCTGAGTGGAAACGTCTTGAAGGATTCTGGACTGGATCTCATCTGTGCTGCACTGAAGAGCCCAAACTGTTGTCTGGAGACTCTCAGGTCAGATTAATTTAACATTTTTATTTTTATTTGGTCAAGTAAAGTTCTGTTATAGTAAGTGATTATAATGTAGTTATGATGGTGGTAGTATTTGAAGAGTGTGGATGAGGTTAATATCATGGTAACTCACACTGACCATAATATTGATAAGATACAGTGACTAATGTATGTAGTCTTTATGCTGAGATACCACATTTAAAACCTAAACACCTCTGAGTGGTTCAATGGGTTTTGTTGTCAGTGTCATCCCCTAGTTTTGAATGATATTTATATTAACTTTTTCACTGCTATCTACATTTATAAACGTAGCTAGGCTAACGGTACCTAATGGTGCTAACTACGTGTATGTGCATAGACAACCGTATACTCCATATATGAAAGCGTAGTAGCATAGCTTACTTTATAATTAACCCATTTTGGGCGGGAACCCCTTTTGGTGTTTTAACCCATTTTGGGCGGGAACCCCTTTTGGTGTTTTAACTAAGCATTATGTTGTACTTTAGCTATCGAAAAATAGCAGATCTACAAGGTCATAGCGCGCCACCGAGTGGCACGCTACGAGCTTGTAGGTCTGCTATTTTTGAAAAATCACACCTGTGTGAACTGAGTGGTGCAACTCCCCCCCCCCCCCTCTCTCCCCCCCTCCCCCCCTCTCCCCCCCCCCCCTCTCCCCCCTCTCTCCCCTCCCCCCTCTCTCCCCTCCCCCCTCTCTCCCCTCTCTCTCTCTTCCCCTCTCTCTCTCTCTGTCTCTCATTAGCAGGCAGCAGTACAGCACTATCTCTCTCTCTCTCTCTGTTTCTGGCACAACAGCGCCACTTTTGGTAGTCATTGGTACTCGTGCTCATAGTGTCATGACATGGCTCTAGGCCATAACAAAAAGGAGGAAGACACGGCTTTTAAAAGTGCACAAAGTAATATTTATTTACAATATAAACAACTTAATCATGTGGGGTGTGTTAATCAGTGAAATCAGTAGTGTAGGTGAGACTGGTGAGTGGATGTGTGGTAAATGTAGTGTGGGGCAGCGCCGGCCCTGTCATCAGGCAAGTCAGACAAATGCCTGGGGCATCAGGAAGGGAGGGGGGCAGCACAATGAGCGAGGCAGCAAGCCCCCCTTTTTCTTTTTTTCACGCGTTCCTCCTGCAACGCTACTTGCGCGGTGCTCTGCTCAGACACAGCTGTAGTTGCCCCTCCTTCTTTCTCCCGTCCCCCGTAGTCACGTGTACTGTCAACATTAGTTTGTTTTGAAGGGGGGGGGGGGTGCTGTCGACGGACGGACGTCTCTACACTGCCACAATGTTATGCTGCCCACACAGCCAGATGCAAAAGACACAAAGATGCTAAACTACAGTCACAAACAGTGTGGTCATTACGCAGCAGGAGGTTTGTTAGCAGCACTGAAACGTCCTACACAGATACAAATAATTACTCACCTACTGCTGCAGGTTCCATGTTTAAATAAAGTAATTCCAGTGTTGTTCAAGTGACAGATGCATGGTTTTCACATTGTAAATAATGGTCGCATGGTTTAGCGACTAGCACTATGACAGGAGCCATGTAAACTTTGGGAAAGTGTCATAGTAGCTTGTTTACAACTGAAACAGACTTCCTGTGCTCTGACTTCCTCTTCAAAATAAGAGTCATGTGTAAAGATTAGTCAACACAAGTTTTATTTCTAAGTCTACTTACAGGACATAACATCATATTTGAGTTCCTTTTGAATACCTGTCAGTAGGCTTGGGCGATATTGATTTTTTGATATCGATATTGATAACGTGAATAATATCGCGATAATCGGTATTATCGGTTTTATTAATAAAACATTAATATATCACACTGACGGGCTGAATTTCCCCTCTCCTCTCCTCTCCAGTCAAAATGTCCCCTCCCCTCCACTCTCCTCTCCTCTCCTCTCCAGTCAAAATGTCCCCTCCCCTCCACTCTCCTCTCCTCTCCTCTCCAGTCAAAATTTCCCCTCCCCTCCCCTCCCCAGTCAAAATTCCCCGGTATTATGACGGTATTCGGTATTATGACGGTATTCGGTATTATTGAGTGGTGTTTTATATACTCCGCGATATTACCGGTATTCGGTATTATTTATATACTCCGCGATATTACCGGTATCGATATATAATATCACGATAAACGGTAATATCGGTATATTGCCCAAGCCTACCTGTCAGATTCTCTACATATAACTGTCGCAGCTCTTGGTGCGCAAATGCGCTTTGCATCCTTTGATCTACCGCACAGAAAACATTTTGACGACGCATGCGCACTGGCGCACCAGTTGTGTGCAGGCCTGTTCATGTCAGAGTGTTTGTGTTGGAGCGCCTCAGTGTGGCCGTAGAGGTAATGTGCAACCACTTCCAGAGAGAGATGGAGACACTAAATCTCAGCTGTAGAAACATGTTGTTTGCATGCATGCATCGCTGCCTTGCATGCTGTGTAGTGTGTGCTACTATGCCAAGTGACTGACAAGTGTTGAGTTGTCACTCACTTTGAGTGATTTATGGTGTTATCTTTCTGTTAAAATCTTTTTTTTACTCTGTCCCAAAAATTGGGGTGGCACTGGGGGGACACTGGGAAGGCACTATGGAGGCACTGGGGAGGCACTGTGGGGACACTGGGGAGGCACTGGGGGGACACTGAGGAGGCACTGGGGGGGCACTGGGGAGGCACTTGGGGGGTGAATTTGCAAATCTGTAAATCACTAAATTTGCCATGAAAAATCTGTAAATTTGCCATTTTGGGGGGGGGGCATCTGGAAATATCCTGCCTGGGGCAGCATTTTCAATAGGGCCGGCCCTGGTGTGGGGTGTTGAATGGTGCAAACTGCAAAACCAAAGGACAAACTAAAGCTAAAGTGTTGCTGCCAACAGGGAGAGAGGGTGAGTGTGGCCAACAGCCATAGCCTGGCTAATAAGCCAGACTAATATCACACAACACTGTCGCGGTATATTAGTCTGGGCTGGCTCCACTTGGATTTCATTTCCCGGGGGGCGGGTTCAAACATTTTCTCTTTGACGCAATTGGTCAGAGCTACTGTCAGTCAAAAGTCTCAAGCATTGAACTTCACTGAACCAAAGCCCGCCCATATTGCATACCGTGTCCCGATTGGTCCGACCTGTTCTCGGTTGTAGGAAAGAGGCGTGCTACTGAGCCTCGCCAGACTGTAATCCGCTGGTAGGCAATTTTGTTTTGCCAACGGCTGATTCGGTCTGGTTTATTAACCAGGCTACAACAGCCAGTCCTTATAGAGCACACTGGGAATACAGCTGGTAGGCCAAGCTACAGGGGGCTGTGACAATAGTGACATAGTCACATAGGTGGGTGGAAACATGGGTGAACACATATGTGAACACGGACATTGCTGTTCCTTGGAGTGGTTGCACCACTCAAAAATCGTGAACATGCAACACAAATCTTTGAATATATATATATTCTTTCAGAAGACTTTTTTTGTTTCGACATCAGGCCTAAATGGGTTAAACATTATGTTATAATTTAGCTATTGAAAAATAGCAGATCTACAAGCTCATAGCGTGCCACCGAGTGAGCTTGTAGGTCTGCTATTTTTGAAAAATCGTTAATGTGGCGCAAATCTTTGAATATATATTTCAGAGCGAACATTTTTAACTAAAATATTTGCTTCTGGGGGGTCCCTGGAACATATTTTCAGATGGGGGTCCGTGGCCCAATAGAGAGAATTCTGGGGGTCCTTGACATGAAAAAGGTTGAGCACCAAGGGAGAGCAGCTTTATCTGTGGGTCTGTGGGAGAGCAGCTTTATCTGTGGGTCTGTGGGAGAGCAGCTTTATCTGTGGCTCTGTGGGAGAGCAGCTTTATCTGTGGCTCTGTGGGAGAGAGCAGCTTTATCTGTGGCTCTGTGGGAGAGAGCAGCTTTATCTGTGGCTCTGTGGGAGAGCAGCTTTATCTGTGGCTCTGTGGGAGAGAGCAGCTTTATCTGTGGGTCTGTGGGAGAGCAGCTTTATCTGTGGCTCTGTGGGAGAGCAGCTTTATCTGTGGCTCTGTGGGAGAGCAGCTTTATCTGTGGCTCTGTGGGAGAGCAGCTTTATCTGTGGCTCTGTGGGAGAGCAGCTTTATCTGTGGCTCTGTGGGAGAGCAGCTTTATCTGTGGCTCTGTGGGAGAGCAGCTTTATCTGTGGCTCTGTGGGAGAGCAGCTTTATCTGTGGCTCTGTGGGAGAGCAGCTTTATCTGTGGCTCTGTGGGAGAGCAGCTTTATCTGTGGCTCTGTGGGAGAGCAGCTTTATCTGTGGCTCTGTGGGAGAGCAGCTTTATCTGTGGCTCTGTGGGAGAGCAGCTTTATCTGTGGCTCTGTGGGAGAGCAGCTTTATCTGTGGCTCTGTGGGAGAGCAGCTTTATCTGTGGCTCTGTGGGAGAGCAGCTTTATCTGTGGCTCTGTGGGAGAGCAGCTTTATCTGTGGCTCTGTGGGAGAGCAGCTTTATCTGTGGCTCTGTGGGAGAGAGCAGCTTTATCTGTGGCTCTGTGGGAGAGCAGCTTTATCTGTGGCTCTGTGGGAGAGAGCAGCTTTATCTGTGGCTCTGTGGGAGAGCAGCTTTATCTGTGGCTCTGTGGGAGAGCAGCTTTATCTGTGGCTCTGTGGGAGAGAGCAGCTTTATCTGTGGCTCTGTGGGAGAGCAGCTTTATTTGTGGCTCTGTGGGAGAGCAGCAGAGCTGTGGAGGCTGTCAAGTGTCATGACAGGGCCAGGTGGCGGGCCGTGTGTGTGTGTGTGTGTGTGTGTGTGTGTGTGTGTGTGTGTGTGTGTGTGTGTGTGTGTGTGTGTGTGTGTGTGTGTGTGTGTGTGTGTGTGTGTGTGTGTGTGTGTGTGTGTGTGTGTGTGTGTGTGTGTGTGTGTGTGTGTGTGTGTGTGTGTGTGTGTGTGTGTGTGTGTGTGTGTGTGTGTAGGATTGGCTGTCAATCAAACAGCCGGGCAGAGAGGGGGAAATCAAATCAATGCGGTGCGGATAGTTTAGTGAACACCCACCAAAACAAAACAACGCACGAAACACAGTACAACGAGTTAGCGTTTTAGCTAAAACATGGAGGAGAAAGGGGAAGAAAATGAAGTGCAGTTACAACAAGCACAGGGAAACTATTTATCCGTGGGTGAAGAAGCCATGCAGTGCAAGGAATATTGAAAGATTCTTCTGTGACATTTGTAATTAGAGTCGTTTCTCAGTGACACACGGAGGAGGTGAATAACGACGTGAAGCAACGTGTTGATCAAAAGGAGGCTTCACGGTCCATGGACACGTTTGTACTAAAACCAAAACAAGAAGAAAAGGTAACAGCAGCTGAACTAACTAGTGTTTACCACACAGTTCAACTGAGAGACTTTCAGACTTGTAATGGACAACATAAACACCTAAAAACACCTACAAAGTGTATATCCTGGCTGTGCTGCTATGGTGGAGAAGTGTGTTTACAATTTAATTTATTATGAGTTGCCTCCAATGCTGACCTATTTTATTGTATCTTTTATTTATTTTACCTGTATAATTTCAAAATAATTTGCAGTAGTTGGCTTTGTTAGGAGGAGGATACTTTGATAAAGTAAACATTTATTTATTGGTTCCTTATTGGTTGTAATTCATGCCTTCACAATCAAATCAAAGCCCCTTGGTTGGTTGGTTGGTTGGTTGGTCCAGTTGTATTGGTTGGTTGGTGAATTGTCCAGTTGTATTGGTTGGTTGGTGTATTGTCCAGTTGTATTGGTTGGTTGGTTGGTGAATTGTCCAGTTGTATTGGTTGGTTGGTTGGTTGGTGAATTGTCCAGTTACAATTACAATTTACAATTTAGGCATTTAGCAGACGCTCTTAATCCAGAGGGATTTACATTAAGCAATAACAAAAGCATGGCATACATCACATATATAAAAAGTAGTTATCATGAATCATGCGTATATACTATACTATATAATATATTATACATTTGTACTATAAAGTGCTATGACTACATAAAGTGCTATTCTAGAGCTGTCTACGTAACAGCTATAAGTCTGTTTAAAATTAAAGCTGGGACTCGATTCAAATTTTTAATCTAATTAATTAGAAGCTTTGTGATTAATTAATCTCGATTAATCGCATTTTAATCGCATATCAATATTCAACCCGAGAACAGTGATAAACCTTTTTTTTTCAAATGTTTTTTGGTATCCCAGTGAATCAATGAATAGTGACTACAGGATACCACTCATTTTCAACATTTTACTGTCATTAATATACCTTAGAGTTGTTGTGTGGAAATAATAAAAAAGTCACCCCATTCTGTGTTGCCTAGAACTGGAGGTCTGAAAAAAATCAGTAACAGTAACAAGTACATCTCAGTGACATCACAAAGCTGTACTTCATATTGTTACTGTTTTTTGTCAGACCTCCAGTTCTAGGCAACACAAAATGGGGTGACTTTTTATTATTTCCAGTTTTCCACACACCTCCATAGAAAAATGTTGAAAATGAGTGGTATTCCCCTTTAAGCAATACAACTTTTCAACAGATAAACAAGTGCAGCAAGTGCCTATATAAAGTGTCTATGAATACTCAAATGTGCTTTACATGGTGGCCAGAAAACAAATAAAAACAACTTTATTAGGGGGGAAACACTTGGGGTTGCATGGGGCAGACCATTGTCTGACCACGGACTTTCACACTTGCTGCTTCAGTATGTTTCGCATCGAGGACAGCTTGACCATATATATCTATGAGCTTGACAGCTTCATGCTGTGGTGAAATCTCCGCGAGCCTCTGCAAGCCTCTACTCTGCGACTGCGAGACATGCTAAGCTGAAGCAGCTAGCATGGAAGCTAGCATTGGTCATATGGCTTATTATCCTTTCCCTCTGATATTGCACACAACCATGCTGCTATCCACGCGTCCATCCGATAGCTTTTAAATCTAAATGTCCCATCCACGGCGCAAAAGCGATATAAGCAGCTTCTTCATTCGATTCGTTTGGGTGTTGTTGTCTGACGGAGCTGTAGTGTACTGGACTGCTGCTGCTGCGAGGGGGGGGGGGGGGGCTGCTCCTCCCCCTGCAAGCCGTGCAAGGCATGCAGCAGCCTAATGAGCCTATTCAGTACTAGAAATGCGCCCAGTGAGAAACGTTCCGCCGTGAAAAAAAAGGTGCGATTAAATGCGTTAATTTTTTTAACGCGTTAATTTCTCTGTAGTTAATTCATCTCAATTAACGCGTTAAAGTCCCGGCCCTATTTAAAATACTATCTAAGTCTACATAATGTGCTATCTAAGGGGCTAGGCTAGGGCAAGTGCTACGGGCCATGGTGGAGTCTGAAGAGGTGGGTTTTCAGACTACGGCGGAAGATTGGGAGTGAGGCTGCAGTTCTGACTGTGATGGGAAGTGCATTCCATAGTTTTGGAGCCAGAAGGGAGAAGAGTTTGGGACGTGTGGAGCGTTGTCCCGGCGTTTTTAGTGAAGGTACCTCCAGCTTCCCAGCGTTGGCTGATCTGAGTGCGCGGGAGGGTTTGTAGGGTACGATCATACTTGTGAGATATGGGGGGGCCATGCCTTTGGTTGCTTTGAATGCCAGCATCAGAGTTTTGTATTCTGTGCGGGCAGCGACCGGGAGCCAATGGAGGGAGCGGAGAAGGGGGGTGACGTGTGAGAATTTTGGCTGGTTGAAGACCAAGCGGGCTGTGGCATTTTGGATCAGTTGGAGGGGCTTAAGTGCACATGCCGGTAGGCCAGTAAGGAGGGAGTTACAATAGTCAAGTTTTGACAAGACTGTTGTCTGGATTAGGAGCTGGGCTGACTCCTGGGTGAGGAACGGTCTAATTCGTCGTATGTTGTATTGGTTGGTTGGTTGGTTGGTGAATTGTCCAGTTGTTTTGTTGGTGAATTGTCCAGTTGTATTGGTTGGTTGGGTTGTGTATTGTCCAGTTGTTTTGTTGGTGTATTGTCCAGTTGTATTGGTTGGTTGGTTGGTGTATTGTGTATTGGTTGGTTGGTTGGTCTATTGTCCTGTTTGTCCAATAATAGTTCATTTAAATGCATTTCTGTTAAGTTTCTTTTATTTGCATAGTACTTATATTATAGTTATTATCATCATAGTCCTATTATGTGCTACTGAATCAACCAGATGGCAAAGAATAGATATGCTATGTGAGGGGCAGAATAGAAATGTCTAATTGAGGAATAGAAATGTTATTATTTTTGTTTTCGTATACACATTATTCACGCCCACGACACAACCCTGCATGTGTCCCACATTGTCCCACACAAACACACTCTTTGTCCCACATCTGGTTAGTTGGGATCTGGTCACCCTATTGGTTGGTTTAGATAAGAAGAGTCTGACGACCGCAAGGTACATTAATACAAGTAAATGTGAAAAAGTTGACACCAAAAGCCAGACAGAGGGCTTGTTTCCAGTTTGTTTTTTAATAAACAATCAAACTCAGCATTTTTGCCTGCCTATTTGTTCGGTTGAAACTTGATCATGAAGTTGATAAAAACATGAATAAAAAAAGTCCATGTAGCTAGCTACTTTTGCCATGTAGCTTATAGTGTAGCTTGCTACAATTCTTTGGGGATAGCTTCCGTTGAGCTATATTTAATAGAGAGTAACTGGTAGTGTAGCTTACTACATTTTCCAAGTAGCTTGCCCATCACTGCTTACTTTATAATTAACCCATTTTGGGCGGGAACCCCTTTTGGTGTTTTAACCCATTTTGGGCGGGAACCCCTTTTGGTGTTTTAACTAAGCATTATGTTATACTTTAGCTATCAAAAAATAGCAGATCTACAAGCTCATGGCGCGCTACGAGCTTGTAGGTCTGCTATTTTTGAAAAATCGTGAAAATGCAACACAAATCTTTGAATATATATTCTTTCAGAATACTTTTTTTTTGTTTCGACGTCAGGCCTAAATTAAACATTAGTTTATAATTTAGCTATTGAAAAATAGCAGATCTACAAGCTCATAGCGCGCCACTTGGCGCGCTACGAGCTTGTAGGTCACAATGATTGACACATAGGAGGAACAATGAGAAACTGTAGCCTCGCATAGCCAGCGTTAGGAAGTACCAACTACAAGTGAAAGCAACAGAGGAGTATTATTAGACAAAGTTTGACTGAATTTAAAAAAGCTGCAGTAAAACATAAAAACCCAGACTATTTTATTATCAAAATTGGATCACCCTCCCTTGGACTCGAAATACAATTATCTCACCCTCCCTCTGACTACAATTAGAAAGGCATCACCCTCCCCTGTTGTCCTCCAGGCCCCCCTTTTCCTACATTTCAACTGGTCCCTTTAGAACATGCCATTGTGAATCACATTGAATGTGATTCACATTGAATGTGATTCACATTCAATGTGAATCACATTGAATGTGATTCACATTGAAAATGTAGTGTTCTACTGTTGACCAGCATGAACTTTGGACCAATAGCATATCTATCTTTTAAGTGGAAAAAATGATGCTTTTATGAGCCAATTAAAATTGCAGTTTTATGAAAATTCTTCTTCTGCTGGTTGCAAGTAGGCTCTCTATCCAGGAATATGTATTTTATTGGTTTTAATCACCCTCTCTCTCTCTCTCTCTCTCCCTCTCTCTCTCTCCCGCTCCCCCTCTCTCTCTCTCCCGCTCCCCCTCTCTCTCCCTCCCCCTCTCCCTCTCCCCCTCTCTCTCCCTCCCCCTCCCTCCCCCCCTCTCTCTCCCTCCCTCTCCCTCCCCCTTTCCCTCCCCCTCTCCCTCTCCCTCTCTCTCTCTCTCTCTCTCTCTCTCTCTCCTCATCTGGTTGTATTATTCATTTAGACTGGAGAACTGCTCCTTGTCAGAGAGAGGATGTGAAGTTGTGGCTTCAGCTCTCAGCTCCAATCCGTCCCATTTGAGAGAACTGGACTTGAGTGGAAACGTCGTGAAGGATTCTGGACTGGATCTCATCTGTGCTGCAATGAAGAGCCCAAACTGTTGTCTGGAGACTCTCAGGTCAGATTCATTTAACTTTTTTATTGTGATTTGGTTCAGTAAAGATCTGTTATAGTAAGTGATTATAATGTAGTTATGATGGTGGTAGTATTTGAAGAGTGTGGATGAGGTTAATATCATGGTAACTCGCACTGACCATAATATTGATAAGATTCAGTGACTAATGTATGTAGTCTTTATGCTGAGATACCACATTTAAAACCTAAACACCTCTGAGTGGTTCAATGTGTTTTGTTGTCAGAGTGTCATCCCCTAGTTTTGAATGATATTTATATTAACTTTTTCACTGCTATCTACATTTATAAACGTAGCTAGGCTAACGGTACCTAATGGTGCTAACTACGCGTATGTGCGTAGACAACCGTATACTCCATATATGAAAGCGTAGTAGCATAGCTTGCTTTATAATTAAACATTATGTTATAATTTAGCTATTGAAAAATAGCAGATCTACAAGCTCATAGCGCGCCACCAAGTGGCGCGCTACGAGCTTGTAGATCTGCTATTTTTGAAAAATTGTTAACATGTGGCGCAAATCTTTGAATATATATTTCAGAGCGAACATTTTTAACTAAAATATTTGCTTCTGGGGGGTCCCTGGAACTACATATTTTCAGATGGGGGTCTGTGGCCCAATAGAGAGAATTCTGGGGGTCCTTGACATGAAAAAGGTTGAGCACCACTGACATAGAAACATAGGTTTTTCAGAAAAATGTTAGGATTTAGAAGCCTTGTTTTTTTAATCGACCAAAATGGGTTAATAGCGTTTCTGTGCTTGCTCAGTATGAAGAAAGTGTCCAGAGATATGAGGGACTGAGACAGACTAGCCTTCAGTAGCCAGGCTTTTATTTCCGTTCGCATCGGCAGAGTAGAGAGAGAAAGACGGACGGAGTTGTGTGTGTGTGTGTGTGTGTGTGTGTGTGTGTGTGTGTGTGTGTGTGTGTGTGTGTGTGTGTGTGTGTGTGTGTGTGTGTGTGTGTGTGTGTGTGTGTGTGTGTGTGTGTGTGTGTGTGTGTGTCTGTGTCTGTGTCTGTGTGTGTGTGTGTGTGTGTGTGTGTGCCAATCACAATGATTGACACATAGGAGGAACAATGAGAAACTGTAGCCTCGCATAGCCAGCGTTGGGAAGTACCAACCACAAGTGAAAGCAACAGAGGAGTATTATTAGACAAAGTTCGACTGAATTTAAAAAAGCTGCAGTAAAACATAAAAACCCAGACTATTTTATTATCAAAATTGGATCACCCTCCCTCTGACTACAATTAGAAAGGCATCACCCTCCCCTGTTGTCCTCCAGGCCCCCCTTTTCCTACATTTCAACTGGTCCCTTAGAACATGCCATTGTGAATCACATTGAATGTTATTCACATTGAATGTGATTCACATTGAAAATGTAGTGTTCTACTGTTGACCAGCATGAACTTTGGACCAATAGCATATCTTTTAAGTGGAAAAAATGATGCTTTTATCAGCCAATTAAAATTGCAGTTTTATGAAAATTCTTCTTTTGCTGGTTGCAAGTAGGCTCTCTATCCAGGAATATGTATTTTATTGGTTTTAATCACCCTCTCTCTCTCTCCCGCTCCCCCTCTCTCTCCCTCCCCCTCCCTCTCTCTCTCTCTCTCTCTCTCTCTCTCTCTCTCTCTCTCTCTCTCCTCATCTGGTTGTATTATTCATTTAGACTGAAGAACTGCTCCTTGTCAGAGAGAGGCTGTGAAGTTGTGGCTTCAGCTCTCAGCTCCAATCCGCCCCATTTGAGAGAACTGGACTTGAGTGGAAACGTCTTGAAGGATTCTGGACTGGATCTGGACTGGATCTGTGCTGCACTGAAGAGCCCAAACTGTTGTCTGGAGACTCTCAGGTCAGATTCATTTAACTTTTTTATTGTGATTTGGTTCAGTAAAGATCTGTTATAGTAAGTGATTATAATGTAGTTATGATGGTGGTAGTATTTGAAGAGTGTGGATGAGGTTAATATCATGGTAACTCACACTGACCATAATATTGATAAGATACAGTGACTAATGTATGTAGTCTTTATGCTGAGATACCACATTTAAAACCTAAACACCTCTGAGTGGTTCAATGTGTTTTGTTGTCAGAGTGTCATCCCCTAGTTTTGAATGATATTTATATTAACTTTTTCACTGCTATCTACATTTATAAACGTAGCTAGGCTAACGGTACCTAAGGGTGCTAACTACGCGTATGTGCGTAGACAACCGTATACTCCATATATGAAAGCGTAGTAGCATAGCTTGCTTTATAATTAACCCATTTTGGGCGGGAACCCCTTTTGGTGTTTTAAACATTGTTATAATTTAGCTATTGAAAAATAGCAGATCTACAAGCTCATAGCGCGCCACCAAGTGGCGCGCTACAAGCTTGTAAGTCTGCTATTTTTGAAAAATCGTGAAAATGCAACACAAATCTTTGAATATATATATATATATATATATTCTTTCAGAAGACTTATTTTTTGTTTCGACGTCAGGCCTAAATGGGTTAAACATTATGTTATAATTTAGCTATTGAATAATAGCAGATCTACAAGCTCATAGCGCGCCACCAAGTAGCGCGCTACGAGCTTGTAGATCTGCTATTTTTTTTTTTTAATTGTTAACATGTGGCGCAAATCTTTGAATATATATTTCAGAGCGAACATTTTTAACAAAAATATTTGCTTCTGGGGGATCCCTGGAACTACATATTTTCAGATGGGGGTCTGTGGCCCAATAGAGAGAATTCTGGGGGTCCTTGACATGAAAAAGGTTGAGCACCACTGACATAGAAACATAGGTTTTTCAGAAAAATGTTAGGATTTAGAAGCCTTGTTTTCTTTAATCGACCAAAATGGGTTAATAGCGTTTCTGTGCTTGCTCAGTATGAAGAAAGTGTCCAGAGATATGAGGGACTGAGACAGACTAGCCTTCAGTAGCCAGGCTTTTATTTCCGTTCGCATCGGCAGAGTAGAGAGAGAAAGACGGACGGACGGAGTAGACTGTGTGTGTGTGTGTGTGTGTGTGTGTGTGTGTGTGTGTGTGTGTGTGTGTGTGTGTGTGTGTGTGTGTGTGTGTGTGTGTGTGTGTGTGTGTGTGTGTGTGTGTGTGTGTGTGTGTGTGTGTGTGTGTGTGTGTGTGTGTGTGTGTGTGTGTGGATAGGCCAATCACAATGATTGACACATAGGAGGAACAATGAGAAACTGTAGCCTCGCATAGCCAGCGTTGGGAAGTACCAACTACAAGTGAAAGCAACAGAGTATTATTAGACAAAGTTCGACTGAATTTAAAAAAGCTGCAGTAAAACATAAAAACCCAGAATATTTTATTATCAAAATTAGATCACCCTCCCTTGGACTCGAAATACAATTATCTCACCCTCCCTCTGACTACAATTAGAAAGGCATCACCCTCCCCTGTTGTCCTCCAGGCCCCCCTTTTCCTACATTTCAACTGGTCCCTTAGAACATGCCATTGTGATTCACATTCAATGTGAATCACATTGAATGTGATTCACATTGAAAATGTAGTGTTCTACTGTTGACCAGCATGAACTTTGGACCAATAGCATATCTATCTTTTAAGTGGAAAAAATGATGCTTTTATGAGCCAATTAAAATTGCAGTTTTATGAAAATTCTTATTCTGCTGGTTGCAAGTAGGCTCTCTATCCAGGAATATGTATTTTATTGGTTTTAATCACCCTCTCTCTCTCCCTCTCCCTCTCCCTCTCCCTCTCTCTCTCTCTCTCTCTTCTCATCTGGTTGTATTATTCATTTAGACTGGAGAACTGCTCCTTGTCAGAGAGAGGCTGTGAAGTTGTGGCTTCAGCTCTCAGCTCCAATCCGTCCCATTTGAGAGAACTGGACTTGAGTGGAAACGTCTTGAAGGATTCTGGACTGGATCTCATCTGTGCTGCACTGAAGAGCCAAAACTGTTGTCTGGAGACTCTCAGGTCAGATTCATTTAACTTTTTTATTGTGATTTGGTTCAGTAAAGATCTGTTATAGTAAGTGATTATAACGTAGTTATGATGGTGATAGTATTTGAAGAGTGTGGATGAGGTTAATATCATGGTAACTCACACTGACCATAATATTGATAAGATTCAGTGACTCATGTATGTAGTCTTTATGCTGAGATACCACATTTAAAACCTAAACACCTCTGAGTGGTATAATGGGTTTTGTTGTCAGAGTGTCATCCCCTAGTTTTGAATGATATTTATATTAACTTTTTCACTGCTATCTACATTTATAAACGTAGCTAGGCTAACGGTACCTAATGGTGCTAACTACGCGTATGTGCGTAGACAACCGTATACTCCATATATGAAAGCGTAGTAGCATAGCTTGCTTTATAATTAACCCATTTTGGGCGGGAACCCCTTTTGGTGTTTTAAACATTATGTTATAATTTAGCTATTGAAAAATAGCAGATCTACAAGCTCATAGCGCGCCACCGAGTGGCGCGCTACAAGCTTGTAGATCTGCTATTTTTGAAAAATAGTGAAAATGCAACACAAATCTTTGAATATATATTAATGCTGTCAAAAATAACGCGTTAACGACGTTAATTCATTGCGTTAATTAATTGCGTTAAAATATTTAACGCAATTAACGCATGCGCAGTGTTCCCCCTAACCTTAGAGTATAAGCCCCTAACGCGAGGCTCAGGAACGTCCAGTGCATAACAAATCTGTCACTGTGTAGCGCACAATCATGATTGAACAACACCAGAGAGATACACTGTAGCTTGTGTATTGTAGTTGGGTTCAATGGGTTGCCAAGTGGTTTGATTCTGTAACTCTGTTGCGTTACTTTGTCTGCCTACAGTGCCTAGCAAAGCCCCTTTGGATCATCATTCATTAGGCTACACACAGTCACACACACACACACGCACACACACGCCTCCTCCAGTCTTCTTCCTCCGCACGCATGCACACACGCACACTACTAGTGCTGTGTAGCTATCGGGATCAGACGCAGCGCTCTGCAAGAATCCCTCACAACACTTTATAGTACCGTCGGGTCCGTCGCAACTTGTGGACAGTTTGAAAATGCGGGTCCTACGTGCATTAAGCCATTAACGTTGGTCCGCCTGGTTTCGTTTTGTCCAACAAGATTACGTGAATCAGCATGGCTGCGCCTGCAGTATAGGCTATTACCAAAACAAACACATGGTACTTTTGTGTCGCACATGGAAAGCAACTGAAAACGACCATGGATATAAAGACAGTTCTCCTGTGCTGCTGTGCACAGCGCAGATAATGCACAACTCCAGGTACGAACCAAAACACTGACTGAAGCTGATCATTCACGACTAACTATCTCCAGAGTCCTGCAGTCCCGCAATGAAGGAGAGACAATCTCGTCTCTCACTATAGTCCACTTCTCTACAATGCCATTCTAGCCTTAACACCTACATTTATATGTTATTCAATATATTACTTTAGCGCAAAATATAGGCTTTTCTAAACCAAGCCCTGTTTCAAAAATGGTTATGTGCCATGTTATTGTATTTTGTGAATTAACTATAGTCTACAGTTTAACCCATTGATTCTCAGTCATTTTAATTTCAAGGACCCCCAAATGAAATTGATAGAAAGTAGCCTAGGCCATTTCATTATGATTTTTATCTCTGGACTGGGACCCCAGTCTCCATCCATCCATCCATCTTCAACCGCTTATCCGTGGTCGGGTCGCGGGGCAACAGCTCCACCAGTGTTCCAGACTTCCCTCTCCAGAGCAACATTAGTGACTTCCTCATGGGGGACCACAGTCTACATGGCCAAAAGCCAGTGTTAATTTAACTCAAAGTGTAGGCTAGGCCTACAAATGCTCACATCATATATAAATGCATTAGAAAACAAAAAACGAATTTATATCCGCTTTCTGTCATTTATATTAACATTTCCACAACAATATACAGGAAAATATGGCATATTTTGGACATAGTTCGAATGGTGATTAATCATGATTAAATTAATTTTAAAGCTGTGATTAATCTGATTAAAAATTGTAATCATTTGACAGCCCTAATATATATATATATTCTTTCAGAAGACTTATTTTTTGTTTCGACGTCAGGCCTAAATGGGTTAAACATTATGTTATAATTTAGCTATTGAAAAATAGCAGATAGCTTGTAGGTCTGCTATTTTTGAAAAATTGTTAACATGTGGCGCAAATCTTTGAATCTATATTTCAGAGCGAACATTTTTAACTAAAATATTTGCTTCTGGGGGGTCCCTGGAACTACATATTTTCAGATGGGGGTCCGTGGCCCAATAGAGAGAATTCTGGGGGTCCTTGACATGAAAAAGGTTGAGCACCACTGACATAGAAACATAGGTTTTTCAGAATCTTTTTAGGATTTAGAAGCCTTGTTTTTTTAATCGACCAAAATGGGTTAATAGCGTTTCTGTGCTTGCTCAGTATGAAGAAAGTGTCCAGAGATATGAGGGACTGAGACAGACTAGCCTTCAGTAGCCAGGCTTTTATTTCCGTTCGCATCGGCAGAGAGAGAAAGTAGAGAGAGAAAGACGGACGGAGTAGACTGTGTGTGTGTGTGTGTGTGTGTGTGTGTGTGTGTGTGTGTGTGTGTGTGTGTGTGTGTGTGTGTGTGTGTGTGTGTGTGTGTGTGTGTGTGTGTGTGTGTGTGTGTGTGTGTGTGTGTGTGTGTGTGTGTGTGTGTGTGTGTGTGTGTGTGTGTGTGTGTGTGTGTGTGTGTGTGTGTGTGTGTGTGTGTGTGTGTGTGTGTGTGTGTGTGTGTGTGTGTGTGTGTGTGTGTGTGTGTGTGTGTGTGTGTGTGTGTGTGGAGATAGGCCAATCACAATGATTGACACATAGGAGGAACAATGAGAAACTGTAGCCTCGCATAGCCATCGTTGGGAAGTACCAACTACAAGTGAAAGCAACAGAGGAGTATTATTAGACAAAGTTCGACAAAATTGGATCACCCTCCCTTGGACTCGAAATACAATTATCTCACCCTCCCTCTGACTACAATTAGAAAGGCATCACCCTCCCCTGTTGTCCTCCAGGCCCCCCTTTTCCTACATTTCCTACATTTTCCCAACCTTTTTTGTCCCAGGGCACACTTTTCATAGCCTAAAAATCTCAGGGCACACCTAGATATATGGTGTATAGGCCTATCTATATATATATATATATATATATATATATATATACACAGTGTTGGGAAAGTTCATTTATTTTAGACTTTATTGAATAAAAAAACCTTGGGGGATTAATAAATTGACAACTTTTACAATATCTCCATTACCATTATCCAAATGAATTCCTTATTATATATATTTTTTTAAATACATTTTGGAGAAAAAAATAGCTCATATGCAATGTGAAATGCCACCTAATTCTTAATCCTTTTCCTTGTCTTTATTATGGGCCAACTTGTGAAAGCTGCATGCTTTTATTGTGAAGGGTCTCAGTTCTCACAGCCTGCATATTTCCACGTGCTGAAAATAGCTGATCGACAAGCTCACAACACGTTGCGTCCGCAACGCGTTGTGAGCTTGTAAATCAGCCTTCTGTGGAGGATTTTGTTCGCCGAACGAGGCGATCATGTATGGACACTTGGACAGCTATTTTTCGTGGCACATTATGTTTAATCACAACAACGTCACGTTTACTTTACCTCCTCAGTGTTTGGGTCGGGACATGTAGGACTGTATGTGTCTGCTGTCTACGTGCGCTCCAGTCTTACTGGAGGGGGCGAAATGTAGCGTCTTCTGGATGCATCTCTTTAGCGTTAACATTTCAATGGCCGAGGGTCGTTAGAGTCTATTGTTCCGTAGTTGTTGTTATCTAATGGTTAGATGTGTGACAACAACAACGATTGCTTTCGGGGGAGGGTTAGTGTTATTTTCGGTCAAATCAGGCGGCACACCTGGACACATCAAACGGCACAGTAAAGTCCCGCGGCACACAGGTTGGGAAACACTGCGGCTTAGAACATGCCATTGTGATTCACATTGAATGTGAATCACATTGAATGTGATTCACATTGAAAATGTAGTGTTCTACTGTTGACCAGCATGAACTTTGGACCAATAGCATATCTATCTTTTAAGTGGAAAAAACAATGCTTTTATGAGCCAATTAAAATTGCAGTTTTATGAAAATTCTTCTTCTGCTGTTTGCAAGTAGGCTCTCTATCCAGGAATATGTATTTTATTGGTTTTAATCACCCTCTGCCTCTCTCTCTCCCGCTCCCCCTCTCGCTCCCTCTCCCTCTCCCCCTCTCCCTCCCCCCCCCTCTCTCTCTCCCTCTCTCTCTCTCTCTCTCTCTCTCTCTCGCTCCCTCTCCCTCCCCTCTCTCTCTCTCTCTCTCTCTCTCTCCTCATCTGGTTGTATTATTCATTTAGACTGAAGAACTGCTCCTTGTCAGAGAGAGGCTGTGAAGTTGTGGCTTCAGCTCTCAGCTCCAATCCGTCCCATTTGAGAGAACTGGACTTGAGTGGAAACGTCTTGAAGGATTCTGGACTGGATCTCATCTGTGCTGCACTGAAGAGCCAAAACTGTTGTCTGGAGACTCTCAGGTCAGATTCATTTAACTTTTTTATTGTGATTTGGTTCAGTAAAGATCTGTTATAGTAAGTGATTATAATGTAGTTATGATGGTGGTAGTATTTGAAGAGTGTGGATGAGGTTAATATCATGGTAACTCACACTGACCATAATATTGATAAGATACAGTGACTAATGTATGTAGTCTTTATGCTGAGATACCACATTTAAAACCTAAACACCTCTGAGTGGTTCAATGTGTTTTGTTGTCAGTGTCATCCCCTAGTTTTGAATGATATTTATATTAACTTTTTCACTGCTATCTACATTTATAAACGTAGCTAGGCTAACGGTACCTAATGGTGCTAACTACGCGTATGTGCGTAGACAACCGTATACTCCATATATGAAAGCGTAGTAGCATAGCTTGCTTTATAATTAACCCATTTTGGGCGGGAACCCCTTTTAGTGTTTTAACCCATTTTGGGCAGGAACTAGCCTGGATCCAGCCCAAAGACCCCGCCCACTCTCTGAGTGGACTGCATCTCTTGGTCTGGTGTTGCACTGTGAACCTATAATTTCCTCGGTAGAAAAATGTATTATCCAATGAGAATCGGTGGTGGGGGGTGGGTCTAACGAACAACCAACCAACTAACTAACTAACGAACAGGGTTGAGGGAAATTCTAATCCCCTCCCCCTTGAAATCGCTCAGACAGGAGACAATGTCAGACTGAAGCTTCAAGAAAGCTACAGTCTGATAATCAGGCTAGGCAGGAACCCCTTTGGTGTTTTAACTAAGCATTATGTTATACTTTAGCTATCGAAAAATAGCAGAGTGGCGTGCTATGAGCTTGTAGATCTGCTATTTTTGAAAAATCGTGAAAATGCAACACAAATCTTTGAATATATATATTCTTTCAGAGGACCACCGAGTGGCGCGCTACGAGCTTGTAGGTCTGCTAGTTTTGAAAAATCGTTAAAATGTGGCGCAAATCTTTGAATATATATTTCAGAGCGAACATTTTTAACTAAAATATTTGCTTCTGGGGGGTCCCTGGAATTACATATTTTTAGATGGGGGTCCGTGGCCCAATAGAGAGAATTCTGGGGGTCCTTGACATGAAAAAGGTTGAGCACCACTGACATAGAAACATAGGTTTTTCAGAAAAATGTTAGGATTTTAATCGACCTCAGTCCAAAATGGGTTAATAGCGTTTCTGTGCTTGCTCAGTATGAAGAAAGTGTCCAGAGATATGAGGGACTGAGACAGACTAGCCTTCAGTAGCCAGGCGTGCGTGCGTGCGTGCGTGCGTGCGTGCGTGCGTGGATAGGTCAATCACAATGATTGACACATTTTATTGACTATTTTATTATATGTATATCATTTGGTGTTATTATATATATATTTTTGTTTGGTTTCTTTCCGTAGTTTCCTTGGTTGTTTATGTTGATTGTTCTTCATCATTTTCTTGTCTCCATAGTATACTATTTTACATCAGTATCTTTCAGTTTTTCAGTTTAGTTACTAGAGTTGACCTTACAAAAGGAAAACAACACAACAAAAGGAAAAACATTGGAAATGTAAAATCCCACAGACCTAGTAGGACTTGTGAGATCTTTATTTGATGTATTGGTGAAATGACTATAAATATACATGTATGTTTTTTAAAATGGTTTTAAATAGTTTTTAATTGTTTTTAATTGGTGCACTAAAATGTCTGAACAGTTTATATTTACAATATGTCTGGGTCCCCACCCACTCACTCAGGGGTGACGTGTCACACCTGTAGTGATGGGAGGGGCACCAAAATGTGGTGTTCTGATTGGTTAATGGGGGCACTCCCTGAGTATAAAAGTACAAACTTTTGTGTATGTTCACATGACCTGATGAAGATCAAATAGATCGAAACGTTGTCAGAATTTTCAATAAAGAACGTCTTTCTTATACCCATGGTGTGCGGGCTCCATCCAATACCTACTGAAGTTTCTTTAGCCCAGCACCCAGCCTGTTGTGCGTATTCTACGTCCGCTCTGACTATTTTATTATCAAAATTGGATCACCCTCCCTTGGACTCGAAATACAATTATCTCAACCTCCCTCTGACTAGAATTCACATTCAATGTAAATCACATTGAATGTGATTCACATTGAATGTGAATCGCATTCAATGTGATTCACATTCAATGTGAATTCTAGTCAGAGGGAGGTTAATTGTATTTCGAGTCCAAGGGAGGGTGATCCAATTTTGATAATAAAATAGTCAGAGCGGACGTAGAATAAGCACAACAGGCTGGGTGCTGGGCTAAAGAAACTTCAGTAGGTATTGGATGGAGCCCGCACACCATGGGTATAAGAAAGACGTTCTTTATTGAAAATTCTGACAATCTATTTGATCTTCATCAGGTCATGTGAACATAAAAGTTTGTACTTTTATACTCAGGGAGTTAGTGTTCTACTGTTGACCAGCGTGAACTTTGGACCAATAGCCTATCTATCTTTTAAGTGGAAAAAATGATGCTTTTATGAGCCAATTAAAATCTGGTTGTATTCTTCATTTAGACTGGAGAACTGTGGGTTGACAGAGAGATGCTGTGAAGTTCTGGCCTCAGCTCTAACCTCTAATCCCTCCCTCCATCTGAGAGAATTGGACGTGAGTCTCAACATGGTGAATGAGTCAGGAATGAAGATGCTGCTCTCTGCTGGGCTGGAGAAACTCAAGTGAGTAGACCCTGTTGTGGGGCCCGGTTTACAGGAGAACCATTTACTATTTGTGGGTAACGTTTGTGGGGCATCACCACTATTTTACTATTTTCAGACATGTGATGATTGATGCATTGTTGTTCTACTTCCTACAGAGTGAAACACTGTAGTGTCAGCTAGTGGAGACGTTGTGTTAGACAGTCAGGCATTGATGCATTGTTGTTCTACTTCCTACAGAGTGAAACATGGTGGAGAAGATTGGTTCAATCCTCATCTCATTAAAGGACGTGAGTATCTCTCAATATTGACATCTTATACAGAGTTTTTTTTAACACCTACTGTATTGTTTGGTAGACTTCAGGGGTGTAGTTGTAACATTGTTAGTTGGGTTTGCTTTCACATTGTAGTTTGTCAAGCACGCAGTCTGGCGCGCACACAGTGCATCTTCAGGCGTGTGCGTGTTGGTCAAACAAGGATTTCATACTCCTTAGTGACACGTTGCAGACAACTACAGCCTTGGCTGAGAGATAAAGCCAGTCAATAGAAATATGTGGGAGATCGGAATGATAAACACTCATTCACGCGTTCTCACTCACATATTTGAATGTGGGCCTGGTATGGTAGGCTTGGTATGGTAGGCAGATCTACAAGCTCATAGCTTGTACAAGCTACAAGCTCATAGCTTGTAGATCTGCTATTTTTGAAGAACCGTGAAAATGTGGCGCAAATCTTTGAATATACTGTATATCCTTTCAGAGCGAACGTTTTTAACTCAAACCTTTGCTTGTTTGGTTTTACTTCTGCCACATGTGGACGGTGTGTGTAGGCTAAAGAGGCTTTATGGAAACAGGTTTGCTTCTAAATGTATTCCTGCAGGAGGCCTTTTACGGGCCCAATGAGGACAGGTATGGCTGTGCTCTAGTCTAGGTTGTCTATTTCTATGTTGTTGTGTTTGACAGTGTTTCCCAAAAAAGGACACAGGCTTCTGTGTGCGGCCTAGAGGGGTGTGGTCTAGAGGGGTGTGGCCTAGAGGGGTGCGGCCTAGATTGGTGTGGCCTAGAGGGGTGTGGCCTAGAGGGGTGTGTAGAGCTACGTGCAACACAAAATGTCTTTGGGAAACCCAGCCAATGACATTTACCCTACAAAACATGAACAAAAAGAAAACGGATAATAGGACATTACACATACAATAAAATAATGCTGAATTAACTAGCTTGTATTGGTATCTTTGACTGCACAATAGCCTCCCATTTAACCTCCTTGTCTAGTAGTCCGGCAGTCGAGGTTGACGGGTGGGACATTTGGTATATAGTCTTTTTTATTGGCCTAAAATATTGTCTATATAGCCTACATACATTCATGAATCCACTTGCTGACCGGCTGAAAGTATTGGGCTTTTTTATAGGGGTTTCTTGTGACCATTAACATCCTATGGCAGGCAAAAATGTCAAACTTCCATTATGTTTTAACCCATTCTGGGCGGGAACCTCTTTTGGTGTTTTAAAGCATTATGTTATACTTTAGCTATTGAAAAATATCAGATCTACAAGCTCATAGCGCGCCACCGAGTGCCGCGCTATGAGCTTGTAGGTCTGCTATTTTTGAAAAATCGTGAAAATGTGCCTCAAATCTTTGAATATATATTATTACAGAATGAACATTTTAACTCTAATCTTTGCTTCTGGGAGGGGGGGGGGGGTCACTGGAACAACATATTTTCAGATGGGGGGTGGAGGCATGAAGTAGCATGTGACGTGTCCAACTAGGGGGTTTTCATGATTCTGAATCCATTCCAAGCATTAGTTTTGCACAAAAACTAATGCTTGGAATGTATTCAGAAAAATCACACCTGTGTGAACTGAGTGGTGCAGGGTCTTATATAGCCTGATCAGCTGTGGTCTGACGTAATGTCAGTGACCATAGTAACCATGCTCATTTTTTTGGTACGAACACGGGTACAAAGCCAGTTGTTGGAGTGGTTTACACCACTCAAAAATGAAAACCCCTTAGTTTGACATGTCACATGCTACTTAAAGCATAAGGAAAGTGTGACATGTTTGACAGTTTTGCCTGCCGTAGGATGTTAATGAAAAAGAAAGCCCAATAGTGACAGCCGGTCAGCGAGTGGATTCATGAATGTATAGACAATATTTCAGGCCAATAAAAAAGACTATATACCAAATTTCCCACTTTAACCCATTCTGGTGTTTCAAGCATTATGTTATACTTTAGCTATTGAATTTTATTTGAGAAAATGTGGTGCAAATCTTTGAACATATATTCTTTCAGAGTGAAAGTTTTTAACTCAAATCTTTGCTTCTGGGAGGGGGGGTCCCTGGAACAACATATTTTCAGATTGGGGTCGGTGGCCAAATACATATATTATTGGGGGTCCTTGACATGGAAAAGGTTGAGCACCACTGTGTGTGTGTGTGTGTGTGTGTGTGTGTGTGTGTGTGTGTGTGTGTGTGTGTGTGTGTGTGTGTGTGTGTGTGTGTGTGTGTGTGTGTGTGTGTGTGTGTGTGTGTGTGTGTGTGTGTGTGTGTGTGTGTGTGTGTGTGTGTGCGCAAATGTGTTTGTGTATTCGCTCACGCGCGTGTGCGTGCGTGCGCATGTTGGTGTGTGTGTGTGTGTGCGCGCACACGTGTGTGTGTGAGAGAGACTGGGTGCAAACGCAAATGTGTTTGCGCACGCGCGTGTGTGTGTGTGTGCGCGCGTGTGTGCGGGCGCGGGCGCGCACGTGTGTGTGTGTGTGCAAATGTGTTTGTGTGTTCGCTCACGCACGTGTGTGTGCAAACGCAAATGTGTTTGTGTGTTCGCTCACGCACGTGTGTGTGCGTGCGCATGTTGGTGTGTGTGTGTGCGCGCACGTGTTGGTGCATGCGGGTGTGTGTGTGTGTGTGTGTGTGTGTGTGTGATGTACTTAATGGTTACCTCTGACCTCCAGATTGATATGGTTTGACCTCTGACCTCAGATTGATAGTGCGTGCGCCATGCGTGTGTGTGTGTGATGCACTTAATGGTTACTGTGTGTTTTCTCCTCAGATTTCCAGCGTCTCACACTGGACACAAACACAGCAAGCTGTTGCCTCACTCTGTCTGAGGACAACAGGAAGGTCACACGGGTGGAGGGACAGGATCATCAGTATCCTGATCATCCTGAACGGTTTGATGTCTGGGAGCAGGTTCTGAGTGCAGGGAGTGTGCGCGAACGCTGCTACTCTGAGGTAGAGTGCAGTGGAGGGGTTTATATAGCAGGGACTGACAGAGCAATCAGCAGGAAAGGAGATGGTGGTGACTGTAGGCTTGGAGGCAATGAAAAGTCATGGAGTCTGGAGTGTCATGGTGACAGTTACTATGTCAGACACAATAGGGAGGAGACTGTCCTCCCTGTCCGTCCCTCTAGACGCTCCAACAGAGCAGCAGTGGATGCTGACCGTGAGGACAGTGAGGACGGGGTCTACAGAGTAGCAGTGTACGTGGACCGTCCCGCTGGGACTCTGTCCTTCTATGACGTGTCCTCAGAGGACACTCTGACCCACCTGTACACCTTCCAGAACCCGTCCACTGAACCCCTCTGCCTTGGGTTCTGGTTGAGGATGCGTGGCTCCTCAGTGTTTCTGTGTGAGCAGAGATAGAGTCTCGATGCGAGCGAGGGTCACATCAGGTCGCCATGGTTACTCCACATGTCTGAGTGAGTCCAGGTTGTCATGGTTACCACTGTCGCCAGTACGCCTGACATCATGGACTCCATATTTGGTCATGAGTGACTCATCATGACATCATGGTGACATCACGCTGATGTATATAAGAAGCACAGTGACAATCTGTCAACCAGATTGATAGGGTTTGACCTCTGACCTCCAGATTGATATGGTTTGACCTCTGACCTCAGATTGATAGGGTTTGACCCCTGACCTCCAGATTGATATGGTTTGACCTCTGACCTCCATATTGATAGGGTTTGACCTCTGACCTCAGATTGATAGGGTTTGACCTCTGAACTCAGATTGATGGGGTTTGACCCCTGACCTCCAGATGAACATATTTTGTTCCAGTAGAATTGTTTCTCGCTCCAGTCCAAGGAAACAAATATATATCCTATAATAAATGCACCACGTCTCTGTGTGTGCACGTGTGTACGCACGTCTACGTCTCTGTGTGTGCACGTGTGTACGCACGTCTACGTCTCTGTGTGTGCACGTGTGTACGCACGTCTACGTCTCTGTGTGTGCACGTGTGTACGCACGTCTACGTCTCTGTGTGTGCACGTGTGTACGCACGTCTGTTATCCACGTAACTCGAGAACTCTTCGCCACCACTGACTTCTAATGTTGACACAGGCGTTCCTGTGTCCAGAACCGCCAAAAAAGGCTCTGGTCAGGCTCTGCCAGTGGACCTAATGAGCCTAAAGTCCACTCAGCCTCACCGGTACCATTCCCAGTCCAGTCAGTTTGCACTCTTCAGACACAGAAATCTCCATATATGGACACAGACAGACACAGAGATCTCCATATATGGACACAGACAGACAGACACAGAGATCTCCATATATGGACACAGACAGACAGACACAAAGATCTCCATATATGGACACAGACAGACAGACACAGAGATCTCCATATATGGACACAGACAGACAGACACAGAGATCTCCATATATGTACACAGACAGACAGACACAGATCTCCATATATGGACACAGACAGACGGTTAAAACGGGTATACTATGACAGCGGGTACTGCATGCTAGGTTCCCAACTTGCATCGTTCCCAAGTGGGCCGGTGGCCGACGGGACATTTATAAAGATGGCTTTACCCACGGCTCATTAGACGCCGTTACAATGCCTCAGGAAACCAAAAGAAACAACCAAAAACATCACGGGAGGATCCATTAGCCGTTTGCTGACCTCCTGGTGACGACCCGGGTCATTTTCACCTTTAAAACAAAGACCTTGGCAAGGAGAGAACAGGTGGCAGTGAGATTAGATTAGATTAGATTAGATTAGATTAATGACTTTCCATCAAGACTGATGATGATGGTGTTTTTGATTTTTGTTACTGATACTTATTTCTTGTATTCGAGTATTTAGATATTTTTTTCATGTTCTCTTTTTGATGACATGTGTAGATGTTCCGGTTACAGGCTGGGCCAATGGTGGATTTTACTGTATGGTGGATTTTATTGTATGGTGGATTTTATTTCATGGTGTATTTTATTTTAAAGTCACCGTACCAACTTTGTGGTGTTCTAAAACATGTTACTGTAAATGGCTGTGGATTCATTGCTCAGTGCCTAAATGATAAAACATGTTACTGTAAATGGCTCTGTGGATTCATTGCTCAGTGCCTAAATGATAAAACATGTTACTGTAAATGGCTCTGTGGATTCATTGCTAAGTGCCTAAATGATAAAACATGTTACTGTAAATGGCTCTGTGGATTCATTGCTAAGTGCCTAAATGATAAACTGTAATTGTTTTAATTTAATAAACGGATTGGTGAAAAGTCTGTCGTGGTTCTGTTGTCGTGAATTAATTATTCATAGTCTTGTCACATGACAGTTTGGCCACAGCTCATTGGTCAGGGTTTGACATTAAGATGTAAAACTATGAATTGACGAAAACAAGTGAGACTTAAACATCGCAGCCCAGATTTGGCTCAAACAATAAGGGGTTCCCCCTTTCTGAAACCAGCTCCTCACCACTCGCCCTACACACTTGCCCTCGATATGCGCGTTCACGCGAGGCTGCGCCATATTAAGTGTCGTCCGAAACCAAGCAGCCTTGAGTGGAAGTGGCTTATAAAGCCCTCTAGAGCGAGTCTGTGCCGATCTAGACTCGATTGCCTTGTGCAGCCCTGCTCTGTGTCCGCATGGAAACCAAGACCTACAAATGTAAGAACCACCACAAATAAATGATAAATAAACTCCTCCTACACAATCTTCATCTGATGCAGAATAGACAACGCTCCAACTGATGTTCACAATTAAGGGCTCTTTATTTACCCCACCGTGAAAAACTATAAATTAAAGTTATGAAACCACACAAACAAAACAACTTTTAACACAATGATTTATAAACACCATGGATGTATATGACATGTCATTTTTGACAGTCACGCTGTATTTCCTTTTTCCATATTAATGAAATCCACATGTCACAAACATACACGATGCAATGCTTCGTGTAATCCTTCCCCGGAGTCTCTTTTTGTCCTCCACTTCGCAGTTCCGTGGACCTCTAATATTAACCCCTAACTGACTGCCGAGTGTGACCGTGGACCAGGCCACTTCATGGAGCCCACCAGAAGTGTGACCGTGGACCCGGCCTCACAGTGCACGACCTGGACCAGATGTGGACCAGGCCCCTCCATGGAGCCCACCCTGTCTATCTCTCTTCTATTCTTTCTTCCTACTCCCCTCTACCACCCCCCCCCCCCCCCCCCCCCCCCCCTTTCCCCCGACACGGTCGAGGCAGATGGCCGCCCACCCTAGAGTCGGGTTCTGCCTGACGTTTCTTCCTAAAGGGGAGTTTTTCGTTACCATTGTCGTAATATTGCTTGCTCTGGGTGGATCTTTGTTGGTTGTAAAGTGTCTTGAGACAACTTGTTGTGATTTGACACTTTAATAAAATTGAATTGAATTGAATTGAATGCAATATAACTGTACAAACAAAATAACAGGTAACACAATGGCGTGATGGTAACCATGGAAACGAATGGTGTCTGTTTCCTGTTTCTGCACAAGGAGGGCGAGTGTATTTCCAAACAGTTTTTTATACCCAGCACCCTAATCAAGGGAACTGGATTCAGCTGGAGGGTCACTTCCTGACCAGGGAACCTCCCGAGAGCACTTCAAGTCAAGGGACTGGTTTCAGAAAGGGCCGTTGAGTTTGTTCTCCTTCCATGCCACGAAAAGCCACATTCCTTTACGACTGTTGGTAGGGCGCTACCAACAGTCATAAAGAAATGTGAATACCTAGGCTCTCAAAGAGCCCTTACAGGTGGCTGAAGTTCAGTGGCGTCTCTCCAGGGGGGCATTGGGGGGCTTTGCCCCCCCCAGATTGGATTTTGTGCCCCTCCAGTCCAGATTGGTCAGTAGTACCCTACCCTATACCCTCCCAGTAGTACCCTACCCTATACCCTCCAGTCCAGATTGGCTAGTAGTACCCTACCCTATACCCTCCAGTCCAGATTGGCCAGTAGTACCCTACCCTATACCCTCCAGTCCAGATTGACCAATAGTACCCTACCCTACCTCCCAGTAGTACCCTACCCTATACCCTCCAGTCCAGATTGGCCAGTAGTACCCTACCCTACCTACCAGTAGTACCCTACCCTATACCCTCCAGTCCAGATTGACCAGTAGTACCCTACCCTACCTCCCAGTAGTACCCTACCCTATACCCTCCAGTCCAGATTGACCAGTAGTACCCTACCTACCAGTAGTACCAGTAGTACCCTACCCTATACCCTCCAGTCCAGATTGGCCAGTAGTACCCTACCCTACCTACCAGTAGTACCCTACCCTAACGTACCAATATTTGTCTCCACCAGGCCGAAGGCATGGGGAGAGAGTATGTTTTGCACTCCGTCCGTCCGTCCGTCCGTGTGTCCGTCCGTCCGTCCGTGTGTCCGTGTGTCCGTCCGTCCGTCTGTGAACAGCTAATCTCTGGCACCGTTGGCTTGATCGCAGCCATACTCTGCACACACACTCCCTGAATGCCAGAGCTGAACCTCTGCCCCAAAGTTTTCACATTGGCCTGTTATAGCGCCACCAGGAGGCCGCTTTGTGCAAAACAAATGTTTTGACAGTACACCTACAGATTTTGTCCAAACATTACGCAAATTGGTACACAGTTTCTCTAGAGCCATTCAACGAAACGGATCTTTCAGATTTTTCAGACTCCATCCTGATTGGCTAAGATTGGCTTCCAAAGTTCGCAGGAGTGCTCCGTTTCAAACAAAATGCTGCAAATCATGAACACATGGTGTGATTTCCGTGAAATTTTGCACGCACATTCCCACTAGGTCGAGGAAGAAATGCCACTTGAATATTTTCAACTCAGCCTCATGGTGGCGCTATAACTGGCTGATTTGTGTTTTACCTATAACTGCACCGATCTGTGTAAAACCATGTATGCACACTCCCTAGAGGCCAAGGAAATACCTTTGCCTGGAATTTTTCACATCTGCTCTTTATAGCGCCACCAGGAGGCCGACATATGTAAAACACATTTTCTAATATTACTCCTTAAGATTTTATCCAAATTTCACGCAAATCGGTACACATGCTCTCCATAGTCATGTGATCATGTGATTTGTTTGATTTCTCATAATTATCCATCCTGATTGCCCGTTTTGTACAAATTGCCACAACTCCGCAACGCAGCGTCCCATTGCGGTGAAACTGTGCATGCCTATTCCCACTACTAGGCTGAGGAAGAAATGCCACTTGACAGTTTTCAAATCAGCCTCATGGTGGCGCTACAACAGGCCAAGTCGCGTCACACACACACACACACACACACACACACACACATGTTTATATTACTCCTAAACATTTTGCCAAACATCACACACAATCCTATCCTCCTGGTGGAGACCTGTGCCCAGAAGGGCACTTTTTCTAGTTTAATATGTTTTACAAATGTTAAATCTTGAAGTAAAATTCTCCAAGATTATTGTACATGTTCAATTTAATTAAGTTAATAGAAATACAAGGTAATATATGCATGCAGAAGACATTATAATGCTCGACACATTTGTATTTCTTTGTTGTTAATTGTAGCCTTTTTCAACGCATCACTTTGTCAATAGGTGACTATTTGTTATACATATGGGGGGGGGGGGGGGGCTGGAGACGGCACCGCTGTAGTTCAAATCTGGACCCGGTAAAAAGTCAAACCACTCCCCCTGTTTACTGTAAATACTGTATTAATCCATTTTGGGCGGGAACCCCTTTTGGTGTTTTAAACATTATGTTATAATTTAGCTATTGAAAAATAGCAGACCTACAAGCTCGTAGCGCGAGCTTGTAGGTCTGCTATTTTTGAAAAATCGTTAAAATGTGGCGCAAATCATTGAATATATATTTCAGTGCGAACATTTTTAACTAAAATATTTGCTTCTGGGGGGGGGGGGGGTCCCTGGAACTACATATTTTCAGATGGGGGTCTGTGGCCCAATAGAGAGAATTCTGGGGGTCCTTGACATGAAAAAGGTTGAGCACCACTCTGACATAGAAACATCAGAAAAATGTTAGGATTTAGAAGGCTTTTTTTTAATCGACCTCAGTCCAAAACGGGTTAATCTTACAGACCTTGTATTAAACTGTACTTTCCTCTGCAAACTGTTATTAAGTATACATGGTGGAAAATAACTAAGTACTTTTACTTAAGTACTGTACTTAAGTACAATTTTGAGGTATTTGTATTTACTTAAGTATTTACTTCTACTACCACTACATCTCAGAGCCACAATTTATACTTTTACTCCCACTACAATTATTTGAAAACTTGAGTTACTATAGTTACTTTGGCGATTATAATTTTGATTAGAAAACATACATGAACCACTTCAACCCTACTGTATACATTTAGGCCATTTGAAAATAGCCGATCTACAAGCTCACAATGCGTCGTGTGAGCTTGTAGATCGGCTATTTTCAATAGATTTTCTACACATTTTAAACTTGTGAAATGGGACATTCTGCAATATGAATGTGTGTGTGTGTGTGTGTGTGTGTGTGTGTGTGTGTGTGTGTGTGTGTGTGTGTGTGTGTGTGTGTGTGTGTGTGTGTGTGTGTGTGTGTGTGTGTGTGTGTGTGTGTGTGTGTGTGTGTGTGTGTGTGTGTGATTGATTGATTGATTGAAATATTTATTAACAATTTGCAGAATTACAGTACATTTCAAGCACAAACTCAATACAAAGACTGTTAACTGTGAGTGGACGACCCAATTGGGTTGGCAGTGGGGGGATTCAGATTTTTACGCGGGCCAGTTTCGAATTGCAGCCGTCCGTAGGTGCCCTTTGAGAGCGGTTTTGAAAGAGTCAAGGGATTCGCATGTCTTAATGACAGTTGGTAGGGCGTTCCACATTTTGGTGGCATAGGAGCGAAAATAATTTAGTCCCTTGTTTGTGCCGAATCTGGGTTGAACATGATTCGTTGCACTCCCTCTGGTGTTGTGGGTGTGGACTTCGTTAACATTAAGGAAGTATCTACACAGGTACATGGGTATCTTGGTGGAGTATCTAATCTTGTGGACCAGACCCA
Source organism: Electrona antarctica (assembly GCF_951216825.1). Classification (NCBI taxonomy): domain Eukaryota; kingdom Metazoa; phylum Chordata; class Actinopteri; order Myctophiformes; family Myctophidae; genus Electrona; species Electrona antarctica. The sequence goes on along the minus strand of NC_136808.1, from coordinate 56,232,021 downwards.
TTGCAAGATGCTGTACTCTGTCGTCGACCCTAAGCCATTCCAGCCTGTCGAAGTGGGCAGGGGTGAGGTGGGTTCGGGGGGCGAGGTCAAGTAGGAGCCTGACCAGTTTGTTTTTGGAGCCCTTGTACCCTTGTACAAGGGCTCCTGTTAAGGTCTTCAAGGTGTTTTTGTCGACCAGTGAGGAGATCCTGTAAAGGAATCTTGTTCTTTGGTTGACTTTTTTGATTACGTTGGTGGCCATTTTATCACCGGAAAGATTAGCCTCCAGGATGGAACCTAGGTAGGTAATTTCATCTTTACGTGTGATAACATTGTCACCCACTCTAACCAAGAAGCCATTTGCCTTGCTGAGATTACTATTAGATCCAAAGAGAATGGATTAAGTTTTTCCCAGGTGTAAAGATAGTTTGTTATCAGCGAGCCAGGTGCAGATTCTACCGAGTTTAGAGCTGAGGGCATTTTCAACCTGCAGTTTGTCCCTGTCCGAGACCAGCAGTGCCGAGTCATCTGCGAACAGGAACAAGTTGCAGTCACAAGCTGAAGTCATGTCGTTAACATATATTAGGAACAGTAGAGGCCCTAGTATGCTTCCTTGTGGAACGCCACAGCTCACTGGGAGGGGGGGGACTTGTTGGTAAGATGCTCTGACACACACACACACACACACACACACACACACACAATGACTGAGAACAGAGCTATATGTGTGGTTTCACCTATAGACACTGTGATGGGTACATGAATAGACCATTTCCTTGTTGGTAGCCTAAGATACTCTGACGCACGCACGCAGACACACACACACACACACACACACACAGACCCTCTGCTGCTGCTGCTGGGTGGGTGAAGAGACCATTTCCTTGTTGGTAAGATGCTCTGACACACACACACACACACACACACACACACACACACACAATGACTGAGAACAGAGCTATATGTGTGGTTTCACCTATAGACACTGTGATGGGTACATGAATAGACCATTTCCTTGTTGGTAGCCTAAGATACTCGCACGCACGCAGACACACACACACACACACACACTAGTGTTTGCAACTCTGCATAGGGTAACTATTTTCTGTGTCAGAGTGCAACACACCTCCCAACCAATGGTTGTGTAGTTGAAAGCATATGGCGAAGAGGAAAAAAAGTGCTTAAATGTTACCGCCATGTGAACCACGGTAAAGATAACCTGCCGTCACCTCAGAGGAAAGCCTGCTCTGTGGTAAATGCTGCATTTATATAGCGCCTTTATCCAAGGCGCTTTACAGAGATGGTGCATTACATTCACCCATTTACACACACATTCACACACCTTTACATAGATGGTGCATTACATTCACCCATTCACACACACATTCACACACCTTTACATAGATGGTGCATTACATTCACCCATTCACACACACATTCACACACCTTTACATAGATGGTGCATTACATTCACCCATTCACACACCTTTACATAGATGGTGCATTGCATTCATACACCTTTACATAGATTGTGCATTGCATTCATACACCTTTACATAGATTGTGCATTGCATTCACCCATACACACACATTCACACACCTTTACATAGATTGTGGATTGCATTCACCCATTCACACACATGTTCACACACCTTTACATAGATTGTGCATTGCATTCACCCATTCACACACACATTCACACACCTTTACAAAGATTGTGCATTGCATTCACCCATTCACACACGTTCACACACCTTTACATAGATTGTGCATTGCATTCACCCATTCATTCTTTGATCTGGACACGGTTCTTTGATCTGGACACGGTTCTTTGATCTGGACACAGTGTGAAAATAGCCTGCTCTGTGGTAAATGCTGCATTTATATAGCGCCTTTATCCAAGGCGCTTTACAGAGATGGTGCATTACATTCACCCATTTACACACACATTCACACACCTTTACATAGATGGTGCATTACATTCACCCATTCACACACACATTCACACACCTTTACATAGATGGTGCATTACATTCACCCATTCACACACACATTCACACACCTTTACATAGATGGTGCATTACATTCACCCATTCACACACATTCACACACCTTTACATAGATGGTGCATTGCATTCATACACCTTTACATAGATTGTGCATTGCATTCATACACCTTTACATAGATTGTGCATTGCATTCACCCATACACACACATTCACACACCTTTACATAGATTGTGGATTGCATTCACCCATTCACACACACGTTCACACACCTTTACATAGATTGTGCATTGCATTCACCCATTCACACACACATTCACACACCTTTACAAAGATTGTGCATTGCATTCACCCATTCACACACGTTCACACACCTTTACATAGATTGTGCATTGCATTCACCCATTCATTCATTCTTTGATCTGGACACGGTTCTTTGATCTGGACACGGTTCTTTGATCTGGACACAGTGTGAAAATAGCCCCCCCCCCCCCCCCCCCCACACACCTCCAGTGAACCTAGACCAGTGGTTCCCAAAGTGGGGTTCCGGGGACCACCAGGGGTCCTTGAGGGAGTTCCAGGGGGTCCACAGCTAAATGATAGTTAGAAACCAAATGGACCCTTATGGGACTGCAACTCATTTCCATTTGTTAAAATGTTAAATTAACTTTGATCTTATGTAAATTGGGTCCCAGAGGTAGAAATCCCATTACATTGAGGTCTGTCCGTGGCGCCCCCTGGTGGCGCCTAACGCATGTCAAACTGGGGGTCCTTGAAAGGAAACACTGAGAATCACTGCTAGAACCGTAGAAATCTTCTCTTATGGGGGTCCCTGGCACATCTTTTATAATGGGGGTCCCTGGCACATCTTTTATAATGGGGGTCCCTGGCACACCTTTTATAATGGGGGTCCCTGGCACATCTTTTATAATGGGGGTCCCTGGCATATCTTTTATAATGGGGGTCCCTGGCACATCTTTTATAATGGGGGTCCCTGGCACATCTTTTATAATGGGGGTCCGCGGGGCTGATAAGTGTTCATTTGGGGGTCCCTGACATGACACTCAGCGCTCGGTACCGGAAAGTCTGGTGACCCCAGGTTAGAGGTCAGACGTTAGATTTAGGTGCGTCTTCTCTTGAATCTTGGGACGCGTTCTAGCGTGCACGTGTGTGCGCCGTTCCGTTGTCATGCCAGGGACCCCCACATGTACACGTATCAGCCTCGTGGACCCCCACATGTACACGTATCAGCCCCGTGGACCCCCACATGTACGCGTATCAGCCCCGTGGACCCCCACATGTACACGTATCAGCCTCGTGGACCCCCACATGTACACGCATCAGCCTCGTGGACCCCCACATGTACACTATCAGCCTCGTGGACCCCCACATGTACACGTATCAGCCTCGTGGACCCCCACATGTACACGCATCAGCCTCGTGGACCCCCACATGTACACGTATCAGCCTCGTGGACCCCCACATGTACACGCATCAGCCTCGTGGACCCCCACATGTACACGCATCAGCCTCGTGGACCCCCACATGTACACGTATCAGCCTCGTGGACCCCCACATGTACACTATCAGCCTCGTGGACCCCCACATGTACACGTATCAGCCTCGTGGACCCCCACATGTACACGCATCAGCCTCGTGGACCCCCACATGTACACGTATCAGCCTCGTGGACCCCCACATGTACACGCATTAGCCTCGTGGACCCCCACATGTACACGCATCAGCCTCGTGGACCCCCACATGTACACGTATCAGCCTCGTGGACCCCCACATGTACACGCATTAGCCTCGTGGACCCCCCACATAATAACAATAATAATACAGGGGGCCATGCAGTGAAAGTAAATTCATCCACAAAACTAACGTCATTTGTATTGTTGACCTATTTCTAAAATATTAGCGCAACTTTCGTTCAACTTTGACCCCTCTATCACATGGAACTATTTTTTGGGCGTAGTGATATGGACACAACAAACATAGTTCCGTGTGATAGAGGTAAAAAATATAAAAAACATTCACCTAAACCAGAGCAGAACTCCCACGACGGGACTCGGGCAATCAGTTAATACTGTTGCAAACACTATATTAATGGCAAGTATTTCATACAACATAAATTCAAAAAATCTGAACTATCCCTTTAAGCAGAAAAGGAGAACACAGGCCAGTTTTCTGGAATGTGACACTCTCTGTTTTCATTGAGTCTCTAAACAGTGCCCCACCCCCGTGGAGTGGGGGTGGGGCACTGTGCAACATGACAACTGTTTTAAAGGAATACGAGACATCTCACCCCGGTGAGTTGTCTTCACTTTTTGACATGTCGGGGTGAGTTGTCCGGACAGCTCACCCCGGACAGCTCACCCCGGAAAGTGAAGACAGCTCACCCCGGAAAGTGAAGACATCTCACCCCGGTGAGATGTCTTTACTTTCCGGGGTGAGCTGTCTTCACTTTCTGACATTGCGGGGTGAGTTGTCTGTACTTTCCGTGGCACCCATTACAGTAGGCATAATTCAATTTCGGATCTAACTATCGGTTCCTACAGACGTGCGCAGTCACGGCTAATTATTTATTTATTTAACAGTAAAATCCGGTGAAACACTTGTAAGGAGTAGAGCGCGTCTCTCTCTCTCTCTCTCTCTCTCTCTCTCTATGCAGCATTGAGGGGGGGGGGGTCGTTTGTGGATAATGTTTGCGCTTCAAAGGCAGAGTCTGACGGCTGTACAAAGTTGCTAATTAGGTCACATTCTCACCTAATACTTCGGTAGACTCAAATGCGTATGGGCGGAGAATTTGGATTCTTGCATATTTAATTTGATGCGGTTTGCCTTCACACTGGCTGTGTCAGGCGCAGCAAGGAAACGTAACAGGGAATTTTATCAATGTGTTCAGAAGCCGATGTTAAAAAATAGACTTTTCACGTAAAGTGAGAGTAACGGATGCAGTGTGTCGTCGGAGACTTACTGTGTGTGTGTGTGTGTGTGTGTGTGCGCGCCACTGTTCTTTTTTTTGGGCACATGAACGAGGCACAGCGGAGACGGGAGCGCAAAATGATCCGAAGTTTACAATAGTATAGATAGCCTACTCCCAGAGTCCCATTGATGATCCCATCACAATTATTATGCATATTCCATGTTAGCTATACAGTTTATAGATCATGCTGAGCTAAACATGTGTTTTAATTTTGAAGTATTTATATTTAAACAAGATGAAGAAAGTCTCCACTCGGATCCCCACACAGTGACAGACAGACACGCACGACAGACAGACAGAATATTCTGTACACTGCAGTGTTTTTTACGTGTTTCCTTAAGCAATAGATTAATGTGCTCGTCCTCATATTTCGATGAGGGCTTAATTCGGTCTCCTTATTTGACCACGTCACATGATAACGGGACATCTTTGCACTGCGTAAAATGAATATCCCTTCTCCGTCTCCAACTGTGTTTAGCTCCTTATCCGCCACATGATAGTTTGCTTAATTTCCTTTATTTGCTACGGATTGCATTCCCACCTGCACCGAATCGAAATCAAGTGCGCTTGGAAGCGAAGTGAAACCCCCGTTTTTGGGAGGAGTAGAATGCGGTTCTTTGCTGCGCATTAGGATTCGAATGAGCCTTCACACCTGCCAAACGAAGCGAACTTTCGGACAATGATCTTGCTACTGCTAGTTACATTAGCATGTGAGAAAAGTGACAGCCATCTAGTAACCAAATTGAGAGGGGTTCAGTTCACATTTCTTCAGAAGTTTGCACACACACACACACACACACACACACACACACACACACACACACACACACACACACACACACACACACACACACACACACACACACACACACACACACACGCACACGCCTTGAATTCATGGTGATCTTTTGTTTAAAGACATTTTCAACAATTTCTAAACTTTTGATGTTTACCTTTTTTTTATATGTTTTGTACAAACTGCTGTTTGAACTTTGTTTACAATGTTTCTATATTTAAATAAACTACATTACATTTGACCGTACATTTGACTTGTGTTATATTCTTGTGAAATATTCAGTAAAGTATAGCTCAAAGGCTACATATTCAGTCAGACTTTTGGTGAGTTGTCCTGACAACTCACCCCTAAACGTGAAGACATCTCACCCCGAAAGTGGCCAAAAGTGAAGACATCTCACCCCGGAAAGTGAAGACATCTCACCCCTAAAAAAGCAGGGGTGAGATGTCTTCACGTTTAGGGGTGAGTTGTCTGGACAACTCACCAAAAGTGGCTTTAGGGGTGAGTTGTCTTGTTACCCTGTGGATGTGGTTGATGGATGGACAGCATGACTCTGCTTGCCTGTCAAACAAAACAATATAAATATATATAAATTATGAACTACAGTTACAAGATTAACAGGATTTTAGTATGACATAGTAGAGAATAAGAATGTGGCTCTAAAATGCATTGATGTGATGGGCACCCTGAATTAAATCTAGATTGACTATCACTCTCTGAAAGGGATGGTATAGCAGGAATCTCAGTTATCCCTGTAATTATACAATGACAAGCTTACTTAAGTTACGACTCTTCTTTGGTGGCATTTTCCTTGACTCAAAGTCGAGTGGGGGTGGTGGTTTAGGGGCACAGACAATTGTGGGCACCGCATTCCAATTTAATCCGGCATGGCTACAAGACAAGGACAAAGATACATCGGTACAGTATATGTAGAAGTGTAAAATGTTGTATTGTGTTCAACAGCTTTTCTTTTTAATTTAACTATAAACATGTTTAATATGGCTGATATTTTTATTTATTTATTTCCCACCACGGAGTAACCTCGTAGCCTCGGTCCCATCCCATGCTTACTTATGTGCAAAAAGAAAAGGCGTTACCATGTCTAATCTCGGACGTAGAAAGAAATCACGCGTGGTGATCCACCTGAAGCCGCACCCACAGCTGTTGTATGATAAAGGGTGGAGGGGTTAGGGGAGGGGCTGATAGTGTGATGTCACTATATTACTGTTTTTTGAGTGGTGCAAACCACTCCAACAACCAGCTTTGTTTGTATCCGTGTTTGTGTGTACCTGTACGTGGGGCCCAAAAGAATGAGCATGGTTACTATGGTCACTGACATTACGTCAGACCACAGCTGATCAGGCTATATAAGACCTTGCACCACTCAGTTCACACGGGTGTGATTTTTTAATTGGCGTTTGACTGTCAAGTTTTCAGCCTCCAGGAAGAAACCCTAAATACAAAGGGAAGACATCATTGTACATAACAACCACACCAAAGGGTCTAATGAAGTAATGTCACCTCTTAAACACATGAACAATTGGAAAAAGTAGCCTACAAAAATCACGGCATCCATTTATATAGCTGGACCTGGGTACTTAGGTCCAGATCAAAGGTCAGTTTTAGGTGCAAATAATTGCCTGAGGAAGGTCGCAAGACCGAAACGTTGCTTTAATAAAATGCTCTGAACCCAGCAAGTGGCGGTGTGCGGGTGTCCCTCCTTTCCACAGGTGCAAATAATGAAAACGAACTGGTTAGTTTAGCCAGGTGCCAACTAAAAGCCTGCATGGGTACCGAGGCTAGGTGCCACCTTACTGTAAATCTAACAATTGCCAGATGAGGCATAGCCTATAACACAAAATGGACTGGCTCATTATATTTTATTATATGAAATATTTTTAAGTTTGTGTAAACACAAACATTGAAGTGAGGACGCAAATTCTAAATGGCTGGAATGAGATGATGTATGATGATGATAAGAGCACCCCTCACTTCACACGGGTGTGATTTCTTGACAGTTCAGCTATATGTATAGACAGTCTATTGTTCTACAGAAAATGCACAGGTTATGTGGCTTCTGATGCAGAACCAGCTGGGAACCATTCACTTTTAGCAATAGCCTACTATGAGAACAATCTGATTGTCAACATCTAATCTTGAAGACTCAGGGGCATACATTTTCAACAAAGGTTAATGCTTTGTGGATTGATACATCATCATTCTACTACTCATAAAGTGGTGGGTACACCATAGCTTGCATGATTTACGAACAAAAATAAATTAAGAACATAGATTATCACTGACATAGCCTAATGGAATTTGGGCTTGGCCATTCTAAGTTTGTGGCATATCCTTTGAAATCTATGGCTTGTACATGCAGCTTCTAAAATGTATTGAGCAGCAGAGCAGGTTTATATATATTTTTTTAAACAATGGACAATTCTATGTAGGCCTATCTGTTTAGCAGTCTATGATATGATCTATGATATGATAATATGTAACAGCAATGGTGATTTTCACTGTCTAGTTAAGTTAGTAGCCTATCTAGCTAGCATATTATTTTAGTGATCAAGCCAGGCCAGGCGGCCAGCTTTGGAAAACGACTGCAGTAACGAGCAGAGTCTTAGCGTGATGGCGGCAGCGCTACCGCTGCGCCATCTAGTGGTGAATTGAGTTTATTTTCGTCTCTTGTTGAGATACACAGTACACACGCCCCAGAGCCGAAGGAGGCTTCTATCTTTCTTCGGCTATGCTCCTCCCCATTTGCGTGCAACGCGCGGAAACTGGAAAGCCATGTGGATATGTGGATCGAGTTTTCTTTCATTTTCACTTTGACTTTCACTCGAGTATAAGGCTGGGACGGGGACCGATGCTAACTTTCACTTGACTTTGTCATCAGTTCCAGACTCCAGTTAAGGTAATTATCAGCCTTCATACTTGATTGATTGATTGAAGTATTTATTAACAGTTATTAACAGTATTTATTACAGTACATTTCAAGTACAAGTTACAACTCAATACAAAAACTGTCAACTGTGAGTGGACGACACCATCAAGTATTACACTTGTTTACAAGAGGGTCCACCATTTTCAATTCATCATAACATTTAGAGACTACAAATATACAAAAACAGAAAATCATCATAGAGGAGGTAAAAAGGGAAAAAAGGAATAGTGAGGGGAAAACAACTAGTTGGTTCGTACTAGTTCATAAGTTGATACTAGTTCATAACTAGTCTAGTTGGTTCATACTAGTTCATAATTTCACATTATAATAAAAATGTGTTGATGGTTGTTGTTGGGGGCGCGTATGGGTACAGATTAGAAAGTGCATTGTTGAGATTGAGAAGAGGTTTTCCTTTTTTGAGTGGTGCAACCACTCCAAGGAACAGCAATGTCCTAACCTATGTGACTATGTGACTATGTCCTAACCTATGTGACTATGTGACTATGTCCTAACCTATGTGACTATGTTTTGAGTACCAGTAGGGGCAAAAGTGGCGCTGTTGTGCCAGAAACAGAGAGAGAGAGAGATAGTGTTGCACTGTTGCCTGCTAATTACAGAGGGAGAGAGAGAGAGAGAGGCAGGGGGAGAGGGGAGTTGCACAGGTGTGATTTTTTGTAAACGTGTAAATTGGTTTTACACTAAAACCACTAAGGGCCGATTCATACTCCTATTTTACCTCGTCAGAAAATTTCAGTAGCACCGAAGAGCCGACCCCCCCCCCCCCCCCCCCCCCCCCCGAACCTCAAATGACGTCACATTGTAGGCTCTACAGAGCCGAACCGACTTTTATTCGGCTCTAAAATAGGAGTATGAATCGTATGGGCCCTAAGACAACCGCAACACGTGTGGTGACGCGTCTCGTTGTGATCGCCCTTCAAATGAGGGACAATGTTATGTAGCCCCTTTTCTGTATTTTGGGAAGCGGTATCAAGGGTCCCTTGATTGTCCAGTGTCGATTTCCATGCCTGTCATCTGATCTCTATGATCTCCGAGGTGGAAAGCCTGCATGGTGACGCGAGGTTAGATCTCTGGTAGGCTCGGAATTTGGAAACCCAGAGTCTATATAGTCCTGTGACGAACAGTCAAAAAGTGCTTTAGTTTTCGAGATACCCCTACTTGCTACTGCTAGTTACATTAGCATGTGAGAAAAGTGACAGCCATCTAGTAACCAAATTGAGAGGGGTTCAGTTCACATTTCTTCAGAAGTTTGCACACACACACACACACACACACACACACACACACACACACACACACACACACACACACACACACACACACACACACACACACACACACGCCTTGAATTCATGGTGATCTTTTGTTTAAAGACATTTTCAACAATTTCTAAACTTTTGATGTTTACCTTTTTTTTATATGTTTTGTACAAACTGCTGTTTGAACTTTGTTTACAATGTTTCTATATTTAAATAAACTACATTACATTTGACCGTACATTTGACTCTTGTGTTATATTCTTGTGAAATATTCAGTAAAGTATAGCTCAAAGGCTACATATTCAGTCAGACTTTTGGTGAGTTGTCCTGACAACTCACCCCTAAACGTGAAGACATCTCACCCCGAAAGTGGCCAAAAGTGAAGACATCTCACCCCGGAAAGTGAAGACATCTCACCCCTAAAAAAGCAGGGGTGAGATGTCTTCACGTTTAGGGGTGAGTTGTCTGGACAACTCACCAAAAGTGGCTTTAGGGGTGAGTTGTCTTGTTACCGTTTTGAAGTATTGTAGCCTATACAGTGACAACTGTAATGTTTATGTTGTACTAATATTCTATTAACATGACAACTGTTTTAAAGTATTGTACAGTGACAACTAAAGTCATAATGTTTATGTTGTACTAATACTAAAAAAAAAACCTGATCTAAAATAAAGTGATTTAATCATTTAAGATCATTACAGCTGGGCTGTTGCCCTGAGTCCAGTGCATTACTTCTGCTCCGGGACATTAAATAAATTGTCAAGAGCCTCCATTGGACTGAAGCCCCAAGAAGTGAACGGAGTTTAGTCACAACTAATTTAACTCTGTCTTCCTCTCTGGCCCCTGGGCTAAGGAGTGGTCACTGTGTGTGTGTGTGTGTGTGCGTGCGTGTGTTCTTAATCTTCTTTGGTTTTGTGGGGGTCGGGAGTGAGTGGACCAGGGTACATGGTATACATTAATATGTAGACAGGTATACATTAATATGATAATACCTTTTATATAATCACCAACATGAATTATATGTTTGTTATTTACAGCTAGGGAGTAGTGGGGCGAGATGGAACAGGGGCGACCTATACCGGCTGTTACCACTTGTCTTCCTCAATTCCTCTGGACTAAGGAGGGGTCTGTGTGTGTGTGTTTGTTCTCACTTGGTTTTGTGGGGGTCGGGAGTGAGTGGACATTCTTTCTTGTTTTTTTTGGTCCGTCGGGAGTGTAGTGATGGCGTCTCTCTCTCTCTCGGTCACAGTAGAGACGGTGTGTTGCTGTTGGACGATGAGGATGTATTTCTACATGTTGGTGATGCTGTGGAGCAGACCCAGCGGTTACTACACATCACCTGTGAGAGGTAACAGAACTTTATACAATTTATATACACTCGACTCACTGTATTGTAGTCCTGGGCTGGGCGTATGCTACTATAGCTAACGGTAGCCTAAGATTTAGATTGTTTTTTTTTGTTTTGTTTTTATCGTAGATGTAGTTGATGGATTTTGACATGTTTTGCTTGTACAATGTAGAACTCTTAGTCCGTAGTTTTCAATAAAGAAGTGTTTTAATTCAGTCTGTGGCCGATTTCTGTCGGAAGTTCTCGGAACTTCCCCAACGGCCGTACTAGTGAGGGAGGGAGCGCATCCGTTGAAAGACGGAATTATGCTCAATGTAAACGGGAAGTAAACGAGGGGAGGGTAATGGTGTTTGGCCACAAACTGGATTAAACCACTTCTTTATTGAAAACTACGGACTAACACATTGCACAAGCACCCCGTATGGCTCTCTGACATTATAAACCACGTCTTTATTGAAAACTACGGACTAACACATTGCACAAACACCCCATATGGCTCTCTGACAGTATAAACCATGTCTGACATTATAAACCATGTCTTTATTGAAAACTACAGACTAACACATTGCACAAGCACCCCGTAGGCCACAGTCGGACCATCGGTGTAAAGCATCTTTATATTTAGCATTCGTAGATGTTGGGAGTTGTAGCAGGGCTCAGCTGCAGTCAGTGTGCACAGGGGGAAGTAGCAGGGTTACCAGGGCTAGGGGGAAGGGGACTAAACCTTCGACGTGGTCACGTGGGGGCTGCAGAAGTTCTGTTAAGATACGGTTTTCAGTTCTCATTTTTATGAGATGTCCACACACACACACACACACACACACACCATAAAGCATTACACTGGTTTACACTAGGGCCCACCGTGTTCAATTTTATCAAAACATTTAGAGACGTACGAATATACACAACTATACAGTCAAAACAGGAAATCATCATAGAGGAGGTAAAAAGGGAAAATATGTTATAGAATCAAATGCTGAAAAGGTCAGATTATTGACAAACTACTAGGCTACACCTTTCCTATTGGCCCATCCCCTCCGCCCTGTCCCTCAGTTCCTAAAACAGAAAGTTAAATACACTAGGCCATTTTGTGGTGGTTCCACTTAAAAATAGGCCATTCATTTTTTCCCCATGAGATTTTCAAAAAATATTTATCTCAATTATTTTAAGCGTAGAATCAAGTCATCCTGGATCGGTGAATCGTGACTATACATTTTATTTTATGTTATTATATGCTATACTATATTGTATTGTATATATTGTATATATATATTGTATATATATATTGTATATCTTTGTTTAGCCGTTTTAAATTACTCTCCCCCCACGGCACTTGTATAGCCCCCAAAATTGACACTAATTGAGCACCATTTGAAAAGCTATGCCAGGGACCCCCATAAGAGAAGACTTTTACGGCTTAATTTCAAGGACCCCCAGTTTGACATTAGTCTACGGACCCCCATTTAATGGCATTTCTATCGCTTGGACCCCCAATTTATATTGTAAATATGTCAATGTTAATTTAACTGACCCGTTGGGGTCCATTTGTACACTCTGAGTTACAGACCCATAAGTGTCCATTTGGTTCCATTTGTACACTCTCAGAGTTACAGACCCATAAGGGTCCATTTGGTTCCAAACTATCATTTAGCTGGTGGCCCCCTGGAACTGCCTCAAGGACCCCTGGGGGTCCCCGTACCCCACTTTGGGAACCACTGCTCTAGCTCACGTGACAGAATTTGTGACGGTCACCATCACCCCTGTCTGCCCACCACGTTCCCCCGGTCAGCATCACCCCTGTCTGCCCACCACGTTCCCCCGGTCAGCATCACCCCTGTCTGCCCACCACGTTCCCCCGGTCAGCATCACCCCTGTCTGCCCACCACGTTCCCCCGGTCACCATCACCCCTGTCTGCCCACCATGTTCCCCCGGTCAGCATCACCCCTGTCTGCCCACCACGTTCCCCCGGTCAGCATCACCCCTGTCTGCCCACCACGTTCCCCCGGTCAGCATCACCCCTGTCTGCCCACCACGTTCCCCCGGTCAGCATCACCCCTGTCTGCCCACCACGTTCCCCCGGTCAGCATCACCCCTGTCTGCCCACCACGTTCCCCCGGTCACCATCACCCCTGTCTGCCCACCACGTTCCCCCGGTCAGCATCACCCCTGTCTGCCCACCACGTTCCCCCGGTCAGCAACACCCCTGTCTGCCCACCACGTTCCCCCGGTCAGCATCACCCCTGTCTGCCCACCACGTTCCCCCGATCAGCCCACCACGTTCCCCCGGTCAGCATCACCCCTGTCTGCCCACCACGTTCCCCCGGTCAGCATCACCCCTGTCTGCCCACCACGTTCCCCCGGTCAGCATCACCCCTGTCTGCCCACCACGTTCCCCCGGTCAGCATCACCCCTGTCCACCACGTTCCCCCGGTCAGCAACACCCCTGTCTGCCCACCATGTTCCCCCGGTCACCATCACCCCTGTCTGCCCACCACGTTCCCCCGATCAGCCCACCACGTTCCCCCGGTCAGCATCACCCCTGTCTGCCCACCACGTTCCCCCGGTCAGCATCACCCCTGTCTGCCCACCACGTTCCCCCGGTCAGCCCACCACGTAGTTAGTTACCACAACATTGTTCAAGTGAACTATAGTGTGTTTATGTTTGTATTCATTGTAATAATCAATATCGCTATGATGAATTATCGGCCTGGTTGTCCGAGCCGCTCTGTGGAGTTGAGGCCGAGATCATGAGCCGTATAGCCTCTCTGGTCCCCGCAGTAAACTGGGTGCGTGCGTGCGTGCGTGCGTGCGTGCGTGCGTGCGTGCGTGCGCGCGCGCGCGCGCGCCTCCAGCGACCAATCGCACTCTCCACCCTCAGCCCAGAGAAAGCAGGACTTTAAAAAAAAATCTAAATGGATCCACAGGAGAGTTTTGTCCCCCCGCCGCAGGTGACAAAGATTAACATGAAATCAGATCAACTTCAAACCGCGTCTCCGTCGCCATAGTAACTGCAGATGTTCCACTGTGGTCCTACACGGACCCTAGCTCTGGTCCATAGCTCTAATGCTCTGGTCCATAGTTCTAATGCTCTGTTCCATAGCTCTAATGCTCTTGGTCCATAGCTCTAATGCTCTTGGTCCATAGCTCTAATGCTCTTGGTCCATAGCTCTAATGCTCTGGTCCATAGTTCTAATGCTCTGGTCCATAGCTCTAATGCGTTTCATTTAGAGCTATGTTACTCTCAACTTCTGCCGCTCGCATGAATGCAGACCAGCCTCTCCTCTTTAGCGTAATTAAAAAGAAAAGAAAAGTATAAACGGTACTTTTTGGCCAGAAAGGGATTTTTTTTCACCGGAGGAAAAATATTCTCTATGAGGCAATTCTCTGGGAAATATCGGTAGAGGGCACAGCGGAGTAACTAAAAGTATTTATTTCCCGGTGGAAACAAAATCCCCTTTTGGCCAAAAAGTACCGTTTATACGTGTGGTGCGGGGAGGGGGGGGGGGCTCAGAGTGCGTCCACTAAGGAAAGTAGGCTTTCTAATGACACAACCAGCCTTTGTTTTGGTGAGTAGCAAAAACGCTCTTTTTATTTACGCTAAAGAGGAGAGGCTGGTCTGCATTCATGCGAGCGGCGGAAGTTGAGAGTAACATAGCTCTAAATGCAACGCATTAGAGCTATGGACCAGAGCTACACGGACCCTACACTGCGTAGCTGTCCTCGTCAATGCCAACTTAAACAAAACATACCGATCTGATTCTCGTTTGGATTAAGACGCGTCGGGGAGACGGGCGGACAGGTGATTGTTGTTGAGAAACAGGAAGACACTCGCCTTCTTCCTGTGACTGTCTACAGTGTCTATGTACAACAATTGGTTTTATAAATGCAACTATGAGTAAACATATGTGTCACATACATTAACTATGCAGCCCATGTAATGCGTCAATATAAACGCATCGATGAAAGAATAAATACATACCGTAAATAAACGAACGTTTGTTTCTGACGGGGTTCGAACTTTGTCCTCCGTTTGTCGGCATAAAGTTCCCCAGTCATGGAACGTACTACAGTGAGCCATTCTAGCCATGACATTTTGTAATCATAATCAAATCATAGGTTATAAAAGCAGCATCACAACTCAAAACCAACATGGGGAACTAGATTAACTTGAAATCTCATTCATCACACCGATTTCCAAAACGGCTGTTTAATAGGCCTACAGATTTGTTTCTAACATCTCTCACCATCATCACCTATAAGTTCACCTTATGGTCATTAATGTTATACAGGCCACATAGAAATAGTAAATATGATGCATGATAGGTTAAATTTGTTTATAACATGACCTAAAAGCCTAAAAGCCACATTACACAGACGTGACTTGACCAGTCAATGTGCTCCAAATTATCAAAGCTAATGGTGCTAATGTGTCACACACAATATTCAGCCCATTTAAAGCGTCAAAATAAAAATAAATCAACGGATGACTGAATAAATAAATAAATAACTGTCAGCATCTCACAGGATTCAAACTCCTCCCAATGTCAGCAGGAGCACACCAGTCTGAAGCATAGCCCAGTGTGCCATTATGTGTACTCCATCTCTGAACAGTAAATAACTCAAGAGTACTCAAAACAACAGACAACAGAATAGACTAGAAAAAGTGCCCTTCCGGGCACAGGTCTCCACCAGGAGGATAGGAGTGTGTGTGATGTTTGGCAAAATGTTTAGGAGGATTTTTTTTCCTTCATTTTGTTGAGGAAATGCAGAGCCAGATCACTCATAGCATCTCTGAGGATAGAATTCTGGATGAGCAGGACATGTGCAGCATTTTGTACAAAACGGGCCACTCCTGAAAACTTTGGAAGGCAATCTTAGCCAATCAGTGTACAATCTGAGAAATCCAACAGACTCGTCTTGATCACATGACTACAGAGATCATGTGTACCGAGGCATTTTGTTCCAAAAATGTGTTTTGCAAAAATCAACCTGTTGGTGGCGCTATAACAGGCCAATGTGAAAAGGGTGGGATATATTCCTCAGCCTAGTAAGAAAATGTGTGAAAGATTTCACGTAAATTGCATGCTGCGTTCATGATTTGAGGCTATTGTTCAAAACGGGGCAATCTTGCAAACTGTGAAAGCCAATTATAGCCAATTAGGATGGAATATGAAATATCGGACAGATACGACTTGAGCACATGACCATAGAGATACTGTGTAACGATTTGTGAGATTTTTGGACAGAATCTGGAGGAGTAATATCAAAAAATGTGTTTTACAAAAGTCGGCCTCCTGGTGGCGCTATAAAAGGCAGATGCGGAAAATGCAGGTAAAAGGTTTGTCCTTGGCCTCTAGGGAGTGTGCATGCAACATTTCACGCAGATCGGTGCAGTTTTAGGTACAAAATGTGAAAAGCTGCCTCATGGTGGCGCTATAACAGGCCGTTCTGGAAAATGTGGGGCAGAGGTTCATCGTTGGCATCCAGGGAGTGTGTGTGCAAAGTTTGGCATCGCCCGGGTTAACGGTGCCGGAGATTAGCTGTTCACAGACGGACGGAAGGACGGAAGGAAGGAAGGACGGAAGGACGGACACACGGACGGAGTGCAAAACATACTCTCTCCCCATGCCTTCGGCCTGGTGGAGACAATAAACTCTCTCCCCATGCCTTCGGCCTGGTGGAGACAATTAACCTGAGATTTCATTCACCACTGAATGACTGAGGCCCCTGGCTCGGGGTGCATACTACGCTGAGCCAGGGGGGTGCAGTACTTAGTTTAGACAGTTTTTGGTTTAGACTAGTCATTGGTTAGACCAGTCATTGTCTCCACCAGGCCGAAGGCATGGGGAGAGAGTATGTTTTGCACTCCGTCCGTGTGTGTGTCCGTCCTTCCGTCCTTCCGTCCTTCCGTCCGTCTGTGAACAGCTAATCTCCGGCACTGTTAACCTGGTCGATGCCAAACTTTGCACACACACTCCCTGGATGCCAACGATGAACCTCTGCCCCACATTTTACAGAACGGCCTGTTATAGCGCCACCATGAGGCAGCTTTTCACATTTTTTACCTAAAACTGCACCGATCTGCGTGAAACGTTCCATGCACACTCCCTAGAGGCCAAGGATAAACCTTTGACCTGCATTTTCCGCATCTGCCTTTTATAGCGCCACCAGGAGGCCGACTTTTGTAAAACACATTTTTTGATATTACTCCTCCAGATTCTGTCCAAAAATCTCACAAATCGTTACACAGTATCTCTATGGTCATGTGCTCAAGTCGTATCTGTCCGATATTTCATATTCCATCCTAATTGGCTATAATTGGCTTTCACAGTTTGCAAGATTGCCCCGTTTTGAACAAAAGCCTCAAATCATGAACGCAGCATGCAATTTACGTGAAATCTTTCACACATTTTCTTACTAGGCTGAGGAATATATCCCACCCTTTTCACATTGGCCTATTATAGCGCCACCAACAGGTTGATTTTTGCAAAACACATTTTTGGAACAAAATGCCTCAAATCATCCAATTGCCATCAAAGGCGTATGAAGAAATGGCACCCTTTTCACATTGGCCTATTATAGCGCCACCAGGAGGCCACAACCTGACCTGCCCTGGTGGAGACCTGTGCCCCGAGGGGCACTTTTTCTAGTTAGTCCTACAACTACAACCTATCTCAAACCTCCCACGGGGCAGCACACCTAAACCTAACCTTAACCCATGTCTAACCAACGACCCCATTAGCTTCGATAATTTGGTCGATATTCAATCATTAAGTTCACATTGGCTTTTCAGACACTTTGCCATGCATATTTTATTATTTAGTCTCTCATTTGAAAACAAATCTAACCTATCGTATATATTTACTATTTCTGAGTAGCCTGTATAACGATGACTTATTAATTTAACGATAATTTATTAATTTAGGTGATGATATGGTTGGAGATGTTGGCAAGTTGGCAACAATCTGTATTAAACAGTCGTGTTGGAAATAAATGTGCCTGTGGTGATTGAGATTTCAACTTAATCTAGGTCCCATGTCCATTTTGTGTTCATGGCTGCACGGTTTTATACTCTATGATTTGACTTTGATTGCACAATATCGTCGCTAGTAATGGCGTACTGGAGTACACTCCGTGTCTAGTAAACTTTATGCTGACAAATGGAGGGGTTCGAATCCCGTCAGAAACAGACGTTATTTATTCATTAATTAATTCATTCATCGATGCGTTTATTTTTACGCATTACATGGGCTGCATACTATACTCCAACAATGGTGATAGGTGCATTTCTAAAGCGTAGGTAGGCTATAGTATTTGGAGATAGACAGTCACAGGAAGACGGGGTTGTCTTCCTGTTTTAATAAAAAATACGGCTAGCCTCGGTCCCAGGCTTATACTCATCTGTTTTAATAACATAACATACGGCTAGCCTCGGTCCCAGGCTTAAACTCATCTGTTTTAATAACATAACATACGGCTAGCCTCGGTCCCAGGCTTATACTCATCTGTTTTAATAACATAACATACGGCTAGCCTCGGTCCCAGGCTTATACTCATCTGTTTTAATAACATAACATACGGCTAGCCTCGGTCCCAGGCTTATACTCATCTGTTTTAATAACATAACATACGGCTAGCCTCGGTCCCAGGCTTATACTCAACTGTTTTAATAACATAACATACGGCTAGCCTCGGTCCCAGGCTTATACTCATCTGTTTTAATAACATAACATACGGCTAGCCTCGGTCCCAGGCTTATACTCATCTGTTTTAATAACATAACATACGGCTAGCCTCGGTCCACATCACAATGTGAGTGTCCGTCTGCCCAAGAATCGGATCGGATAACGGATTGGGTATGTGTTGGCATTGTGACAGAAAAAAGTGGCATTTGCGAGGACAGCTACGCATTCTGTCGCCGTTAGAACATCTGCTCGTTTCTACGGCGACGGCGGGCACGATTTCAGGTTAATCTGATTTTATTCAAAACGGATACACCGGCAGAAAACAGCGGTGAATACGACGAGGAAGTCAAGTTGTTACTTGACCTGTGCACACGACAGACACTGACTGGGGGGGGTCCCACGCTAAAAGAAAGCCATGAGAATGACGTATATTTGTTTGGCTGACGGCTCAGTGTATGCCCGAAGATAGAGAGGCATTTTGAGGCCGCGGACAAGGTGTGTGCGCGTGTGTGAGTGCGTGTGTGCGTGCTATGGGCACTGCAGCCTGCATGACCAGCAGACTGGCTCAGTACCCTGGCGGCCGGCGGTGAGAGGGGATCTGAGACAGAGACTACATGCTGTCATGCGGAGCGGTGTGGCGATAAATTACCATAGCGATATTGATTATTACAATGAATAAACATAAACACACCGTCCGTTTCACTCATTTGGATATGAAGAATCAACGGGTCCTCTCAACCTGTGTTGTGTTTTTAGGACTCCACCAGGTCAACGGGTCCTCTCAACCTGTGTTGTGTTTTTAGGACTCCACCAGGTCAACGGGTCCTCTCAACCTGTGTTGTGTTTGTAGGACTCCACCAGGTCAACGGGTCCTCTCAACCTGTGTTGTGTTTTTAGGACTCCACCAGGTCAACGGGTCCTCTCAACCTGTGTTGTGTTTTTAGGACTCCACCAGGTCAACGGGTCCTCTCAACCTGTGTTGTGTTTTTAGGACTCCACCAGGTCAACGGGTCCTCTCAACCTGTGTTGTGTTTTTAGGACTCCACCAGGTCAACGGGCCCTCTCAACCTGTGTTGTGTTTTTAGGACTCCACCAGGTCAACGGGTCCTCTCAACCTGTGTTGTGTTTTTAGGACTCCACCAGGTCAACGGGTCCTCTCAACCTGTGTTGTGTTTTTAGGACTCCACCAGGTCAACGGGTCCTCTCAACCTGTGTTGTGTTTTTAGGACTCCACCAGGTCAACGGGTCCTCTCAACCTGTGTTGTGTTTTTAGGACTCCACCAGGTCAACGGGTCCTCTCAACTTGTGCTGGCCAGACTGAGAGGCGAGGTGATCCTTCCGTGTGACGTTGACTCTCCGGTCGACATGGAGTATAGGTCAGCGTTTTGGACCAGAGCTGACCTGGTGCCACCAGAGGTTTGCGTTCTCCAAAACGGACGTACCTCGATTCTACCCGTGCACCCGTCGTACAAACAGAGGGCGTCCCTGTTCCAGGACAAGCTGTCTCGTGGTGACTTCCAAATGAGGCTGACCGCGGTGAGCTTCTCTGACGAAGGGACCTACCGCTGTCTCGTTCCACATGTGGGCAGCAGTACGATCCAGCTCCTTGTTGGTAAGATTGAATGTTCATAATCATGACCAGTGTTGGGCTTGTCATTAACCCGGGGCGGGAACCCCTTTTGGTGTTTTAGGCATTATTTTTGAAAAATCGTGAAAATGTGGCCCAAATGTTTGAATATATATATATTCTTTCAGAGCGAACATTTTTAACTCAAATCTTTGCTTCCGGGGGGGGGGGGGGGGGGGGGGCTAATATATTAAAGTCTAACTCATGTTGATTAGGTGATGTAATGGTGATGTAAAACAAACGGTGCAAACACAAACATTAACAATAAAGAGACAATATGACGTAATGAGTTACATTATGACGTACATTTTCCCTTCATTGTCAATGGCGTTTACAAAACAAACTTGGAACTAAAGACAAATTAAACCTACAAAAAAATAAGTGATATTTGAATGAAGTGGAACCACTGAATATAACTTGAACTGTTCAACTTGACTGACCTACGTGTCTCTCCACAGACCAAGAGGTGACCTACCTTCCACCACGAGGCAGAGGCATCCGTGTGGAACTGCAACCAGACATCCGCTCTGTTCCTGACGCCGTCACCTTCATCATGTGGACGCACGCACCCGATGTAACCGCACCCTGGCTTGGTATGTGGACTGATGATGAGACAGTAGAGCTTCAAACTGATGCCTGATAGATAGAGAGAGGTAGTAGATAGATAGATAGATAGATACGTAGATAGATACGTCGATAGATACGTCGATGGGTGGCTCTTCCAAGACAGATTTTGCGCTCTCATTAGAAGGCGGGTGTACAGTAAGTGCCATCCAACCGTTTCTCAATTGTTTTTGAAAGTGTCCATGTCTCGGAACCATAGAGTAGAATCGGCTCAACGGTCGTCCTAAGCCATGAGAATAACTTTTAACATTTTACTAAGCTGGGATGACCAGATAGAAACTGTAGGCAGGTATCAATAACCTTTGATTTGTGGTCATTTAACAGCCAACAAAGTAGCAGAACGGGAACCGGATTTTCGTCTGGATTTCTACGGGACGTTTAAAAACCGCACAACACTGGACACACACACTGGACAGCTGGTCATCGACAACATGACCGTAGAAGACATGGGGGTGTATTCTGTGGAGATCAACTACAGACCTCACCACAAGGTTTACGTGCTTAAAGAGATGAGTAAGTATGACTCGTCGTTATGGATCTATTATTGTCTGTCCTTTATGATTTGTTTTGGTATTTTATTTTATTGAAACATTTATTAGAGCATGTTTGGGATCAGCCGGTCCTCCATGTGATGGATCAGTCCAGGGAAGGGGGAGGGGCATAATGGAGACACAAACTGATGGAGCTAAACTAAATCTCTACTATACTAAACACTAAACTGCTACTAATACTACCATAACCGACTACCTACTATATCTATTACTGACCTGAAATACAACTAAACTACTAGCCTACTAGTAAACTGACTGAACTACTAAAACTAAACTCTATACTATAAATACTACTATAATAAATACTACTACTGCTATATGCACTGCTCAATCTGAACTAAATACTACTATAATAAATACTACTACTACTGCTACTATATGCACTGCTCAATCTGAACTAAATACTACTATAATAAATACTACTACTGCTACTATATGCACTGCTCAATCTGAACTAAATACTACTATAATAAATACTACTACTGCTACTATATGCACTGCTAAATCTGAACTAAATCGCTCTCAAAACTCAACTCTCAAACAACTGACTTAACGTACAGTCTACTCTCCTGGCGCACCGCAGCGATACGGGGCTTCAGGTCCCTGACATGAGAACCACTGGTTTATACAACATTGAGAAACAAGCCCAACTAAACAACTACACTTTAGAAACAAGACCAACTAAACAACTACACTTTAGAAACAAGACCAAATAAGCAACTACACTTTAGAAACAAGACCAAATAAGCAACTACACTTTAGAAACAAGACCAAATAAGCAACTACACTTTAGAAACAAGACCAAATAAACAACTACACTTTAGAAACAAGACCAAATAAGCAACTACACTTTAGAAACAAGACCAAATAAACAACTACACTTTAGAAACAAGACCAAATAAAAACAACTACACTTTAGAAACAAGACCAAATAAGCAACTACACTTTAGAAACAAGACCAAATAAGCAACTACACTTTAGAAACAAGACCAAATAAACAACTACACTTTAGAAACAAGACCAAATAAAAACAACTACACTTTAGAAACAAGACCAAATAAACAACTACACTTTAGAAACAAGATCAAATAAACAACTACACTTTAGAAACAAGACCAAATAAACTACTACACTTTAGAAACAAGACCAAATAAACTACTACACTTTAGAAACAAGACCAAATAAGCAACTACACTTTAGAAACAAGACCAAATAAACAACTACACTTTAGAAACAAGACCAAATAAACTACTACACTTTAGAAACAAGACCAAATAAACAACTACACTTTAGAAACAAGACCAAATAAACAACTACACTTTAGAAACAAGACCAAATAAACAACTACACTTTAGAAACAAGACCAAATAAACAACTACACTTTAGAAACAAGACCAAATAAACAACTACACTTTAGAAACAAGACCAAATAAACAACTACACTTTAGAAACAAGACCAAATAAACAACTACACTTTAGAAACAAGATCAAATAAGCAACTACACTTTAGAAACAAGACCAAATAAACAACTACACTTTAGAAACAAGACAAAATATACAACTACACTTTAGAAACAAGATCAAATAAGCAACTACACTTTAGAGACAAGACCAAATAAGCAACTACACTTTAGAAACAAGACCAAATAAGCAACTACACTTTAGAAACAAGACCAAATGAACAACTACACTTTAGAAACAAGACAAAATAAACAACTACACTTTAGAAACAAGATCAAATAAGCAACTACACTTTAGAGACAAGACCAAATAAGCAACTACACTTTAGAAACAAGACCAAATAAGCAACTACACTTTAGAAACAAGACCAAATGAACAACTACACTTTAGAAACAAGACAAAATAAACAACTACACTTTAGAAACAAGATCAAATAAGCAACTATACTTTAGAAACAAGACCAAATAAACAACTACACTTTAGAAACAAGACCAAATAAGCAACTACACTTTAGAGACAAGACCAAATAAGCAACTACACTTTAGAAACAAGACCAAATAAGCAACTACACTTTAGAAACAAGACCAAATAAACAACTACACTTTAGAAACAAGACCAAATACGCAACTACACTTTAGAAACAAGACCAAATAAACAACTACACTTTAGAAACAAGACCAAATAAACAACTACACTTTAGATACAAGACCAAATAAACAACTACACTTTAGAAACAAGCCCAAATAAACTACTACACTTTAGAAACAAGACCAAATAAACTACTACACTTTAGAAACAAGCCCAAATAAGCAACTAGGGGCCTACACTTTAGAAAGAAGCCCCCAAAAAGGTTACCCGCAACTATGAATATTTACATGCCCAAAGTCACTTATAACAAGCAGACATGGCAACACTGTTGAAATGTTGAAGAAAGGGGCGTTGATTCCCTCCGGGGGGGTTTAGTGCGAGGGGATACTTTATTTCAATTGTAATGGAAACTGTAGATATTTTGATGTGGTGCAGTATCGGGCTGGGCTAAAGATGTAATCGAAATCCGGCTCATACCGCCTCCCTCTGGCCAGCCGGGGCGCCCGATGGAGGGGAAAGCAATAACTGCTTGAAATAACGTGTTCGCGTTCCTTCCACGCGCTATGTTTCCAACTGGGGAAACTCCCTCTCCTGTCGGGTGACAAGATGGGGCTTGGACTCCTCATGCATAGAAGGAAGCATGAGGTCAGTTCAGGGTCAGCAGGAGGCATGTTAACATCTCGTCGTGTGTGTGTGTGTGCGTGCGTGCGTGCGCGCGTGTGCGTGCGCGTGTAGATGTGTGGTGCATTAACCCATTTTGACCTGAGATCAGATTCTAAAAATGTTCTTCTACATCCTGACAGTTTTCTGAAAAAGCTATGTTTCTATGTCAGTCGTTCGATTTTTCAAAAATAGCAGACCTACAAGCTTGTAGATCTGCTATTTTTCAATAGCTAAATTATAACAATGTTTAAAACACCAAAAGGGGTTCCCGCCCAGAATGGGTTAATTCTTCATGTGTTCATTCTGTGTCCTCAACAGAGAAAGTCCCACATCCAGAGCTATCCATCGTGGCTCCATGTGACTCCAACTCCAGCAGCTGCACGCTGCAGTGCATCGTATTCGGAGACGTCACAGAGTCGGCCGTGGTCACCTATCGATGGAGATTCCACGATGCTAAATGGACTCGACCCAAACCCAACGAGACCAGGATCTACAACGATGAGGAATGGAGCGAACCCGACTCCCGGGCGGTGACGATCAGCAACGACGAGGAAGGGAGAAAAGTTAAAAGAATATCCTGTGCGATAAAGAACTGGTTCAGTGTGGAGCAGAGCGAGGCTGTAGACAACCCGTTTTACAGAGGTACGTATAGTTTAGTGTGTGTGCGTGTGCGTGTGTGTGTGCGTGTGCGCATGTGCGTGCGTGTGCGTGTAAGGGTTAGTTCAGATTTGTGGACTTAAAGCTGTAGGAAATACTTGTAATTAATATAGTGGTTGTTGTTTCCGTCCACGTCATCTCCAATTTGCCAAGAAGATCTGTTACTTTATATTCCATAGCCTGGATGTATGTAATCCCATTGCCCAGGGGTTCTGTCCATCTCTCCTCCCATTTGCCAGCCATGCCAGTGGTTATCAAAGTGCGGTTTGGGGACCCCCAAGGGGTCCTTGAGGGGTTGCTAGGGGGGACCATAATTATTGACTCCTATTGGCTGGGCTTTAAACAGCCATAACTCCAGTTTGCAGCTAAAGGTCCCAAACCTGGTGGGTTTAGGGTTAGTAGGAATTATTGTTTTATGAAAGTGGAAAGCCGTACGGACTTCCACTTTCATAAAACTATAATTCCTACTTCCGGTTTGTCTGATTGTCTTGAAACTCCACCCACAACTCTATGAGGGGGGTGGAGCTAGATGGTGCAACCCGGACGTGGATCTGTTCACTTCCTGTTTTACTAGGAAGCATTCGCAGGGGAATTTAAAAAAATATATATAAAGAGATTTTCTTTTCTATTTCTGTCTTTCAGCTCCTAAAGGACCAACAGGCAGAGGATTAAGACATGGGATTATTGTTACTGTCGTCATGGTGATAGTAGGACTCGTTTTAATCTGGAGCAAGACGCCTTGTGAGTCTTTCATTTATTTGTAACTATATTTATTTACAATCTATATTGATATAAATCCATCCATCTGTGTCATTATGTGAAGACGAGAATGATCCTATAGTGTCTCCTCACTGACCAATCACTGTCTCTCATCTCACTGACCAATCACTGTCTCACATCTCACTGACCAATCACTGTCTCACATCTCACTGACCAATCACTGCCTCACATCTCACTGACCAATCACTGCCTCACATCTCACTGACCAATCACTGTCTCTCATCAGTGAAATACGAGTTCCCAGCAGAACGAGAAGCAGAACTAGCAAGACGGGAGAGAGAGAGGGCCGCCAAAGCAGAACGAGAAGCAGAACTAGCAAGACGGGAGAGGGTTAGGGCCGCCAAACTTAGAGGTCTGTCTGTCTGTCTGTCTGTCTGTCTGTCTGTCTGTCTGTCTGTCTGTCTGTCTCTCTCTCTCTCTCTCTCTCTCTCTCTCTCTCTCTCTCTCTCTCTCTCTCTCTCTCTCTCTCTCTCTCTCTCTCTCTCTCTCTCTCTCTCTCTCTCTAAGGCTGTTAAACATAGAATGTCTTTGTTCGCTACAGGTCTGTTGGAGAGAACACCAGGATATCTTCACATCACCGACTATGAAGAGGAGCTTCAACGCAACATGAACAGTTCATATCTGAGTGTAAATTTGGGCACACAGACTGAGGTCGTGTTTAAAAACGTCTTCACCCCGCCCTACAATGTAGACATCGAAAGAACAGACATCCACAGCCATCATGAGGTCAGACAGATGGAGATGAAGATGGCAAGAGAGGAAATCCAACTCGGTCAAATCTTCAAAGACCTTTCTGGACTAATCAAAAGAACAGTGCTGACCGTTGGCTGTGCAGGAATTGGAAAAACGTTTCTCGTACACAAATTTATGTCTGACTGGGCCAAGAAATGTTTCTCCCAAGATCCACACCTCGTGTTCCCGCTCAAGTTCCGGCAGTTAAATCTGCTCAAGGGACGGAAGTTTACTTTGGCACAGCTAATTCACTGCTGCATCGGGGAAACCAGATTTATTGAGGAAGACATTCTTAATCTTATCTTCACTGAATTGCAGACGGCAAGAGACTACAACGACCTCCCCTTCAAAGTCATGTTTGTTCTGGATGGTTATGATGAAAATAATTTCCATTTTGATTTCAAAACAGAAATTGGCCTCATGAAGGTCAACAACTCTTACCCAGTGGAAGTTCTCCTTGTAAACCTCATCAAGGGGAAGCTCCTCCCCTCTGCTCGCATCTGGATAACCTCGCGACCTGTAGCAGCCAATCAGATCCCTAAGGAGTTTGTAAACAGGATGACAGAAGTACGAGGGTTCATCACAGATGACCAGAAGACGGAGTTCTTCATGAAGACGTTCAGTGATGAGAACCAGGCCAGATCAATCTTCTCTTACATCAAAGAATCAAAGATGCTCCTCACCATTTGTGAAATCCCAGTCTTCTGTTGGATCCTTGCTACCGTTGTGAAGAACATGGTGAAGAACATGGGGACGACATTCAGGCTGCCCAAAACCCTGGTTGAGCTGTTCTGCCACTTCCTGATGGGTGAGATGCAGCGGGAGAATCCTGCACTAGGCGAGGCAGAAAGAGAGAAGCTCATAAAGGATGCAGGAAAAGTTCTTCTGAAGCTGGCCGAGCTGGCGTTTCACCAACTGATCAAAGGCAACATCATTTTCTATGAGGAGGACCTGAAGGCATGTGGTCTTGACAAGGACTTGAAAAACCTGGGCTTTTGCACAACCTTCTTCAGAGAAGACGGTTTGTACTTCCACAAAACGGTCTACTGCTTCGTTCATCTGAGCATCCAGGAGTTTCTGGCTGCAGTCTACCTGTCCCACTGTTTCACACAGAGGAACACGAAGGTCCTGATAACATTCCTGGAAGACAGCCGTTTCAACAGTGACAGTTCCCTGTCTGACTTCCTGAAGGCTGCTATGAAGAAAACCCTGAAGAGTGAGAGTGGTCACCTGGACCTCTTTGTCCGTTTCCTTCATGGTCTCTCACTGCAGTCCAACCAGAGTCTGTTAGGAGGCTTGCTGGGTCAGACACAGAACAGTCCAGAGGAGATCCAGAGAGCCATCGACAACCTGAAGGAGATGAATGATGATGATGCCTCTCCTGACAGATGTATCAACATCTTCCACTGTCTGATGGAGATGAACGACCCGTCAGTCAGTCGGGGGATCCAACAGTACCTGGAGTCAGAGAAAAGCTCAGGGAAGGAACTCTCTGTGCCTCAGTGTTCAGCTCTGGCCTCCATGCTGCTGATGTCAGAGGACGTTCTGGAGGAGTTGGACCTGCAGAAATACAAGACATCAAAGGAGGGGCGACGGAGACTGGTCCCAGCTGTGAAGAACTGCACAACAGCCAGGTTAGTAGTGTGAATTTATTTTGTGATATCAGGGTATTTGTGCCGTGGCATGCGGCCGTACAGGCTGTTCATCTGTTGACAGAACATTTCTTCACTTCACTGCCATAGAGTGGAACAACAGCAGCGAGTTGGGATCGTTTTCATTATTTAATGTTTGTATTACAATCAAATGAGAACAGTGGAAAGTTATGAGCACATTTAAATTAAATATGTGTTACTCACTGCCGCTATTTGCTTAGCTATAAAAGTATCCAAACACAGACAGCACCACAGGGAACCTCCTTGACAGAACAGTATCCAAACACGCACACATTTCAGACAGCACCACAAGGAACCTCCTTGACAGTGAACATGGTCTGTTCTGTTTTGATCATCTCTGATTTTACATTTAATCTGTAATTACAGACTTGTTGGCTGTGACCTTGGAGAGGAACACATTGAAGTTGTGGCTTCAGCTCTCAGCTCCAATCCGTCCCATTTGAGAGAACTGGACTTGAGTGGAAACGTCTTGAAGGATTCTGGACTGGATCTCATCTGTGCTGCACTGAAGAGCCAAAACTGTTGTCTGGAGACTCTCAGGTCAGATTCATTTAACATTTTTATTTTTATTTGGTCAAGTAAAGTTCTGTTCTGTAGTATTTGAAGAGTGTGGATGAGGTTAATATCATGGTAACTCACACTGACCATAATATTGATAAGATACAGTGGCTAATGTATGTAGTCTTTATGCTGGGATACCACATTTAAAACCTAAACACCTCTGAGTGGTTCAATGTGTTTTGTTGTCAGAGTGTCATCCCCTAGTTTTGGTGGCGCGCTACGAGCTTGTAGATCTGCTATTTTTGACATGTGGCGCAAATCTTTGAATATATATTTCAGAGCGAACATTTTTAACTAAAATATTTGCTTCTGGGGGGTCCCTGGAACTACATATTTTCAGATGGGGGTCTGTGGCCCAATAGAGAGAATTCTGGGGGTCCTTGACATGAAAAGGTTGAGCACCACTAACATAGAAACATAGGTTTTTCAGAAAAATGTTAGGATTTAGAAGCCTTTTTTTTTAATCGACCTCAGTCCAAAATGGGTTAATAGCGTTTCTGTGCTTGCTCAGTATGAAGAAAGTGTCCAGAGATATGAGGGACTGAGACAGACTTGTGTGTGTGTGTGTGTGTGTGTGTGTGTGTGTGTATCATTAGACAAAGTTCGACTGAATTAAAAAAAGCTGCAGTAAAACATGTATATATAAAAACCCAGACTATTTTATTATCAGAATTGGATCACCCTCCCTTGGACTCTAAATACTATTATCTCACCCTCCCTCTGACTAGAATTAGAAAGGCATCACCCTCCCCTATTGTCCTCCAGGCCCCCCTTTTCCTACATTTCAACTGGTCCCTTAGAACATGCCATTGTGATTCACATTAAATGTGATTCACATTCAATGTGATTCACATTCAATGTGTTCTACTGTTGACCAGCGTGAACTTTGGACCAATAGCCTATCTATCTTTTAAGTGGAAAAAATGATGCTTTTATGAGCCAATTAAAATTGCAGTTTTATGAAAATTCTTCTTCTGCTGGTTGCAAGTAGGCTCTCTATCCAGGAATATGTATTTTATTGGTTTTAATCTCCCACTCCCCCCCCCCTCCCTCTCTCTCTCTCTCTCTCTCTCTCTCTCTCTCTCTCTCTCTCTCTCTCTCTCTCTCTCCTCATCTGGTTGTATTCTTCATTTAGACTGGATAACTGCTCCTTGTCAGAGAGAGGCTGTGAAGTTGTGGCTTCAGCTCTCAGCTCCAATCCATCCCATTTGAGAGAACTGGACTTGAGTGGAAACGTCTTGAAGGATTCTGGACTGGATCTCATCTGTGCTGCACTGAAGAGCCAAAACTGTTGTCTGGAGACTCTCAGGTCAGATTCATTTAACATTTTTATTGTGATTTGGTTCATTAAAGTTTTGTTATAGTAAGTGATTATAATGTAGTGTATGTACCTAAACACCTCTGAGTGGTTCAATGGGTTTTGTTGTCAGAGTGTCATCCCCTAGTTTTGAATTTTGAATTTATATTCACTTTTTCACTGCTATCTACATTTATAAACGTAGCTAGGCTAACGGTACCTAATGGTACTAACTACGCGTATGTGTGTAGACAACCGTATACTCCATATATGAAAGCGTAGTAGCATACTTTCAGTGTTGGGCAGTAGCTAGCTACAAGTAGCGAAGCTACATAGCTTAACTACATTTATCAGTAGCGTGATGGTAGCGTCGCGCCTTTTGAACCAAGTAGCGTTTTCTGTAGTGTAGCTATTTTTAGACCCATGTAGTGACGTAACAACAAACGCTATACGTTACAAATTGACTGTTAAATAAAGATTTGTGGGAAAAAACTCCCTGGAATCCCGCATTTCAATGACTTCATGCGTCCCGCAAATTGAGACGTTGTCCCGCATTATGATAGACAGGCTCCAGTTTTCAAATGTGCGCTTTATCTGTGGCTCTGTGGGAGAGCAGCTTTATCTGTGGCTCTGTGGGAGAGCAGCTTTATCTGTGGCTCTGTGGGAGAGCAGCTTTATCTGTGGCTCTGTGGGAGAGAGCAGCTTTATCTGTGGCTCTGTGGGAGAGCAGCTTTATCTGTGGCTCTGTGGGAGAGAGCAGCTTTATCTGTGGCTCTGTGGGAGAGAGCAGCTTTATCTGTGGCTCTGTGGGAGAGAGCAGCTTTATCTGTGGCTCTGTGGGAGAGCAGCTTTACCTGTGGCTCTGTGGGAGAGCAGCTTTATCTGTGGCTCTGTGGGAGAGCAGCTTTATCTGTGGCTCTGTGGGAGAGCAGCTTTATCTGTGGCTCTGTGGGAGAGAGCAGCTTTATCTGTGGCTCTGTGGGAGAGCAGCTTTATCTGTGGGTCTGTGGGAGAGCAGCTTTACCTGTGGCTCTGTGGGAGAGCAGCTTTATCTGTGGCTCTGTGGGAGAGCAGCTTTATCTGTGGCTCTGTGGGAGAGAGCAGCTTTATCTGTGGCTCTGTGGGAGAGAGCAGCTTTATCTGTGGCTCTGTGGGAGAGAGCAGCTTTATCTGTGGCTCTGTGGGAGAGAGCAGCTTTATCTGTGGCTCTGTGGGAGAGAGCAGCTTTATCTGTGGCTCTGTGGGAGAGCAGCTTTACCTGTGGCTCTGTGGGAGAGCAGCTTTATCTGTGGCTCTGTGGGAGAGCAGCTTTATCTGTGGCTCTGTGGGAGAGAGCAGCTTTATCTGTGGCTCTGTGGGAGAGCAGCTTTACCTGTGGCTCTGTGGGAGAGAGCAGCTTTATCTGTGGCTCTGTGGGAGAGCAGCTTTACCTGTGGCTCTGTGGGAGAGAGCAGCTTTATCTGTGGCTCTGTGGGAGAGAGCAGCTTTATCTGTGGCTCTGTGGGAGAGAGCAGCTTTATCTGTGGCTCTGTGGGAGAGCAGCTTTAGTTATTATCATCATAGTCCTATTATGTGCTACTGAATCAACCAGATGGCAAAGCATAGATATGCTATGTGAGGGGCAGAATAGAAATGTCTAATTGAGGAATAGAAATGTTATTATTTTTGTTTTCGTATACACATTATTCACGCCCACGCCACAACCCTGCATGTGTCCCACATTGTCCCACACAAACACACTCTTTGTCCCACATCTAGTTGGGATCTGGTCACCCTATTGGTTGGTTTAGATAAGAAGAGTCTGACGACCGCAAGGTACATTAATGCAAGTAAATGTGAAAAAGTTGACACCAAAAGCCAGACAGAGGGCTTGTTTCCAGTTTGTTTTTTAATAAACAATCAAACTCAGCTTTTTTGCCTGCCCATTTGTTCGGTGGAAACTTGATCATGAAGTTGATAAAAACATGAATAAAATAAAGTAGTGTCCATGTAGCTAGCTACTTTTGCCATGTAGCTTATAGTGTAGCTTGCTACAATTCTCTGGGGATAGCTTCCATTGAGCTATATTTAATAGAGAGTAACTGGTAGTGTAGCTTACTACATTTTCCAAGTAGCTTGCCCATCACTGCTTACTTTATAATTAACCCATTTTGGGCGGGAACCCCTTTTGGTGTTTTAAACATTATGTTATAATTTAGCTATTGAAAAATAGCAGATCTACAAGCTCATAGCGCGCCCAATAGAGAGAATTCTGGGGGTCCTTGACATGAAAAAGGTTGAGCACCAGTAGGTGCGTTTCCATAAAGCCGTTTTGTTTGCGCATTAAGGCTCTTGCGCAAAATCTCCTGGATGGAAACACATCAACATGCGAATAAGTCTCCATTTTTTGCAAAACACTTTTTCGCTTGGAGGTTGCGGATTTAGGCTTTTTCGAAAAAAGGGAAATGCGCAAATAGTGTATGGAAACACTTGCGGAAAAGGTTTTTAATTAGAAAGCATTGAACTCGCATTATATCGCTTTTGAACAGTTGGAAAATAAAATAAAACAACGATGGGGAGGCAGTGGAGTGAACCAGGGCTGGACTGGCCACCGGGCATACCGGGCATTTTCCCGGTGGGCCGCGGCCGTAGGGGGCCGCCATGATAAAAAAAAAAAAAAAAAAGGCAGGCAGGCCAATAGGCGGCAGGCCACCAGGAAAGGTCCGGGCGTGCTGCCATTCTGGGGTAGCGCCCCCTGACCCCCCCCGGCGGTGCAGTGCAGGGGGGGGCCACATAATATTATGTTGCCTATCTGCGTGCTGGTTGTGGTGGGCCGGTCTGGGCCAAATTCACGCGAAAATGCCCGGGCCGAATTTTTGTCCCAGTCCAGCCCTGGAGTGAACGGTGCATGGGATGGTGGACAGAGAGGGAGAGGGAGTGATGTTGTGGATACATATAAGGTTCCAATTTACTACTACCCGACCCGTCCGATTAATAATTGTGTAGCGTGTTCAAAGATCCCATATGAAGTCTGAATCCTCCGGAGTTGATCGGGGCGCTCCGATCATTTTGATATCTGGATCGCTACTGTATGGATGCAAGACACACACACACACACACACACACACACACACATATGCGCGCGCGCACACACACACACACACACACACACACACACACACACACACACACACACACACACGTGGACTACGAGTAGTGTAGTAGACTAAACTTTTATATAACCTAGCTGCCTGGGTCCCTACTCCCTGCAGGCTATTCGATTTCGATCCATGCATATGCTTCATCTATTCTTATATATTTATATTCATTGCATAAGATAAGCAACCTAAACGTGTAGGCTATAGGCTATATAGCCGATGAAACAAGTTATTCACAACTGTTTGCAGCTGTCAATCAATTTACAGTATAAACGACCAGTATGCTCCAATCGAGTCCCGTGACATATAGGCTACATGTGCCCCGAATATATTTATTAAGACAAGCATTACACAACAAATCGTTCTTTGTACGTTCTTTGACTGTAGGTGTCGTCAATACTGTGAAAGCAGCAGACGGTCGGTCAGCCGCTGACCAGGGATCAGATTACAGCGCAGTATATGGGGTCCCGTCCGTTAAACTGAGATACAGCATACAGCATACATACAGCGCATCAAATCAATGGTGTGAACATCGATTAGGACTACTTTACATGAGCCTCACTTTACTGGCAAAACAGTGCAACCTACTGCACATTTCATGAACTTATTGCATATGCGCATTTTATCAGTTTAATGGAAACACCGACAATTCGCTTTTCTTTTTTCGACTTAATGAACATACGCTTCCTTTTTTCGCAAAGGCTTAATGGAACCGCACCTACTGACATAGAAACATAGGTTTTTCAGAAAAATTTTAGGATTTAGAAGCCTTTTGGGTTAATAGCGTTTCTGTGCTTTCTCAGTATGAAGAAAGTGTCCAGAGATATGAGGGACTGAGACAGACTAGCCTTCAGTAGCCAGGCTTTTATTTCCGTTCGCATCGGCAGAGTAGAGAGAGAAAGACGAACGGACTTGTAGACACTGTGTGTGTGTGTGTGTGTGTGTGTGTGTGTGTGTGTGTGTGTTCTGCACACGCCCAGGCCAATCACAATGATTGACACATAGGAGGAACAATGAGAAACTGTAGCCTCGCATAGCCAGCGTTGGGAAGTACCAACTACAAGTGAAAGCAACAGAGGGGTATCATTAGACAAAGTTCGACTGAATTTAAAAAATCACACCCGTGTGAACTGAGTGGTGTAAGGTCTGTCTGACGTAATGAAATCATGTCTGACGTAATGAAATCACACCCGGGTGAACAGGGTGAACATAGCAACCATGCTCATTTTTTCTGCACTAACAAAGCCAGTTGTAGAAATTACACCCGGGTGAACAGGGTGAACATAGCAACCATGCTCATTTTTTCTGCACTAACAAAGCCAGTTGTAGGAGTGGTTTACACCACTCAAAAAACTGCAGTAAAACATGTATATTAAAAAACCCAGACTATTTTATTATCAGAATTGGATCACCCTCCCTTGGACTCTAAATACAATTATCTCACCCTCCCTCTGACTACAATTAGAAAGGCATCACCCTCCCCTATTGTCCTCCAGGCCCCCCTTTTCCTAAATTTCAACTGGTCCCTTAGAACATGCCATTGTGATTCACATTCAATGTGATTCTCTATCCAGGAATATGTATTTTATTGGTTTTAATCTCTCTCTCTCTCTCTCTCTCTCTCTCTCTCTCTCTCTCTCTCTCTCTTTCTCTCTCTCTCTCTCTCTCTCTCATCTGGTTGTATTCTTCATTTAGACTGGAGAACTGCGGGTTGCCAGAGAGATGCTGTGAAGTTCTGGCCTCAGCTCTAACTTCTAATCCCTCCCTCCATCTGAGAGAATTGGACCTGAGTCTCAACATGGTGAATGAGTCGGGAATGAAGATGCTGCTCTCTGCTGGGCTGGAGAAACTCAAGTGAGTAGACCCTGTTGTGGGGCCCGGTTTACAGGAGAACCCTTTACTATTTGTGGGTAACGTTTGTGGGGCATCACCACTATTTTACTATTTTCAGACATGTGATGATTGATGCATTGTTGTTCTACTTCCTACAGAGTGAAACACTGTAGTGTCAGCTAGTGGAGACGTTGTGTTAGACAGTCAGACATTGATGCATTGTTGTTCTACTTCCTACAGAGTGAAACATGGTGGAGAAGATCGGTTCAATCCTCATCTCATTAAAGGACGTGAGTATCTCTCAATATTGACATCTTATACAGAGTTTTTTTTAACACCTACTGTATAGTTTGGTAGACTTCAGGGGTGTAGTTGTAACGTTGTTGGTTGGGTTTGCTTTCACATTGTAGTTTGTCAAGCACGCAGTCTGGCGCGCACACAGTGCATCTTCAGGCGTGTGCGTGTTGGTCAAACAAGGATTTCATACTCCTTAGTGACACGTTGCAGACAACTACAGCCTTGACTGAGCGATAAAGCCAGTCAATAGAAATATGTGGGAGATCGGAATGATAAATAAATCACATTGAATGTGATTCACATTGAATGTGATTCACATTGAATGTGATCCACATTCAATGTGAATCACATTGAATGTGAATCACATTCAATGTAAATCACATTCAATGTGAATCACATTCATCACATTCATCACATTGATGAATGTGAATCACATTGAATAAAAAATACTATATACCAAATTTCCCACTTTAACCCATTCTGGTGTTTCAAGCATTATGTTATACTTTAGCTATTGAATTTTATTTGAAAAAACGTGAAAATGTGGTGCAAATCTTTGAACATATATTCTTTCAGAGTGAAAGTTTTTAACTCAAATCTTTGCTTCTGGGAGGGGGGGTCCCTGGAACAACATATTTTCAGATGGGGGTCGGTGGCCAAATACATATATTATTGGGGGTCCTTGACATGGAAAAGGTTGAGCACCACTGTGTGTGTGTGTGTGTGTGTGTGTGTGTGTGCGCGCACACAGTCTCTCTGTGTGTGCGCGGGCGCGCACAAGTGTGTGTGTGTGTGTGTGTGTGTGTGTGTGTGTGTGTGTGTGTGTGTGTGTGTGTGTGTGTGTGTGTGTGTGTGTGTGTGTGTGTGTGTGTGTGTGTGTGTGTGTGTGTGTGTGTGTGTGTGTGTGTGTGTGTGTGTGTGTGTGTGTGTGTGTGTGTGTGTGTGTGCAGTCGCGCACGTGTGTGTGTGTGTGTGTGTGTGCGCGCGCGCACATGTGTGTGTGTGTGTGTGTGTGTGTGTGCGCAAACGCAAATGTGTTTGTGTTCGCTCACGCGCGCGTGTGTGCGTGCGTGCGCATGTTGGTGTGTGTGTGTGCGCACATGTGTGTGTGTGTGAGAGAGACGGGGTGCAAGTGTGTGTGTGTGTGTGTGTGTGCAAACTCAAATGTGTTTGTGTGTTCGCTCACGCGCGTGTGTGCGCGTGCGTGCGCATGTTGGTGTGTGTGTGTGTGTGCGTGCGCGTGTGGGTGCATGCGGGTGTGTGTGTGTGTGTGTGTGTGTGTGTGTGTGTGTGTGTGTGCGCGCACACGTGTGTGTGAGAGAGACTGGGTGCAAACGCAAATGTGTGTGTGTGTGTGTGTGTGTGTGTGTGTGTGTGTGTGTGTGTGTGTGTGTGTGTGTGTGTGTGTGTGTGTGTGTGTGTGTGTGTGTGTGTGTGTGTGTGTGTGTGTGTGTGTGTGTGATGTACTTAATGGTTACCTCTGACCTCCAGATTGATATGGTTTGACCTCAGATTGATAGTGCGTGCGTGCGCGTGTGTGTGTGTGATGCACTTAATGGTTACTGTGTGTTCTCTTCTCAGATTTCCAGCGTCTCACACTGGACACAAACACAGCAAGCTGTAGCCTCACTCTGTCTGAGGACAACAGGAAGGTCACACGGGTGGAGGGACAGGATCATCAGTATCCTGATCATCCTGAACGGTTTGATGTCTGCGAGCAGGTTCTGAGTGCAGAGAGCGTGAGCGAACGCTGCTACTCTGAGGTAGAGTGCAGTGAAGGGGTTTATATAGCAGGGACTGACAGAGCAATCAGCAGGAAAGGAGATGGTGGTGACTGTAGGCTTGGAGGCAATGTAAAGTCATGGAGTCTGGAGTGTTATGGTGACAGTTACTATGTCAGACACAATAGGGAGGAGACTGTCCTCCCTGTCCGTCCCTCTAGACGCTCCAACAGAGCAGCAGTGGATGCTGACCGTGAGGACAGTGAGGACGGGGTCTACAGAGTAGCAGTGTACGTGGACCGTCCCGCTGGGACTCTGTCCTTCTATGACGTGTCCTCAGAGGACACTCTGACCCACCTGTACACCTTCCAGAACCCGTCCACTGAACCCCTCTGCCTTGGGTTCTGGTTGAGGATGTGTGGCTCCTCAGTGTTTCTGTGTGAGCAGAGATAGAGTCTCGATGCGAGCGAGGGTCACATCAGGTCGCCATGGTTACTCCACATGTCTGAGTGAGTCCAGGTTGTCATGGTTACCACTGTCGCCAGTACGCCTGACATCATGGACTCCATATTTGGTCATGAGTGACTCATCATGACATCATGGTGACATCACGCTGATGATGTATATAAGAAGCACAGTGACAATCTGTCAACCAGATTGCTAGGGTTTGACCTCTGACCTCCAGATTGATATGGTTTGACCTCCGACCCCAGATTGATAGGGTTTGACCTCTGACCTCCAGATTGATAGGGTTTGACCTCTGACCTCCAGATTGATAGGGTCTGACCTCCAGATTGATACGGTTTGACCTGACCCCAGATTGATAGAGTTTGACCTCTGACCTCCACATTGATACGGTTTGACCTGACCTCAGATTGATAGGGTTTGACCCCTGACCTCCAGATTGATATGGTTTGACCTCTGACCTCCAGATTGATAGGGTTTGACCTCTGACCTCCAGATTGATAGGGTTTGACCTCTGAACTCCATATTGATAGGGTTTGACCTTTGACCTCAGATTGATAGGGTTTGACCTCTGAACTCAGATTGATGGGGTTTGACCCCTGACCTCCAGATGAACATATTTTGTTCCAGTAGAATTGTTTCTCGCTCCAGTCCAAGGAAACAAATATATATCCTATAATAAATGCACCACGTCTCTGTGTGTGCACGTGTGTATGCATGTCTATGTCCCTGTGTGTGCACGTGTGTACGCACGTCTGTTATCCACGTAACTCGAGAACTCTTCGCCACCACTGACTTCTAATGTTGACACAGGCGTTCCTGTGTCCAGAACCGCCAAAAAAGGCTCTGGTCAGGCTCTGCCAGTGGACCTAATGAGCCTAAAGTCCACTCAGCCTCACCGGTACCATTCCCAGTCCACTTTTCACAGTCAGTTTGCACTCTTCAGACACAGAAATCTCCATATATGGACACAGACAGACAGACACAGAGATCTCCATATATGGACACAGACAGACAGACACAGATCTCCATATATGGACACAGACAGACAGACACAGAGATCTCCATATATGGACACAGACAGACAGACACAGAGATCTCCATATATGGACACAGACAGACAGACACAGAGATCTCCATATATGGACACAGACAGACAGACACAGAGATCTCCATATATGGACACAGACAGACGGTTAAAACGGGTATACTATGACAGCGGGTACTGCATGCTAGGTTCCCAACTTGCATCGTTCCCAAGTGGGCCGGTGGCCGACGGGACATTTATAAAGATGGCTTTACCCACGGCTCATTAGACGCCGTTACAATGCCTCAGGAAACCAAAAGAAACAACCAAAAACATCACGGGAGGATCCATTAGCCGTTTGCTGACCTCCTGGTGACGACCCGGGTCATTTTCACCTTTAAAACAAAGACCTTGGCAAGGAGAGAACAGGTGGCAGTGAGATTAGATTAGATTAGATTAGATTAGATTAATGACTTTCCATCAAGACTGATGATGATGGTGTTTTTGATTTTTGTTACTGATACTTATTTCTTGTATTCGAGTATTTAGATATTTTTTTCATGTTCTCTTTTTGATGACATGTGTAGATGTTCCGGTTACAGGCTGGGCCAATGGTGGATTTTACTGTATGGTGGATTTTATTGTATGGTGGATTTTATTTCATGGTGTATTTTATTTTAAAGTCACCGTACCAACTTTGTGGTGTTCTAAAACATGTTACTGTAAATGGCTGTGGATTCATTGCTAAGTGCCTAAATGATAAAACATGTTACTGTAAATGGCTGTGGATTCATTGCTCAGTGCCTAAATGATAAAACATG
The DNA here is from genome assembly GCF_951216825.1 of Electrona antarctica. Classification (NCBI taxonomy): domain Eukaryota; kingdom Metazoa; phylum Chordata; class Actinopteri; order Myctophiformes; family Myctophidae; genus Electrona; species Electrona antarctica. The sequence goes on along the minus strand of NC_136808.1, from coordinate 56,192,478 downwards.
TTACTGTAAATGGCTCTGTGGATTCATTGCTAAGTGCCTAAATGATAAACTGTAATTGTTTTAATTTAATAAACGGATTGGTGAAAAGTCTGTCGTGGTTCTGTTGTCGTGAATGAATTATTCATAGTCTTGTCACATGACAGTTTGGCCACAGCTCATTGGTCAGGGTTTGACATTAAGATGTAAAACTATGAATTGACGAAAACAAGTGAGACTTAAACATCGCAGCCCAGATTTGGCTCGAACAATAAGGGGTTCCCCCTTTCTGAAACCAGCTCCTCGCCACTCGCCCTACACACTTGCCCTCGATATGCGCGTTCACGCGATGCTGCGCCATATTAAGTGTCGTCCGAAACCAAGCAGCCTTGGGTGGAAGTGGCTTATAAAGCCCTCAAGAGCGAGTCTGTGCCGATCTAGACTCTATTGCCTTGTGCAGCCCTGCTCTCTGTCCGCATGGAAACCAAGACCTACAAATGTAAGAACCACCACAAATAAATGATAAATAAACTCCTCCTACACAATCTTCATCTGATGCAGAATAGACAACGCTCCAACTGATGTTCACAATTAAGGGCTCTTTATTTACCCCACCGTGAAAAACTATAAATTAAAGTTATGAAACCACACAAACAAAACAACTTTTAACACAATGATTTATAAACACCATGGATGTATATGACATGTCATTTTTGACAGTCACGCTGTATTTCCTTTTTCCATATTAATGAAATCCACATGTCACAAACATACACGATGCAATGCAATATAACTGTACAAACAAAATAACAGGTAACACAATGGCGTGATGGTAACCATGGAAACGAATGGTGTCTGTTTCCTGTTTCTGCACAAGGAGGGCGAGTGTATTTCCAAACAGTTTTTTATACCCAGCACCCTAATCAAGGGAACTGGATTCAGCTGGAGGGTCACTTCCTGACCAGGGAACCTCCCAAGAGCACTTCAAGTCAAGGGACTGTTTTCAGAAAGGGCCGTTGAGTTTGTTCTCCTTCCATGCCACGAAAAGCCACATTCCTTTACGACTGTTGGTAGGGCGCTACCAACAGTCATTAAAGAAATGTGAATACCTAGACTCCTTCAAAACCGCTCTCAAAGAGCCCTTACAGGTGGCTGCAGTTCAGTGGCGTCTCTCCAGGGGGGCATTGGGGGGCTTTGCCCCCCCCCCAGATTGGATTTTGTGCCCCTCCAGTCCAGATTGGCCAGTAGTACCCTACCCTATACCCTCCCAGTAGTACCCTACCCTATACCCTCCAGTCCAGATTGGCCAGTAGTACCCTACCCTATACCCTCCCAGTAGTACCCTACCCTATACCCTCCAGTCCAGATTGGCCAGTAGTACCCTACCCTATACCCTCCCAGTAGTACCCTACCCTATACCCTCCAGTCCAGATTGGCCAGGGATACCCTACCCTATACCCTCCAGTCCAGATTGGCCAGTAGTACCCTACCCTATACCCTCCAGTCCAGATTGACCAGTAGTACCCTACCCTATACCCTCCAGTCCAGATTGACCAGTAGTACCCTACCCTATACCCTCCAGTCCAGATTGGCCAGTAGTACCCTACCCTATACCCTCCAGTCCAGATTGGCCAGTAGTACCCTACCCTACCTACCAGTAGTACCCTACCCTACCTACCAGTAGTACCCTACCCTATACCCTCCAGTCCAGATTGGCCAGTAGTACCCTACCCTATACCCTCCAGTCCAGATTGACCAGTAGTACCCTACCCTATACCCTCCAGTCCAGATTGACCAGTAGTACCCTACCCTATACCCTCCAGTCCAGATTGGCCAGTAGTACCCTACCCTACCTACCAGTAGTACCCTACCCTATACCCTCCAGTCCAGATTGGCCAGTAGTACCCTACCCTACCTACCAGTAGTACCCTACCCTACCGTACCAATATTTTAATATGTTTTACAAATGTTACATCTTGAAGTAAAGTTCTCCAAGATTATTGTACATGTTCAAATTAATTAAGTTAATAGAAATACAAGGTAATATATGCATGCAGAAGACATTATAATGCTCGACACATTTGTATTTCTTTGTTGTTAATTGTAGCCTTTTTCAACGCATCACTTTGTCAATAGGTGACTATTTGTTATACATATGGGGGGGGGGGGGCTGGAGACGGCACCGCTGTAGTTCAAATCTGGACCCGGTAAAAAGTCAAACCACTCCCCCTGTTTACTGTAAATACTGTATTTATCCATTTTGGGCGGGAACCCCTTTTGGTGTTTTAAACATGTTATAATTTAGCTATTGAAAAATAGCAGACCTACAAGCTCGTAGCGCGAGCTTGTAGGTCTGCTATTTTTGAAAAATCGTTAAAATGTGGCGCAAATCATTGAATATATATTTCAGTGCGAACATTTTTAACTAAAATATTTGCTTCTGGGGGGGGGGGGGGGTCCCTGGAACTACATATTTTCAGATGGGGGTCTGTCGCCCAATAGAGAGAATTCTGGGGGTCCTTGACATGAAAAAGGTTGAGCACCACTGACATAGAAACATCAGAAAAATGTTAGGATTTAGAAGGCTTTTTTTTAATCGACCTCAGTCCAAAACGGGTTAATCTTACAGACCTTGTACCCTCTGTACTTAACTGTGAGTGGACGTCCCAATTGGGTCGGCGGTGGGGGGATTCAGATTTTTACGCGGGCCAATTTCGAATTGCAGCCGTCCGTAGGTGCCCTTTGAGAGCGGTTTTGAAGGAGTCAAGGGATTTGCATGTCTTAATGACTGTTGGTAGGGCGTTCCACATTTTGGTGGCATAGGAGCGAAAATAATTTAGTCCCTTGTTTGTGCCGAATCTGGGTTGTACATGGTTCGTTGCACTCCCTCTGGTGTTGTGGGTGTGGACTTCGTTAACATTAAGGAAGTATCTAGACAGGTACATGGGTTGGTGGAGTATCGAATCTTGTGGACCAGACCCATTACAAGATGCTGTACTCTGTCGTTGACCCTAAGCCATTCCAGTCTGTCAAAGTGGGCAGGGGTGAGGTGGGTTCGGGGGGTGAGGCCAAGTAGGAGCCTGACCAGTTTGTTTTGGGAAGTCTGGAGCCTAGTTTTAAGGGCCTTTGAGGTGCTGTTGTACCAGGAGGTGCATGCATAGTCAAAGAAACCTTGTACTCCTGTTAAGGTCTTCAAGGTGTTTTTGTTGACCAGTGAGGAGATCCTGTAAAGGAATCTTGTTCTTTGGTTGACTTTTTTGATTACGTTGGTGGCCATTTTATCACCGGAAAGATTAGCCTCCAGGATGGAACCTAGGTAGGTAATTTCATCTTTACGTGTGATAACATTGTCACCCACTCTAACCATGAAGCCATTTGCCTTGCTGAGATTAGATCCAAAGAGAATGGATTCAGTTTTTCCCAGGTGTAAAGATAGTTTGTTATCAGCGAGCCAGGTGCAGATTCTACTGAGTTCAGAGCTGAGGGCCTTTTCAACCTGCAGTTTGTTCCTGTCCGAGACCAGCAGTGCCGAGTCATCTGCGAACAGGAACAAGTTGCAGTCACAAGCTGAAGTCATGTCGTTTACATATATTAGGAACAGTAAAGTCCCTAGTATGCTTCCTTGTGGAACGCCACAGCTCACTGGGGAGGTGTGTGTGTGTGTGTGTGTGTGTGTGTGTGTGTGTGTGTGTGTGTGTGTGTGTGTGTGTGTGTGTGTGTGTGTGTGTGTGTGCGTGTGCGTGCGTGTGTTGATCCCGTTCTCATGAATGAATGAATGACCTAAAAACCCTTTTCACATCAAGGTACATAATGTATTATTCACCATCTGAGCCACGGACCACCGTCTGATGACATTTAGCCTCTCAGACCCATTTGAGCCACGGACCACCGTTTGATGACATTTAGCCTCTCAGACCCATTTGAGCCACGGACCACCGTTTGATGACATTTAGCCTCTCAGACCCATTTGAGCCACGGACCACCGTTTGATGACATTTAGCCTCTCAGACCCATTTGAGCCACGGACCACCGTTTGATGACATTTAGCCTCTCAGACCCATTGGAGCCACGGACCACCGTTTGATGACATTTAGCCTCTCAGACCCATTTGAGCCACGGACCACCGTTTGATGACATTTAGCCTCTCAGACCCATTTGAGCCACGGCAGGGCCGGTTCTAGGCATAAGCAATATAAGCGGTCGCTTGGGGCCACAACCACTGAGGGGGCCACATCGCAACATATAAATGTATTTGAAATTCAATAAAAATGTTAATTTTCAGGATTCCAATTCAGAAATACCCGTAGCTAAAAAATTATTCAGGATTCAAATTAAAAAGTGAGCAAAAAATAGCAGATCTACGAGCTCACGTCTCAGTTTGAGCTTGTAGATCAGCTTTTTTTTTTACTATATGCATTGTGGCCCTCTGGAGTGAGTGTGGACTCACTCAATTAGTACATCTTTAAATGTTATGATGAATTGAAAATGGAGGACCCTGATGTAAACAAGTCTTAGTGCTTTTTCCTACTTCTATCTCCAAGTATCAGCTATAGTGTTTGTACTGATCTGTGTTTCCTAGTTCTGATTGATTGATTGATTGATTGATTGAAGTGAACAGTTTGCAGAATTACAGTACATTTCAAGCACAAACTCAATACAAAGACTGTTAACTGTGAGTGGACGACACCATACAGGATTCTGAAAGGATTCTGTTGGACAAGATAAATGAGTACATTGACTCCACCGACAATCAGTTTGGATTCAAACCCAAGCATGGCACTGATCTGTGTATATATGCTTTGAAGGAAATGGTAAACAAATATAGAGGGCAGAACTCAACAGTCCTTATGTCTTTTATTGATGCGTCGAGAGCCTTTGATCGTATCAATCATAGAAAGCTTTTTATTAAACTAAGCCTAAGAGGGGTGCCTGGGGGCATAGTTAGGATCTTGGCCTATTGGTATGCCAACCAAACCATGAGAGTCAAGTGGGGCAATAGTGAATCAGGCCCATTTGGGGTCACCAATGGGGTCAGACAGGGAGAAATGTTGTCGCCTATTCTTTTTGAGTGGTGTAAACCACTCCAACAACTGGCTTTGTTAGTTTACGTGTCCACGTGTTTGTTCGTACCAAAAAAATGAGCATGGTTGCTATGGTCACTCAGTTCACACGGGTGTGATTTCATTACGTCAGACATTACGTCAGACCACAGCTGATCAGGCTATATAATACCTTACACCACTCAGTTCACACGGGTGTGATTTTTAATTTATATATGGATGATCTGTCGAAACAGTTGAATGCTTGTAACACTGGTTGTATGCTGGGTAATGATCTTGTCAATCATTTGATGTATGCAGATGATTTAGTCATACTGAGCCCAAGTAGCGCTGGACTACAGCAGCTGCTCGACATATGTACTGAGTATGGCATTGAAAATGATATCAAATATAATGCCAGTAAGAGTGTTGTTCTTATTTGTAGAACAAAAGAGGACAAAAGTCAAACATTTCCTGATTTTAAACTATCTCTTAACACTCTCAGTGTCTGTAGTAAAGTCAAATATCTTGGACATTTTATTACAGAACAGTTGACAGATGATGATGATATACACATACAGTGTCGTAGGATGTATGCACAGGCGAACACCCTCGCACGCAAGTTCAGTATGTGTTCAGAAGCAGTTAAGATTACTCTATTTAGAGCTTACTGTACACCACTCTACACTGCCCACTTGTGGTCAAGCTACAAAAAAGCAAGTATTCAGAAACTTCAAGTAGATATAATGATGCCATGAGAATTTTACTCAAAAAGCCTAGATGGTGCAGTGCAAGTGAGATGTTTGTGGCTGCAAGAGTCAATACTTTTCAAGCTGTTCTCCGGAACTTAATGCATAGATTCATGTGTCGCTTGGATGAGTCTGTGAATAGCATAATCGTCAGTATAAATAACCCTGTCAAAAGTTGCACTAGATACTCCTCTAGCCTTAGAAAACATTGGCTTAAAATCCTTTATTTATAACTGTCACAGATGCCTGTCTAACATGTACATTTGGACTGTTTTTTTTATTTATTTTTTATTGGATGTATATTGTATTTTGTGTTTTGTATGTTTCTCTATGGACCCTGAGTCTGCAATAAAGTCATTCATTCATTCATTCATTCATTAATTCATTCATAAAGCATTACACTTTTTTACAAGAGGGTCCACCTTGTTCAATTCATCAAAACATTTAGAGACGTACAAATAGACACTTCTATATAGTCAAAGAACAGAACAGGAATTCATCATAGAGGAGGTAAAAGGGGGGCCAGTTTCGAATTGCAGCCGTCCGTAGGTGCTCTTTGAGGGCAGTTTTGAAGGAGTCAAGGGATTCACATATGTCTTAATGACTGTTGGTAGGGCGTTCCACATTTTGGTGGCATAGGAGCGAAAATAATTTAGTCCCTTGTTTGTGCCAAATCTGCAGGTTGCACATGGTGTGTTGCACTCCCTCTGGTGTTGTGGGTGTGGACAAGTATCAGCTATAGTGTTTGTACTGATCTGTGTTTTCGTCTATAGTGTTTGTACTGATCTGTGTTTTCGTCTAGTGTTTGTATTGATCTGTGTTTTCGTCTATAGTGTTTGTACTGATCTGTGTTTCCTAGTTCTATCCCCAAGTATCAGCTATAGTGGTTGTACTGATCTGTGTTTCCTAGTTCTATCCCCAAGTAGCCTATAGCTATAGTGTTTGTACTGATCTGTGTTTTCGTCTATAGTGTTTGTATTGATCTGTGTTTCCTAGTTCTATCCCCAAGTACAGCTATAGTGTTTGTATTGATCTGTGTTTTCTAGTTCTATCCCCAAGTATCAGCTATAGTGTTTGTACTGATCTGTGTTTCCTAGTTCTATCCCCAAGTATCAGCTATAGTGTTTGTATTGATCTGTGTTTCCTAGTTCTATCCCCAAGTATCAGCTATAGTGTTTGTATTGATCTGTGTTTCCTAGTTCTATCCCCAAGTATCAGCTATAGTGTTTGTATTGATCTGTGTTTTCGTCTATAGTGTTTGTATTGATCTGTGTTTTCGTATGAAATGTCCCCTGCATTCCACACACTGGGAATAGAACCCTCAATCAATTCGTGTGCTGAACAGCAGGCGTCGCTGTTTGACCACGCAGCGCGGTCACCCGAAGCAGGAACGAACGACTCCCATTGAAGTTCCAACGAAGTTTCACTCACTTAACTTTACCTGTTTCGTGCGTGTGTGTGCGTGTGACTGCATGGCGACACACTGTAGAGACTGCAGTCTGTCGGTCTGTCGGCTCATTCCGGACACCATTTACACGTTCTATAATTTGAATTTCAATGTAATTGAATTAGTTTAATTCGAGCGGCTCTCGTCGTAGTGAATTTAAATGAAATCACGCGGTGTCTCCAAACTCTCCATGCTGTCGCACTGTGAGGTAGTTTTAGTCTAAATTAAAAGCTGTCTAGTATAAATTAACTAGTCTATACTGTCTCCACATGCTGTCACAGTGTGAGCTAGATTCATCTAAACAGCTTATAGTTAATTTAAATGAAATGCGGTGTTTCCATGCTGTCAAACTGGGATGTTGTTTGTCTCTGGCAGCCTACCTCTCCTAACCTGACTCCGCCAGAGTAAGCGCTTTTCACACTACACCACTAGAGGGCACTCTTAGTTTAGGGAGCTCAACATTTCAGCTCCAAGGAATAATTCACTACAAAATGGTCAGCTCATTAATATTTTGTAAAATAATTGTTTTATTAGGACAATAAAGGATATATTTTGAATTACAATTTACAATTTAGGCATTTAGCAGACGCTCTTAATCCAGAGCGATTTACATTAAGCAATAACAAAAGCATGGCATACATCACATATATAAAAAGTAGTTATCATGAATCATGCGTAAACTAAGAACGTAACAGTGGAGTATCTATGTTAACTATACATACTATACTATATAATATATTATACATGTGTACTATAAAGTGCTATGACTACATAAAGTGCAATTCTAGAGCTGTCTACGTAACAAGCTATAAGTCTGTTTAAAATACTATCTAAGTCTACATAATGTGCTATCTAAGGGGCTAGGCTATGGCAAGTGCTACGGGCCATGGTGGAGTCTGAAGAGGTGGGTTTTCAGACTACGGCGGAAGATTGGGAGTGAGGCTGCAGTTCTGACTGTGATGGGAAGTGCATTCCATAGTTTTGGAGCCAGAAGGGAGAAGAGTTTGGTACGTGTGGAGCGTTGTCCCGGCGTTTTTAGTGAAGGTACCTCCAGCTTCCCTGCGTTGGCTGATCTGAGTGCGCGGGAGGGTTTGTAGGGTACGAATGAAACCAATTTTATTATTTACCTAAATTAAATTATTAAGCTAAATTACCTAAATAAGAAGTTCAACTTGTAAATGGTTTTGCTTGTGTTCTGGTGGTTTAATTAATGGAACAATGTGCTGACACTTGACAGGATTACCCTTTTCTAGCCTGAAAACACACAAAATCACCTGTTTTATGTTGCTGTTGGGCTGAAATCTATTTTTTTTAATGAATGAATGCTATAGTGTATAATCACTTAATGCGGTCCACGCGTTGCACTGCGACGCGTATTGAGCTTGTACGTAGATCGGCTATTTTTTGCTACGGCGTTAGGCTATAATATGCAATGTGATTGTGAGTGTGGAAATATAGTGGCAAAGCAAAGGAAGCAAAGTTACTATATTTACCCAGGGTAACTGGACTATAGCCTGGTTAATAAACCAGACCGAATCAGCCGTTGGCAAAAAAAAGTTGCCTACCAGCGGATTACGGTCTGGCGAGGCTCAGTAGCACGCCTCTTTCCTACAGCAGAGAACAGGTCGGACCAATCGGGACACGGTATGCAATATAGGCGGGCTTTGGTACAGTGACGTTCAATGCTTGAGACCTTTGACTGACAGTAGCTCTGACCAATTGCGTCAAAGAGAAAATGTTCCCCGGGAAATGAAATCCAAGTGGAGCCAGCCCAGACTGATATACCGCGACAGTGTTGTGTGATATTAGTCTGGCTTATTAGCCAGGCTAACTGGACTAAGCATCAGATACTTGTTTACAGCCAGGCCCTGCTCATAGAACATTTCATGGTAGTGGTTCAATGCCTTGCTCAAGGGCACTTCAGCGGTGGTCATTTTAACGTGCCGGTCCGGGGATACGAACTGGCGACCTTCCGGTATCAAGACCGCTCCGCAAACCGTTCGGCCACCGCTGCCTCTCCATCGTCAAAGTTGCCCGTCTCTGCTGTAGTGTATAGTTCATTATATCATTCTCACGGAAAAGTAGCAAACATAACAGATCTACAAGCATGTAGCGGACCCAGTTGGACATGAAAAGGTTGAAGACTGACTGAGCTGATAAGTCTTTATTGATAACCGCAAACTGTAAAAGAAAAGGCATAAAATACATAAAAATCAATGATCATATAGACAATAATCCATAAACGTCATCAGAATCTCAAAATGGAACCATACAGTAGGTATAATGCAGTTTCCCATGAAACCCAATAACCCATCACCAATAAAAAATATACACCTTATTAGAAAATACCTGAAAAAGGTTTACCAACCCTCATAATAAGATCACTGTAAGAGCCATTTGAGCCTCCTTATCATCTCTGTGATGTCACTACAGGCCAATGCCAGTTTATCAATCAAGGCCTAGGTTGCCATACTTACAGGGAGGGTATTTAACCCTGTCCCTAATGAATTGCAGGTGTTGCTGATAGGAGGCAAACTGTTTTCTGACTGTGCAGACAGGGACTGTTGCATTCACCACGTTTGACTGTTTGTTATTTATGTTATTTGCATTCAAAGTATAGGATTTTGTAAGGTAAATAAATATAATTGAATATCCACTCAACGAACATTCTGGACCTCAGTTCTTCACAGCACACGTCTAAACTGCATCCTCAACCGTCGGCAGCCAGTAGCACCTAATATAGGGATTTAGGCGCTACAATCACATTCAACACAGTAAGATCAAAATGGTCTCAATGTTGTGAGCTTGTAGACCGACCTTTTTAAAAAAACGTTTTAAAATGGTTTAGCTTTAAACATATGCCCAGAATTGTTGAAAGTGGTTAAGCGTGTCAGTGGGTTTTATATTGAAGTGGTTAAGCGTGTCAGTGGGTTTTATATTGAAGTGGTTAAGCGTGTCAGTGGGTTTTATATTGAAGTGGTTAAGCGTGTCAGTGGGTTTTATATTGAAGTGGTTAAGCGTGTCAGTGGGTTTTATATTGAAGTGGTTAAGCGTGTCAGTGGGTTTTATATTGAAGTGGTTAAGCGTGTCAGTGGGTTTTATATTGAAGTGGTTAAGCGTGTCAGTGGGTTTTATATTGAATATTGAAGACTACAAAATATTACATTTTATCCACTGGAACACATGGGTTCCTTATTCCATGTTGTTACCAAAAGTAATAGGTTTGGACATTAAAGGAGCATTCAGTGATTTGGGTGATTTGGAGAAAAAAAAAGGTCCACCCGGTAACAAGTTGTGCACATGCACGCGCTCTACAGTGGGGGAAGTACAACAGACCAACAGCACGTGCACCAATGCCCGCCCCACTCGATCATGATTGGAGGAAGGCCCCTCTCATCCTGATTGGATGAAGGCTTTGCCACCCAAAGCCCAAACCGAAACTAGGGTTTTTTGACCCCAGGGGCTCACTGGGGACAGGGAGGAACTCCTTATATGGTCAGCACACTTTATAGTAGGGAGGATTATCCAAAAAATAAGAAAAAATAAGTGATATTTGAATTAAGTGAAATCACTGAATATACCTTTAAGGTTTCCCACCCGACAAGAAGGAGAAGATGACTTTATTTCCAATGTACACACAAGGCATTTGAAATGTGGCTTTTAGTATATCCCTTAGTTACTGTACCCATAGGACACCGCAGGGTCCTCTGCAGGGTCCTCTGCAGTGCAGCAATTGATCATATGAATTCATCTCTTGCCTTATGACTTACTTCCCCAGTCCAGAGCTTTCATAAACTCCTCTTCTGTGAAGGAGAGCATCTTGGCAGCTTCAAAATGCATCTGTTCAGATTTAGAAAAGAAGATAAAAAAAGATTATCATTTAAAAGGCCATTTTGTAAAGAGACACCGACTATCATTATGCACAGAGACATTGGACATCGCAAGAGAGAGCTTAGTGGAAACGAGGCATGAATCATGCTTTAGAAACATACTTTTTGTCTTTTGAGGACATCGATCAACTTGAGCTGTTTCTTAAACCCCAGGATGAGCTCTGCTTTCTGCTTTTTGAGCATTTTGTTTTCAGCCAGGAGGTTTTCTTTGTTCAGACTCTCCTGATGTTCCTGGTCCTTGTTGAGCAGAAAACACATTCAGGTTAGTACTATAGTTCAAATCACTTATCATCTAAAATCTGCATTTACAAATCTGACCTTTGATTCACATTTTCACCGTTATGGCAATTCTCAAAACATGAAACCACTTAGCCCCCGGGGCTCTATACTAGGTCTGCTAGTATTTCCACCTCTACGCCAACTATCTTTGCCAGAAATAGCACAGCCGAAAGCCATACAACAGCTTGTAGTCCAAAATGTTGTATCAAACCATGTGACTTCCATTGGAAATGCATTGGGGCGGCCATGACACTTACATCTAGCATGCATCAATGTTGTATGCTAGATCGAAAGGTGTGAGTGAGGCCTTAGGCTCACAACATACCGCCGCAATCTGCTATTTTTGCCTATTCTTTGCCTCAGAATAGGGTTCATGTGGTTATTATTCATGAATGAACCATTCAGAATTGAATTTACCAGAGAGTGAACATTGGAACCAAGTGTCCCTTGTACCCCACGTTGAGAAGCAGTGAATTGGACTACCTTGTTCTTGAGTGTCATGTTGTTGAGTTGAGTCTTGTGTCTCTCTATGTCCTCCAGGGCCCTGTTCAGACGCACTTCAACTGTACTCTGGCTGCCTGCAGCTTGTTTCTGGGATTTATTTAAAGCTTCGATCTCCTACAAACAACAAAACAAACACGACTTATTCACAGTTAAATAATGTTTCTTTGGCATAATTTTAAACGAAGCCATATGACAAATGGAACAAATGGTTATATACTCTTTAGAAGTGTCCTTGACGCTTGTACAGTGCATGTGTCTCTGACAGTAATGTAGTCCCGCCCCCTACCATGGCCCAGGAAATGAATCCCAATGCATTTTTCCCATAGACATTTCAAAAAGTATTTATTTAAAGACGGTTACGCCGCGGACAAAGCCAACTCGAGTCGTGACAACTCATGACAACAAACAATATTTTGGACCAAACAAATAATTACAGAGAAGAAAAACAACAAAAAAAGTGTTGTAACCTGCCGTTTTTTTCTTCTTTCTAATTATTTGTTCGGCCCAAAAAAATGTTTTTGTTGTCATGATTTGTCACGACTCGAGTTGGCTTTGTCCGCGGCGTAAACGTCTTTAAATAAATACTTTCTGAAAATGAATGGAGAATCATTTCCTGGGCCATGGTAGGGGGCGGGACTGCGACGCTCTATACAAACCTTCTGTAAGGCAGCGACTTGCATTTGGAGAGCATCACATCTTCTAGAAGAGTCTTCTGCTAACGCTCTGTGCTTCTCTATTTGTGTCTGCTGAATGTTTGAGTTCTTCTGGAGTCGTGCTCCATCCCCTTCCAGTTCCTTGATCTTTGTGCCAAGCTTGAAATTCTCCTCATCCTACAACAGAAAACTCTGTAATTACTACATTATCACTACAATCAGTAACTCATAGACAGTGTTGGGTATATTACTTTATATTTGGAATATATTTCTTATTACTTATTACCTTAATTTGTCAAGTAATACATTGTATTACATATTACTGTCTGAGCAAGAGTAATATATTAATATTACTATTACATATTACTTTTTTTAAATGCTCAAATCGAACAATTAAATATTTAGTATAATTATAAATTATACATTACGTAGACCAGTGGCGTATCTACAATAAGGCGAGGCCAAACGGCCGCCTAGCCAAATCCATTTGAAAACACGACTGAGAAAAAAAGAGGACAAACACCAGACCTGAGAACTATTAGTGGGGAGCGGAAATACGTAATTCTTTAACTTCTGCAGTTGTCACATAATGTCACAAGACAGAGCCACGGGCAACGAGACAGACAGACAGAAAGTAATACAGAAAGTAATGCAGTAATACAGAAAGATTTTTAGAATATATTACAATTTTTTTGTTAAGTAATGTATTATATTACAAGTTACCGTATTCCGGTAATATATTACGTAATATATTAAGTTACGTAGTGTTAGTTACCCAACACTGCTCATAGAGAAGGCCGTATAACAAGTGAACTTGGAGGTTATGAAACAAACAAACACAATTGGCCCTGGAACATTATAAAATTGAAGATGATAAACAATCTTTATGGAATTCTCTCTCCTGATTGGATTAAACTTGTGCCCCGTCCTGAAAATGGATTTCCTGTTTAAGAGCTGGAGAGATGGCAAGACCCCTGTTACTGAACAAGCACTCTTTTTACAGCAACGATTACTATCAGCATAGTTAGAACAAATAAAACATAACACTTAACCTAACACCCCCTTTAAGGCCTTGCCATGGGAGCTATAAAAACCCCTGGCAGGTAGGCTACAACCAGTATACTGTGTGTGTGTGTGTGTGTGTACACAGTATACACATACACACACACATACCAGTATACTGTGTGTGTACACACATAGATAGTTAGAATACTTTATTGGCAGTTTAAGAAAATTACAGAAAATGACATCATTTTAAAAAACGCCAAATGGACTTAGACACAAAAAAAGCCTTTGCTTGTTTCCATTGTGGTCCACTTTGTAACATGAAACTATACACAAACATACTGTACAAACAAAACAACCATGGAACATATAATAAATAATCCTTATATATAAGGCTGGGAGCTATATACATAGGACCCTGAGAGAATAGTCCAGGGCATGGGAGATGGGCTATCCAGGGTCGGAAGCTAACTATGACCAGTTAGTGTGTAGATGGAGCCATGATTTCAGGTCTTTCCTAAATCTTGCAATAGAATTTAGGGATTTCAGGGCTGGAGGGAGTGCATTCCACAGAGTAGTGGCTGCGTAGTAAAAAGCATTTTTTCCCTTGAGTGTCCTGAATACACATACAGTATACACACATACACACACATACTGTACCAGTATACTGTGTGTGTGTGTGTGTGTGTGTGTGTGTGTGTGTGTGTGTGTGTGTGTGTGTGTGTGTACACACACACACACACACACAGTATACACTCACACATACACACACACATACTGTACCATACAGTAAACCTATGGAGACCATAGTGGCAGGTACAGTATGGTTCTGCCTGACAAGGACACCACTGCCTGCTGTCCCTCTGCTCTGACATTTAACTATACTTAAACCATACATACGGTAGTTGACTGGTATATGATCTGCATGTTTACACTACCTTTCTATGACATTCATGAGATAACTGGTTGAATTCCTCATGCATAATGTGCAGTCTGGCCTTCAGGACACGTATCTGAGCATCTGAAAAAACACCACAATAAACAATATGAAAGCAAGAATAGTAGGGGTGTGACATTCAGCAACCCGTCTGGCCGGCTATCGGGACACACCCGATCACACCCCACTTTTGTCTCCACCAGGCCGAAGGCATGGGGAGAGAGTATGTTTTGCACTCCGTGTGTGTGTGTGTGTGTGTGTGTGTGTGTGTGTGTGTGTGTGTGTGTGTGTGTGTGTGTGTGTGTGTGTGTGCGCACGCACGTGTGTGTGTGTGTGTCCGTCCGTTACCAGCTGTAACAAAAAGATTAGTTGTGTGTGTGTGTGTGTGTGTGTGTGTGTGTGTGTGTGTGTGTGTGTGTGTGTGTGTGTGTGTGTGTGTGTGTGTGTGTGTGGACTTTTGCAAAACACATTTTTGGAACAAAATGCCTCAAATCATCCAATTGCCAGAAATGGCACCCACATTGGCCTATTATAGCGCCACCAGGAGGCCACAACCTGACCTGCCCTGGTGGAGACCTGTCCCCCGAGGGGCACTTTATCTAGTTTTACATGATTTAATATGGACGTAAAGTAAATAATAATAATATAATAAAATAAAACTATCAGAATGTATTTTCTAAATATATATAAATGTATATACAATAAACCTGATGCTATGGTGTCTCCCTCCACATCATTCAGTTTCTCATCCATGCTTTGTATAGAATCATCTATGTCTGCAGTATTGTCCCCATCATCAGCACCAACTGAGTTGAGTGTTCTGAAATAAGGCAAACAATTACAGGCCATACAAAATGTGTACACAGTAAAAGAAAAACATCAGTGTTAATTACCGTAAATCTGACTGATAGTATATTACAAATGTAACCAAATGTTACTTTTGTATACTATTACACTATTTCCCTACTATTACTACTTTTTATTGCAGGATCTGTCTTGAAGAGATTACAAATTGTTAGATTAACATTCCTGTTCTTACATTACTAATCTTTTTGTGTTACACACAATAAACACAATAATTTGCAATGAATAATACAAAATGTATAGATTACATTGATTGTTAAATTTATCCTACAACACCATTCTTATGTTGACTTTTTTTTAGTTCTTGACATTCATTAAATATGACTCACGCTGTCTTGTTGGAAACACGTTGTGCTTTTCTTTCATAACCAGAATGCGTGTCATTAGATACTGGGGTGGATGTGAGCCTTCTGTTGCGTACCACCTGATGGCAAAGTGAAACAGAAATTGGCAGATTACATAATAAGTTATAACTAGTATAATAATGTCTCCTAAATTCATATTTGCAGTGAAAAAAAGGGAAAGAAATTCACTTAAAATCATACTTTAAACATTATATTCTCATACCTTTGTACCGGCTGACTGCACTGCATGTTGTTGAGGCCTAGGAACAGAGCAATTATTGTAAATGGATTGTGTTACAGTGTTATTTGTATTATTGTTATCAATGTGTCCTAAGCCCATACCTGGAGTCTTCATTCTCGTCTTCAGTGGCAGTAATAAGAAAGGAAGATAACGGTTTTGACAAAGCGTCGTTTTGCTCTCTCTGAAATCCAGCAAACACATTTCTTAAGCCTTATTGTACTTAGTTGTGCATTGATATCGCACACCAAAATAGCCGATCTACAAGCTCACAAAACATCACCGTGTGATGCAGCGTTATGGGCTTGTAGATCTGGTATTTGTTCTGTGCCACTGTTTGTGTCACTCTGTTTGAGATGCTGACTAGAAATCCCTCAAAAAACTTTAGTCATTACACTAAAATGTACTTTATTATTCCAAATATAAGTCATTTGAATGTAAATTGCTTACCATAACTTGTTCTGCTTGTCTTACGAGATCAGCTGTTTTGGCCTCCAGCTCTGCATTTAGACGTCTGATGAAGATGACATGAAGACACAAGTTATGTCTAATACAGATATTTTTAAAGATATTTTTGGGGTCTTTTTCTTATTTCTTTTTATTGATAGATTTACAGTAGACAAACAGGGAGAGGTGGGGGGGGGGGGGGGGGGGGGGGGTTAACAGCCTGATTTATCAACATATACCATATTCCTACCTATTGGCATACAGAAATTGAAAAGCACTGGTTTAGACATGCTAGATTTGATGTTTACCCAGTATTCAAGTTCATTTGTACTACTTCATCATTTTGGCATTGGTTTTTCCAACTTGAACATTTACCTTGTTATTTGTTGACTACGGATTTACCCTGATCTTTACTCTGATTTACCCTGATCTTTACACTTTGTAATTCACTTATTGTATCGTTGCTGTCGGGCAGAAATCTCGTATCTCCATATTTTAACATTTTATGTTTTTCGTAAATCAATGCCCTACTTGATCATACTACACTACAGCTTCACACAAAAGCATCAAAAGTAGCAGATCTATCTACAAGCTTGAAACGCGATGTGAAGCAACAGGTCTCGGACTTGTAGATCTGCTACTTTTGCTAATTTTGAATTTGAATCCTGAAAGGAAAGGAAAGTGGACACATGAAGTTTCCACCTGACATAGACGATATATACAAAATGAGGGTTTGTACAGGTGTTCTTACATATACTCCTCCTCCTTAGCAAGAAGATCTACACTGGTCTTCTTTGGGGGATTCCCCATGGGTCTCAGCTCTACACTGGTCTTCTTTGGGGGATTTCCCATGGGTCTCAGCTCTGGAACCTTTGACCTCTCAGTCTTCCAATCCATGTCTTTGGATGGTACGGTTCTTCTTGGCTAATCAACAACAAAAACAATCAGTAACAAAACACATTTACATGAGTCAATCTTTGGGGTATCTGTACTTTAAGCGAGTATTTGTATGTTTAGATAATTATGACTGTTACTCATAAATTAACCACTTAAGCCCTATTTCAAATGTAGTTGTCTCCACCAGGCCGAAGGCATGGGGAGAGAGTATGTTTTGCACTCCGTCCGTCCGTCCGTCCGTCCGTCCGTCCGTCCGTGTGTCCGTCCGTCTGTGAACAGCTAATCTCCGGCACCGTTAACCCGGTCGATGCCAAATTTTGCACACACACTCCCTGGATGCCAACGATGAACCTCTGCCCCAAAAATTCCAGAACGGCCTGTTATAGCGCCACCAGGAGGCCGCTTTGTGCAAAACAAGTTTTTGGACAGTACACCTACATATTTTGTCCAAACATCACGCAAATTGGTACACAGTCTCTCTAGAGCCATTCAACGAAACGGGTCTTTCAGATTTCTCAGACTCCATCCTGATAGGCTAAGATTGGCTTCCAAAGTTTGCAGGAGTGCTCGGTTTCAAACAAAATGCTGCAAATCATGAACACATCATGTGATTTCCGTGAAATTGTGCACGCACATTCCCACTAGGCAGAGGAAGAAATGCCCCATGAACATTTTCAACTCAGCCTCATGGTGGCGCTACAACTGGCCGAAAAGTGTTTTTACCTCTAACTGCACGGATCTGTGAATAACTTTGTATGCCAACTCCCTAGAGGCCAAGGAAAAACCTTTGCCTGGAATGTTTCACATCTGCTCTTTATAGCGCCACCAGGAGGCCGACATATGTAAAACACATTTTCTAATATTACTCCTTCAGATTGTATCCAAATTTCACACAAATCGGTACACATGCTCTCCATAGTCATGTGATCAAGACGGGTTTGTTTGATTTCTCATAATCCACCCTCATTGGCTACGATTGGCTCCTAGACTTTTCAGCAGTAGCCCGCTTTGTACCCGTTTTGTACAAATCGCCACAACTACTCAACGCAGCGTCCGATTGTGGTGAAACTGTGCATCCATATTCCCACTAGGCTTTGGAAGAAATGCCACTTGACCGTTTTCAAATCAGCCTCATGGTGGCGCTACAACAGGCCAAGCCGCGACACACACACACACACACACACACACACACAACACACACACACGTTTATATTGCTCCTAAACATTTTGCCAAACATCACACACACACACTCCTATCCTCCTGGTGGAGACCTGTGCCCAGAAGGGCACTTTTTCTAGTTATGACTGTTACTCATAAATTAACCACTTAAGCCCTATTTCAAATGTAGTTGTCTCCACCAGGCCGAAGGCATGGGGAGAGAGTATGTTTTGCACTCCGTCCGTCCGTCCGTCCGTCCGTCCGTCCGTCCGTGTGTCCGTCCGTCTGTGAACAGCTAATCTCCGGCACCGTTAACCCGGTCGATGCCAAATTTTGCACACACACTCCCTGGATGCCAAAGATGAACCTCTGCCCCAAAAATTCCAGAACGGCCTGTTATAGCGCCACCAGGAGGCCGCTTTGTGCAAAACAAGTTTTTGGACAGTACACCTACAGATTTTGTCCAAACATCATGCAAATTGGTACACAGTCTCTCTAGAGCCATTCAACGAAACGGGTCTTTCAGATTTCTCAGACTCCATCCTGATTGGCTAAGATTGGCTTCCAAAGTTCGCAGGAGTGCTCAGTTTCAAACAAAATGCTGCAAATCGTGTGATTTCTGTGAAATTGTGCAGGCACATTCCCACTAGGCCGAGGAAGAAATGCCACATGAACATTTTCAACTCAGCCTCATGGTGGCGCTATAACTGGCCGAAAAGTGTTTTTACCTCTAACTGCATGGATCTGTGGATAACTTTGTATGCCAACTCCCTAGAGGCCAAGGAAAAACCTTTGCCTGGAATTTTTCACATCTGCTCTTTATAGCGCCACCAGGAGGCCGACACATTTTCTAATATTACTCCTTCAGATTGTATCCAAATGTCACGCAAATCGGTACACATGCTCTCCATAGTCATGTGATCAAGACGGGTTTGTTTGATTTCTCATAATCCACCCTCATTGGCTACAATTGGCTTCTAAACTTTTCAGGAGTAGCCCGCTTTGTACCCGTTTTGTACAAATCGCCACAACTACTCAACGCAGCGGCCGATTGTGGTGAAACTGTCTCCCAACCCTTAACGCACCTCAGACCAATGCTCCTTCGAACCAATGATATGTCGAACCAAAGACACGTCGAAATTTTGCACCTTAATCCTATCGATTTCACCCACTTTTGTACTTCTGTAAACCTGTAATGTGACAATAAAGCAGATTCTGATTCTATTTACTGTCTGGACTGTACCTCAACAGAACACCATGTTTAATGTAGTTTACATACAGTAGGCGGCCTACCTCTCAGATGTATAACTACACCTGTATCGTGTATTAGTCTAGTAGCCAAAAAGTGAACCCGGACATGTTGAGTACACCAACGTTTTATGTTAGAAATGTTGAGTATGGGTCCCCAGCATGTAGAAACTGCCGGATGCTAACTTGCATATGTTGAGCAATTTTCATAATTGGCAAAATATGTGACCATACTATTAACAACCTATAGAAGGCAAAATATTCTAATTTTTTCATCATGCTTTATCTAGCATGTGACATGTCAAACTAGGGGGTTTTCATGATGCTGAATCCATTCCAAGCATTAGTTTTGCAAAAAAAAACACTCATTGGGCTTAAAACAGCCATGCCCACTTGTGCTGACATCATCACATTTGTGATGACGGCATTGGCCGTTTTTAGCCCAATGACTATTTTTTTGCAAAATGTATGTTTGACATGTCACATGCTACATAAAGCATGTTGAAATTTTTATTATGAAAATTGCTCAACATATGCAAGTTAGCATCCGGCAGTTTCTACATGCTGGGGATCCATACTAAACATTTCTAACATAAAACCTTGGTGTACTCAACATGTCCGGGTTCACAATGGGGCTCTATGGGCTGGCAGCGGTGGCTTCTTGAATTCTTGAGCTTAGCCCAGATACCCTGGGTAAATATAGTAACTTTGCTTTGGCTACTAGACTATATTTGAGTGTGACTACCACGATTTTCTCTCAGTTACATCTCAAGGTGTTGCATAAATAAACAAACTATACAAGGATAGGATAGGGAGAGGAAATGTCATAATATAATGATTGTATACCTTCATAACGCGAGACAGGGTCCTTTTCTCAGCAGTTGCTTCAGCAGCCATTGTTGTTGTGGTGGTTGCATAGCAACCTGACCTATATTATTGTGAATGGTGACTGGTAGGCAGGACCAAAGCTAAAGGCGAACACAACACAACACATCATGCTGCCCTCTAGGGGTTGATGTCTAACTTCATTTCTCCATTTGTTTCATTTCTAAACATGTTAAAAGAAATCCCAAATAATAATACAAAAAACATTCTGAAACATTAACAATAAATAACATTTATTATAATATAACATTGACATTTGAATAATTTATCTTCACCATTTGTGAATTTTGTGAAATAGGGCTTATAAGTGTTTAATTCATGTATTTTTGAAAAATGTGGGTCCCGGGGAGAGATTATAAATTATGTACATGGGCTATATGCCATGGAGAGGCATTTAAAGTCATAATATATGGCAATTTAAAATTATTAAAATAATAAATAGGCCTAATAATAATTCAATTGATTAAAAACATGAGAATAAATGTCAACGTGCGGCTATAGCCTATAGACTATAAAGAATAGTAACGAACCCGGTGGTGATAAGTAACGTGTGTGTGTGTGTGTGTGTGTGTGTGTGTGTGTGTGTGTGTGTGTGTGTGTGTGTGTGTGCGCGTGTGTGTGTGTGAGAGAGAGAGGAGGCGGTTGGGGGTCGCGTCGCCGCGTGAATGCGCTTGCGTGCATTACAACTACATACAACTGTAGTGGTAGCGTCACACACACACACGCATGCAACGAGAAAATCCCATGCACAAACGAGGACACGGCCGGGCGGCGAACAGAAACGGATTGCGGGACCCTGCATGATTTCTAACCCTGGATGTGTTCATTTCTCATCATTTATAAACGCATGTTGTGTCGACTGGAATAAATAATAATGAGCAGTAAATCAATGGAGAAACAACGGGGAATTACGACCGTTATAACGGCTATGGGACCAGCTAGTCGTCACGTTATCGTGCAGCAGGGATCTGCGGCTCATGTTGTTGTTTGACCCCGATTTCCAAACACCACCCTTCTTCCTCACACCGCGAGGTAGAGGAGGAGGAGGAGGATGATGATGATGATGGTGGCTAGTAGTGAGGAGGAGGAGGATCAACAACAACCGTCTACTAAGTTGGAGTGTGGTGGTGCAGGAGGAGGAGGAGGAGGCATGGTGCCTGGGCTGCACGGCGCCGAGGCCAGCGCTCTGCAGCTCAAAATAAAGAACTCTATCTGGTGAGTAGAGAGAGAGACTGATTGATTGATTGATTGATCGATTGAAATATTTATTAACAGCTTGCAGAATTACAGTACATTTCAAGCACAAACTCAATACAAAGACTGTTAACTGTGAGTGGACGACCCCAATTAAGCATTACACTTGTTTACAAGAGGCTCCACCATGTTCAATTCATCAAAACATTTAGAGACGTACATAGACACTTCTATATATAGTCAAAGAACAGAACAGGAATTCATCATAAAGGAGGTAAAAAGGGAAAAGAAACATATACAGTGAGGGGAAAAAACAGAGAGAGTTCTCCTATACCTAGCCAAAGGTTTTAGACTCGTGTATTTTTGATCGATTTCTGACATTGAAAATGTCAGATTCAAAATGTCAGAATCGATCAAATATATCTACGAGATGTATCTAAATCTTATAGGCTATTAGCTCTGGTCCATAGCCTTCTACTGCTTCTACGATTCGTAGAAGCAGAAGCAGTAGAAGGCTATGGACCAGAGCTAATAGGCTATAAGAGTTCGAGTGGTGGTTCTACAGTGTATAGGCTACTAACACCACAGTGGCGTGGTTCTTCTACAAACGTGTTATTTTATACGTATACCGTATATATACAAATGGAACCAAATGGACCCGGCCGTGAGGAGGTCCATTTGGTTCAGTTATAAGACGGACCTGTATCGCTGCTGCTACTAGGCTACTATAGGCTACTACAGCAGCATGCTTCTAAGCTACACGGCGTGGTTCTATATATTAATAACCCGTGTTGCCATGGTTTTACAGTAATAATTAGGCTGGTAGCCTACTGTACAGTGTAACACCTGCGGCTGCATGTTACTGTATAACTGTACAGTGTACTACATAACATAGTAACATAATAACATGCAGCTGAGCCGCAGGTTCATGCTAAAAGGGCCATGCTTTGCACGCGCTGGTATGTCAGCTTGTTTGCTGCTGTCACTGCGTCCCCGCCCCACGATAGAGCTCACACACACACACACACACACTGCGCGTGTGGGTGTGCGTCTATATAATAATAAACGCCCCTTGCCTTGTTAATGTATTTCACTTGAATTTAGTAGCCTACAATACAAATATGTTTCTCGTGTACCATTATGGTTTTTAGGTCCTTGAGGGGGGGGTCCGGGCCTCCAGGGGTTCCCCGGCTAAATTGGTCCATTTGGTTCCATGGGGGTCTGTCTGTGGCCCAATCATACCAAACTGGGGGGGTCCTTGTAATTAAAACTTTTGAGAATCATTTGAAATGGGGCTCCATCATCTAATGAAAGTCAGTTTGGGGGTCTCCATCCATGATACAAAGAAGTGTTGTAGGCTAGCTCATTTCCATCATAAGGCACTCACATAGATTAAGGGCCGATTCATACTCCTATTTTACCGCTGTTTCGGCGCTGTAGTGCCGAAATGATTTCGGCTCGTCAGAAATGTTCAGTAGCACCGAAGAGCCGACTTTAGGACGGCAAAGCTGGTTGTTGGAGTGGTTTGCACCACTCAAAAACAAGTATAGTTTTATGAAATGTGTACAGTTACGGAATTTGAAAAGTGGTTTAGTTCACTCCCATATTGAACACTACAGGTGTGACGCTTATTCTACATTTGAAGGTATTATATACCATAACACATAGGATACATCTGTATCTGACATAACACATAGTGTTATATACCATAACACATAGGATACATCTGTATCTGACATAACACATAGTGTTATATACCATAACACATAGGATACATCTGTATCTGACATAACACATAGTGTTATATACCATAACACATAGGATACATCTGTATCTGACATAACACATAGTGTTATATACCATAACACATAGGATACATCTGTATCTGACATAACACATAGTGTTATATACCATAACACATAGGATACATCTGTATCTGACATAACACATAGTGTTATATACCATAACACATAGGATACATCTGTATCTGACATAACACATAGTGTTATATACCATAACACATAACACATAGGATACATCTGTATCTGACATAACACATAGTGTTATATACCATAACACATAGGATACATCTGTATCTGACATAACACATAGTGTTATATACCATAACACATAGGATACATCTGTATCTGACATAACACATAGTGTTATATACCATAACACATAACACATAGGATACATCTGTATCTGACATAACACATAGTGTTATATACCATAACACATAGGATACATCTGTATCTGACATAACACATAGTGTTATATACCATAACACATAACACATAGGATACATCTGTATCTGACATAACACATAGTGTTATATACCATAACACATAGGATACATCTGTATCTGACATAACACATAGTGTTATATACCATAACACATAGGATACATCTGTATCTGACATAACACATAGTGTTATATACCATAACACATAGGATACATCTGTATCTGACATAACACATAGGATACATCTGTATCTGACATAACACATAGGATTTTATTGTGCAATGGTATATATTTCTTTCAGACTGTATACAGGAGTTATTTGTTAGATACTTTTATAGTCTTGTTATGCTATTCAGCTATCAAAAATATTCAATTGAGTCAAAACAGAATGTTCAAACACACGCACGCACACGTTATATACAATTACAAATGTCACAAATGTGATGATCACATTTGGGCACATTTGGGCAAGTGACTATGGCTGAATTTAGGCCAAGGGGTGTTTTTCGTGCAAAACAAATGCTTGGAATGGATTCAGAATCATGAAAACCCCCTAGTTTGACACGTCACATGCTACTTAAGAAATATGGAAATGTTTGCCTTATATTGGTTGTCTATGGTGTGGTATTCAAAAATGGCCATAACTTTCTTTTGCGATGTTTCCGGCAGAGCAGACCTCTCATTCTGTGGACCTTAATGACCAAGTGAATAGAAAAAACACAAATAAAAAGTATGTCATCACATGACATCACAGCTTAATCTCTATTCCTTGAGCTTTTGGGCCTGTGCCTCCCTGGCTAAGTGATTGGAGGCTCTAACAGAGAAGACTGTTTTACCAAACATGCTACATCTGGTTGGCACTTCGCAGTCCCCTCTGATAGCTGCCCTTGTTGCTCTGTCACCACTGTCCCTTCGATCTATGAACTGTTTCAGTGGTGGAGGTGCGAGTCCATTTAAGATCTTAAAAATGAGACAAGCATCTGCAAAATGTTTAAAGCTGTCAAAAGTAAATAAGTTGTACTTTTGAACTATATGGCAATGATGGTAACGATTGGGCTTTTGGTCAAGTGTTTTTGTAAAGTGATTCTATATGGGTTTTCTTGCTCAAAGGGCCGATTCATACTCCTATTTTAGAGCCGAATAAAAGTCGGTTCGGCTCTGTAGAGCCTACAATGTGACGTCATTTGAGGTTCGGGGGGGCGGGTACCGTCCTAGAGTCGGCTCTTCGGTGCTACTGAAAATTTCTGACGAACCAAAATCATTTCGGCACTACAGCGCCGAAACAGCGGTAAAATAGGAGTATGAATCGGCCCAAAGACACTTCGACACTAACCCAGGGGGATAAGTGGACACTCTACCTTCTGAGCCACTGTTCCTTAGCCTGGCTAATAAGTAGGGATGTGTAAATGTGTCAAAAATGGAAATCGATTAGCATAATTCAATATTAATCAATTATCGACAAATCGATAAGCCCCCCCCCCCCCCCCCACACAAAAAAAATAAAAATATTTTTTTCCCCTTTTTTTTAAAAAAAGGAAAAAAAAGTGTTGAGCCAATTGATCACCATAGCAACCCCAGCCTAGGCCTGATTAGGTAAATTCCCAACACCTGCTAAATCCTCCAAACATGTATCTTGATTGGAATCAAATCAATCTCCACTCACACTCAATGACTCACACTCCTCATGCAGCTACACAGACACATCCCAGGCACACTTTGGTAGGCCTATAGCCCTGTCCTGTTTGGATGACAGTATTGCCTTTCCAACAGATTTTCATTTAAAAAAATATTTTTTTTTCCCGATTATCGATTATTAATTTTCATAATCGATTTCGGGTCCCGTTAACGATAATCGATTTGTCGACAAATCGGACCCATCCCTACTAATAAGCCAGACTAATATCACACAATCCGCCTGCAGGCAAAACATTTTTTGCCAACGGCTGATTCGGTCTGGTTTATTAACCAGGCTAACTGTTCCTGACACTGATTTATCCCAAACCAGAGGCATTGCTTGATTGATTGAACATTTTCTCAACAGTTTGCAGAATGGGTACAGTTCAAGGAAAGTACAGGTCAATACAAAATCTGCTAAGAGGATAAAACCAGAAAAAGCACTCCATGCAGAGTTTAGCTGGACGCGTTCTTCGGAAAACAGGCGGTTCTTATTTACAGGAGCCATGGCTGACTGTGACAAATAGTCAAATACTTAACATTTTGGCTAATGTTTTTAAGGGCATGAATGAATATGAACATATTCTGTGATAATATCCTTTTAGCATCAGCCAGGGCCAGGACGCTACAACAATCAATGGTTCAGTGGGAATTTTTATTATTTAAGTAAAAAAACCAAAAACGAACTAACTGCTTTGCACATAAAGAGTATTGTTATTTTGCATACCGGTTATACGTTAACCCATTTTGGGGGGGTAACCCCTTTTGGTGTTATCATTATGTTATGCTTTAGCTATTGAAAAATAGCAGATCTACAAGCTACGAGCTTGTAGGTCTGCTATTTTTGAAAAACGACTGACTTTTTTTTTTTTATAGAATCTATTTATAGAATCGTTCCCAGGTCAAAATGGGTTAATGTAAATTATCTAAAGAAAAGTATTGGAGAAGGGCATAGGACAGCATTGTCTTCTCCATTAGTCTCTATGTCTGTCTCTATCAGCTTGTGGCATAATAAGACGACAGCAACACATGAGTGACAGCAACATGAGACCTTTGTGGCATCTTTATTCTGCCTCATTCTGCCTTCATTCCACACTTCTGGGCGGGAACCCCTTTTGGTGTTTTAAGCATTATGTTGTACTTTAGCTATTGAAAAATAGCAGATCTTCAAGCTCATAGCAAGGCACCGAGTGCCGCACTACAAGCTTGTAGATCTGCTATTTTTGGAAAATCGTGAAAAGAATCGTCCTCAGGTCTAAATAATAATAATAATACATTTTATTTATAACGCACTTTACATTTGAAGCAAATCTCAAAGTGCTACAACAAGAGAAGAAGAATAAAATAAAATAATGCATGGGTAAATAAAAGGACTAAAATTAGCACAATTCATGCATTTTGTGGTATACTGCTAAAATGATTAAAGGTACACCTGTACATGCCTTGTTAAAAATAAATGTCTTAAGTCCCCTTTTAAATGGGTTAAGATATATGTGCTTTTCACAGAATGTACAGTGATTAATGTTATGTTTGTGAGTGTGTACAGAGGTTGGCATTTAACCACTAAATTAAGTCATTCAATAGACTTGTGGCTCATTCCCACAATAAGTAGTTTCGCATGGCCAGACTGTTGCCTCCCACAATTTTCAAATGCTTCCGGTCATGCAGTCTGGAGCGCGGAAGCTCTTTTGATGCAGGGAAAAGCGCGTGTGAACTGAAGCATGTACTGTATAGCTTGCTTATTAGCTGAAATGGAACTTAAAAAATAAAATCTAAATATCTTTTAAAATAAGGGAAATGACAAACAGATGACTCGGATTTCGGGAGGGGTAGTTCCAGACCCTATATAGCAGTGGTTCCCAAACTTTTTCGTGTCAAGGACCCCCAAATGAACATTTATTAGGCCACGGACCCCCCATTTGAAAACATATGCCAGTGACCCCGATAAGGGAGGATTTTTACGGCTCTAGCAGTGATTACGAAACATATTAATTTCATGGACCCCCAGTTTCACACGCATTATTCCACGGATCCCCGATTTAATGGCATTTCTATATCTGGTACCCCAATTTATATTGTAAACCCACTGTTAATGTAACTCTGAGTGTACAAATGGAGTGTACAAATGGGACCAAATGGACCCGCTAAGGGTCCATGTGGTTACAAATTATCATTTAGCTGGGTCCCCCCTGGAAGTACCCCTGGGGGTCCCCGGACCCTACTTTGGGAACCACTGCTATATAGCATTCGTAGATTGTGGAATAGTTGTCTGGCTACACACGACTACACAATAAGTAACGGTAACTTTTTGCTTATAAAATAAGTCCCATTACAATGTGGTTACTCCAAATAATAAGCAAAGGGATGTATGAGACTTTTGTCGTAGCTCATTAACCCATTCTGACCTGAGATCAGATTCTAAAAATGTCTTCTACATCCCGACAGTTTTCTGAAAAAGCTATGTTTCTATGTCAGTCGTTCTTCGATTTTTCAAAAATAGCAGACCTACAAGCTCGTAGCGCGCCACTCGGTGGCGCGCTATGAGCTTGTAGATCTGCTATTTTTCAATAGCTAAAGCATAACATAGTGCTGCTAACACCAAAAGGGGTTCCCGCCCAAAATGAATTACCGTGTAGTCTCTGGGTGACCCAAGCCATTATGTTAGAACTTTACAAACCTGTCAAGGGCTTGACACGAAAAAACCCCAAAATAAACTAAATGCTTTGAGGAATCTCTGTAAGAAATAAACGCTAGATCTCTCTCTAAAAAAAATCCAACAACAAACAATGTCTTCAAGTAACATTCAGCGCACCTGGGAAACCTGATGTAGAAACATCAAGCTATGTTGTGGTGTCTAATAGCACGGTGTCCCTCTTGTGACATGTGTAGTATATTGTATATTTCAATATACTGTAGTGTACATTATGTCTCAGAACAACAACTGGGCTATTCTGCAGATGACAAATTTAAGAATTAGGTTCTAGAGCAGGGGTTCTCAACGTTTTTGGCCGGGGATCCCCGAAAATGCTTTGGCAATGTCTCGGGACCCCCGCCCCGCCCCCTCCCGACCCCCAATATAAATTGACTGCTACAATAACCTTAAACCATTTTGGGCGGGAACCCCTTTTGGTGTTTTAAGCATTGTTATAATTTAGCTATTTAAAAATAGCAGATCTACAAGCTCATAGCGCGCCACCGAGTGGCGCGCTACGAGCTTGTAGGTCTGCTATTTTTGAAAAATCGTGAAAATAAAATTTTAAAAAATCTTTTTTTTTTTTTTTGTAATAATTTGCGGACCCCCTAAAATAATTTGGCAGCGACCCACGGGTTGAGAACCCCTGTTCTAGAGCACTGGTTCTTGAACATTTTTCATGTCAACAACCTGCAAATGTATGTATTTGGCCGCAGACCCTCATTTGAAAATATCTTGTGCCCGGGACTCCCATAACTGAAAAATGTAATTGTGCTGCAAGTGTTTAAGCTGTTCTTCATTTTTCTGGGTACCCCCTGGAACCCCTTCAAGGACTCTTGGGGCCCCCCCGACTCCTCTTTTTAGAACCACTGATATAGGGTGTGTTGGGGTATAGCGCACTGTGCAATACAAACTAATACGTGAGTAGAGAGTCGTAGAGAGTCATTATGTTAACTACTGTAGCTTATCTATACGTGAGTAGAGAGTAGTAGAGAGTCATTATGTTAACTACTGTAGGGTGTTAACCACTGATATAGGGTGTGTTGGGGTATAGCGCACTGTGCAATACAAACTAATACGTGAGTAGAGAGTATAGTAGAGAGTCATTATGTTAACTACTGTAGGGTGTTAACCACTGATATAGGGTGTGTTGGGGTATAGCGCACTGTGCAATACAAACTAATACGTGAGTAGAGAGTAGTAGAGAGTCATTATGTTAACTACTGTAGCTTATCTATACGTGAGTAGAGAGTAGTAGAGAGTCATTATGTTAACTACTGTAGCTTATCTATACGTGAGTAGAGAGTAGTAGAGAGTCATTATGTTAACTACTGTAGCTTATCTATGTGAATGTCATTCTGCTTATGCATGCTATCCAGTGTTGACTGTTTGATGATGTCTAAATGTGTGTAGATGCTTTAGAACATCAGCTATTTTCATCATCCTGCTGCCACATACATATGTGGCTGTCTTAGATCTTGTAGATGTAGACAGTGCACTGCACATACAAAGCCTTAGATCTTGTAGATGTAGACAGTGCACTGCAC
Source organism: Electrona antarctica (assembly GCF_951216825.1). Lineage (NCBI taxonomy): Eukaryota > Metazoa > Chordata > Actinopteri > Myctophiformes > Myctophidae > Electrona > Electrona antarctica. The sequence continues at coordinate 56,162,565 of NC_136808.1, read as the reverse complement.
ATACAAAGCCTTTGCCCTGTTGTTTGATTCAAACCCATCAGGTATAAAAAGCTGATGCAACAGAGCATAGGTATAGGCTCTCTTTTCTTAAAATAAAGCATTTGATGAGCATTAAAAGCTCTATTGCCGACTGAAAAAGAATCCTTCATGTTTAGACGAATTATATAGTCAGTGGTTTAAAATTGAAAGAGTGAAAAATCGATACTTTTCTCATATTCATTGAAATGGAATTCAAGGACATACTGGGGGCCCAGATAATGTATAATTCCTTCTGTGTGATCCAACATGAATGCGGTGCATGTCTATGTTTTTACATAATGACATGTGTTCTGGGGTCTGGGATTGGGATACATGACCTGACGGGATGGCTGGTCTTCGTGCCGGACATTCCAACGATTTATAAATAAATACAGTTTAAGCAACGGAGCTCATGTTACACTCCATACTAATTTATATTATGTCTCTTTTTCCCAGCAAATCTGTACAATCAAAAGTGGATAGCATTCTGGTGAGTATTCCACATGGAATGTTAAATGTGTAAATCAGTCTGACGATGATCTTGGCTGACATGTGTCTGTTTGAGCTGGTATACAGTCAAACCATGCATTGCGTTCACTTTACCAGTAGCTGCAGCTTTTGGAAGTGCTGGAACAAAAGTCATTATTTTGCGTCTGTCAGGTGACTTTTTAGCGAGTTCATCTACAAGATGACAATCACCTATAGGAACGTGGTACAAATCTGATTCACAAAAATCTGTTTCCATTTGCATGTGTTCTGTTGCTGGTCAGACTCGATGAAAACCAATCTGATTCCAATCTGGATGGAGCAGAAATGGGATTTGGTGTGCCAGTCTGAACATAGCCTGGCTAAGTCACATCAGTAATGACAGCTATGTTGATGTTCTTTATGTTCTCTGGCTCCTAAGTGGAGCCACATGTGCGTGCGTGCGTGCGTGCGTGCACGCGTGTGTGTGTGTGTGTGTGTGTGCGCGCACACACACACACACACACACACACACACACACACACACACACACACACACACACAGTGCTATGCTGACAGTGAAAAAGGTTTATGTTCAGATATAGCTGCCTCATCATATTAAGATATCATGTGTACAGTGTCTGGATGATACAATTCACTTAGATGCATTTGGTAAATGACATTTCCTATAGGACCCTGCTGCATCCGTGGTCAGTTACTGTAACTATATTATTGATTTAGCTGCACCAACTAAATCTACTGAGACTGTTTGTTAAATATCTACAGTGCAAGCTCAGATTTCATATTTACACTGAATGTTCGTCCCAGATTATGCCAGGATTCTTGTGGTTATAACTTTATAACCGATAGAGCAACAAATAGATTAGGCCAGGATTCATGTGGTTATAACTGATAGAGCAACAAATAGGATTCATGTGGTTATAACTGATAGAGCAACAAATAGCAACAGGATTCATGTGGTTATAACTGATAGAGCAACAAATAGCAACAGGATTCATGTGGTTATAACTGATAGAGCAACAAATAGCAAGACAAAATGTTTTGAGTAATAATTTCCTTAATTATATAAATATGCAAAGTAACTAATAACGTATATATATATATTATATATTTACTTAATGCACTTAGTTACTATCTACCACTGCTGAAGCTACTGACATTCCATATAGCAGACCCAGTGTCTGTGGCCCTCAGCACAGTGTGCCAGTCCTGATGAAACCGGTCTGGCATGTTTGCGTGCATCTATTTGTATGTTTGGAAATGTTGAGATGTCTGCACGCAGCTATACATATAGCACATTAAGCCCTATATCACGCCTTCCTTTCCATTGCGCTCGCGCACTTTATTTATCGTTGCTGCCTGTCGGGTGGAAACCTTGTATGTTCAAAACCTGTTACCGTTCAGGAAATGGGAAAACAAGACTCGATTCTCATTATTTATTGTCTTTAGTCTGTGTAGTTGCTGAACATTACTTAATGTAATTATTACGTTCAAAAGAAGCTGAACAGGACGTCGGGATATGGAGATGAAGTTTCAGGTTTATATAAGAAAAAAGGTGGTACATTAAAAGTGCAGAAATTAATCTTTAGGTATTATTTTGTCATACGCGGTTTCTCTCGGCTACTGGCTGCTATTCTCCACATGCATCAACAACAAACTAGCGAAAACCCGGCTTTCTCTCACCGGATATCCGGCGCTAGATACAACTTAGCATCATGGGAAATGCAGTTTTAAGAATCGCTTAGTAGTGAATACAAATAGAAATAACAATTCTAAATGAAATCAATATATACTGTAAATAAATCAATTGTCTTTAACTCAATAAAGTCATTTTAAACTGTAAATAGTAATAATATAAAATAAACAGCTTTCAACTATGCAATGAAATGTCACAAAATATTAACTGTATTAACCCAAATTAAGTTACAACATTACTACATTCGAAATGTGGCACCTGGAGCCAACTACTGTGGCTTTAAACAGACAACATCAAAGTGCTTGACTTAACCTATTTTGACCTGAGATCAGATTCTAAAAATGTCTTCTACATCCTGACAGTTTTCTGTCGTTCTTAGATTTTTCAAAAATAGCAGACCTACAAGCTCGTAGTGCGCCACTCGGTTCGGCTTGTAGATCTGCTATTTTTCAATAGCTAAAGCATAACCTAATGCTAACAACAAAAGATATTCCCGCCCAACCTCTCTTAATGTCTCTCTCTTGTAGCAAAAGCATAAGAGTAACTACATGAATTGGACTGAGCAACTCTTGCTCAAATTTAGAAATGAGATCCTTTTTATTTTTTAAATAAATTGTGCAGCACTCCAGTGGATCCAATGTATTTATTATTTAGTCCCAAGCACTTGTTGATACTTTTCATTGGTTCAATTATATTTATATAAACTGACACACAGACACACTTAACCACTTGCACTTTAAAAATGTGGTAAAAATAGCAAAAATATCCACTCTACAAGCTCTACAACGCAACACGATGTGATGAGTTGTGAGCTAGTACCGTATATTGGCTACTTTTGCTACTTTTGTGCAACACTCTTGTCCGATAAAGAATTTATAAATATTATGAATTCATAAAACACAAATTTGGAGCTGCCTGAGGGCAAGTTTATGTGACTTATTTCTGTGCTCAGAGTATGCTGCACAATTAATCGAAAAAATGTCGAGATCTAGATTCAGACACTGCAATCTCACTTTGAAGAATCGTGCAGCACTAGTTGGCTTTATTTTAGTTACTCTTCTGTTTTTGCTTATATTCTTTAACCCATTTAGGCCTGACGTCGAAATAAAAAAAACGTTCGCTCTGAAAGAATATATATTCAAAGATTTGTGCCGCATTTTTACGATTTTTCAAAAATAGCAGATCTACAAGCTCATAGGGCGCCACTCGGTGGCGCGCTATGAGCTTGTAGATCTGCTATTTTTCAATAGCTAAGGTATAACATAATGCTTAGTTATTAAAAATAGAGAATCGTGATCTACATTTTTGTGAAGGAAAAATCAAGATTCACATTTTGAACAAGAATCGTGCAGCACTAGTAGGTCAGAGTTTCCTTTTCACACCGACTGTGTCGTCATTGTTTTGCATGATTATTTACAAACATGGAGTATAATTAGTCATATTGAATTTGAATATACATTTCAGTCGAGCGGGTTACGTAAATCATTCAACCTTTTTTCTTCCCACAAAAGATGCCAAGGCTAAAGCGGTCGGGTCTGGTGACCTCAATGCGTTACCACTTTTAGTATTGCACATCATAAATAAAAGCTTATTTACATACCGTCTGTGTAGGCTTAGCCACGGCTATCTGTATCGCTGGATACAGTATTCTATCTGTATCGCTGGCTACAGTATTCTATCTGTATCGCTGGATACAGTATTCTATCTGTATCGCTGGCTACAGTATTCTATCTGTATCGCTGGATACAGTATTCTATCTGTATCGCTGGCTACAGTATTCTATCTGTATCGCTGGCTACAGTATTCTATCTGTATCGCTGGATACAGTATTCTATCTGTATCGCTGGATACAGTATTCTATCTGTATCGCTGGATACAGTATTCTATCTGTATCGCTGGATACAGTATTCTATCTGTATCGCTGGATACAGTATTCTATCTGTATCGCTGGATACAGTATTCTATCTGTATCGCTGGCTACAGTATTCTATCTGTATCGCTGGATACAGTATTCTATCTGTATCGCTGGATACAGTATTCTATCTGTATCGCTGGATACAGTATTCTATCTGTATCGCTGGATACAGTATTCTATCTGTATCGCTGGATACAGTATTCTATCTGTATCGCTGGATACAGTATTCTATCTGTATCGCTGGATACAGTATTCTATCTGTATCGCTGGCTACAGTATTCTATCTGTATCGCTGCCAGCGATACAGATAGAATACTGTATCCAGCGATACAGATAGAATACTGTATCCAGCGATTCGCTGGATACAGTATTCTATCTGTATCGCTGGATACAGTATTCTATCTGTATCGCTGGATACAGTATTCTATCTGTATCGCTGGCTACAGTATTCTCTCTGTATCGCTGGCTACAGTATTCTCTCTGTATCGCTGGCTACAGTATTCTATCTGTATCGCTGGATACAGTATTCTATCTGTATTGCTGGCTACAGTATTCTATCTGTATCGCTGGATACAGTATTCTATCTGTATCGCTGGATACAGTATTCTCTCTGTATCGCTGGCTACAGTATTCTATCTGTATCGCTGGATACAGTATTCTATCTGTATCGCTGGATACAGTATTCTATCTGTATCGCTGGATACAGTATTCTATCTGTATCGCTGGATACAGTATTCTATCTGTATCGCTGGATACAGTATTCTATCTGTATCACTGGCTACAGTATTCTATCTGTATCGCTGGCTACAGTATTCTATCTGTATCGCTGGATACAGTATTCTATCTGTATCGCTGGATACAGTATTCTATCTGTATCGCTGGATACAGTATTCTATCTGTATCACTGGCTACAGTATTCTATCTGTATCACTGGCTACAGTATTCTATCTGTATCGCTGGATACAGTATTCTATCTGTATTGCTGGCTACAGTATTCTATCTGTATCACTGGCTACAGTATTCTATCTGTATCGCTGGATACAGTATTCTATCTGTATCGCTGGATACAGTATTCTATCTGTATCGCTGGATACAGTATTCTATCTGTATCGCTGGCTACAGTATTCTATCTGTATCGCTGGATACAGTATTCTATCTGTATCACTGGATACAGTATTCTATCTGTATCGCTGGCTACAGTATTCTATCTGTATCACTGGCTACAGTATTCTATCTGTATCACTGGCTACAGTATTCTATCTGTATCGCTGGATACAGTATTCTATCTGTATCACTGGATACAGTATTCTATCTGTATCGCTGGATACAGTATTCTATCTGTATCGCTGGCTACAGTATTCTATCTGTATCGCTGGCTACAGTATTCTATCTGTATCGCTGGATACAGTATTCTATCTGTATCGCTGGCTACAGTATTCTATCTGTATCGCTGGATACAGTATTCTATCTGTATCGCTGGATACAGTATTCTATCTGTATCGCTGGATACAGTATTCTATCTGTATCGCTGGATACAGTATTCTATCTGTATCGCTGGATACAGTATTCTATCTGTATCGCTGGCTACAGTATTCTATCTGTATCGCTGGATACAGTATTCTATCTGTATCGCTGGATACAGTATTCTATCTGTATCGCTGGATACAGTATTCTATCTGTATCTCTGAATACAGTATTCTATCTGTATCGCTGGATACAGTATTCTATCTGTATCGCTGGATACAGTATTCTATCTGTATCGCTGGCTACAGTATTCTATCTGTATCGCTGGATACAGTATTCTATCTGTATCGCTGGATACAGTATTCTATCTGTATCGCTGGCTACAGTATTCTATCTGTATCGCTGGCTACAGTATTCTATCTGTATCGCTGGCTACAGTATTCTATCTGTATCGCTGGATACAGTATTCTATCTGTATCGCTGGCTACAGTATTCTATCTGTATCGCTGGATACAGTATTCTATCTGTATCGCTGGCTACAGTATTCTATCTGTATCGCTGGCTACAGTATTCTATCTGTATCGCTGGATACAGTATTCTATCTGTATCGCTGGCTACAGTATTCTATCTGTATCACTGGATACAGTATTCTATCTGTATCGCTGGCTACAGTATTCTATCTGTATCGCTGGATACAGTATTCTATCTGTATCACTGGATACAGTATTCTATCTGTATCGCTGGATACAGTATTCTATCTGTATCACTGGCTACAGTATTCTATCTGTATCGCTGGCTACAGTATTCTATCTGTATCACTGGATACAGTATTCTATCTGTATCGCTGGCTACAGTATTCTATCTGTATCGCTGGATACAGTATTCTATCTGTATCGCTGGATACAGTATTCTATCTGTATCACTGGCTACAGTATTCTTTACCTCAAGTGACTTTCAGTTAGGGCTGAATCCACAACACAATGTTCATTTAACTCAAATACAAATGGAACCAAATGGAACTGTTCCGTTTGTATGTTGTTTTTATACAACTGATTAAATCGATTAGTACCATTAACCCATTCTGGACGGGAACCCGTTTTGGTGTTTTAACTAAGCATTATTTAGCTATTGAAAAATAGCAGATCTACAAGCTCATAGCACGCCACCGAGTGGCGCGCTACGAGCTTGTAGGTCTGCTATTTGTTGAAAAATCGTGAAAATACGGCTCAAATCTTTGAATATATATTCTTTCAGAAGACTTTTTTTTTTATTTCGACGTCAGGCATAAATGGGGGGGTATTTCAGTCTAAAACACTTCTTCTCATGTCTACTCAGCCTTTTTATGCCTATCCCATCCTGGGGGGGGGACTTCAGAGGAGTGCAGAGGGGGGGGGGGGGGGTATAGGGGTTAAGTGTCTTGTTCAGGCACACTTCGACACATTGCTGACGACTGGAATCGTACCTGGTGGGCTGGGACCTCCGGGACCTCTGGAGTCCTAACTAATAATGGCTCACTATAGACAGTGTCGCAGTCCCGCCCCCTACCATGGACCAGGAAATGAATCCCAATGCATTTTTTCCATAGACATTTCAAAAAGTATTTATTTAAAGACGGTTACGCCGCGGACAAAGCCAACTCGAGTCGTGACAACTCATGACGACACAAACAATATTTTGGACCAAACAAATAATTACAAAGAAGAAAAACAACAAAATAATTGTTGTAACCTGCTGTTTTTTTCTTCTTTCTAATTATTTGTTCGGCCCAAAAAAATGTGGGGGACTGCGACGCTCTATAGAGCGTCGCAGTCCCGCCCCCTCGAGATACCCGGGAAAAAAATCCCTGTTCATTTTCCTCATTGACTTTTCAGAAAGTATTTATTTAAAGACGTTTACGCCGCGGACAAAGCCAACTCTTGTCGTGACAAATCATGACAATAAACACAATGTTTTGGGCCAAACAAAGAATTAGAAAGTAGACTTTTTTTTGTTGTTTGTCTTCTTTGTAATTATTTGTTTGGTCCAAAATATTGTGTTTGTTGTCATGATTTGTCACGACTGGAGTTGGCTTCGTACGGCGCTTAAAAGGTCTTTAAATAAATACTTTTTGAAATGTCTATGGGAAAAATGCATTGGGATTCATTTGAAATGTCTATGGGAAAAATGCATTGGGATTCATTTCCTGTGCCTTTCGCGTCATCATGAAAGGGGGCGGGACTGCGACGCTCTATAGGCCTATCTCACAGCCCGCTTTCCACGCCCACTTCCGGTAAATAGTGGTGTCTTTAACATGAGCATTTACACGTTTTTTTCTCTGGAGAATCTAAGTACATTTTCTAATGTAAAAATGTGACAGACCAATATTATTATGAAGCAAACAAGATGGTAAATCAGGTCGAACAGATAGAACAAACCTTACCTTGAGAAAACAAAAGTTGTAGACTTCTTAAATTACCTCTGTTAACATGTAGCGTCTATGGAGTGACGTCACGCTATCACCACTAACCCCGAAAGGGGGCGTATTTAGGGGGGCGGGGAAATTCTGTGAGATAGGCTTATTAGGGGTGTAACGATACATTGTAACAGCGATATGATACGTATCACATTCACGATACATGGTTGACGATACGATGCATGGACGATATTGGTTCATTATGGCGGTACGATACGGTTCAATGATTCAAAATTGATACAGTAACTATTTAGCAAAGAAATTAAATCTGTGTGAAACGTGTGGATAGTGCAGGTTTTTTAAGGGAAATGTATGCATTATGGATGATATAAATAAGTAAACAGTGATTATCTCAATAGACATTTATTTGAACACATATAGACAAACCCTTAGGGTCCCCACACACCGATCGCGTGTCAAACTCTGACACTTAATAACCTGCACAGAATTTGCACAGAAGTAGCTCATAACATGTCTACGGTGGATTTTTATGAACCAAAAACTTTACAGATTGAAAAAGGATAATTCAAGACAGCTGCAATGTTGGTGAATTTGATGTTGTTTAATAAAATCAGATAGGAATTTTCTGTTTGGATGAATGGGCTGTCTATGGGAAGTTGCACCTAGTTAGCACCTTGCTGATTGGATGAATGGGCTGTCTATGGGAAGTTGCACCTAGTTAGCACCTTGCTGATTGGATGAATGGGCTGTCTATGGGAAGTTGCACCTAGTTAGCACCTTGCTGATTGGATGAATGGGCTGTCTATGGGAAGTTGCACCTAGTTAGCACCTTGCTGTGTGGATGAATGGGCTGTCTATGGGAAGTTGCACCTAGTTAGCACCTTGCTGATTGGATGAATGGGCTGTCTATGGGAAGTTGCACCTAGTTAGCACCTTGCTGTGTGGATGAATGGGCTGTCTATGGGAAGCACCTTACTGGCAAGATGGCCGCGGTCTGAATATCGTCGATAGGCCTATCTCACAGCATTTCCACACCCCCTTTTTACGCCCCCTTTTTGAGCTAGTGGTGTTATTTTTTTTGCGGTCCTTAGGCTTCCATGTTAAAAGAGGTGTTTTCACAAGCCACAAACTACCGTTTTGTAAAGGTAAGGTTTATTCTACTTATTTGAGTTGTTATACCATTGTGTTTTTAGGGACCAAGAAGTCACGCAGTGACTTTGGTCACTTATTAGGGACCAAGAAGTCACGCAGTGACTTTGGTCACTCTTTGTTTTTGTGTTTTTTTTTCTTCTTCTTCTCCTTCTCCTTCTTCTTCTTCTTCTTCCGCCAAAAATAGCTGTTCTGACTGAATGGTGCAGTCGGTTTTCGCGAAACGCGGTAATCTGGTAGAGGGCCATGCCAAACGGTGAATATGCGACGCCCAAGACCATTGGCCAAATGGTGGCGCTATAGTGCTCAATTTAAAATGCTAACTTTGAACGTGCATAGCTCATGAACCGTTTGACCGTTGGCAATGACACTTTGATACCCATATGCGTCTCCTCGTGCTGAACAACTTTCGTGTTCTGACTTTTGACCTCTGACCTTTAGATCACCCGCCATTTTGAATTATATGATCAGTACTTTATTTTATTCTCCTTCTGCCAAAAATAGCTGTTCTGACTGAACCGTGCAGTCGGTTTGCGCAAAACTTGTCAACATGATAGAGGACCATGCCAAACGGTGACTATGTGAAGCCCATCATGATTGGCCAAATGGTGGCGCTATAGCACTCAATTGATGCAAAACTTGCAAAACTTGCAAACTTTGAACGTGCATATCTCATGAACCGTTTGACCGTTGGCAATGACACTTTGATACACATATGTGTCTCCTCATGCCGAACAACTTCCGAGTTCTGACTTTTGACCTCTGACCTTTAGATCACCCGCCATTTTGAATTATTTGAAAAACAGTTCAAATGTAACTCCTCCCAGAATCTTTGCTCAAAATGCACGAAAACTTCTACACGTGAACTTTGGACCTATACGGACAAATAATCGTAGCACATTTTTGTTAAGTGAAAAAATGAAGTTTTTATGAGCCAATGAAAATTGCTGTTTTGTGAAAATTATTCTTCTGCCTCTAATACACACACATGCTTATGTCACTTTACTATGCGAATCCCATCATGATTGGCCAAATGGTGGCGCTATAACACTCAATTGATGCAAAACTTGCAAACTTGCAAACTTTGAACGTGCATATCTCATGAACCGTTTGACCGTTGGCAATGACACTTTGATACACATATGTGTCTCCTCATGCCGAACAACTTTCGTGTTCTGACTTTTGACCTCTGACCTTTAGATCACCCGCCATTTTGAATTATATGAAAAACAGTTAAAATGTAACGTCTCCCAGAATCTTTGCTCAAAATGCACGAAAACTTCTACACGTGAACTTTGGACATATACGGACAAATAATCGTAGCACATTTTTTCTAAGTGAAAAAATGAAGTTTTTATGAGCCAATGAAAATTGCGCGCGCACGCACACACACACACACACACACACTAAAGTTTATACTGAATGATGTTACTGTTTAGAATGAGTCAACTGACTGTGTCTGCATAGCTCAGTTGGTAGAGCTCTCGCCGTTGGACCACAAGGTTGTGTGTTCAAATCCCGGTAAAGACAACTCAGTGTATCCATTGTGTGCTGCAAGATTTGTGATGACTCAACTATATAAATATTGAAGTAGATTACATTTGACCCATCAGGCACTAGGACATGGCATCACAATAATAGAGATACTAGTAACTGAAATCGTGTAATAAGTGTATTTAGTGTAATAGTAGTGTAATAAGTCTAATTTTGTAATAGTGTAATAAGTGTATTTAGTGTAATAGTGTAATAGTGTAATAGTAGTGTAATAGTGTAATAAGTGCAATGTGTAATAACGTACTGTACTGTACCATACTGTGCTGTACCGTACTGTACCATATGGTACTGTACTGTACTATACTGTGCTGTACTGTACTGTACTGTACTGTAACGTACCGTACTGCACCGTACTGTACGGCACCATACTGTACTGTACTGTACTGTACTGTACTGTACTGTACTGTACTGTACTGCACTGCACTGTACCATACTGTACCATACTGTACCGTACTGTACCGTACCGTACTGTACCGGGACATGTTATGAGCATGTAGATCTGCTAATTTCTAAAAGTTTGAGTACTTATGCTGAACTAACACTGAATGATTTTCCTGTTAACAATGGAGTATCTGATCGTCTCCGTGTAGCTCAGTCAGTCGAGCTCTTGCCCTTGGACCGCAAGGTTGTGTGTTCAAATCCAGCTACTGACAACTCAGCTTGTCAGTCTTATTTGTACATATTGTTGAACGCCCTGTGGGCTATATCAGTGAGATCAATAACTTTAAAGACTGGTGTGATAATAGCCACCTTATGTTAAACACCACAAAAACGAAAGAGATGATCTTCAATCCAAATCCATGGTTATGAACGATTGTCTGCCTAACACACACACGCATGCAGCCACGCATGCAGCCACGCACGCACGCACGCACGCACGCACGCACGCAGGCAGGGGCAGGCAGGCAGGCAGGCAGGCAGGCAGGCAGGCAGGCAGGCACGCACGCACGCACGCACGCACGCACTCACACACACACACACACAAGACATGCCTAAAATGAGGACACACCTTCTTGTTACCAAATCACTGAATGGTTTTACTGTTTACAATATAGTCACTGTTTGTCTCTGTGTAGGTCAGTCAGTAGAGCTCCCGCCTTCGGTCCACAAGGTTGCGAGTTCAAATCCCGGTACCGACAACTCGGCTCGTCAGTCTCATTTGTGCATGTTGTTCTTATTGCGCATTGTTCTTCTTCTATCTTGGTCCCGCTTTATCGCTGCTTGCAGCTATATTTGTTTTTGTGTTTATTTTTCTTCTTCTCCTTCTTCTTCTTCTTCTTCTTCCGCCAAAAATAGCTGTTCTGACTGAATGGTGCAGTCGGTTTTCGCGAAACGCGGTAATCTGGTAGAGGGCCATGCCAAACGGTGACTATGCTAAGCCCATGATGATTGACCAAATGGTGGCGCTATAGCGCTCAATTGAAAATGCTAACTTTGAACGTGCATAGCTCATGAACCGTTGGACCGTTGGCAATGACACTTTGATACCCATATGCGTCTCCTCATGCTGAACAACTTTCGTGTTCTGACTTTTGACCTCTGACCTTTAGATCACCCGCCATTTTGAATTATATGATCAGTACTTTATATGAGCCAATGAAAATTGCTGTTTAGCTGTTCTGACTGAACCGTGCAGTCGGTTTGCGCAAAACTTGTCAACATGATAGAGGACCATGCCAAACGGTGACTATGCGAAGCCCATCATGATTGGCCAAATGGTGGCGCTATAGCACTCAATTGATGCAAAACTTGCAAACTTGCAAACTTTGAACGTGCATATCTCATGAACCGTTTGACCGTTGGCAATGACACTTTGATACACATATGTGTCTCCTCATGCCGAACAACTGTCGTGTTCTGACTTTTGACCTTTGACCTTTAGATCACCCGCCATTTTGAATTATATGAAAAACAGTTCAAATGTAACTCCTCCCAGAATCTTTGCTCAAAATGCACGAAAACTTCTACACGTGAACTTTGGACCGATACGGACAAATAATCGTAGCACATTTTTTCTAAGTGAAAAAATGAAGTTTTTATGAACCAATAAAAATTGCTGTTTTGTGAAAATTATTCTTCTGCCTCTAATACACGCATATGCTTATGTCACTTTACTATGCGAAGCCCATCACGATTGGCCAAATGGTGGCGCTATAGCACTCAATTGATGCAAAACTTGCAAACTTGCAAACTTTGAACGTGCATATCTCATGAACCGTTTGACCGTTGGCAATGACACTTTGATACACATATGTGTCTCCTCATGCCGAACAACTTTCGTGTTCTGACTTTTGACCTCTGACCTTTAGATCACCCGCCATTTTGAATTATATGAAAAACAGTTCAAATGTAACTCCTCCCAGAATCTTTGCTCAAAATGCACGAAAACTTCTACACGTGAACGTTGGACCTATACGGACAAATAATCGTAGCACATTTTTTGTAAGTGAAAAAATGACGTTTTTATGAGCCAATGAAAATTGCGCGCGCACGCACACACACACACACACACCAAAGTTTGAGTACTTATGCTGAACTAACACTGAATGATTTTCCTGTTAACAATGGAGTATCTGATTGTCTCCGTGTAGCTCAGTCAGTCGAGCTCTTGCCCTTGGACCGCAAGGTTGTGTGTTCAAATCCAGCTACTGACAACTCAGCTTGTCAGTCTTATTTGTACATATTGTTGAACGCCCTGTGGGCTATATCAGTGAGATCAATAACTTTAAAGACTGGTGTGATAATAGCCACCTTATGTTAAACACCACAAAAACTAAAGAGATGATCTTCAATCCAAATCCATGGTTATGAACGATTATCTGCCTAACACACACACGCATGCAGCCACGCATGCAGCCACGCACGCAGGCACGCAGGCAGGCAGGCAGGCAGGCAGGCAGGCAGGCAGGCAGGCAGGCAGGCAGGCAGGCAGGCAGGCAGGCAGGCAGGCAGGCAGGCAGGCAGGCAGGCAGGCAGGCAGGCAGGCAGGCAGGCAGGCAGGCAGGCAGGCAGGCAGGCAGGCAGGCAGGCAGGCAGGCAGGCAGGCAGGCAGGCAGGCAGGCAGGCAGGCAGGCAGGCAGGCAGGCAGGCAGGCAGGCAGGCAGGCAGGCAGGCAGGCAGGCAGGCAGGCAGGCAGGCAGGCAGGCAGGCAGGCAGGCAGGCAGGCAGGCAGGCAGGCAGGCAGGCAGGCAGGCAGGCAGGCAGGCAGGCAGGCAGGCAGGCAGGCAGGCAGGCAGGCAGGCAGGCAGGCAGGCAGGCAGGCAGGCAGGCAGGCAGGCAGGCAGGCAGGCAGGCAGGCAGGCAGGCAGGCAGGCAGGCAGGCAGGCAGGCAGGCAGGCAGGCAGGCAGGCAGGCAGGCAGGCAGGCAGGCAGGCAGGCAGGCAGGCAGGCAGGCAGGCAGGCAGGCAGGCAGGCAGGCAGGCAGGCAGGCAGGCAGGCAGGCAGGCAGGCAGGCAGGCAGGCAGGCAGGCAGGCAGGCAGGCAGGCAGGCAGGCAGGCAGGCAGGCAGGCAGGCAGGCAGGCAGGCAGGCAGGCAGGCAGGCAGGCAGGCAGGCAGGCAGGCAGGCAGGCAGGCAGGCAGGCAGGCAGGCAGGCAGGCAGGCAGGCAGGCAGGCAGGCAGGCAGGCAGGCAGGCAGGCAGGCAGGCAGGCAGGCAGGCAGGCAGGCAGGCAGGCCTAAAATGAGGACACACCTTCTTGTTACCAAATCACTAAATGGTTTTACTGTTTACAATATAGTCACTGATTGTCTCTGTGTAGCTCAGTCAGTAGAGCTCCCGCCTTCGGCCCACAAGGTTGTGAGTTCAAATCCCGGTACCGACAACTCAGCTCGTCAGTCTCATTTGTGCGTGTTGTTCTTATGTCCCCCCCCCCCCCCCCCCCCCAACACTCCCATTGAAAAAGGAGGATCTCCTCGTGCATTAGAGCAGTGGATTTCAACCAGTGGTCCTTGAGGGGGTTCCAGGTGGTCCCCAGCTAAATCATGGGGAGTTGTTAACCAAATGGACCCTCATAGATCTTTAACTCTTGAGAGTGTAAATTGAGTTCATTTTACGCTCTTCAAGAGTTACATTATTGTTAAACAATTGCATTACTTAATTTACAGTCAAGTCACAATTAGTGAGTGTAGAAGAACGTTTGCCTGTTATGATCTGGTATACCAACATCAATACAGTATGGAATTGTGGACAATCCAACGACAACAAAATATTCAAAGTTTGGGGTCTGAGAGGCTAAATGTCATTAAATGGTGGTCTGTGGCTCGAGATGAAAAGGGTTGAAAACCACTGCATTAGAGCAGGGGTTCTCAACGTTTTTGGCCGGGGACCCCCGGAAATGCTTTGGCAATGTCTCGGGACCCCCGCCCCGCCCCGCCCCCTCCCGACCCCCAATATAAATTGACTGCTACAATAACCTTAAACCATTTTGGGCGGGAACCCCTTTTGGTGTTTTAAGCATTGTTATAATTTAGCTATTTGAAAAATAGCAGATCTACAAGCTCGTAGCTTGTAGGTCTGCTATTTTTGAAAAATCGTGAAAATAAAATTTAAAAAAAAATCTTGTTTTTTTTTTTGAAAATAATTTGGGGACCCCCCAAAATAATTTGGCGACCCCCCGCGGGGTCGCGACCCACGGGTTGAGAACCCCTGCATTAGAGGGACAATATCATTCACCAGAACCAGGGATGTGTGTCACCAATTCGTCTAACATGGGTTAACCCATTTAGGCCTGACCTCAAAATCTTCTAAATCCTCCAGTTTTCTGAAATAAATATTTTCACGATTTTTCAAAAATAGCAGACCTACAAGCAGACCTACAAGCTAGATCTGCTATTTCTCAATAGCTAAATTATAACAATGTTTAAAACACCAAAAGGGGTTCCCGCCCAAAATGGGTTAACATGGAGTTTGAAGTTACAATGGTCTTATACACTGCCTCTGACCTGAAGGTACAATGGTCTTATACACTGGTCTATGGTACAATGGTCTTATACACTGGTCTATGGTACAATGGTCTTATACACTGACCTGAAGTTACAATGGTCTTATACACTGACCTGAAGTTACAATGGTCTTATACACTGACCTGAAGTTACAATGGTCTTATACACTGACCTGAAGTTACAATGGTCTTATACACTGACCTGAAGTTACAAATAACGACTGCACGGTTCAGTCAGAACTGCTATTTCTGGCGGAAGGAGGAAGGAGAAGAAAAAACTAACAAAAACAATAAGTGTTTTGTGACTTCTTGGTCCCTTAAAAAGTACCCCTTGACCACGGGGTTGAACTTTGAATTCACCGCTGATCCATCCATATCGGATGAGTGTCTATTATAAATGCTCAGCCAAGCCGGATCTACTGGCTTATACAGTTTCACTTACTGGCCATGTGTTCAGGCTAGGGAAGCCAGGCAGGGAGGGGGGTCTGTGTGTTCAGGCTAGGGAAGCCAGGCAGGGAGGGGGATCTGTGTGTTCAGGCTATAGGGAAGCCAGGCAGGGAGGGGGGTCTGTGTGTTCAGGGAGGGGGGTCTGTGTGTTCAGGGAGGGTGATCTGTGTGTTCAGGCTAGGGAAGCCAGGCAGGGAGGGGGGTCTGTGTGTTCAGGCTAGGGAAGCCAGGCAGGGAGGGGGGTCTGTGTGTTCAGGCTAGGGAAGCCAGGCAGGGAGGGTGATCTGTGTGTTCAGGGAGGGGGGTCTGTGTGTTCAGGCTAGGGAAGCCAGGCAGGGAGGGTGATCTGTGTGTTCAGGCTAGGGAAGCCAGGCAGGGAGGGGGGTCTGTGTGTTCAGGCTAGGGAAGCCAGGCAGGGAGGGGGGTCTGTGTGTTCAGGCTAGGGAAGCCAGGCAGGGAGGGGGGTCTGTGTGTTCAGGCTAGGGAAGCCAGGCAGGGAGGGGGGTCTGTGTGTTCAGGCTAGGGAAGCCAGGCAGGGAGGGGTGTCTGTGTGTTCAGGCTAGGGAAGCCAGGCAGGGAGGGGGATCTGTGTGTTCAGGCTAGGGAAGCCAGGCAGGGAGGGGGGTCTGTGTGTTCAGGCTAGGGAAGCCAGGCAGGGAGGGGGGTCTGTGTGTTCAGGCTAGGGAAGCCAGGCAGAGAGGGTGATATTTGTTGCTGCACATAGTATTCTTATGGGCTGGAGCAGGACGGGAGGCGTACTAGGATGGAGACGCTACGTCCTGCCGGTGTGAAGCATTGACAGCTTGTAGATGATCTATTTTCACTATTTTTGTACTAGTAGGTGAGGGCATAATATGAAAAAAAGGCACCTTACCCTAAAAAAATTGCAACAGAAGGTTTCTCAACTGTTTTGTGTAGTATTAGGTGTCCTTAATAACATACTAAAAGTTTACCAAAGTTTGACCATGCGAAAGGTGTTATTTTAGCATAATATGCATAATATGCCCATAACATCCTATATAAGGCAAAAAAGTCCAAATTTCATCATTCTTTAAGTAACATGTGACATATGAAACTAGGGTGTTTGCATGATTCTGAATCCATTCCAAGCATTAGTTTTGCACAAAAAACACTCCTTGGGCTAAATTAGGCCATATCCACTTGACCAAATGTGCTGACCTCATCACGTTTGTGTGGCCGTTTTCCTCCCAAGGAGTGTTTTTTGTGCAAAACTAATGCTTGGAATGGATTCAGAATCATGCAAACACCCTAGTTTCATATGTCACATGTTACTTAAAGAATGATGAAATTTGGACTTTTTTGCCTTATATAGGATGTTATGGGCATATTATGCATATTATGCTAAAATAACACCTTTCGCATGGTCAAACTTTGGTAAACTTTTAGTATGTTATTAAGGACACCTAATACTACACAAAACAGTTGAGAAACCTTCTGTTGCAATTTTTTTAGGGTCAAACCATAATTGCACCTGTCTATAGGGTTTAAGTGCTTCTCTCCGCCAGGCCAAAGGCGTGGCTGAGACTTATGTTTTCGCCCCTGTCCATCCGTCCATCCGTCTGTCTGTCTTTGTACAGCTAATCTCCGGATGATTTGCGGACACTTTTCTATATTAAGGGTGATGAAACATGATGATCATGATATCTGGATTCTGGAAGGGTCACACACACCTGTGTGCACTGATCACCACCACAGAATCACACACTGACATTTGTGAGTTTGTCGTCATATAGGATACACTGTCTATTATGAAGTACATTGGATACTGGAACACAATATCACGTTGCCTATTCACTTTGAAGGTTATTAGAAGGACTGTAGGCCATTTGTAGCTCAGGTTGTAATCCCTCCCCCCGTGTGTGTGTGTGTGTGTGTGTGTGTGTGTGTGCGTGTGCGCGCGGGAGAGGGAGAAGGAGACCGACAAAGACACAGAGAGAGAGAGAGATCATTAGCACATAACCTATTTTCCATGTCTTTGATTCTGTATCCCCTCCCTTGTCTGTCACTTTGCCGGCACAATCCAGGGCTTTTATGTTTGTTATTTAATTCACTCAACATTTTGTAACTGGGGATCATATCGTTTAGAGAAATGAGGCGCAAATCAAGCTTGTTTTGAGCCAAAAAGAAGAATCCGAGATGTTACGATTCTAAAAACTACGTCCCCATAGACAGCATAAGCCAGTAGAATTTTCATTTCCATTTTTTTCTCTTTTTCTCTTTTTTTCCTTTAACCCCCCTCGAACCGGAGTCTTAAGTTATGAGCGCGTTTGAAGTATGAACACAGTTATGAACCGTAATTAATTGATATTGAATTAGGCAACAAAAGGCGAACTCGTCATACAACAATGTAGGCCTACTGGAAAAGTAACAAATGTAGCCGAACAATTTTTGTTAACATTTTCAGTGACTGTGTGTGTGTGTGTGTGTGTGTGTGTGTGTGTGTGTGTGTGTGTGTGTGTGTGTGTGTGTGTGTGTGTGTGTGTGTGTGTGTGTGTGTGTGTGTGTGTGTGTGTGTGTGTGTGTGTGTGTGTGTGTGTGTGTGTGTGTGTGTGTGTGTGTGTGTGTGTGTGTGTGTGTGTGTGTGTGTGTGTCCATGGTGGCACACAGTAATACCTAAATGAAATAGGTATTACCATCAAACAAAAATGTTTGGTCAAACCATAAAAAAAACGACCAAACATTTGTTTGATGGTGTTTGATACGTGTGTATGAGGCCTAGGGCTGTCACCATTATGAAATCTTACTTGACGATTAATTGTTGCTAAAATAATTGCGAGTAACAATTGAACTGTTTCTGTCACGGAACATTATGAATAAAATAGACATTTCTGTTTGTCTTTAGGCTTTGTAAACAAAAGGTGCACAGGGCAGATAATTATGACAAATAACTTACATCATTTTATAACTTAATACTAAAAGAAAACCCACAAATAGTGGAAATAGCTGATCTACAAGCTCAACGCGTGTGACACAGTAGTTTGTAGATCTGCTATTTCCACACATACATTATACATATACATTTTTCAACATGGTAAATTATTATGACAATTATGGCGATTGTAACGAGTATGCAAAGAACAATTGCTATTATCTCAAATAAATACGATTAGGAGATGAAGATTTTAATCCGAATAAAAATGAATAATTCCAAGGTTATGAGATATGAACATGTCTTGGTCTCTTTCCTTTTTCTGTAGCAAGATGTGGAGAAGTTTACGGACATTGAAAAACTCTACCTCTACCTTAAACTGCCTTCAGGTCCAAACCCCAGCAGTGATAAAAGGTAAATAAACTTGTTTACACCCTATTGTTTAAAAATGGAATGTGCGTGCGTGCGTGCGTGCGTGCGTGCGTGCGTGCGTGCGTGCGTGCGTGCGTGCGTGCGTACACATACACTCGCTGCAGTATTGTTGACTTATAGATGGTACCTTTAACCCATTTTGACCTGAGATCAGATTCTAAAAATGTCTGTTTGAAAATGACAGTTTTCTGAAAAAGCTATGTTTCTATGTCAGTCGTTCTTCGATTTTTCAAAAATAGCAGACCTACAAGCTCGTATAGCGCGCCACTCGGTGGCGCGCTATGAGCTTGTAGATCTGCTATTTTTCAATAGCTAAAACATAACATATTGCTAACACCAAAAGGGGTTCCCGCCCAAAATGGGTTAAAATCAGATTCCAGGTTAGTCGACACAGCCCAACACCACAGAAAGATTACTGTTAGTCGACACAGCCCAACACCACAGAAAGATTACTGTTCGGAAGCAGATGCAACATTTTAGATCAACATTATTAATCCATTGAGACCTGGAACGCATCCATGTCACGTTAGCGTTTAACCACATTAACCATTAACCCATTTTGGGCGGGAACCCCTTTTGGTGTTTTAAACATTGTTATAATTTAGCTATTGAAAAATAGCAGATCTACAAGCTCATAGCGCGCCACCGAGTGGCGCGCTATGAACTTGTAGGTCTGCTATTTTTGAAAAATCGTTAAAATGTGCCTCAAATCTTTCCGAAAATTGTCATGATTTAGAAAACTTTTTTTTTTTAATTTCGACGTCAGGCCTGAATGGGTTAACCAGCAGTTGCATGTGTCAATCGTGACATTAACCTATTCGGGGCGGGAACCCCTTTTGGTGTTCTAACCCTTCTAAATGGGAACCCCTTTTGGTGTTCTAACCCTTCTAAATGGGAACCCCTCTTGGTGTTCTAACCCTTCTAAATGGGAACCCCTTTTGGTGTTCTAACCCTTCTAAATGGGAACCCCTCTTGGTGTTCTAACCCTTCTAAATGGGAACCCCTCTTGGTGTTCTAACCCTTCTAAATGGGAACCCCTCTTGGTGTTCTAACCCTTCTAAATGGGAACCCCTTTTGGTGTTCTAACCCTTCTAAATGGGAACCCCTTTTGGTGTTCTAACCCTTCTAAATGGGAACCCCTCTTGGTGTTCTAACCCTTGTAAATGGGAACCCCTCTTGGTGTTCTAACCCTTCTAAATGGGAACCCCTCTTGGTGTTCTAACCCTTCTAAATGGGAACCCCTCTTGGTGTTCTAACCCTTCTAAATGGGAACCCCTCTTGGTGTTCTAACCCTTCTAAATGGGAACCCCTTTTGGTGTTCTAACCCTTCTAAATGGGAACCCCTTTTGGTGTTCTAACCCTTCTAAATGGGAACCCCTTTTGGTGTTCTAACCCTTCTAAATGGGAACCCCTTTTGGTGTTCTAACCCTTGTAAATGGGAACCCCTCTTGGTGTTCTAACCCTTCTAAATGGGAACCCCTCTTGGTGTTCTAACCCTTCTAAATGGGAACCCCTTTTGGTGTTCTAACCCTTCTAAATGGGAACCCCTTTTGGTGTTCTAACCCTTCTAAATGGGAACCCCTTTTGGTGTTCTAACCCTTCTAAATGGGAACCCCTTTTGGTGTTCTAACCCTTCTAAATGGGAACCCCTTTTGGTGTTCTAACCCTTCTAAATGGGAACCCCTCTTGGTGTTCTAACCCTTCTAAATGGGAACCCCTTTTGGTGTTCTAACCCTTCTAAATGGGAACCCCTCTTGGGGTTCTGTATACAGTATTCCAAAATTCCAAAAAATGATGCTGCTATATAAATATTTTTTTCAGAAAACTTAGGTCAGGATTTAGAAGCCGTTTTTAGAATCGGCCTCAGTGCAAAATGGGTTAATAAAGACTGAGCATTGCAATGCATTTAGGCAGTACATTAGCTCTGGTCCATAGCTCTAATGCGTTGCATTTAGAGCTATGTTACTCTCAACTTCCGCCGCTCGCATGAATGCAGACAAGCCTCTCGTCTTTAGCGTAAATAAAAATAACGTTTTTGCTACTCACCAAAACAAAGGCGGGTTGTGTCATTAGAAAGCCTACTTTCCTTAGTGGACGCACTCTGAGCCCCCCACCACACGTATAAACGGTACTTTTTGGCCAAAAGGGGATTTTGTTTTCCCCAAAAAAATACTTGTAGTTACTCCACTGCGCCTTCTACCGATATTGCCCAGAGAATTGCCTCATTGCCTTTCTGGCCAAAAAGTACCGTTTATACGTGTGGTGGGGGGCTCAGAGTGCTTCCACTAAGGAAAGTAGGCTTTCTAATGACACAACCCGCCTTTGTTTTGGTGAGTAGCAAAAACGTTATTTTTATTTACGCTAAAGACGATTCATGCGAGCGGCGGAAGTTGAGATAAACATAGCTCTACATGCAACGCATTAGAGCTATGGACCAGAGCATTAGAGCTATGGACCAGAGCATTAGAGCTATGGACCAGAGCATTAGAGCTATGGACCAGAGCATTAGAGCTATGGACCAGAGCATTAGAGCTATGGACCAGAGCATTAGAGCTATGGACCAGAGCATTAGAGCTATGGACCAGAGCATTAGAGCTATGGACCAGAGCATTAGAGCTATGGGCCAGAGCATTAGAGCTATGGGCCAGAGCATTAGAGCTATGGGCCAGAGCATTAGAGCTATGGGCCAGAGCATTAGAGCTATGGACCAGAGCATTAGAGCTATGGACCAGAGCATTAGAGCTATGGACCAGAGCATTAGAGCTATGGACCAGAGCATTAGAGCTATGGACCAGAGCATTAGAGCTATGGACCAGAGCATTAGAGCTATGGACCAGAGCATTAGAGCTATGGACCAGAGCATTAGAGCTATGGGCCAGAGCATTAGAGCTATGGGCCAGAGCATTAGAGCTATGGGCCAGAGCATTAGAGCTATGGGCCAGAGCATTAGAGCTATGGACCAGAGCATTAGAGCTATGGACCAGAGCATTAGAGCTATGGACCAGAGCATTAGAGCTATGGACCAGAGCATTAGAGCTATGGACCAGAGCATTAGAGCTATGGACCAGAGCATTAGAGCTATGGACCAGAGCATTAGAGCTATGGACCAGAGCATTAGAGCTATGGACCAGCGCATTAGAGCTATGGACCAGAGCATTAGAGCTATGGACCAGAGCATTAGAGCTATGGACCAGAGCATTAGAGCTATGGACCAGAGCATTAGAGCTATGGACCAGAGCATTAGAGCTATGGACCAGAGCATTAGAGCTATGGACCAGAGCATTAGAGCTATGGACCAGAGCATTAGAGCTATGGACCAGAGCATTAGAGCTATGGACCAGAGCATTAGAGCTATGGACCAGAGCATTAGAGCTATGGACCAGAGCATTAGAGCTATGGACCAGAGCATTAGAGCTATGGACCAGCGCATTAGAGCTATGGACCAGCGCATTAGAGCTATGGACCAGCGCATTAGAGCTATGGACCAGAGCATTAGAGCTATGGACCAGAGCATTAGAGCTATGGACCAGAGCATTAGAGCTATGGACCAGAGCATTAGAGCTATGGACCAGAGCATTAGAGCTATGGACCAGAGCATTAGAGCTATGGACCAGAGCATTAGAGCTATGGACCAGAGCATTAGAGCTATGGACCAGAGCATTAGAGCTATGGACCAGAGCATTAGAGCTATGGACCAGAGCATTAGAGCTATGGACCAGAGCATTAGAGCTATGGACCAGAGCATTAGAGCTATGGACCAGAGCATTAGAGCCATGGACCAGAGCATTAGAGCCATGGACCAGAGCATTAGAGCCATGGACCAGAGCATTAGAGCCATGGACCAGAGCATTAGAGCCATGGACCAGAGCATTAGAGCCATGGACCAGAGCATTAGAGCCATGGACCAGAGCATTAGAGCCATGGACCAGAGCATTAGAGCCATGGACCAGAGCATTAGAGCCATGGACCAGAGCATTAGAGCTATGGACCAGAGCATTAGAGCCATGGACCAGAGCATTAGAGCTATGGACCAGAGCATTAGAGCTATGGACCAGAGCATTAGAGCTATGGACCAGAGCATTAGAGCTATGGACCAGAGCATTAGAGCTATGGACCAGAGCATTAGAGCTATGGACCAGAGCATTAGAGCTATGGACCAGAGCATTAGAGCTATGGACCAGAGCATTAGAGCTATGGACCAGAGCATTAGAGCTATGGACCAGAGCATTAGAGCTATGGACCAGAGCATTAGAGCTATGGACCAGAGCATTAGAGCTATGGACCAGAGCATTAGAGCTATGGACCAGAGCATTAGAGCTATGGACCAGCGCATTAGAGCTATGGACCAGCGCATTAGAGCTATGGACCAGCGCATTAGAGCTATGGACCAGAGCATTAGAGCTATGGACCAGCGCATTAGAGCTATGGACCAGAGCATTAGAGCTATGGACCAGAGCATTAGAGCTATGGACCAGAGCATTAGAGCTATGGACCAGAGCATTAGAGCTATGGACCAGAGCATTAGAGCTATGGACCAGAGCATTAGAGCTATGGACCAGAGCATTAGAGCTATGGACCAGAGCATTAGAGCTATGGACCAGAGCATTAGAGCCATGGACCAGAGCATTAGAGCCATGGACCAGAGCATTAGAGCCATGGACCAGAGCATTAGAGCCATGGACCAGAGCATTAGAGCTATGGACCAGAGCATTAGAGCTATGGACCAGAGCTAGCAGTACATATGCATGTAGATCAGGGTTCCCCAATTAATTTTCCTCAAGGGCCATATTTTGACTAGGGAACCAGGCTGGGGGCAGAGTCCGCACGCGCGAAGAATTGGGTTTTTTTATTTTTCATTAAAATTGTTCTCAACCAGTGGTCCGGGGACCACCAGTGGTCCTTAAGGGGGTGCCCAGTTTGACATGCATAGCCTACTGACCCCCATTTAATGCCATTTATATCTGGGACACCCCCCAAAACAAAACAAAAAACGTTTCTTTTCTTTTCTTTTTGGGGGAAATTCTTCCAGGGGCCACAGGGGGCGCTCCGCGGGCCGCAAATGGCCCGCGGGCCGCCTATTGGGGAACCCTGATGTAGATCATGCATATACTGCCTAAAATGCATAAACCCTTTACAAACAAGCTGCCAGAGAACGTCTATGGACTTCTCTCTTCTCTGTCTGGGAACTCCCCGAACCAGTCATAGCTGCTGGCTTTGATCCTGCTTGGAGGCATTGTTCCCTATCACAACAACTGTATATCTGCTAACATGTAACAACAACGGGCCTCTGTGGCTCTTTTGGTGTTTTAAACATTATGTTATAATTTAGCTATTGAAAAATAGCAGACCTACAAGCTCATAGCGCGCCACTCGGTGGCGCGCTATGAGCTTGTAGATCTGCTATTTTTCAATAGCTAAATTTTTGAAAAATCGTGAAAATATTTATTTCAGAAAACTGGAGGATTTAGAAGATTTTTTTTATTAATTTTGAGGTCAGGCTTAAATGGGTTAAGCCCCTTGTACACGAGGCTGATTTATTAAAGTAAAAAAAGGTGCACTTCTCTATGACCTCTTGCACACTACTCCTAAAGCCGTCCGGCAAGGGGCTATTTCTTTTCAATCTAACCCAGTTTGACTCGTGCCAAAATGACACTGACTGGACATACATTTATTGTCTCCACCAGGCCGAAGGCATGGGGAGAGAGTATGTTTTGCACTCCGTCCGTCCTTCCTTCCGTCCGTCCGTCCTTCCGTCCGTCCGTTATCAGCTAATCTCCGACACCGTTGGCCCGATCAATGCCAAACTTTGCACACACACTCCCTGGATGCCAACGATGAACCTCTGCCCCACATTTTCCAGAACGGCCTGTTATAGCGCCACCATGAGGCAGCTTTTCACATGTTTTACCTAAAACTGCACCGATCTGCGTGATACGTTGCATGCACACTCCCTAGAGGCCAAGGACAAACCTTTGACCTGCATTTTCTGCATCTGCCTTTTATAGCGCCACCAGGAGGCCGACTTTTGTAAAACACATTTTTTGATATTACTCCTCCAGATTCTGTCCAAAAAATCTCACAAATCGTTACACAGTATCTCTATGGTCATGTGCTCAAGTCGGATCTGTCCGATATTTCATATTCCATCCTAATTGGCTATAATTGGCTTTCACAGTTTGCAAGATTGCCCCGTTTTGAACCAAAGCCTCAAATCATGAACCCAGCATGCAATTTACATGAAATCTTTCACACATGTTCTTACTAGGCTGAGGAATATATCCCACCCTTTTCACATTGGCCTGTTATAGCGCCACCAACAGGTTGATTTTTGCAAAACACATTTTTGGAACAAAATGCCTCAAACATGTTTATATTAATCCTAAACATTTTGCCAAACATCTCACACAGTCCTATCCTCCTGGTGGAGACCTGTGCCCAGAAGGGCACTTTTTCTAGTTTATTTATGTAACAGGCCACCTCAGGAAACATTGTTGCGGTTCATCCATGGTTTTGTTTCGAACTGAATTCTGGGAATTGCAATTCTAACAGGCCATAGATAGACAGACCAGAGGTGTTGCCAAAAAGCAGGGCGGCTTCAGGGGGGGGGGGGGGCAAGGGGGGGCTTTAGCCCCCTCTGGTGGAGGCTTATCCCCCCCTAAGCCCCCCTCAAAACAAGCCCAATTGACTGACTTCTATGTAAACCAAGATTCATTAGCCCCCCCCCCCCCCCCCCCCTCTAAATAGCCAGCCCCCCCATAGCACCCCCAGTCACAATTTTCTGGAGCCGTCGCTGCCAAAAAGGTTACTAAATTGATGTTACTCAGTGTAACATGACTGTAAAGACTGATGGAATAAAATAATTGCATGGTACTACTGTGTGCAAAAAGGCCTTGACTGTGACCGAAGCACTCTCTGTTCTTTGTTGTCCCTTTTGTCTTGCTGTGCCAGTGAGCAGAGTTCCATGTCGTCCAGCAGAACCCAGCAGGTTCACGCCTTCAACTGGATCTGCAACAACCTGGAGGAACACCCGGAGACCTCTTTGCCCAAACAGGAGGTCTACGATGAATACAAGTATGTCATGTATCACACTACCTTCACACATCCGGAGTACCTGGCACACACTTCTAGATCATTCATTATTCATTTCATTTCATTATTCTTGTTGCCAAATGTTCCCTTATATGACAAGCCCAAAATAGGCACGTTGAAAATGGTTAGTGCATCAACCCCTGAAGTCACAGACCACTTTCAAAGTTCTTTTAATGTTCATCTCACTTGTGGTTCTCACCACTGATAAGACCAAGCTTGTATATGTATTTACTAAAGACCAGACCATGATCCTCTCAGTGGTCAGGCGTGAGGGAAAGGTCACTGAGAAGGCCACTGCTATAAATACCTGTGCATCCTGAGTGATGATTCCTTTACATTGAAAGCAGTGAGAAAAACAAATGCTGTTCAGACATGACTCAACATTTTGAGCTTTACTCCCGGGTAGAATGGTTTTGTCTGCCAACCTGCAGACAAACAAACTGCTATACTTTAATACAGTGGATTGTATGTTTTCTCATGCCAATAAAGCTGAATTGAATTGACCGCAGACCCCCATCTGAGAAGATATTCTGCCTGGGACCCCCATAAGATAAGAGAAGACGTTTTCCATAGCAAATCTACAAAATCACAACACATGACACATTATGAGCTTGTAGATTGTCTCTTTTTGAATAGCTTAAAGGGGAAAACCACCCATTTTCAACATTTTACTATGTCATTAATATACCTTAGAGCTGTTGTGTGGAAATAATAAAAAAGTTCCCCCATTCTGTGTTTCCTAGAACTATAATTATGAAAAAAACATTAACATGGTGAAACACATCTTGATGACATCATCAAGATGTGATTCACCATGTTAATGATTTTTTTCAGACCTCTAGATCTAGGAAACACAGAATGGGGGAACGTTTTTATTATTTCCACACAACAGCTCTAAGGTATATTAATGACATAGTAAAATGTTGAAAATGAGTGGAATGCCCCTTTAAGTATAAAATTGGGTCTGAAGTGTTTAAAAACTTTACCAAACCCCCTTAAGGACCCCTGGGGGTCCCTAAACCAATTCTGTATTTATATTTCACAGAAGAGTTATGGACAATATTTCCAATTTCACAAGACTGTTTGTTGTCTTGTCTGTACTACATGTTTGTACAGAGAGTGGAAAATAGGCAGTTCACACGCCATGATTTTGATTGCTTTGAATGCTTTTAAATCCATTTTGAAAGACCTTATAAAATTAATTTCAAATCTCAATGGGGCCTTTCCTGGTCAAATACTGTAGTGTAAAGGTTACATTTTTTAATTAGTGGCGTGTTTTTATTTTTTTCCAGGTAATCAAAGTTAGTTCCAGATGAAGCGCCGGTATAAATAGAAGCTACAAGCATGCTTGCTAATTACTGTGGACCATGTGTTGGTAACATGAGACGGGAAACTCTGAGACAGTCATTGAAATGCTACGGCATCGTCCGTTATGTAACCTCTCCTTTACCGCAACTCTTACCAAAAGAAATTGGCACTAGTCTGAACCACTTCAACATAATTATAGGTGAACATTTTGAAAAAATGTCAAGAATGTTTTATAGAAATAAATTTAACCCATTTTGGGCAGGAACCCCTTTTGGTGTTAGCATTATGTTATGCTTTAGCTATTGAAAAATAGAAGATCTACAAGCTCATAGCGCGCCACCGAGTGGCGCGCTACGAGCTTGTAGGTCTGCTATTGAAAAATAGAAGATCTACAAGCTCATAGCGCGCCACCGAGTGGCGCGCTACGAGCTTGTAGGTCTGCTATTTTTGAAAAATCGAAGAACGACTGACATAGAAACATAGCTTTTCCAGAAAACTGTCAGGATGTAAAAGACATTTTTAGAATCTGATCTCAGGCCTAAATGGGTAAATTTTCAAATCTGTTCAAAACTAACCAAAACAGCAGATCAACAAACTCAGGTATGAACAGCTTGCTATGGAAGGTGGGGAATTGGGGGGAATTGGGGGGGGGACAACATCCAAAGATAACCTTTTTCCCCCTTCCAGTTCGTGCCCTTCCCGAACGGGAAGGGACGAGGCTGGGGCAAGCAAAAAAAAACTACGGCCAACGGGAGGCAGATGGGCCAACCGAGGCCCAATGATGGCCGGCAATCAGCCACTCCGGCACCCGACGACACGTTTCGCCACGGCGGCCGCTGCGAAGCGTGTCGTCGGGGGCAGCCTCAAAGGGACCCGGACCTGACCTCTGACCTCAGTTTTTCTCACTTGTACTGGTTTCTCACTTGTACTGTAACATATGTACAGTGTATATATATACACACACACAGTGTGCGTGGGTGGACGAAATGTCAACGGTATGAGGCGGTTAAAATAGAAGCAGATCTAGGAGCAGACGCGGCACTGTACAGCAGATACTGTACAGTAGATACTGTACAAGGGGTACAGCAATAGAATAGTAACAGATATACATGTACGTGGTTTAGCAAGAGATTATGGAACAGTGGTTTTCAACCCTTTTCATATCAAGGCCCGTTATTGTCTCCACCAGGCCGAAGGCATGGGGAGAGAGTATATTTTGTTGTCTCCACCAGGCCGAAGGCATGGGGAGAGAGTATATTTTGTTGTCTCCACCAGGCCGAAGGCATGGGGAGAGAGTATGTTTTGTTGTCTCCACCAGGCCGAAGGCATGGGGAGAGAGTATGTTTTGTTGTCTCCACCAGGCCGAAGGCATGGGGAGAGAGTATGTTTTGTTGTCTCCACCAGGCCGAAGGCATGGGGAGAGAGTATGTTTTGTTGTCTCCACCAGGCCGAAGGCATGGGGAGAGAGTATGTTTTGTTGTCTCCACCAGGCCGAAGGCATGGGGAGAGAGTATGTTTTGTTGTCTCCACCAGGCCGAAGGCATGGGGAGAGAGTATGTTTTGTTGTCTCCACCAGGCCGAAGGCATGGGGAGAGAGTATGTTTTGTTGTCTCCACCAGGCCGAAGGCATGGGGAGAGAGTATGTTTTGTTGTCTCCACCAGGCCGAAGGCATGGGGAGAGAGTATGTTTTGTTGTCTCCACCAGGCCGAAGGCATGGGGAGAGAGTATGTTTTGTTGTCTCCACCAGGCCGAAGGCATGGGGAGAGAGTATGTTTTGTTGTCTCCACCAGGCCGAAGGCATGGGGAGAGAGTATGTTTCGGTCTTTCAGGAGCTACTGTGACAATCTGAATGATTGCCATGTTTTAATGGTGATAACGTGTCTTTCAGGATGTTTTAATGGTGATAACGTGTCTTTCAGGATGTTTTAATGGTGATAACGTGTCTTTCAGGAGCTACTGTGTTTTAATGGTGATAACGTGTCTTTCAGGAGCTACTGTGTTTTAATGGTGATAACGTGTCTTTCAGGAGCTACTGTGTTTTAATGGTGATAACGTGTCTTTCAGGATGTTTTAATGGTGATAACGTGTCTTTCAGGAGCTACTGTGTTTTAATGGTGATAACGTGTCTTTCAGGATGTTTTAATGGTGATAACGTGTCTTTCAGGATGTTTTAATGGTGATAACGTGTCTTTCAGGAGCTACTGTGTTTTAATGGTGATAACGTGTCTTTCAGGAGCTACTGTGTTTTAATGGTGATAACGTGTCTTTCAGGAGTTACTGTGTTTTAATGGTGATAACGTGTCTTTCAGGAGTTACTGTGTTTTAATGGTGATAACGTGTCTTTCAGGAGCTACTGTGTTTTAATGGTGATAACGTGTCTTTCAGGAGCTACTGTGTTTTAATGGTGATAACGTGTCTTTCAGGAGCTACTGTGTTTTAATGGTGATAACGTGTCTTTCAGGAGCTACTGTGTTTTAATGGTGATAACGTGTCTTTCAGGATGTTTTAATGGTGATAACGTGTCTTTCAGGATGTTTTAATGGTAATAACGTGTTTTAATGGTGATAACGTGTCTTTCAGGATGTTTTAATGGTGATAACGTGTCTTTCAGGATGTTTTAATGGTGATAACGTGTTTTAATGGTGATACCGTGTCTTTCAGGATGTTTTAATGGTGATAACGTGTCTTTCAGGATGTTTTAATGGTGATAACGTGTTTTAATGGTGATAACGTGTCTTTCAGGATGTTTTAATGGTGATAACGTGTCTTTCAGGATGTTTTAATGGTGATAACGTGTTTTAATGGTGATAACGTGTCTTTCAGGATGTTTTAATGGTGATAACGTGTCTTTCAGGAGCTACTGTGACAATCTGAACTACCATCCGCTGAGCGCTGCAGACTTTGGCAAAATCATGAAGAACGTGTTTCCCAACATGAAGGCGCGTCGACTCGGCATGAGAGGGAAGTCGAAATATCCTTTACCGCATGAGTCAGCAGAGGGTCCGGGACCAGAGGGTCCGGGACCCAGAGGGGGCCATCAGAGGGTCCGGGACCCAGAGGGGGCCATCAGAATTACAAAGTGTGATAGGAACCTTTCATTTTATTTTATTTGCATTAAAGATGGAGTGCCACTATTTTTTCCACCCTAAAACATGATCATCAGGTATTATTATAATATAAAGAGGAAGAACTTTTTCCAAAAAGTGTACAGTATTTGTTAAAATCATGCTTTTATGTGGACACGCCCACCAGTTCATTAAGTATGCCTGGTTTGCCTGGTGGGTGGTGATCCACCTGAACTGAAGCCACACCCACAGCTGTAGTTGTATGATAAAGGGAGAGGGGTTAGGGGATGGGCTGATTGTGTGGTGTCACTATATTACTGTTTATTTCATTGGCCCGTTTGACTGTCAAGGGTTCAGCCTCCAGGAAGAAACCCTAAATACAAAGTTAATACACCATTGCACATAAAAACGACTCCAGGGTGTCTAATGAAGTACTGTCACCTCATAGACACATAACAAACTGGAAAAATACAAAAAATGTGGCACTCCATCTTTAACCACTTGAACCCTATATCTGGGGGGACCATTTGCCGAAAATAGCAGGTCTGCAGTCTCTTGTAGATCAGCTGTTTTCAGTCTCTTGTAGATCGGCTGTTTAAATAGCAGGTCTGCAGTCTCTTGTAGATCAGCTGTTTTCAGTCTCTTGTAGATCAGCTGTTTAAATAGCAGGTCTGCAGGCTCTTGTAGATCAGCTGTTTTCAGTCTCTTGTAGATCGGCTGTTTAAATAGCAGGTCTGCAGGCTCTTGTAGATCAGCTGTTTTCAGTCTCTTGTAGATCAGCAACCCAGGGTTTAAATGGTTAAAAAAATACACATTATACAACAGGTCGTTTCGAGCTCTGTTCTCTGTTCTCCGCAGCGCAGCAGACTGGGTTGCTAGGCTGTTCTCCGCAGCGCAGCAGACTGGGTTGCTAAACTATCTTAGTTTTAAGGGTAACTGTTGTATAATTGCAATATTACACTTGAGGGTGTTCTTTATCGTCATGAATGTACTTCTGCGCTAGCCTGGATCCAGCCCAAAGACCCCACCCACTCTCTGAGTGGACTGCATCTCTTGGTCTGGTGTTGCACTGTGAACCTATAATTTCTTCGGTACAAAAATGTATTATCCAATGAGAATCGGTGGTGGGGGTGGGTCTAACGAACAACCAATCAGCGCCGAGTCCTGTTTTCAGCTTCATCACGCAGCGCAACACACAGAGGAAGGAGGGAAAAACAACACAAATGGCTACTGGTTGAGGGAAATTCTAATCCCCTCCCCCTTGAAATCGCTCAGACAGGAGACAATGTCAGACTGAAGCTTCAAGAAAGCTACAGTCTGATAATCAGGCTACTTCTGCGCTGCCTACGGAACTTTCTGCAGCATCGCAGGCGTGCATTAATGATGATAAAGAACACCCTCTCGTGTAATATTGCTTAATTAACATGAATCAAATAAACAATATAGACAGCACTGCCAAACAATGTCTATGTTGTAGCCATCTATGAATTCAATGAAAAGGTTGAATCTTCAAAGCAATTTTATACAATATACTGTATGTAGACTATAGCGCGTCGCAGTCCCGCCCCCTACCATGGACCAGGAAATGAATCCCAATGCATTTTTCCCATAGACATTTCAAAAAGTATTTATTTAAAGACGGTTACGCCGCGGACAAAGCCAACTCGAGTCGTGAAACTCATGACCCAACACAAACAATATTTTGGACCAAACAAATAATTACAAAGAAGAAAAACAACCTGCCGTTTTTTTCTTCTTTCTAATTATTTGTTCGGCCCATAAAATTGTGTTTGTTGTCATGATTTGTCACGACTCGAGTTGGCTTTATCCGCGGCGTAAACGTCTTTAAATAAATACTTTCTGAAATGTCTATGAGGAAAATGAACGGAGAATAATTTCCTGGTCCATGGTAGGGGGCGGGACTGCGACGCTCTATAGACCAATGCTTTACTGGGATGGGTTGTAACAATGTGGCCTCCGTGACCTCTCCTCCCAGACCATCTGCTGTAGCACTTCATAAAGTCTCTAAATATAGATGCTAAATGAATTCATATCAAGTCACCCTCTCTGTGTCTGGAGAGCAGCGCTCACGGCACAGTGCAGCCACCGAGGGGAATTACTGTGATCTTGACCTTCACCAGGGTTTCATTAGTAAAAAGAAACAGATGTGGGGGGGGGATTTTCCTAACCATTACACTTCATGTGACAAATACCAACGCATTGCTGATCTACTAGAGCTCTTAACGTTGTGAGCTTGTAGATCGGCTACTTTTTGTATTGCTCGTAAATTGTTTTGGGGAATTTCTGAAGAATTTACCCAAAATAGGGAGGGGACATTTGAATTAGCAAACATATCAGACAGTCTAACATG
This sequence comes from Electrona antarctica, assembly GCF_951216825.1. Lineage (NCBI taxonomy): Eukaryota > Metazoa > Chordata > Actinopteri > Myctophiformes > Myctophidae > Electrona > Electrona antarctica. The sequence continues at coordinate 56,129,327 of NC_136808.1, read as the reverse complement.
TCTTTAAAGGGATAAAACAGTGGCCCCCGCTGGACAATGAAAGGAATGACCAGAGGGAGTTGGGTTCGCTGACCTTCAGAATGCATGTGTGAATCAGGGTTGTATTCTCAACCTATAGCTTAGACCGCATAGCTTCCAATGAATGACTACTGAGTTATTATTAATGGCCCAAGTGAGTTCATGGCTTGTGTATTTTAATGAGCTTAGGGTGTGGACAAAATGCCATTTTAAAATGGTGTGCCTGTCTGTGTGCATATCGTATTTTGGTTTTTAAATGTTATTCCTTTCAGAAATAGGTTGGACCTTGTTTATGCTTGTTGCCAGGGGCAACTGAAACTTTATATGTAAAACATGTTGAACACAGTGCATCTCTCTGTCTAGAGTCAGACGCACGCACACACACACACACACACACACACACACAATTATATACTAATATTATATAATTTATGCCATCACAGTGACAAGATCAGTTCTAGTCGGGAAGCAGTGACATAAATTAATTAGGCATCCTTATGTCTGACCAGACTTAAAGTGGACCATCCTTATGTCTGACCAGACTTAAAGTGGACCATCCTTATGTCTGACCAGACTTAAAGTGGACCATCCTTATGTCTGACCAGACTTAAAGTGGACCATCCTTATGTCTGACCAGACTTAAAGTGGACCATCCTTATGTCTGACCAGACTTAAAGTGGACCATCCTTATGTCTGACCAGACTTAAAGTGGACCATCCTTATGTCTGACCAGACTTAAAGTGGACCATCCTTATGTCTGACCAGACTTAAAGTGGACCATCCTTATGTCTGACCAGACTTAAAGTGGACCATCCTTATGTCTGACCAGACTTAAAGTGGACCATCCTTATGTCTGACCAGACTTAAAGTGGACCATCCTTATGTCTGACCAGACTTAAAGTGGATCATTCAGGGCCTTAATTATTATTAGTCTAAACTGATTGGTTTGTTTTGTACCTTAACGTCTAACCTACATACTGCTACAGTGGACTGAGAAAGAGACCGTTTGTTCACATGCCTTCACTACCCAACCTGGAGCTGCATAAATCTATGGATGGAGTAAGTCTGTCTGTCTGTCTGTCTGTCTGTCTGTCTGTCTGTCTGTCTGTCTGTCTGCTGGACCAATCAGCACGCACGCTGCTAGTAGGCCACAGAAAATACATATTTCTGAAGTTCAGAATTCTCCGAAATTCAGAAATTAGCCAATTCACAGCGTGTCTGCCTTGACATAGTAGTATGTTGATGTATGTACTACACTACAGGGCTGTTACTCTGTGATATTTGACCAGGAGTATCTGTACTATATCTATATGTCACTCAAGTACTTTGTCCACCACTAGTTCTAGAACACCAGCACACAAATATTTCCTTTTTCCACCAGTCGACTTTGAGGCTTAACCCATTTTGACCTGAGATCAGATTCTAAAAATGTCTTCGGCTTCGTACAGACATATCAGACGAACATGCTCTGTGCTGTCCGTGTTTCATGGCCGCCTCAATGCTTTTCCAATGGAAGTCACGTGGTTTGACCAAACAGTTTTGTGTGATGGGGGGAGGGGGGGGGGGGGCAATCAAACAAGTGTTTGGTCAAACCACGTGACTTCCACTGGAAAAGCATTGGGGCGGCCATGAAACACAGGCAGAGCACAGCACAGTTGTTCTTTATGTGTGTACAAAGCCTTCTACATCCTGACAGTTTTCAGAAAAAGCTATGTTTCTATGTCAGTCATTCTTCGATTTTTCAAAAATAGCAGACCTACAAGCTCGTAGCACGCCACTTGGTGGCGTGCTACAAGCTTGTAGATCTGCTATTTTTCAATAGCTAAAGCATAACATAAAGCTAACACCAAAAGGGGTTCCCTCAGGAGTTTGGCCAGAAGTAGGCTAAGAGGTGGACATTGCTCTTGTCTTCATGTCTTTATGCATATAATCTCGTTTTTGTTATTTGTGTTATGTCAAATGTGTGTATATGTGTTCTGCATTATTATTATAAGGGTCACCAGACAAATTTCAGTGTGAACTGACAATAAAGTACAGCTTATAGATATTATCTATAAGCTCATAATGCATCGCAATGGGATGTTGTTGTAAGCTTGATATGATCAGCTATTTTAGAGAATTTGTGTAAAGGGGGAGGGGGGGAGGGAAGAACAGACCATGTACAGAGACAACCCCGGCCAACTATGTAAGAGTTTACTAGAAGGTTTAGGTGGTTAAGCCCTATTTGTTATACATTGTTGTTGTACAATTGTCAAATATAGTGAAAATATCTGCTCTATACGCAGTGCACGCAACGTGATGAGTTGTGACACATTCTAAGGTTCTAGATCAGCTACGGTAGGGTATTTTTTGCTATTTGCAAAACTTGAAAACAACCAGTTGAAAGTGGTTCATACAAACACATCTTGCCATATCTTGTTATACCTGTAAGTCAGGGGTGGGCAACTTTGACAATGGAGAGGGCCACTATATTTCCATACTCACTCACTCCAGAGGGCCACTATATTTACACACTCACTCACTCCAGAGGGGCCACATTGCATATTACTGTTGTAGCAAAAATAGCCGATCTACAAGCTCAAAACGCGCCGCACTGCGACACATTTTGAGCTTGTAGATCGGCTATTTTTTGCTATATTTTAATTGAAATCCTGAAGTTACTTTTTTAGCCTATACACTGACACCACGGCGCGTAAACAGCACCTCAAACTGTGACTCCGCCCACAACCGGGGGAAGTTGTGATTTTCGCTCGTTCACTGCAATGCAATTTGCGGCATTTTCAAAACAATATTGAGCAGAGTAGCGATTATCAAACGTATTTGCAATGCCATACGTTGAAAGATCTGTTGCCCGACCGTGGACAAGGCACGCTACCTCCGCAAGTTAGATAGCATCGGCATAGATGTTTGTCCGTATGTGATTAAGGATTGGACCAAGTTGCATTGGCAGCCATAGAACATTCCGGGGTAAATTCTTACCCCGGATGTGACGTTTTTGGGCGTTCCTGTCTAGCGTGGTGTCAGTGTATTTAATTTCAAATGCATTTAGTTATAGTTATGTTAACATTATGAAATAAATACAATTACATTGGACATAAAAAAAGACAATAACATTTTGTTATTGTGTGTGTGTGTGTGTGTGTGTGTGTGTGTGTGTGTGTGTGCGTGTGCGTGTGCGTGTGCGTGTGCGTGCGTGCGTGCGTGCGTGCGTGCTCACGTAGCAGCAGTGTGACAGCGTGGAGTCGTCGTGCCAGCTCCCCGGCGCCCCCTGCAGCATGAAGGAGGAGGTGCAGAGCGCAGCCTGTGGCCTGGTGTGTGAGTGGGCTCAGAAGGTGCTGAGTCGCCAGTTTGATGCCGTGGAGGATCTGGCTCGATTTCTGCTCAACAGCCACTACATCAGCAACAAGTCCATGGCAGCTCTCACCATCATGACAAACGCAGGTAAGAGGAGACGGGAATGCTGTGTCTCTGTGCCTTTTGCTTTTGTATGGGGAAATGTGAAATATAGGCGAATAGCAGCACCTAGTGGCAGTGGCTTCTTACTGATCCAATTATAAAACCTAAAAGCAATAGGCCTATCTCACAGCCCGCTTTCCACGCCCACGTCCGGTAAATAGTGGTGTCATTTAACATTAGCATTTACACGTTTTTTTCTCTGGAGAATCTAAGTACATTTCCTAATGTAAAAATGTGACAGACCAATATTATTATGAAGCAAACAAGATGGTAAATCAGCTCGAACAGATAGAACAAACCTTACCTTGAGAAAACAAAAGTTGTAGACTTCTTAAATTACCTCTGTTAACATGTAGCGTCTATGGAGTGACGTCACGCTATCACCACTAACCCCGAAAGGGGGCGTATTAAGGGGGCGGGGAAATTCTGTGAGATAGGCTTATTGATAGCACATCAGTGAGCTGGATGCAATCCTACCTGGAGGGGAGAGAACAGATGGTGGAGGTGAACGGAACACTGCCCCCCCATATTTGTACTGTCTCTAAATGTTCTGATGAATTGAAAATGGTGGACCCTGTTGTAAACAAGCGTAATTCTTAATCATGGTGTCGTCCACAGTAACAGTTTTTGTATTGACTTGTGATTTCGTTTGAAATGTACCCATTCTACATACTGTGAAATACACCTTTCAATCAATCAATCAATCAATCAATCCATCAATCAATCAACAGAATATTTGTTCAGTGAATGTGGCAGCCTACTTTATTTCCTCAATGAGCCTGGTTTATTTCTATTTCTATTATTTATTTTATTATCTGAAGAATGTAAAGGCATGGTCTTTGGCTAAAATATTCCTACATTCATTGGTTCATTGATTCATATACGTGATCTAATCTCCTGCCAGGTGCAGCAAAGTCTCGTTTATGAACATCTATAATCACCTTTGCCGTAACCCATTTAGGCCTTCTCAATCCTGACAGTTTTCTGAAAAACCCATGTTTCTATGTCAGTGGTTCTCAGACATTTTCATGTCAAGGAGCCCCAAAAATATATGTAATTGGCTGCCGACCCCCATCTGAAAATATGTTGTTCCAGGGACCCCCCGCAGAAGCAAAGATTTTAGTTAAAAACGTCCGCTGGGAAAGAATATATATTCAAAGATTCGCGCCACATTTTCACGATTTTTCAAAAATAGAAGATCTACAAGCTCGTAGCGCGGCACTCGGTGCCGCGCTATGAGCTTGTAGATCTGCTATTTTTCAACACCAAAAGGGGTTCCCGCCCAAAATGGGTTAAGTATGAGTATGGGTTTTATGCCGTTAAGACTATGGGGTTATGGGTAAGTCTCCCATTGGCTCACGTGAAAGTGTCTACTAAGGTCGTCTTTACTGTCGCTAGTAGAGAGGTAGCAAATGTAGTCAAGTGGTCTTCGCTTCCGAAGGCAAAATTATTTGAACCGTACAGTAGAATATAGAGAAATGGAAAAATGAAATTCTTTGCCACTGTTAAAACCCAAACTTACACAGAAAGCTCTATTCAAAAACCAAGTAAAGAGACACATGGGAAAATATTTGTTGTAGGATGCATGCATTACAGCTAATGGGGATACTACCAAATTAAACCATAAAACCATAGTCCAGGTGCTTTTCAAGCAACTGGCGAAATAAATCCATGCGTTAAAGTGAATCGTCCTGCTTCCTGTCAGCAGGCGTCGAGTCACCACAGACGACCTCGGCGTTCATGCCTACCACGGCGGAGAGCCATTCCTTCCAGCCACAGGCGTCCACGCTGCCCTCGCCCTCCATCGACGCTAAGCAGCAGCTCCAGCGCAAGATCCACAGGAAGCAGCAGGAGCAGAAGCTGCAGTCGCCGCCGCCCCAGCCGCTGCCCGGGGGAGACGCTCAGGCCAAGAGGGTGGACGAGGGGATGCCTGGAACCGGCAGCGCTGCGCGTGACAGCCCCCGCCTCCTGTCACCGCAGCCCACCATCGGCATCGTGGTGTCTGCTGTTCACAGCCCCGTCACGGTAAACGTCATGCCAGAAGCTGCATCCACTTTTCCCTCTTTCAGCCTGGCGTCCCGTCCCCTGATTCGGGCTGCAATGCGCAGTGAGCTGGTCCATTTCATCGCCGCGCGTTGAAGTACAAAATATGGCTCAAGTGGTTAAGGTTTAAAGCAGTGTTGATTTTGCCATTAAATCTCTGCAAGTCTCTTGAATAGTTTTCATTTAGTTTTAGTCACATTTTAGTCACCTGGAATGTTTTAGTGTTAGTCTAGTTTTAGTTGACTAAATCTACAGTTGATTTAGTCGACTAAAATGTATTTTGGCGGGCCTTGAGGCCATCGTAATGACTGTTTTTACACAACGCTGCAAGTGTAAAATGACTTATACTGGATGGATCTCTTGTCCACTAGACCCTTCCTAACATTTTAGTCTAGTTTTTAATTTGTTGACAAAAATAAAAACAATATATTTAGTCTTAGGTTTAGTCATCATAGCTTAGTTTTCATTTAGTTTCCATTTAGTTTTCATCAGTAAAAAAGGTGGTCGACGAACATTTTTTGCCATAGTATTAGTCGACAAAATCAACACTGGTTTAAAGCTGCAAATCCATATCCATTTCATGTGCTAACCGTGACCCCTGAACAAGCAGAGAAATGTCTACAGTTGAGCTATAACACCAAGCAATAAATAAATACAAAATGTATATCCCCACACTTTTTTCCGTACTGACGGCGCCACTGACACCAAGCATTTTTGGGAGGCAGCGAGTATTATTTCCATTTTAGCTTCATGCAATACCTCTAGTCAACCAGTAGGTGTCCTGCCTGGCCACATGACTCAGTAGAAGAGCAGACAGACTAAAGCCACATGTGTTAGTTATTTAAATTACAGTGGTGGAAAAAGTACTCTCAAATCATGTTGTACTTAAGTAAAAGTATCAATACGGCAATGTAGATGCAGGCCTACTCCGTTACAAGTAGAAGTCCCGTATTCAAAATGTACTAAAAGTAAAAGTACTCATATTGCAGAATGTCCCATTTCACACAAGTTCAAAATGTGTACAAAATCTTTTGAAAATAGCAGATGTGCAAGTGGAATGCACACACACACCATTTTGGAAAGAACTTGGGCCCCTTTCCTACTTCCTTCACAGGTGTTACTAATGAAGGCTCTGTTCCATTCTGGTCAAACAGAGTCAGGGTGCTGCGTGTTGACTCACTGGAAGCACTCTGCTACCCCAGTGGGTCTCAAAGTGACTCACTGGAAGCACTCTGCTACCCCAGTGGGTCTCAAAGTGACTCACTGGAAGCACTCTGCTACCCCAGTGGGTCTCAAAGTGACTCACTGGAAGCACTCTGCTACCCCAGTGGGTCTCAAAGTGACTCACTGGAAGCACTCTGCTACCCCAGTGGGTCTCAAAGTGACTCACTGGAAGCACTCTGCTACCCCAGTGGGTCTCAAAGTGACTCACTGGAAGCACTCTGCTACCCCAGTGGGTCTCAAACACTCTGCTACCCCAGTGGGTCTCAAACACTCTGCTACACCAGTGGGTCTCAAAGTGACTCACTGGAAGCACTCTGCTACCCCAGTGGGTCTCAAAGTGACTCACTGGAAGCACTCTGCTACCCCAGTGGGTCTCAAAGTGACTCACTGGAAGCACTCTGCTACCCCAGTGGGTCTCAAAGTGACTCACTGGAAGCACTCTGCTACCCCAGTGGGTCTCAAAGTGACTCACTGGAAGCACTCTGCTACCCCAGTGGGTCTCAAACACTCTGCTACCCCAGTGGGTCTCAAACACTCTGCTACCCCAGTGGGTCTCAAAGTGACTCACTGGAAGCACTCTGCTACCCCAGTGGGTCTCAAAGTGACTCACTGGAAGCACTCTGCTACCCCAGTGGGTCTCAAAGTGACTCACTGGAAGCACTCTGCTACCCCAGTGGGTCTCAAAGTGACTCACTGGAAGCACTCTGCTACCCCAGTGGGTCTCAAAGTGACTCACTGGAAGCACTCTGCTACCCCAGTGGGTCTCAAAGTGACTCACTGGAAGCACTCTGCTACCCCAGTGGGTCTCAAAGTGACTCACTGGAAGCACTCTGCTACCCCAGTGGGTCTCAAAGTGACTCACTGGATGCACTCTGCTACCCCAGTGGGTCTCAAACACTCTGCTACACCAGTGGGTCTCAAACACTCTGCTACCCCAGTGGGTCTCAAAGTGACTCACTGGAAGCACTCTGCTACCCCAGTGGGTCTCAAAGTGACTCACTGGAAGCACTCTGCTACCCCAGTGGGTCTCAAAGTGACTCACTGGAAGCACTCTGCTACCCCAGTGGGTCTCAAAGTGACTCACTGGATGCACTCTGCTACCCCAGTGGGTCTCAAACACTCTGCTACACCAGTGGGTCTCAAACACTCTGCTACCCCAGTGGGTCTCAAAGTGACTCACTGGAAGCACTCTGCTACCCCAGTGGGTCTCAAAGTGACTCACTGGAAGCACTCTGCTACCCCAGTGGGTCTCAACGTGTCCTTGGGTTCCAAATGGCCCCGTATGGGTGTGTAACTTTAACCTGACTCCGCCAGATGGGGCAGCAGAGAGTACACTCCTCCTGCTCCCATCTGGGAACTCTCAGGCAGACTTGATGCCCGGCCACAAAACGGCCTGGCCAATCAGCAGCAGCTAGAAGCTAGAAGCTGCTGCTAGAAGCTGCTGCTGATTGGCCAGGCCCTTTTGTGGCCGGGCATCAAGTCTGCCTGAGAGTTCCCAGATGGGAGCAGGAGGGGGGAACCCAGTGTACTCTCTGCTGCCCCATCTGGCGGAGTCAGGTTAGTCTGCCTGAGAGTTCCCAGATGGGAGCAGGAGGGGGGAACCCAGTGTACTCTCTGCTGCCCCATCTGGCGGAGTCAGGTTAGTGTAACTTTGGGGGTCCTTGAAATAAAACCACTGCATACTAAATGGAACAGAGCCTTAAAGGACCACTTCACCACTTTCCAACATCTCTTCATATAATTGGTCCTCACTAATGTTAATGATAAAACACCACCATTTTGTCCTACTCAGTCTGTGTCTCATAGGAGGGCTTTGGGCAGTTCGGACACCCGTCCACCAGTGACATCATCATTAGGCAGATTGTTTTTTAAACAAGTTTTTGTTTTAAAATATATTTAGATTTTTATTATCGTGAGAACGATGGCTTCAACTTTTGCATTGCAACTTTTCAGGAAAAGAAAGCCTGCCGTTTCTATTAGCTTGGATTCACCATCGATGATGTCACTGGTGGACGGGTTTCTGAACTGCCCACAGCCTTCCTATGAGACACAGACTTGAGTAGGGAAAAAATGGTGGTATTTTATCATGAACATTAGTTAGGACCAATTATAGGAAGAGAAGTTGAAAAGTGGTGAAGTGGTCCTTTAATTCAGGGGTTCTCAACCCGTGGGTCGCGACCCCTCGGGGGGTCGCCAAATTATTTTAGGGTGTCCCCAAATTATTTAAAAAAAAAAGATTTTTTATTTTATTTATTTTTCACGATTTTTCAAAAATAGCAGACCTACAAGATCTGCTATTTTTCAATAGCTAAATTATAACAATGCTTAAAACACCAAAATAGGTTCCCGCCCAAAATGGTTTAAGGTTATTGTAGCAGTCAATTTATATTGGGGGTCGGGAGGGGGCGGTGCGGGGGTCCCGAGACATTGCCAAAGCATTTCCGGGGGTCCCCGGCCAAAAACGTTGAGAACCCCTGCTTTAATTAGTATCATCGGTAACACCTAAGTAACGGAAGTAGGGAACGGCCTGGAAGTAGGAAGAGCTACTTTGTGTGCAATATAGCCCATTGAAAATGTAAAAGCGTGTTGTCACTAGTGGCCTTGATGTGAATGTCTTCCTGGGCGGTATCCTCCCACTGCAGGTCCAGAGGAACAGACAGCTGATGTCTCCCAGTCCGGTGGGAACGGGGCCGGTCAACTTCCAGGTGTTGACGCAAACCGTTCAGCCTGTCAGACTGAGCCCCAAGACCCCCCACAACGTCCTGTACAGTCCGACGGGAGACCGCACGGCTCGCCAGCGATATGCCCAGATCCTGCCCAAACCCTCTGCCACAAGTGCCATCACGCTGCGCTCGCCTCCGACCGTGCTCATAGCCAACAGTCCCATCAAGACGGTGATACCCACTTGTCACGTGACCTCCGTCAACGTGGTCAAAATGACGACGGTGACCCTCGCGCCCAACACCAGCTCCACCGCTACCTCGATCACGAGCAGCAACGTGGTGAGGCCTTGCTCTGCCGGCGTGAACACTTCTCGAGTCACAGAGGAGTTCAGGCCCCGTCCTCAGCTTAGGAGTGGATCTGCAGCACCCGTTTTGGCCCCCGTGGCCAGGCCAGGGTGGGCGACCGTCACCCCTGTTGACGTGGAGATGGAAGCCATACATGAGAAGAGCCAGGTCACGAGTGCCAGCAGAAGAGAGGGAGCCGTGGCTCCTAGGAGTGGAGGAGCCGTACAGAGGGCTGCCAGTGTCCCCGCGCTTCAAATGAGGGGCTCCCTGGGGCTGGAGGAAATGTCACGGCCCTCCTCCACTATCAATACTGTGGTGGTGACAGGCAGCACCAGTAATGAAAGCCCCTTGCACTCCACAATGCCTGCTCATAATACCAGACCTGCCTCAGGGATCAATGGAAGCGCCGCGACACTGTCATCAGTCAAGGAGGGTTTCCTGTCCACCAAAGGCCCCAGGAAGCGCTCAGGCCTCAGTCCAGTGTCTCACCTCTCTCCAGTCAAGAGGGTTTTTATCTCCCAACAACCATTAGGGGCCTGCGATGAGCTTCGACACAGGGTTAGTGCCCCACCGAGGAATCCCCACAGACCGGTAGTTTTACTTAGACCAGAAAGTGCTCCGGTCATCGGCAGGTTTCCTATGAAATTGAACTCGACCGTGGCCGCCCAAGGTCTCGCAAACTCTCCAATCAGAGCCAGTGGTTTCCAGACTGTTGCCAAAACACACAGCTCCTCCTCACAGAGGACAAACACCTCCAGTGTTATGGAAACACAGCAGCACCAGCATCGCTCCTCCTCCGTGTCTAACAGCGCTGACCCGCAGGGGGAGCTCATGAGTGCCACGTCCACCGACAGGGATGTGGAAGGAGGTCAGCAACGTGGTGGCCACATGTTTCTGCAGCATGTGGAACAAGGTGGAGGCACGCAGGCTCCGCTGCATTTACTGGGTCAGGCTGCAGCCTCCGGTCAGCTGGCCACGCACGCCGAGCTGGACTACTTTCCCTTCAACGACGACGACATGACCCAGGACAGCATTGTGGAGGAGCTGGTGCAGATGGAGGAGCAGATGAAGCTCAACAACATGCAGGAGTTCGGGAATTGCGGCGGTGTGCTGCTGCAAGGCCAGCCGGGGGCCATGCAGGGTGGCGCCATGTCGTCCGGTCAAACAATGACGTCCTTCTACAACTCTGCGGGCGGCGGCAGCGCCCCAATCCAGACCCCCACCCCCACCCCTACGCCCACCTCCGAAATGATGGGCGGAGGAGGCCAGGGCCTGACCAGAGAGAGCCCGTACTCCCGCATGGCCTCCATCACCCCGGTGGACAGCGCCCTGGGCAGCAGTCGCCACACCCCCGTCGGCACCCCCCACTCCAACTGCAGCAGCACCGTGCCCCAGAGTCCGGTGGAGTGCAGGAACCCCTTCGCGTTCACGCCCATCAACTCCAGCGTCACCGCATACCACGACAACAACATCGTGTCCAGTAGCCCCGTCAAGCCCATGCAGCGGCCGACCGCGACCCACCCGGACAAGGCCAAGTTGGACTGGATGAACAGCAGCTACAACAGCAGCAGCGGCGGCGGAATCAACAACCTGCCCAGTTACCAAGACCTCGTCGACGACCACTTCCAGAAACCGCATGCCTTCGCCATCCCCAGCCAGTCCTGCCACTCTCAGGCGAGGCACAATGAAGGCCATTTTGGCCGCCTGACCCCCATCTCCCCCGTGCAGCAGCAGGTAGCCTCCATGGCTGGCATGAGCAAGCAGGAGGGCTTTGCTGTGCCCGCGCCTTTAGACAACAAAGCCGCCAGTAACTCGTCTCCGGGTGCGGTGGCGTTCCGGTGCCGCAGCGTGAGCCCCGCCGTGCGCCAGCGGAACCTGAGCGGGAGCACGGGAAACCCTGCCGCCTGTCCCAGCGCCGTCCCCCGGTCAGTGGTGTCTCCCTTTAATTCCCCCGTGACCCCTGAGGTGCTGAACATCTTCGCCAACAGTCAGTCCGACTCCGGCGCGTCCAGCGCAGCACAGAGGAGCCGCTCCGTGCCAGTGAACGTCATGATGCAAACCGAGTCACCGGCCAACATGCAGGGGCCGCAACGCAGCAACCAGAAAATCGCCGACGTACTACTGAGCAAGATGGAAGGTGACCGTGATGACTCTGTGAGGGGCCTGGGCGTCAACAATGTCCACTCGAGCTACACTGCGTGCATGAACCTCACCCAGATCCTGGAGTCCGGCCCCAGTATGCCCTGCACTGCCAAACACTCTGCCAACGCGTACAACTTTCACAAGACAAATTACCTCATGAAAAATGCAACGAGTGAAAAGTTTCTCACTGAAGGTCAAAGTCGAGCTGCGGCTCCCGGAGAGCGTCAGCAGCAAGGCCTGCAGCCTGCGGCTCCCGGAGAGCGTCAGCAGCAAGGCCTGCAGCCTGTGCGGCCGTTGCTGCAACAGCGACAAAACCAAGAATTAATGCAACAACAAAACCAAGGATTAATGCAACGGCAGCAAAATCAAGAATTAATGCAACAGCAACACAACCAAGAATTAATGCATCAGCAACACAACCAACAACAAATGCAACAGCTACAAAACCTACAGCAAATACAACAGCACCAAACCCTACAGCAAATACAACAGCAAGGTCAGCCTTCACCACTGCTTCAACAGCACCAAACCCTACAGCAAATACAACAGCAAGGTCAGCCTTCACCACTGCTTCAACAACAGCACCAAAACCAACAGCAAATACAACAGCAAGGTCAGCCTTCACCACTGCTTCAACAGCACCAAACCCTACAGCAAATACAACAGCAAGGTCAGCCTTCACCACTGCTTCAACAACAGCACCAAACCCTACAGCAAATACAACAGCAAGGTCAGCCTTCACCACTGCTTCAACAGCACCAAACCCTACAGCAAATACAACAGCAAGGTCAGCCTTCACCACTGCTTCAACAGCACCAAAACCTACAGCAAATACAACAGCAAGGTCAGCCTTCACCACTGCTTCAACAGCACCAAAACCAACAGCAAATACAACAGCAAGGTCAGCCTTCACCACTGCTTCAACAACAGCACCAAAACCAACAGCTGCATTTCAGCACTACCGTGAAACAGCTTCTAACCGACACCAGCCTTCATCCTGGAAACGAGCTCGTGGAGGGAGTGTCCGAACTCGATGCCGGCGGGGCAGCGTTCCCAGGAGAAGTCAGGATGACCTCTGACCTCTCTGGTAACATCAATGACCTGAACACTTTGGACACGAACCTTCTGTTTGACCCCGGTCAGCACCAAGGTCAGTTTGCTGACACCACGCCGGAGGAACTGATGAACGACCCGCTGTTCCAGCAGATCTGCAACGAGACGGCGAATTCAAGTGGATTTGATTGGCTGGAAAGCAAAGACCATCCTACTGTTGGACTGATGGGTTGAACATAATGGTTTGCTTTTATTTTGTACATTTTACACTGTTTATATGTTGTTATTGGTGTGTTATTGGTTAATTTATATTGAAGCAACACTCTTGCCTGATTATAGGTTGCGTGCCGGTGTCGCGCAACACTAATAAAAATGCCCTTTTAAGTGCTGAAGCACTCTGAGTTAAATGCTGGTCATCTCTCTCTCATCAGAGAACAAAACACTGTTTAAACACTGTTTAAACAGTGTTTAAACACTGTTTAAACAGTGTTTAAATGCTGGTCATCTCTCTCTCCTCAGAGAACAAAACACTGTTTAAACACTGTTTAAACACTGTTTAAACACTGTTTAAATGCTGGTCATCTCTCTCTCCTCAGAGAACAAAACACTGTTTAAACACTGTTTAAACACTGTTTAAACACTGTTTAAACAGTGTTTAAATGCTGGTCATCTCTCTCTCCTCAGAGAACAAAACACTGTTTAAACACTGTTTAAACACTGTTTAAACACTGTTTAAATGCTGGTCATCTCTCTCTCCTCAGAGAACAAAACACTGTTTTAGTTAAAGAGGCAGAGATACTTTTTAAAAGAGCTTAGTGGATTCAGGTTTTTGTCCGTTTGCATGAGTCATTTATTTGTAGTATTTATTTAATAGCAGTAACTGAAACAAAATGTTTTCCAGAGCCATGAATTAGCCTATAATTATGTAACCTTGCATTTGGAATTTCAGGGCTGCTGTTCAGGATTATAACCTGTCCTGTATATATACTGTATATATACAATCAGTAGGGCATTTGTGCTGGTTATGATTTATTTTGCAATTTGTAATATAATTCTGAGTCTAATTGAAGAATAAGCTGCAAAACGGAAGACATGTTAAAAAGCATTGCACTACTTTTATCATAATATATAATGATAACTAGTGGCTTCACAGTATGATGAAGCTTTTTCTTTTGTTTCAGCTTGGCCTGAATAAGTGTTAAGTTAATATTTCAGGGAGTATTAGGTGTCATGGTAGTAACGATATGAGTATGACTAATCTGTCTAATAATTACTTGTATAAAGTAGTGTTTTTTTACCGTATAATGTGCATAATCCAAACCACTGCTCAATGTGGATGATGTTAATCAGACATATCATTTCACATACCGGTATTTGGTTTTTTACAGCAGTACAATTTAGTCCACCTCAGCGTTTTAGTCCACCTCAGCGTTTTAGTCCACCTCAACGTTTTAGTCCACCTCAACGTTTTAGTCCACCTCAACGTTTCCCGTTACATCCACCAGTTTGCTTTAGCAGTAAATGAAGGATACGTAATAGAGAGTATGCGCGTGACATCATCGTACCTGGAAGTTATGCGGGAACGCCCACTGAGTGGCAAAAAACTACTTTCTGGCCTTGACAGCCCATTCATCCAAACAGAAAAGTCCTGTCTGATTGCATTAAACAATGTTAAACTCACCAACATTGCAGCTGTACGAAAAGCTTGAATTATCCTCTTTCTATCTGCAAAGTTTTTGTTAAATAAAACTCCACCATAGAAACCTTATGAGCTACTTTCTGTCAAGAAATGCCCTGCATTTGATAATTTTTCTAAGTGTCAGAGTTTGGAAGTGCTTGTTTTCAATAACACAGCATTTTGCTGCCTCCTGCATTATGTGACATTTAGAAACAGGTGGTACGCAGGACGGTTGAGTGATTTCCAACGAGCGCTTCCAAACTCCAACACTCCATGCTGCTCAATGTTTTGCCACTCAGTCTAGATGAGGGGGGCGTGTCCTGATGGGAAAATGTGCATACTCTCTATACTGGAATTACATTTTGTACCGTTAAGTAATCAAGAGAATGGTATTCGCTCAGTTTACACAGTGTACAAAACATTCTATAACAACCATGAAAACTGACAATAAGAAAAGGATATTTATGGTATTTTAAAATTGTCCTATTACAGTAAAAGTCCTTCCAACTGCCACACCCACAGTTGACTGTTAAATGCAGTGCATCTAGTGTCCCAAAAGGTGCGCTGTGTACTTCAAAACCTAATTTACAATGTCAGGCAGGTGTCCTATACCCAACAACAGGTCCTAAATGCCTCGGTGGCAGTGGCGTGCACAGACATTTAGAGGGGCAGGTGCTCAAGTTAAAAAAGGGCACCTTGTGCAAAACTTGGTGTTAGCATTATGTTATGCTTTAGCTATTGAAAAATAGCAGATCTACAAGCTCATAGCGCGCCACCGAGTGGCGCGCTATGAACTTGTAGGTCTGCTATTTTTGAAAAATCAAAAAAAAGAAAGAAAAAAAAAAGTTGTTTTTTTTTTGTTTTGTTTTTCAAAAGGGCACATTGCCAAAAGGGCAGGGGGTGCTCTAGCACCCCCTAGTGTCTATCTGTGCACGCCACTGCTCGGTGGAAGAGTAGAGAGACCACCTCCAACCAATGCACATGCTTAAGTAGGTCTACCATACAGATTGGTTAAAATAATGTTTTATTCAAAAGATAAGTCCCAAATTGTACCTTTTAACTTAGTAATGCATTTAAACAAATCTCCTGTAGCTGATGCCGCTCACATTGGTTTAGCTTGATGCAAAAAAGATATATAATTCAGTGCCTTTATTGCTTTTGAAGTCTTTTAAATTATGCATATGATTAAGAGTTGATTTGAATGAAAAATCAAGGGACAGGGTTCCAGTTAATTGGTCTTTTAGCAAAGTCCATTCACTAAGACAGGATCAGTGATTTGTAAAACACGACATCTCTTCAGTATACACTGACACCACGGCGCGTAAACATCGCCTCAAACTGTGACTCCGCCCACAAACGGGGGAAGTTGTGATTTTCGCTCGTTCACTGCAATGGAATTTGCGCCATTCTCAAAACAATATTGAGCAGAGTAGCGATTATCAAACGTATTTGCAATGCCATACGTAGCATCGGCATAGATGTTTGTCCGTATGTGATTAAGGATTGGACCAAGTTGCATTGGCAGCCATAAAAAAATCCGGGGTAAATTCTTACCCCGGATGTGACGTTTTTGGGCGTTCCTGTCTAGCGTGGTGCAGTGTTGTTTTTGGCAGCAAAATTTGATTTTAGTTTTAGTCATAGTCGTTTGAATAGTTTTCATATAGTTTTAGTAACATTTTAGTCACCTGGAATGCCTTAGTGTTAGTCTAGTTTTAGTCGACTAAATGTCATGCGATTTTAGTCGACTAAATCTACAGTTGATTTAGTCGACTAAAATGTATTTTGGTGGGCCTTGATGCCGTCGTAATGACTGATTTTACACTTGCTGAAAATAGCTGATCTACAAGTTCACAATGTGATGCGATTTTAGTCGACTAAATCTACAGTTGATTTAGTCGACTAAAATGTATTTTGGTGGGCCTTGATGCCGTCGTAATGACTGATTTTACACTTGCTGAAAATAGCTGATCTACAAGTTCACAATGCGTCGCGCTGCGACGCATTGTGAACTTGTAGATCGGCTATTTTCAGCATGCAACCAAGTGTAAAATGACTTATACTTGATCTCTGGTCCACTAGTCCCTTCCTAACATTTTAGTCTAGTTTTTATTTGTTGACGAAATTGTCAGTATATTTAGTCTTAGTTTTAGTCATCATATCTTAGTTTTCATGTAGTTTCTATTTAGTTTTCGTCAGTGAATAAACGTAGTCGACGAACATTTTTCGTCTTAGTTTTAGTCGACAAAAACAACACTGGCGTGGTGTCAGTGTATTCTTATGAACGGTGCTTGTCTTTTAAGTTAAGGCATAAAGTGCAAGAACGCTAAATAATACAAGGTGGAAAATAAGGCAAAATAGACAAATATTAAACGGGAGGTTTAAAGGAGTAATTATTATTAGTTAATCTATAAATAATTAGCATAATTATATAGCCTATTCAAAAGAGAATATCATGAAAATATAAAACAACCATGATTTATTAAAAGCACTGTGACTGCAATCCTGACTTATGCAAAAAAAAATGTCTAGTAGCATGTGGTATAGTTGCAATGATAATTTTGTGATAACTATTTAAGTGCATTTAAATGTATAAAAAAGGGCAATAAGTTTGGTGATATCCATAATATTTATCAAAAATGCTATGACAATTACTAATGTAGATTATCTCTTTGCAATGCACTACTTTTGGTTTGGATGATGAAGGCATGTTTTTCGGGATAATTAAAAATGCGTAATGACAAAGTATGGAGAATCAACTGCATGCAGCTTGTGTAATGTATTTACAGTATGAAGTACAGTATGAAGCATGGAGCTGATCACTGACTATGACAAAAACGTAAAATGTACAATACAGTAGTTGTTTGGGAACTATTGGAGCCTTATGTTCATACCAAAGAAAAACTGGTGAACGTGAGCTAGAGCAGCATAATAAACAGTGTTTCGTTCAAAGGACCACTTACACCATTTTAAACCATTTAAATCTTCACATAATTGGTCCTCACTAATGCTTGTTTGAAGATTGCGCCATTTCTGGCTACTTGTACTGTGTCTCGGTCAGAAGAGCAATTCAGAATCCTGCCTGCAGTGACATAATCATAGGCTGGTTTGGTCATTGCAAACAAGATTTAAAACAATGGCTTCTATTTCAGTATGCCACTGTGACTTAACCCATTTTGACTGGAGATCAGATTCTAACAATGTCTTCTACATCCTGACAGTTTTCTGAAAAAGCTATGTTTCTGTCAGTCGTTTTTTCGTTTTTTCAAAAATAGCAGACCTACAAGCTCGTAGCGTGCCACTCGGTGGCGTGCTATGAGCTTGTAGATCTGCTATTTTTCAATAGCTAAAGCACAACATAATGCTAACACCAAAAGGGGTTCCCGCCCAAAATGTGTTTTAACAGGAAGAGGAAGAATGTTCTTTATCTATTAGCTCGGAATCCACATTGATGTCATTGGTATAGGCCGGTTTCTGAACTGTCCACAGCCCACCAATGAGATGCAGTTAGTAGATCAAAAATAATGAACATTACTGAAGACCAATTAAATAAAGATAAAGTTGAAAATGGATGAAGTGCTCCCTTAAATGTTAACCAACTAAGAAACATATTTAAGTGTGTATTGCCGTGCATATTCTTTCCTATGAAAAGGATTAACCCAAAGGAAAATAAGTGAAAAATGGCAACGTATTTCTAGTTCTGAAAACCATATCTCTACCAATATGTATCAGGACAATAATAAAAATGACTTTGTTTACTCCTGTTAATCATCTTGTAGCTCCAGGTGACAAAACCATTTCAAAGATCTAAGAAACTATATGTAATTCCTTATTCGATATTCTGATGGTGATCTTTGATGGCATTTAGTGTGTGTGCGCGTGCGTGCGTGTGTGCGTGCGTGCGCGCGTGCGTGGTCATATCGTTGTACAGATTTTGCTGTATTTTCTTTGGTCCTGTCATTGGAAATGTGATTTATTTTGAGTGCCCTGGTCATACTAAACGTAGGCCTACTGTAAAACTTTGTCAGCCATGGTGCTCTTGTCAAATCATCTGATTTACTAGGTTGCAAATTGTTTAAGTGGGAGAATATTGTTGAGTATATATATATATATATATATAATGGCAGAATGAGACTCGGAGACTAGTGTACAAATGGAACCACATGCAATTAGAATGAGATCAGAATGAGACTCGGAGACTAGTGTACAAATGGAACCACATGCAATTAGAATGAGATCAGAATGAGACTCGGAGACTAGTGTACAAATGGAACCACATGCAATTAGAATGAGATCAGAATGAGACTCGGAGACTAGTGTACAAATGGAACCACATGCAATTAGAATGAGATCAGAATGAGATCAGAATGAGACTCGGAGACTAGTGTACAAATGGAACCACATGCAATTAGAATGAGATCAGAATGAGATCAGAATGAGACTCGGAGACTAGTGTACAAATGGAACCACATGCAATTAGAATGAGATCAGAATGAGATCAGAATGAGACTCGGAGACTAGTGTACAAATGGAACCACATGCAATTAGAATGAGATCAGAATGAGATCAGAATGAGACTCGGAGACTAGTGTACAAATGGAACCACATGAGATCAGAATGAGATCAGAATGAGATCAGAATGAGACTCGGAGACTAGTGTACAAATGGAACCACATGCAATTAACACTGAGGGGTTTAGAAGGGAGAGAAAACCCAGAGTCAGACTACTGTACGATTAAACCCATCCCCTAAAATGTTTATTTAAAAAGAAAAAAAGGTCTTAAGAGAAGGAAAAGTGATTATTACAAAGGATGAGCACTGGATGTTTTACTTTGAGTGCACGTGTTTGAGTGCACGTGTTGTTTTTGTTGTTGTTTTTTGTACAGAATTTGGAATTACTTTGTTTTAAAACCAACTGTGTCTTTTGGTAATATTGTATAGGTAATCATGTGTTTCTTGTATTATTTGATGTTAACTGTTTTAGAAATATACAAATTTCATATAATAGTTTATGAATCAGCTCTTTTAATTTCGATATTTTAACCACATGAACTACCATACCATAGCATCCCTGTTGTAGGTTTAACCTTTGGTGAAAATAGACACATCTACAACCTCACAATGCTTGCATTGTACTGTAGCCACATTGTAGCCACATTGTAGCCACATTGTTGTAGCCTCATTGTAGCCACATTGTAGCGGCATTCTGAGCTTGTACAGTAGGTTGTCTATTTTCAGTGAAGAGATTGTTGGGGCCCTATTTTCGTCAGCACTATCCCTAAACTTATTATATAATCCTAACCCTTTTTTTTTTTTTTTTTTTTACTATTTTCAAAAACATTAAAGGAGAATTCCATGCTAGAAGGCTTTTTTACCTTTCTTACCTTTCTTTGTAGTCGTTACGTCCCCACCAAAGAGGGCCAGGTGTTTTTTTGTGCAAAAACTTCTTATTGGCTATTTCCCCTACCATAAGCCCTCAATGAATTGCATTGAATTGCATGAGGCTATGGGGTGTTGTGCTAATTTGCTTACTTCCATCGAAATAAGTAGTAAAGTGTGTCGCTTGGGATATTATTTACATTATGAAGAGAGGATATATACAAAAAAATATAATTTTGAGCGATAGAAATAAGCGAATTAGCACAACACCACATAGCCCCATTCAATTCCCATTCAATTCAATGCAATTCATTGAGGGCTTATGGTAGGGGAAATAGCCAATAAGGAGCTTTTGCACAAAATAACACCTGGACCTCTTTGGTGGGGACGTAACAACTACAAAGAAAGGTAAGAAAGCCTTTTAGTATGGAATTCTCCTTTAAAATTGTTCAACTAGCTGATCTACATCAACACGTGAGTTTGTAGATCGGCTATTTGAACTATTCAAAAATGTTTTTCAAAATAGTAAAAAAGGCAAAGAAGTTTAACGGATAAGGGGTTTAGAGCAGGCATAGAACCAGTGGCGTGCACAGATAGACACTAGGGGGTGCTAGAGCACCCCCTGCCCTTTTGGCAATGTGCCCTTTTGAAAAAAAAAGAAAAAAAAACTTTTTTTCTTCTTTTTTTTTGATTTTTCAAAAATAGCAGACCTACAAGCTCATAGCGCGCCACTCGGTGGCGCGCTATGAGCTTGTAGATCTGCTATTTTTCAATAGCTAAAGCATAACATAATGCTAACACCAAAAGGGGTTCCCGCCCAAAATGGATTAAGGCAACCGGCCGGTTCCACGCGCTGCACAAGGTGCCCTTTTTTAACTTGAGCACCTGCCCCTCTAAATGTCTGTGCACGCCACTGCATAGAACCCTGTCAACTAAGTATGGGTCTAATTAAGTGGTTAATATGGTGAAAAGGTTTTCCTTTTTGAAATGGCCATTTTGAAATTAGCAATGTTTGTACCCAAATGAAGACATTAGCCGTCCTGTACTTTAGGGACAAGGTACAGTACTGTAAAGTATGTGTGTCATAACTGCTGTGTGTTGTTGCTGTGGTCAGTGTAAACTCCAGTCCACATTTCACTTTGTTTGGTCATTTTGTAGCATTTCAGCAAACATGCTTTTATAAATGTAACTGCTCACTGATAAGAATTTTTAAACTGGGTTTTGAAACCAATAAACTTTTGTAAGGACATCAATATGTTTCAGTCAAATATTTTTGAAATATTGACTTACTGTAGACTCATTTGGATAGAACACAAAGTAATACCCGAATAGGTAACACCCTGCAATGATGGAACTGTCCGTTACTGTTGGATAGTATGTTTAATTATTGAGAACTGTCACTTTTAAATACTGATTGTAGCATAATGAAGAATTTGTCATAATATACTATCAGACAACTTTAATGCTATAGAAATAGGCTACTGCATTATCAGCCTTCAGCTATCTTGAAATGACACATTCTTTATTATCACATGATCGCACGATTACAAATGTAAAAGAGTGGGTGAAATTATTTGTACAAGAATAGAGAAGAAAAAGTTAAAAGTTAAATCCCATGTCATACTTAAGGTGCATGCATGCATGCATGTTTTTTTCTTTTTAATTAAAATGTTTCACCCAGTGTCAATTATCTAATGTAATCATGGACGCTACACTTCCTCTGCCAACCTGGGGGGGGGGGGGGGGGGACTGACCTCATGCTTCCTTCTATGCATGAGGAGTCCAAGCTGCTTCTTTTCACAGGGGAGAGTTTCCCCGGCCGAACGTAGCGCGTGGAAGGAACACGTTATTCCGACCAGTTCCTTTGCCCTCCCTCTAAACTACCTACCCCTGACCAGCCAGGGTGCCCCCGGCTGGCCAGGGGTAGGTTGTTTAGAGACCCCTGACGAGCCAGGGTGCCCCCGGCTGGCCAGGGATAGGTTGTTTAGAGACCAGGATTACTGCATGTTTTTTGTGAGGGTACCTATACCTGGGGAGAACATGCAAACTCCAAAGGCCCTTTTGCCAACCGCACCTCGGGTATGGGCACTGATGACACGGAGGAGGGAACACGCCCCCAGCACCCCCAGCATCCCCAGCAGGAATCGAACCCAGGACCTTCTAGCTGTGAGGCACACACACACACAACTGTGCCCCCTGGTGCATGCATGGTAAAAAAAAACAAAATAGCAATGGACGAAAAGCAATACAGGCAGAAAATAGCTCCCTATGCAGTTAGTGAAACATATTCAGCAGATATATAAACAGCAGAAATTAAGTCACTGTAAAAATCACAGTTTTATGTGTTTGGTTAAATAACAGGTGCATGTAAGACCAGTTTCATGTTTATGTTTAAATAGCAGTAGATGTAAAATCACAGTTGTATGTGTTTGGTTAAATAACAGGTGCATGTAAGACCAGTTTCATGTTTATGTTTAAATAGCAGTATATGTAAAATCACAGTTTCATGTGTTTGGTTAAATAACAGGTGCATGTAAGACCAGTTTCATGTTTATGTTTAAATAGCAGTAGATGTAAAATCACAGTTGTATGTGTTTGGTTAAATAACAGGTGCATGTAAGACCAGTTTCATGTTTATGTTTAAATAGCAGTATATGTAAAATCACAGTTTCATGTGTTTGGTTAAATAACAGGTGCATGTAAGACCAGTTTCATGTTTATGTTTAAATAGCAGTAGATGTAAAATCACAGTTGTATGTGTTTGGTTAAATAACAGGTGCATGTAAGACCAGTTTCATGTTTATGTTTAAATAGCAGTAGATGTAAAATCACAGTTTCATGTGTTTGGTTAAATAACAGGTGCATGTAAGACCCTGTGCCCCGAGATTTTTAGGCTATGAAAAGTGTGCCCTGGGACAAAAAAGGTTGGGAAACACTGACTTAGAGAGAGTGTACAAATTAAACCATATGGACCCGTTGGGGTCCATTTGTACACTCTGAGTTAAATTCACAGTGATTTTACCATCACTCTGGGTCCCAGAGATGGAAATGCAATTAAATGGGGGTTTGATTGATTGATTGAAAATGTTATTAACAGTTTGCAGAATTACAGTACATTTCAAGCACAAACTCAATACAAAGGCTGTTAACTGTGAGTGGACGACCCAATTAAGCATTACACTTGTTTACAACAGGGTCCACCATGTTCCTAATGCATGTCAATGCATGGGGGTCCTTGAAGCAGTGCTGCTAGAACCACAAATCTTCTCTTATGGGGGTCACTGGCATATCTTTTCAAATTGGGGTCCGTTGGTTAATAAGTGTAAAATGTGGGGGTCTTGACATACAAAAGTTTGAGAACCACTAGAACAGTGGTTCCCAAACTTTTTCATGTCAAGGACCCCCAAATTGACACTCATAAGCCCACGGACCCCCATTTGAAAGGATATGCCAGTGACCCCCATAAGAGCCAAGAACCCCCAAGAACCAAATGGACCCGTATAGGGTCCATTTGGTTCCATTTGTACACTCTCTGAGTTACAGACCCATAAGAGTCCATTTGGTTCCAAACTATCATTTAGCTGGGTACCCACTGGGAGTCCCTCAGGTACCCACTGGGAGTCCCTCGGGTACCCCTGGGGGTCCCCGGACCCCACTTTGGGAACCACTGCACTAGACTATAGATATAGACCCACCTATAGCTCTGGTCAATGGACCAGAACTAGAGTAGGCTAGGCCTAGAAGACGTACCCAACCCAACCCGTCCCTTGAAATACGGAATCAAGTCAATTAGAAACACGTGTCCCTTGTTGAACTAACTAGGGTCACACTTGTTCCATTTGCTTTGTCATTATTACGGTCTATCTACCTGCCCATAGTCACCAATGACTGTAAATGACACAACTGGACCTGCTGTCGTGAGAGAAAGAGGAGTGGCAGAGAGGCATGGGGGGGGCGGCGGAGGAGGAGGAGGAGGAAGAGGAGGTTGGAGTATAGGAGGATGGGCTGAAGTGACGACGGACGGAACTCAACTGAAGAAGAAGTACTTTCCTAAAAAACAGATACTTAAACTAGGTTAGTTCGGTTAGGCAAAAAATATAGGTTGAAATAAACCCAAATAATAGATCGACCGTCTCTTATTATTGATAATTATTTGATCACGTTGATCGATCTTCGCGGTGGGGAGGAGGAGGAGGAGGAGGAGAGGATATTATTATGGCTGCAATCACACCGCCCGAGATCCGAGGACTTGTGACAGACGAGGTAAACCAAACGAAACGACACACATTTTTGGGGTTGGCTTCAGCTCAATCACGTTTGCACAAATGTTAGCCTGTCAGCTAATAGAGGTTAAGTTAACACTGAAGCTTAGATTAACGCTATTATTAAACATGAACAACTGTAGATTATATGCGTGTATATAGCGACCGTGGTTGGTAATTCATAAACAGCCTATACAGGATACAAAATGTGTCACTCGTGTGACTCGTGATTTGTCGCAAAAACTCCATGCTTGATGAGGGGTGTCCCTTGTCAAAATGAACAGATCTACAAGCCCAAACGGGGTCGCTTCGCGACACGTTTTTGGGAGGAGAGGAGATCGAGATCTGTAGATCTGTTCTTTTTGACAGCAGAGCACACCGTCCTTCCTACTATACGGAGTATAATAGGCTTGATGTTTGGGTTTATAGATCCCACAGCTACTATGCTAATGCTAGCTATTATAGCCACCATAAATCAACTCCACAGGTCATACATTCTGTAACTAGTTAACAGCCTGGTTGGTTAACCAGTAACTATACATCATAATGTTCTAATCGCCCTGCAGAACACACACATGCACACACGCACACACACACACACACACACACACACACACACACACACACACACACACACACACAGAGAGAGAGCGAGAGAGAGAGACGTGATGTCTCTGTCTCTGGTTCAAATTCATAAACATAAGCTTAATTTGATTTCTAGAATTTACTGTAACTGATGTCAGGAAAAAGTTTATTCTCAATTCACTTCTGGCATCAAAAATGCCTCTCTCGCACGCACACACACACACACACACACACACACACACACACACACACACACACACACACACACACACACACACACACGTTTATATTTACTGCCCACAGTGCCAAAACTACTAGTAACTATACTGACCATTATTACTGACATCTACATCAATCTATTACTGTGCTTAACTGACCAGCCAACTGGCCTGACCTGAACCCCACAGAGAATCTAGGTTGTATTGTCAAGAGGAAGGTGTGAGACAGTAGATTCAACAATACAAATGAACTTACGGCTGTTATCAAAGCAAACCTGGGCTTCCATAACACCTCAACAGTGCCACAGGCGGATCACCTCCATGCCACGCCCCATTGATGAAATAATTTGTTCAAAAGTAGCCCAGACAAGTATTGACTGCATACATTAATATACTTGACAGATGGTCGACATTTCTCGTTTTTTAGCGGTCTCGTAAAATATTATAATATTTTTAAATAGGATTTTTTTTTATTTTCATGAGCTGTATGCCATAATCATCAAGATTAAAACAAAAAAAACAAGGTTTTAAATACTTCACTTTATGCACAATGAATTGAGAATATGGGGCACACCTCAGGATAATGATTGCAAGTAGTTACAAGCATGTTGCAATGAGTTGCATGGCGAATCATCGGTAGTACAATTTGGGCTTTAGGGTTTAAGCTCTGGTCAATAGCCTTAAGGACTTCTCCTTAAGGCTATGGGACTCTCCATTTCCTGCCGCCGCATGACATGCAACACAGCCTCTCGACTTCTGCTGGTTTTGTGATGAGAATAGCCTTCTTTCCTTAGTGGACGCACTCTGAGCCCCCCACCACACGGAAGGAAAAATTAGATCAATGAGATTTTCTCTTGGCAATATCTGCAGAGGGCGCAGTAGAGTAACTACAAGTATCTTTTCTTCTGATGAAAAAAATAATAATTTTCTGGACAAAAAGTGCATTTTTTGCAGTATTTGAATACTGTACATACTGTACAGAACCCCAAAAGGGGTTCCCGTCCAGAAGCGTTAACAGTCTTTCTTATGTTTTTTTTTGTGGCTTTCGCCTTTTTTATTTTATATTTTTTATGGAGGGACAGACAGTAGGCTGACAGGAAATGGGGAGAGAGATGGGGGAGATGACATGCAGTAAAGGCCGTCGGGATCGGGAGTCGAACCCACGGCACACTGCCTGGACCACTGAGCCACGACCCAGGCCGCATTAACAGTCTTTAAGGCTATGGTCCAGAGCTAGGGTTAGGTAAACCGGGAATTATCACCCGGGGAACATAGATAGGATCCCCTAATAATCTATTAAGAAATTACTAGTATTTGACTATTACAGAAAATGAGACTAGTATTTTCAATGGGAGTACTGTGTATTTACGGTATGCTAGAAACACCAGCAGCGTGACAGGTTCTAAGTGTCTGTTCTGTGCTGCGTGGTCAAGTCTGGTGTTTTATATTGTTGCTGGAAGTTGAAAAATGTTAAAGTTGAGGTTTTTAATTGGCTGTGCGTTTAAGAGCGCGTTCTGTTTTGAGCAAGGTCTGGACAGGCTTTCCGAACTAGTTCAGAGAGTCAGGACATCTGGGGGTACATGAGTTCTGACGTCAATTTGTAGTTATATCTCCTAAAAGATGTTTGGACGTTGTGTAACATTGTGTTTACTGGTTGATAGCCTCGGCACCATTTCATTTAGGTATATGATCCTGTCGGGAGCGGATGATAGTCGACAGGCAGGAACAACAGGCGGCAACTTCCTTTTCCCTCAAACCGATTTTTCTCAATAAAAGCTACAGGCTACGAGAGCTTTTATTGAGAAAAAACGGTTTGAGGGAAAAGGAAGTTGCCGCCTGTTGTTCCTGCCTGTCGACTACAAAACAATACTACAACATGACGTAACGATTATCATCCTGATGACTACAAAACAATACTACAACATGACGTAACGATTATCATCCTGATGACTACAAAACAATACTACAACATGACGTAACGATAATATATCATCCGCTCCCGACAGGATCATACAGACTTTTGAAACAGAGACCAGGCTTTCCTCCGAGGTGGTGGTGAGGCGAGGTTAACTGGTTGATATTTTGATGTAATTGTTTACGTTAACGGCTTGAACCCTAGCGTCCCTATTCTGGGGGCAATATTCACCCAAAATTGCTCATCCTCTAGCTATAGCTATAGTGTGAGCTTGTAGATCGGCCCATATGGGAGCTTGTAGTTTAGCCACCTTAAACAGGCTTATTTTACTTATGTGTGTTACTTAATATGTGGCTTGATCTGCATCTATAAATGTTGATTGGAAATATATCTTTTTGGTTCAGAAATGTCAGCATAGCTGTGGTTCGAAGAAATGTAAAATGCAAAGAAAACAATCAACTAATTTTGTACCTAATGGCTCAAAACGCAGAAGAATTGGAAGAGGCTGAAAGAGCAAGTAGTTTAATATATGGGGAAGTGTTTTGTATCGGATTGTTATCACTGGTCCGGTGTGCTTGGTCGCCTTTTCATCCATTTCCAAACTCTTAAAAGAACAGTGGAGCAGACCTACAATCTCACCGTGAGCCTGTAGATGGGCTATTTTTGCTATTTTTCTAAATGTTTTAACCCATTCTGAACGGGAACCCCTTTTAGGTGTTTGAAACATTATGTCATACTTTAGCTATTGAAAAATAGCAGATCTACAATAGGTCTGCTATTTTTCAAAAATCGGCCAATTACATATCATTTTGGGGGTCCTTGACATGAAAATGTTTGAGAACGACTGACAGAAACATAGGGGTTTTCAGAAAACTGTCGGGATTTAGAAGACATTTTAAAAATGTCGATGTCAGGCCTAAAATGGGTTAAAGTATAAAATGAGACGAAATAAAGTGATGAAAACCAGGAAAAGACGACACATTATAGACGACACATACTGTATGCACTATCACGATAATATGATTTCATAATGCACTATCACCATAATATGATTTACAAAATCACAATCATGTCACGATATCAAATTTGTATTGATTTATTGCCCAGCTATATATATACAGTATCAGGTCTATAGCAGTTATCCCATTTTGACCTGAGATCAGATTCTAAAAATGTCTTCTAAATCCTGACAGTTTTCTGAAAAAGCCATGTTTCTATGTCAGTCGTTCTTCGATTTTTCAAAAATAGCAGACCTACAAGCTCGTAGCGCGCCACTCGGTGGCGCGCTATGAGCTTGTAGATCTGCTATTTTTCAATAGCTAAAGCATAACATAATGCTAACACCAAAAGGGGTTCCCGCCCAAAATGGGATTATACTATGAGTAGAAGACAGCATAGTAGCATCAAACATTGTCACACAAGCATATGAACCATGCCTTGACCCCATGAGCATGATACAATGCACCAATTCATATACTATGACATGTTTTTTCCATCTATCGAAAATTAATCTGGTTTTCTCAGCCACTGTTATATCAAGTATTGTATTATTACATTACATTACATTAATGTCATTTTTGTTGTCATTTAAGGAGGAATCTAGAGTCCTGCGAGTGAAACTTATCGCTGGAATCGGACTGGCGAAGAAAGATATACTAGGAGCCAGGTGAGTCTATATTCTAGATTAAAACAAAGTATTTGAATCATTTATTCTTATGGACATAATATGTTATAATATAATATGCTATAAACTACATCTTATATATCGCCTCTGTTGGGTGAAAACCTCATATGTTTAAAAACTGTTACTTTTCAGGATTCAAATTCGAAACCATCAACAGTAGCAGATATACAAGTTCAAAACGTGTGGCTTTGTGCCACGTTTAGAGCTTGTAGATCTGCTACTGTTGAGGCTTTTGTGTGACGCTGCAGTATGATCAATTAGGGCGTTAACCCATTCTGGGCGGGAACCCCTTTTGGTGTTTTATCTAAGCATTATGTTATACTTTAGCTATTGAAAAATAGTAGATCTACAAGCTCATAGCGTGCCACCGAGTGGCGCGCTACGAGCTTGTAGGTCTGCTATTTTAGAAAAATCGTGAAAATGTAGTGCAAATCTTTGAATATATTCTTTCACTGCAAACGTTTTTCACTCAAATCTTTGCTTCTGGGAGGTCACTGGAACAACATATTTTCAGATGGGGGGTCGGCGGCCAATTACATATATTTTTGGGGGTCCTTGACATGAACGACTGACATAGAAACATGTTTTTTTTTTAGAAAACTGTCAGGATTTAGAAGGCATTTGTCGAATTGATATAACAACAACAAAAACCAATATGAAGATGTAATACTGCAACCTATTGCTTTGTTGTAATGTTTGTAAACTATGCCTGTACAGTGAATGAATGTTAATGTAATGTTAATGTAATGTTAATGTAATGTTTGTAAACTATGCCTGTACAGTGAATGAATGTTAATGTAATGTTAATGTAATGTTAATGTAATGTTTGTAAACTATGCCTGTACAGTGAATGAATGTTAATGTAATGTTAATGTAATGTTTGTAAACTATGCCTGTACAGTGAATGAATGTTGTTGTTTTTGCTGCAGTGACCCGTACGTCAGACTGTCCCTCTACGATCCCATCAATGGAGAACTAACAAGTCTTCAGACTAAAACTAAAAAAAAGGTAAGTATCAGTGTGGACAAAGACATTGCAGTTTTGGATTATTATTACTGGGTTGGTACAGTATTTAACATTAATTTTCTATTTCTTCTTACATATCTGAAGACATTGGACCCAAAATGGAATGAAGAATTCTATTTCAGAGTGAGTGATTTATTTTATTTGTATTTATTATTAAAGCTTGTAACAGTTAATCAAACTAATGTCATCCATTCTAAAAAAAATAATCTATAATCAAAATACAATGCATCACGATGCAAAATGTTGTGAGCTTTTACAGTACATCAGCAAATGTTGCTATTTTTTCACGATATCCATGTACGACTAAGTATAAAATAGGGCTATTCAGACTTTTTTTGTGTCCAAAAAATGTGCTTCTTGATTTTTCGATTACGGTAATTGAAAAAGTAACTTGTAGAGTACTAATCACTAAGAAAATTAGTGAGGGAACCTTCTGATTACCAGCTCTACAGCTTCAGCTATGGCCTCCCCCATTTAGAATCCCCATCTATCTATCTATCTATCTATCTATCTATCTATCTATCTATCTATCTATCTATCTATCTATCTATCTATCTATCTATCTATCTATCTATCTATCTATCCATCCACACATTCACAACAGAGCATAGAGATAGAGACAGCAGCTTGGTGCCCATGTTAAGAGTTAAGGGTTTATTTGTGTCCATGCAGAGCCAATGTCTCTGAGTTAAGGGTTTATTTGTGTCCATGCAGAGCCAATGTCTCTGAGTTAAGGGTTTATTTGTGTCCATGCAGAGCCAATGTCTCTGAGTTAAGGGTTTATTTGGGCCCATGCAGAGCCAATGTCTCTGAGTTAAGGGTTTATTTGTGTCCATGCAGAGCCAATGTCTCTGAGTTAAGGGTTTATTAAGGGTTTATTAAGGTTTATTTGTGCCCATGCAGAGCCAATGTCTCTGAGTTAAGGGTTTATTGGTGCCCATGCAGAGCCAATGTCTCTGAGTTAAGGGTTTATTTGTGTCCATGCAGAGCCAATGTCTCTGAGTTAAGGGTTTATTTGTGCCCATGCAGAGCCAATGTCTCTGAGTTAAGGGTTTATTTGTGTCCATGCAGAGCCAATGTCTCTGAGTTAAGGGTTTATTGGTGCCCATGCAGAGCCAATGTCTCTGAGTTAAGGGTTTATTGGTGCCCATGCAGAGCCAATGTCTCTGAGTTAAGGGTTTATTTGTGTCCATGCAGAGCCAATGTCTCTGAGTTAAGGGTTTATTGGTGCCCATGCAGAGCCAATGTCTCTGAGTTAAGGGTTTATTTGTGTCCATGCAGAGCCAATGTCTCTGAGTTAAGGGTTTATTTGTGTCCATGCAGAGCCAATGTCTCTGAGTTAAGGGTTTATTTGTGTCCATGCAGAGCCAATGTCTCTGAGTTAAGGGTTTATTTGTGCCCATGCAGAGCCAATGTCTCTGAGTTAAGGGTTTATTTGTGTCCATGCAGAGCCAATGTCTCTGAGTTAAGGGTTTATTTGTGTCCATGCAGAGCCAATGTCTCTGAGTTAAGGGTTTATTTGTGTCCATGCAGAGCCAATGTCTCTGAGTTAAGGGTTTATTGGTGCCCATGCAGAGCCAATGTCTCTGAGTTAAGGGTTTATTTGTGTCCATGCAGAGCCAATGTCTCTGAGTTAAGGGTTTATTTGTGTCCATGCAGAGCCAATGTCTCTGAGTTAAGGGTTTATTTGTGTCCATGCAGAGCCAATGTCTCTGAGTTAAGGGTTTATTTGTGCCCATGCAGAGCCAATGTCTCTGAGTTAAGGGTTTATTTGTGTCCATGCAGAGCCAATGTCTCTGAGTTAAGGGTTTATTTGTGTCCATGCAGAGCCAATGTCTCTGAGTTAAGGGTTTATTTGTGTCCATGCAGAGCCAATGTCTCTGAGTTAAGGGTTTATTTGTGCCCATGCAGAGCCAATGTCTCTGAGTTAAGGGTTTATTTGTTTCCCATGCAGAGCCAATGTCTCTGAGTTAAGGGTTTATTTGTTTCCCATGCAGAGCCAATGTCTCTGAGTTAAGGGTTTATTTGTTTCCCATGCAGAGCCAATGTCTCTGAGTTAAGGGTTTATTTGTTTCCCATGCAGAGCCAATGTCTCTGAGTTAAGGGCCTTGCAAAAAAAAAGCTAACCAGAATCCAGGTCTGGTGAGTCGCGGGTGTTTACACGTAACGAGCGCGCGCAACAAAATCACGGGACCGCGCTACGTAAATACGCTTTGCGTTGTCGCACCGCGACTTCTCGGAGCAAAAACGCAGGTCTCATTGAAAATGAACTATAGGCACGTTTTATCTCTCCCCGTTTGCAAGACCTTTTAGCCATTATCAGGATGGCGCCCGGGGAGCAGTTAGGGGGTTAAGTGTCTTGTTAAGGGTCCCAGAGGAAACGTCCATACATAGACGGGGCGAGTGGGGGGGGGGGGGGGGCAAGCAGTGACCTTTTAATTCCCTGATGGCCTCTCTACCACTTATCTATGCCTACTAATTACATTATCGGACATACTATTACTATAATAATTAAGCAGGAACTGTGCATTAGCCTTTTTTATGGCTGACACCTACATGTTTCAGCAGGAGCCTTTATTTGTCAGGGTGTGAATTCAATTCAAAGCAAAGACAATTATATTATGTAACAACTAATAAGCTTCTGTTAGGAACTAAGGATATGTAAAGAAGGAGAGGACAGATGCGTCACTTTCTTGGTCTGACAATTCTAGCTGGCTGATTGGCCAGTGTTCGCCAGGCACTCGGAGGGAGGCAAAGTGGGGCAGAAAGTTCCATGGAATGCACTTAAAGTCAATGAGAGCCGGGTGAACAAGCTTAACCACTTAATCCCTAGATTCCCTACAGTATATTGACTGGTGGAGTCCCCCAGGGGTCTATACAAGGTCACCTCCTCTTTTTCCCCCTCTACCAATACAGTATCTTCACTGTAAATAACAGCTCTACGAGCTTACAAAGCGTCAAAGGTCTCATTCGCAATCATTACAATATTGTTTATTCATGAGCTGGCCCAGCTGTCTCTCATTGACTTCAATGCGCCTCCCAGTAGTCCTTGGCACATGCTATGGCATAACATCTGTTCTATCCTTATTTACATATCCCCAGGTTTGTCTTGAAAAAACATTGCGGGTGAGCAATGCATACTGTGTGTGTGTGTGTGTGTGTGTATATATATATATATATATATATATATATATATATATATATATATATATATAGCTTCTCACATGCACATCCAGGTGGGGGAGGTGCTGGTAGGCAAGGTATAAATGCAGGCCAAAGGGAACTTCCCCATATATATATATATATATATATATATATATAGAGAGAGAGATATGTATAAAAAACGTAAGCACAGTATCTGTGCAAGATGAATGTTCCTTGTTGTTAAGGTTCATACACTGACACCACGGCGCGTAAACAGCGCCTCAAACTGTGACTCCGCCCACAACCGGGAGAAGTTGTGATTTAAGCAATATTACACGAGAGGGTGTGGGTTAACGTGATTATTGCCACGACAGGGATGCGGTGAGGAACGAGACGAAGTCGAGTTCCGCAAGCATCACTGAAGTGGCAATAATCACGTTAACCCACACCCTCGAGTGTAATATTGCAATTATACAACAGTTACCCTTAAAACTAAGAAAATCGCTGAAAGAATATATTTTTTTAATGACAGATGTAGTCACTACGACCACAAATGTCCCAAGAAACTAGCTAGCCTAGCCACCGAGTTTGCTAGCGCTCTGGGAGAACAGAGCAGCTGAATTCTTTGTTTTGATTAGGTGGTGAATGGTGCTGGTTTAACCCACGGCTAGAAGGTTGTTTCAACCAATCAGATTGCTTCCTCGAAACGACCTGTGGTATAATTGCGCTCGTTCACTGCAATGCAATTTGCGGCATTTTCAAAACAGAGTAGCAGAGTAGAGTAGCGATTATCAAACGTATTTGCAATGCCATACGTTGAAAGATCTGTTGCCCGTGGACAAGGCACGCTACCTCCGCAAGTTAGATAGCATCGGCATAGATGTTTGTCCGTATGTGATTAAGGATTGGACCAAGTTGCATTGGCAGCCATAGAACATTCTTACCCCAGGCTAAAACCGGATGTGACGTTTTTGGGCGTTCCTGTCTAGCGTGGTGTCAGTGTATTGAGCCCTGGAAATTTTGTTAGCTTTTAGAGTCAATATGAGTAAGTTTTACTTGCAACATTACCATAAATAATCACCTACATAAAAGGATTAATTCCATTTAAAACTAAATTATTATTATTATTATTTAATATACACCAATTACTATATATACAATAACATTGAAACAGAGGCACTGGAGAGATATCACACAGCATACACAGTAACATCCTAGGTTTGATTTAACTCTAAAAAGTGTACAAATGTAACCAAATAGACCCACTCCTCAGAGTTAAAATTACATGGCGTACAAATTATTATAGCCATGGAAATACAGCAGACTACCTTTGTGGTCTTGGTTGGGTTGTGTCAAATATGCATGATCTCTGATGCTTTAAGGCCCTCCTCCACTATTTGTAGCATTTTTGCCTTACTTGCCTTACATATATACAAAATGTGTTCCTTCAAACGTCCTATAAACAAGTCTCAAATGGTAGCCTCAGGACATGTGTCATATTTCAACAGATAGAAGCCACTCGCCAGTAGACTTCACAACAATGGTTTATCTGTCTGTCAAAAGATACAAGCACCCTTATTATGCCTTGATACATATTATTTGATATGGGAGGCCTTGATTTCGCTTACATTGAGAGCTCTAAATATGGGTAAAGTCTGCATGATTATGGAACTAACATCCTAAAACACATACAGATTTGAAGGTATTACTGTATAGTATGTTGTCATATACACAATTATAATATAATAGATATTATGATAGTTATTCTTGAGGGTTAGGTTTAGGGTCTTTTTTTCCCCCATAGCAATTTTGCAAAACCTTTTTCACCCCTCGGCTGTTCTTGCTGTTTTCCAGTGTCAATCAGTTTGTTGTCAAATCTTCGCTCTACCGTTATGATTAGATTAGATTAGATTAGATTAGATTTGATTTGATTTTATGTACTTTATTGTCCCCTTAAGGATCTTTGTCCTCTGCATTTAACTGGTCCTAAGGAGCAGTGAGCAGCCACAGGTTTGAATTAGATTATGTTACTGTGGATCACTTCAGAATTATAGTCTAAGTCTAAGACATTGCTGTGAGTTAAATTAACACAAGGTGTACATGTAACATGTGTAGACCTAGACTTTTCAATGAAATGTATGCCGGCTGCAACTATGGATTTATTTCTCACTATAATAAATAGTTTTTATTTTTGAGTGGTGTAAACCACTCCTACAACTGGCTTAGTCTGTCTGTCTGTCTGTCTGTCTGTCTGTCTGTCTGTCTGTCTGTCTGTCTGTCTGTCTGTCTGTCTGTCTGTCTGTCTGTCTGTCTGTCTGTGCAGAAAAAATGAGCATGGTTGCTACGGTCACCCAGTTCACCCGGGTGTGATTTCATTACGTCAGACATCACGTCAGACCACAGCTGATCAGGCTATATAAGACCTTACACCACTCAGTTCACACGGGTGTGATTTTTTTATTTAATCGGTTAAATCGATTAGTTCAATTAACTGTTGCACCCCTAATGTTATGGTTATGTGTTATATTTTAGGTTCATCCTACGAATCATCGTCTTCTGCTGGAGGTGTTTGATGAAAACCGTCTGGTAAGTTTTCCATATTCGGTAGTTCTATGTTTGTTAGTTCCACCATTGGCACATGGACTTACAGTATTCTTACAGCTGTGGGGTTTTCTCTCTTTTTTTTTTTTTTACATTTCTTTTGAAAATATGTGTGAATGGCCGAAATAGGGCCTCCAGTTTGATAGTGGTAGCAGGCAGCAACACAAAGAACCACCAGTTTGATAGTGGTATAGCAGGCAGCAACACAAAGAGCCACCAGTTTGATAGTGGTATAGCAGGCAGCAACACAAAGAGCCACCAGTTTGATAGTGGTATAGCAGGCAGCAACACAAAGAGCCACCAGTTTGATAGTGGTATAGCAGGCAGCAACACAAAGAGCCACCAGTTTGATAGTGGTATAGCAGGCAGCAACACAAAGAGCCAGAAATAGGGCCTCCAGTTTGATAGTGGTATAGCAGGCAGCAACACAAAGAGCCACCAGTTTGATAGTGGTATAGCAGGCAGCAACACAAAGAGCCACCAGTTTGATAGTGGTATAGCAGGCAGCAACACAAAGAGCCTCCAGTTTGATAGTGGTATAGCAGGCAGCAACACAAAGAGCCACCAGTTTGATAGTGGTATAGCAGGCAGCAACACAAAGAGCCTCCAGTTTGATAGTGATATAGCAGGCAGCAACACAAAGAGCCACCAGTTTGATAGTGGTATAGCAGGCAGCAACACAAAGAGCCACCAGTTTGATAGTGGTATAGCAGGCAGCAACACAAAGAGCCTCCAGTTTGATAGCGGTATAGCAGGCAGCAACACAAAGAGCCAGAAATAGGGCCACCAGTTTGATAGTGGTATAGCAGGCAGCAACACAAAGAGCCTCCAGTTTGATAGTGGTATAGCAGGCAGCAACACAAAGAGCCACCAGTTTGATAGTGGTATAGCAGGCAGCAACACAAAGAGCCTCCAGTTTGATAGCGGTATAGCAGGCAGCAACACAAAGAGCCACCAGTTTGATAGTGGTATAGCAGGCAGCAACACAAAGAGCCACCAGTTTGATAGTGGTATAGCAGGCAGCAACACAAAGAGCCACCAGTTTGATAGCGGTATAGCAGGCAGCAACACAAAGAGCCTCCAGTTTGATAGCGGTATAGCAGGCAGCAACACAAAGAGCCTCCAGTTTGATAGCGGTATAGCAGGCAGCAACACAAAGAGCCTCCAGTTTGATAGTGGTATAGCAGGCAGCAACACAAAGAGCCACCAGTTTGATAGTGGTATAGCAGGCAGCAACACAAAGAGCCTCCAGTTTGATAGTGGTATAGCAGGCAGCAACACAAAGAGCCACCAGTTTGATAGTGGTATAGCAGGCAGCAACACAAAGAGCCACCAGTTTGATAGTGGTATAGCAGGCAGCAACACAAAGAGCCACCAGTTTGATAGTGGTATAGCAGGCAGCAACACAAAGAGCCTCCAGTTTGATAGTGGTATAGCAGGCAGCAACACAAAGAGCCACCAGTTTGATAGTGGTATAGCAGGCAGCAACACAAAGAGCCAGAAACGTAGAAGAGTTTTCTCTAACATAAGTGGTCACGGACTGACCTTTCACCTTTGTGGGTTTCAGCTTACATGTTTTTACTGTTTACATGTACAGTAATAGACTGCAGGCACACCATCCAATCTATAGGTTCCATATGGAATGGATTCTATTGAAGGTCTAAACAATCTTAAAAATGAATGGAAATGTATGTCATTAATAATAATAATCATAATAATCATAATAACAATACTTTTTAAGGCATTTTTTCAAAACAACAATACAATTGCAGGATGAATTAAACACGTTTTGTAACGATATGGTAACTGCATTGAAAAATCTATTTTAATTTCAAGAATCAAAGTATATCGAAATGTAAACGGCTACATATTGTATCGTTTGACTTTGTATCGTATCAATTTGCAATGCCAATACTCGATTGTATCAATATTAAGTACTAGAGCGTTGAATTTAGCAATTTTAGGGAGAAAAAAATCAAACCCGTGTGAAGTGAGTGGTGCAACTCTGTGTGTGGGTCCGCGGGGGGTCCCCGGGGGGTCCGCGGAGGTTCCAGACCCACAGGAACGTGGCCAGGGTGCCAGCCCGGTTCCGGCGAGCCGCCCCGCGTCCGAAACGGTCGAGAAATGACAGTTACCTTCTGGGGGTCCCTGGGGGGGTCCCTGGAATGCACCCGGGGGGCCGGGCCCGGGCCGTTTACGGCAAGCCGCCCCGCCTCCGAAACGGTTTAGAAATTCTATTTTCGTGCTCGGACAGACAGACAGACCCAGGGACAGACAGACCCAGGGACAGACAGACCCAGGGACAGACAGACCCAGGGACCCAGGGACACACATAGCTGTGTAATGGAGTGGTTGCACCACTCAAAAAGAAAAAGAGGGGTTTATTTACTTTTCCATTCAATATCGCTACACTTGGTCTATGGATAAATGTGTCTGTGTTCATGTCAAGGTACAGGTCTTTTCATATGAGTTCAAATGTAATTTGCCAGAGAATCACTGTCCTGCAAACCTGCACTATCCACATGTATTATTTCTTTGCTAAATAGTTACTGTATCGATTTTAAAATCATTGAATCGTATCGCCATAATGAACCAATATCGTCCATGTATCGTATTGTCAACCATGTATCGTGATACGTACAGTATCGCATCGCTGTTCAAATGTATCATTACACACCCCTAGTAATCAAACAACACAATTCGATAGGCCTTTTGATAAATTTGACAAGTTTGAATAAATTATTTAACCCATTTTGGGGCGGGAACCCCTTTTGGTGTTTTAAGCATTCTGTTCTTCTTTAGCTATTGAAAAATAGCAGACCTACAAGCTCGTAGCGCGCCACCGAGTGGCGCTCTACGAGCTTGTAGGTCTGCTATTTTTTAAAAGTCGTGAAAATGTGGTGCAAAACTTTGAATATATATTTCATAGCGAACATTTTTAACTAAAAATATTTGCTTCTCGGGGGGTCCCTGGAACAACATATTTTGAGATGGGGGTCCGTGGCCCAATAGAGATAATTCTGGGGGTCCTTGACATGAAAAAGGTTGAGCACCACTGACATAGAAACATGGGTTTTTCAGAAAACTATTAGGATTTAGAAGCCTTTCTTTGAATCGACCTCAGTCCAAAATGGGTTAAAAGGAGTTTTTGATTGATTGAAAATGTTATTAACAGTTTGCAGAATTACAGTACATTTCAAGCACAAACTCAATACAAAGGCTGTTAACTGTGAGTGGACGACCCAATTAAGCATTACACTTGTTTACAACAGGGTCCACCATGTTCAATTCATCAAAACATTTAGAGACGTACAAATAGACACTTCTATATAGACAAAGAACAGAACAGGAATTCATCATAATGGAGGTAAAAAGGGAAAAGAAACATATACAGTGAGGGGAAAAGGGGGGATTGATCAGCCTGATCTGGTCAGGCAGGTCGTTAATGGGTTAAAAGGAGCCTGTGGTTGATCAGCCTGATCTGGTCAGGCAGGTCGTTAATGGGTTAAAAGGAGCCTGTGATTGATCAGCCTGATCTGGTCAGGCAGGTCGTTAATGGGTTAAAAGGAGCCTGTGATTGATCAGCCTGATCTGGTCAGGCAGGTCGTTAATGGGTTAAAAGGAGCCTGTGATTGATCAGCCTGATCTGGTCAGGCAGGTCGTTAATGGGTTAAAAGGAGCCTGTGATTGATCAGCCTGATCTGGTCAGGCAGGTCGTTAATGGGTTAAAAGGAGCCTGTGATTGATCAGCCTGATCTGGTCAGGCAGGTCGTTAATGGGTTAAAAGGAGCCTGTGATTGATCAGCCTGATCTGGTCAGGCAGGTCGTTAATGGGTTAAAAGGAGCCTGTGATTGATCAGCCTGATCTGGTCAGGCAGGTCGTTAATGGGTTAAAAGGAGCCTGTGATTGATCAGCCTGATCTGGTCAGGCAGGTCGTTAATGGGTTAAAAGGAGCCTGTGATTGATCAGCCTGATCTGGTCAGGCAGGTCGTTAATGGGTTAAAAGGAGCCTGTGATTGATCAGCCTGATCTGGTCAGGCAGGTCGTTCCAGAGCTGAGACGTCACCCTTTGTTCTCCACTCATCAAGAACCTCTTGTTCACGTCATGTCATCACTTCCTACTTCCTAGTATGTTGTAAACGGCTCAGGTTTTGTCATTTGTTGTGAAATGTAAGTCATCTTCAGTCATCTTCAGACGCTCATTTCATTTCACAGTCGGTGATATGGCCCAATAGAGAGTATGCGCGTGACATCATCATCAAACCAGGAAGTTATGCAGGAACGCCTACTGAGTGGCTAAAAACTACTTTCTGGCCTTGACAGCCCATACATCCACACAGAAAAGTCCTATCTGATTGCATTAAACAACATTAAACAATGTTAAACTCACTTTGCATGTTGCTTTGCCACTCGATTTGCCACTTGATGTGCCATTCACTTTAAGCATGCGCATACTCTCTATTGTCATATATCCCTGCCTCTAATTATTCGTCAGACGCAAAACTGTCTGAAATTTCCATATATTTTAACAAATGAAAAGATAACGCCATTTGCCAGTTAATTTGGTTTGCTTGGCCTTCTATCCAATTTGCGTCCCTTCAAATGTCCTATAAACGTAAATGGTAGCCTGAGGACATGTGTCATATTTAAACAGACTACTGGCGAAAGGCCACTCGCCAGTAGACTTAACATCTTAACCCATTTTGAGCGGGAACCCCTTTTGATGTTAGCATTATGTTATGCTTTAGCTATTGAAAAATAGCAGATCTACAACCTCATAGCGCGCCACCGAGTGGCGCGCTACGAGCTTGTAGGTCTGCTATTTTTGAAAAATCGAAGAACGACTGACATAGAAAGATAGCTTTTTCAGAAAACTGTCATTTTCAAACAGACATTTTTATAATCTGATCTCAGGTCAAAATGGGTTAAATAGTTTATCTGTCTGTCAAAAGATACAAGCACCCTTATTATGCCTTGATATATTATTTGATCTGGGAGGCCTTGATTTAGCTTAAATTGTAAATATGGGTCAAGTTGGAATATGGGACTAACATCCTAAACACACCTGAAGAAAGATTTCAAGTTATTCTATGTTGTCAACATAGAGATTATGGGTATCCTTGTTTTTCATGATAGCACAGTATGTCCCAAGTTATTATGTACTTCTGTGAATGCAGGCATTCATAATTTCCTAATGATTACAAACACGGCATTATGAAAGCTACAGTATGAGGAATGACTCATCACGCTGGGATGACTCTGTTATAGGTCATCGCTCAACCCTGACCAATGACACTTTCAATCTGGCATCCTTATTTTGGGCATATCTTTAGAGGCAGAAATTGCTGTGGTGTCATGTTGATTTAATGATAATTGATACCATTTACTATACGATGCGTATGTAATAACGTACCTATTGGCATGTTGTACGCTGCTGGGGAGGCAGATTGATGTTCAGTTGTTCAGTTGATGTTTTTTTCTGGTTGTACTTTTTTTTTCCCATCAGTTTTTCCCCTTTGTTTTCCCATCAGTAGGATAGTAGAGTACTGTAACGGTTCTGAAATGGAACCATGATCCAAATGCAGTTCTGAGCCGCACACAGATCTACTGTAAAAGTACAGTACAAGCTTTGTGACCGTGTACTGTAGATTGCCCATTTCCTGTGGATTTGGGGATCTGTTACACCCGTACCTGGCAGGGGATATGTTTGAATGCTGATTATGACTCATTCATATAACGTTGGGCCTGCAGGGGCGTGGTTGTACTGTTTCCTCAGAGCATATCGGCAGGTGTTCTTGTTGTTTTTTCAGTGTTTCAGGGGTTAAATCCAGATTATTGTAAATGGTAAGTGGTGCATTTATATAGCGCCTTTATCCAAGGCGCTTTACATAGATTGTGCATTACATTCACCCATTCATACACCGATTGCGGCGGAAGCCATGCAAGGTACCAACCAGCACATCGGGAGCAATTTGGGGTTCAGTGTCTTGCCCAAGGACACTTCGACATATAGACAGGAGGAGCCGGGATTCGAACCGCCGACCCATGGATCATTGGACGACCTGCTCTACCTCCTGAGCCACAGTGCCCGAACCATGACACTGACCACGGTTGTGTCATCTGTAAACATCTGAAGGCATTCGGCGCAAATGCTAGGAGTGTTTTCTGTGCTGAATTCTGCATTGAGCAAGTGTTATTGTTTTTACCTCGCTGGGTGTTACTAATTGAAAGGACGGTGAACTTCGTCCTGGGCGATCGGGGTGTTAATAGTGGTCAACAACAGGAGCAATGAGATGCGAACCTGGGGTCGCATCTCATTGCACGGGTGTGATTTTTTTTCCTTTCTTTTTTTTCCTTTCTTTTTTTACATGGACTGCCAATAGTCCAACAACGTTTATTTTCATTTAATCATTTAATCACTTGAACCATAGCATCCCCATTCAGGGCATGTCTTAATAGGCAAAACATTCAGCAAAACATTCACTGAAAAATAGCCACTCTACAATTCACTGAAAATAGCCAGTCTGACTACAAGCTCACAACGCAAGCTTGTAGATCGGCTAATTACGGAAAAGAGCTTTGGTTTAGAGGGGTGGAAAAGGAAAGGGACCAGTTATAGAACCCTGGAAAATCCTGATCCATGAAGTGTATAGTGTTTAAGTGGTTAATGAGCGTGCCGTTTTTCCTGCATATTTCCACAGTCTGCATATTTCCACAGTTGCTTTCATAGTATCCCATTCTGGGCGGGAACCCCTTTTGGTGTTTTAACTAAGCATTATGTTATACTTTAGCCATTGAA
The DNA here is from genome assembly GCF_951216825.1 of Electrona antarctica. Taxonomy (NCBI): domain Eukaryota; kingdom Metazoa; phylum Chordata; class Actinopteri; order Myctophiformes; family Myctophidae; genus Electrona; species Electrona antarctica. Next base: position 56,087,094 of record NC_136808.1, on the reverse strand, counting down.
AAATAGCAGATCTACAAGCTCGTAGTGCGCCACCGAGTGGCGCGCTACGAGCTTCTAGGTCTGCTATTTTTGAAAAATCGTAAAAATGCGGCACAAATCTTTGAATATATATTCTTTCAGAGCGAACGTTTTTTTATTTCGACGTCAGGCCTAAATGGGGTATAGATGCTATTGGGCAAGCCAATGCTCAGTTTGATATACATGTAGAATGATCTTGAAAGTCATTACCCTTGATTTCCTGTAACACTAAACCAGTGGGGTAAAAGTATTTGCGGGGTCACAGACCTGCAGAAACATTAGACCCATAGTTGTCAGTGGGAAGTGGAGTCTTGAGTGCGTGGCGTGAGGCACAAGTTAGTAGTTTAGCAGAGTGTCAGTCTAAAATGCAATGTGGACGGCTGCGGTGTTGTTTTTTTCAAAGGGAGTGCGGCTGCTTGCAAAAGGCACATGGTGTTAGATACTATACTGGTCTGGCTGGAATTCAGGACGTACAGTTGCGACAGGACTGAGGCTGGGCTCTGTGGCGTGTCTGTACGGGGAGACAGGACTGAGGCTGGGCTCTGTGGCGTGTCTGTACGGGGACAGGACTGAGGAGGGGAGACAGGACTGAGGCTGGGCTCTGTGGCGTGTCTGTACGGGGAGCCAGGACTGAGGAGGGGAGACAGGACTGAGGCTGGGCTCTGTGGCGTGTCTGTACGGGGAGCCAGGACTGAGGAGGGGAGACAGGACTGAGGCTGGGCTCTGTGGCGTGTCTGTACGGGGAGCCCTGCCCTTCAGCGCTCCATGTAACGCTCTCTTCTTTGAGTACAGCTGACGTCCTTAGCGTGGGAGAACATTGGATTCGTTTTTATCTTAAGGGTTTGTGTGTTTGAGTCGTTTCTCGGGAGCACGCCTGAGCTCCTCTTAACTGATAGCTGAGATCAGCCTTGAGGAGGAATGTAGGTTGTCACCGGAGCTATTTTGGCTATGTGCAGTCGCTAATGATTGTAATCACAGGGCAGTGCTCGTCGGGGCAGTTGCTTTGCTTGTCTTTTTCCCTGCTTGCAGTTTTCTATCATGCCGCGGGGATCGGAGAGTTAAAAGGATGGCGCGCCGTCTCCGCTTGCATTTCGCGTCGGGGAGGAGCCACACGGACCCTCTGTCAGAGAGCCTGAGCGGACATGGTGGCGAGGAGAGTGCGCCCGCTCGGACCCCCGCTTACTGCTCTGTCCGCATGAAGGTGACTCCCCAGGATGAGACTCATCTACAGCGCTATTCTTCGGTATTCATACCCAAGGTGAACGCCGGGGGATGTAACAACAAGAAGAGCGTCGTGCAGATCGCGCTGCAACCCTGCTGTGCCAAGCTGGGCAGTGGCGCAGAGGATGGAGAGCCTGTGGACGCGGGGGGGGTGTGCGAAGGGGTGGCCGCCTGTGGTGGCGCTGCCCCCGACGGAGGCTCGAGCAGCAGCAGCAGCACGGCCAGCGATGCCGGCTACTGCAGCAGCAGCAGCATCTTCGAGCCGGAGTCTCCGGAACAGTGCAAGACGTCCCCGGAGAGAGGCTTACCCTGCAGCAAGGCCAGTAGGGCCCCACTGAGACGATGCTGCTCTCTGGTTATATTTCCCAGGAGCCCCTGCAGCACCCCGCCCGCCTCCCCGGTCAGCCCGGTGGTAAGCCCGGTGGCCCTGCCCGCTCTGCCCCCTCTGCCTCCAGGACGGGGCTGCCATCAGACATCGGTCCAGGAGGACGACGCAGCCACGTGCAAAGGGTCCGTCCTCGCGTCACCCAACGGGCCACGCTTCTCCAAGAGCGGCTGTCCCCCCCCGGCCGATTTCAGGGACGCCAAGCACTTGGTGCACTTCAACGTTCCCGTGATGCAGGACGAGCCAAAATGTAAAACGGAGGATGGGAACAAAACGGCGGAGAGGTCGTCGACGTGGGACCGGTCCAACAGACACTCCAGCAGCGTGCTGTTTCACGTGGCCCAGCAGGGAGCTGTCGTGTCTGGGACGGGAGCCACGGTTAAGGCTGCAGGTGATGAGGAATACCCGGAGGCCCCAGAGCCTGAGAGTGAACGCCACCCTCACGTGAAGTTGTACCGCAGCACTTCGGCTTGCTTGCTCTCCGCGGCGAAGTCGTCTGAAAAAAATCCCGCTCCATGTCACGGAGGAAGCGGGCAGGAAATGCCTGGAAACCATTGTCATCGGGCCATACAAAGGAGCTTTTCCTTGGAAGTGCCCTACCCAAACACTGGAATTTCATGTCACGTTTCAAACCCAAAGCTCGCTAGCCCATGCTCTCCGCATGTCCACATTCACGTGTCCCGTTGTTCTGGGGCGAGGGCCAACGACGCAAACACAGGCAACAATCGGGATTATACTCTCAAGAATCCAGGTGAAAACGTCAAGGTGAGTGCTGTGTTTCTCCCTGTGTGTGTCTGTCCATGCAACCAGCAGAGCTCAGGCAACGCAGGGCCCATATTTATCACATGTCCAGAAAAAGAGCAACACTGGTCAGGTGAAACAAGTGTTCATTTCACCGTGACGTGAGAGACTAGGTAAACAGGGCTTGTGTACTGTCTGTAAGCCATTAGTTCTCAAAGTGGGGTCCGGGCCGGAGACCCCCAGGGGTCCCCAGCAAAAGTATAGTTACACAAGTAGTAACAACTTTATTCATTTATACGTTCGCTATTCACAAATAACAGATGTACACTGGGTGCCATCTGCTAAGCTTTAACCCATTTTGGGCGGGAACCCCTTTTGGTGTTTTAACTAAGCATTATGTTATACTTTAGCTATTGAAAAATAGCAGATCTACAAGCTCATAGCGCGCCCCTATGAACTATTTTTGAAAAATCGTAATAATGCGGCACAAATCTTTGAATATATATTCTTTCAGAGCGAATGTTTTTTTTATTTCGACGTCAGGCCTAAATGGGTTAATTTGATTTTATTGTTTTTTTATATATATATATATATATATATGATTGGTATGAATCAGATGTTGACATTGAGTTATTGATGTTGTTGTGATCTGTATGAAACAAAAACAATTAGTGACACATTTTGACTGTTATGGTCCTAACCCGTTTAGGCCTGAGGCCTTCTAAATCCTGACCTATAAAAGCTCATGAAGTGTAAGGAATACTGGGTGGGGAGCGCTGGAGCAGTCCTTAAAAAATAGCAGACCTACAAGCTCACACCACGTTACCTTGCATGTCAATGTGAGCTTGTGGATCGGCTATTTTCTCTATTTTGGAAAATGTGTTACGTTTGGAACTTTTTGGAACATTTCTGCCTATAATGAAATGCCCCCCAAAAATAGGGACAGTAGGTTTAAAAGTATAATTACAGTGCTGTCCATTTGCTGCTTTGTTTACTGTGTCAGCAGTAAACAAACTGTAAGCCAGCTTACAGTATTTGACAAACGACTACAAAGTTCAGTAACCGAGAAGACGACCGCAAAGTTATGCAATTAACAAGCCCCAAGTGGACACGCATTCAAAGGTATTCAGTTGCATCACCGTAATCAATTTACACACTTGGTATCCAAGAAAACACTGAAAGAGAAGAACAAACTAAGCCTCGTTGTGGCTTTTGAGAGCGTGCGAGTGTCCAGATCTGTGAGAATGTGAATTGCACACGTGCCTCCGTTTAGAGTAGTTCTCCATTTTTATTATTCTGTTAACGCTTTGAGTAATCAGCCTAAGTATTTACCCAGGCTATTTTTAGTGTCAGGGGGGGAGGGGGGGGGGGGGGGGTGGAGAGGGAGCAAAGCGCCTTCCTGATATATAAATAAAGCAACCTCCTAAGATAGCCCCCACCCTGACTCCAGATTGTCTGGTCAGCTGTAGCGCTACCCCCGGCCTGTGGATTCAAATTTAACAGCATGATGCTAGAGAACAGTGTTGCCATGTCTGCTTAGTGATAAGCGACTTCTTTAGGCTTGTTTTTCTGTAACGTTGCTCGTAAATTGTTGGCAGGGCTTGTTTGTAAAGTGTACTTGGGCTTGTTTCCTGATGTTGCTGGACGGGAACCCCTTTTGGTGTTTTAACTAAGCATTATGTTATACTTTAGCTATTGAAAAATAGCAGATCTACAAGCTCATAGCTTGTAGGTCTGCTATTTTTGAAAAATCGTGAAAACGAGGGACAAATCTTTGAATATATATTCTTTCAGAAGACTTTTTTTTTATTTCGACGTCAGGCCTAAATGGGTTAACCCATTCAGGCCTGACAAAAAAAAGTTTTCTAAATCATGACAATTTTCTGAAAGATTTGAGGCACATTTTAACGATTCTTCCAAAAATAGCAGACCTACAAGCTCATAGCGCGCCACTCGGTGGCGCGCTATGAGCTTGTAGATCTGCTATTTTTCAATAGCTAAAGCATAACATAATGCTGACACCAAAAGGGGTTCCCACCCTGATTGGGTTAAACCAGTGGTTCTCAAACATGTTCAGGTCAAGGACCCTCAAATGAACGTGTCTTACCCCCTCCGTCCATCTACAAATATTTGGTACCAGATTTGCGTTTTTGAAAATTCGAAAAATATTCAAAAACGTTTAGGCTTTCTCTCCAAGATTTTCTTTGAAAGTAGCCAATCTACAAGCATATAGGTTTGAAGTGCCCATGTAGCCTATAGGCCCTTGTCGCTTTTTTTTCATAGACCTGGTTTCTAACTTCTCTCGAAAAATCTGGCAACACTGCTAGAGCAGCGCTCAGTCATGCGTGCCATGTGGGTCAGGGTGGGGTGGGGGGTGTCAGGGTGGAGGGGGGTGGGGGGTGTCAGGGTGGAAGGCTGATCAGTTTCCCAGTAAAGGATGGTGTGTACCCGTCCCTTTGGGTCCCCCTGCCTGCCTGTGTTTGTAAAGTATCAGGTGTCAGGCTCCCTCCCCCCCGCGACCCACCACCCCTCTGCATTTAGCGGCTTGTCAAGAAAGAAGCTCTGCACTAGTAATTAGCATAAGGTTATTATAGTTTGGAATTTTTCCATTCCCATGTTTTCCTTTGTTTTAATTCATTTTTAAAGTGGGTTTGATGGTTTAGATTAGTTTTTATTTGATAAAAAGGGTTGGTTTTGGTTTAGTTTTTTATTTGTTTTAGTGTTCATTCTACTTTATAATTGTAAGATCATATGGGAGGGTGGGGCACAGTTGGTAGTGCTGTCGCCTCACAGCTAGAAGGTCCTGGGTTCAATTCCCGCTCTGGACGCTGTGGGTGCTGGCGGCGTGTTTCCTCCTCCGCGTCATCAGTGCCCATACCCGAGGCGGGGTTGGCGAAAGGGCCTTTCTGTGTGGAGTTTGCATGTTCTCCCCGTGTCCCCTAGGGTAGGTACCTTCACAAAAAACATGCAGTAATCCTGGTCTCTAAACTGCCTCCCCCTGGCCAGCCGGGGCGCCTGATGGAGGGGAAAGGAACTGGTTGGAATAACGTGTTCCTTCCACGCGCTCCAACCAGTCCAACCAGGGTAACTCCCCCCTGTCAGGTGTAAAGGAGCAACTTGGACACACTCAACGCATGAAGGAAGCATGAGTTCAAGTCCGTTGCTCTCCCCAGGTTGGCGGAGGGTGTGTAGAGCCCAGGATCACATTAGATAATTGACACAGGGGTGAAAAATGGGTTACAAAATCGTGGGATAAAAATTATTTAAAAAAAAGATCATATGGGAGATTGAAAAAGTTCAGAAAGACAGCGAAAATGGCAGATCTTGTGAGCTTTGTATCCAATATTTTTCTTTAAAGAATTGCAAAATAGCTGATCTACTGACTACAACTAAGGGCATTTCTTTATGATTTTAGTTTGTTTATGAACACACAACAGTTTTTGTAAAGCCTCATTTTACATTTTTATTTCAGTTTACAACCGTAAAATGTTTCTTTAATTTTTGTTGGATTTAGTTAGCTTAGCTGGAGTCTCTACCTTAAACATACCAGATCCTAATGGCTCGTACACACTGCACGATATTTGCTCCGATTATGCTGTCGGGGACCATTTTTGGAGCTCGCCGACAAAACTCCCGATCTGACGCAAGATCGGGCTTTGCTCGTCGAGGTTCTGCTCGCTGTTTGTGAAAGGCTCTGCGAGAAGATATAGCGCCGATAAAAGTGCTCGCCGACGCCTTCCCGACCGTTTCTGAATATCAAGCAGGGTTGATATTTGGCTCTGTCGCCGACTGGACATCGTACAGTATGAAATTGGTTGCGATCGCATCCCGAGAAGTCCTGTATTACAGCCAATGAGACACTGTCTGTCTGTCTGTCTGTCTGTCTGTCTGTCTGTCTGTCTGTCGTGTCGACTGTATCGATAGATGATCAGATGATACCTTTATTCCTTGGGTAAATCCCTGTCCTGTGTCGTACATGTACGCTATATTAGCCCAATGTTGCTGTTAAATAGTCTATAAAACCAACGCATTTCACTTGAATAATGTTGATAAAAGCGCATCGGAATCAACGGTGCAGAGCAAACTTTTGGACCGTGTGTGTGTGTGTGTGTGTGTGTGTGTGTGTGTGTGTGTGTGTGTGTGTGTGTGTGTGTGTGTGTGTGTGTGTGTGTGTGTGTGTGTGTGTGTGTGTGTGTGTGTGTGTGTGTGTGTGTGTGTGTGTGTGTGTGTGTGTGTGTGTGTGTGTGTGTGTGTGTGTGTGTGTGTGTGTGTGTGTGTGTGTGTGTGTGTGTGTGTGTGTGTGTGTGTGTGTGTGTGCGCGCACATACGAAGAGAGAGTTATTTAATTAAAATCAAGATTTAACGTCCTGTCTCGCTATAGCGCACGTAGGCTATCACAAACAATTCACCTTGTGTAGCCTGGCGATGCAGCAGCAAATGATTGAGAAAGTGTTATTCTTACATTGTTTAATCAACAAAGTAAACTGTATCTAACCTACACCTAAATGTGTATAAAAGTACACAAAACATTATATTCTCAAGGGAACATTTTGTTCCCCTCGTATGTACAGTTCTCTCATTTTCACCAACTGGATTGGTATGGTCGGTGCACAGTCTGGCCATCAAACACATGTTTGATATTTTAAATGAACTCTCTGTGTTGCCAGTCAGGAAATCATTCCAATGTGGTGAGACATTTGTGAATGATTTGTGAATTGTGTTCTGATGCATTTTGGGAACACTTTTTCTCGAGGTTTCAACTTTCAAAAATCAACTGCAACTTAAACATACTAAGACACCCTGAGGGCGAGAAGTGGGCAACCGGGTGACGGCAGACTGCTGGGCGAGCGCTGGTGCTTTGGCATGGGGGGTCAGATCAACATATCTGCCTGGGTGACAGCAGACTGCTGGGCGAGCGCTGGCGCTTTGGCATGGGGGGTCAGATCAACATATTGAATGAATTCTGTACTGGCCATAAATGGAATCTTGTCTTGAGTGTACAGGGTTTGATGAGGTCAGATCAACATATGGAATGTCAGAACAGGTCAGCTCCATACATAGAGATCTAAGGGTGGCAGCGGTGGCAGTGTCTTGAGTGTAGTTAGTTAGTTACTTTATTGACAAATGTATAAAACATTGGGTCCAAACAATAATAAAAATCCCATGAATCAAAAACTTTAAAAGGTACAATACATTAAAATATACAATACACAACAAAGAATCCCTTTACAACAGGAGCTTTCTATTGCTCCACTAGTGACAGGCAGGCATGTAGCATACGCAGTGTCTCTCTGTTAGTGCCCACAAAGAGTGAGCTCAAATCAATACCCTCATGTCCATATTTCGCTCTGATATCTTGTGTGAGGGGACACACCAGTATGTGCTGTTCGTTTTGTATACCAGTCTCACATTGGCAAAACCGCTGTTCAGGTGGTATGCGGCTCCATCTTCCCATTTCCACACGCAGTCTATGAGCGGACAACCGAAACCGTGTAAAGGTTATCCTCAAATAGTCCTCAATGTAAGGTGTACTGCTGGTGCTGGTATAGAGTGGGTGAATAAATAGATCTGGATTTTCTGTACAGGGTTTGATGAGGGGCCCATGTAGGGCCCCGACTCACCTGCCAGTGAGGAGGAGCCCTCACCAAGAGGACGTAGGACCTTCATCCTACTCCTCCCTGCTAACAGGTGCTGCCCCAGCCCGTAGGAGTACATGCAATGACCCATAGACATATGAAGGTAGACGCCTCTTCCGGCTCTGGGGCGTGTGTTCTCGAGAGGGGGCAAAGCTGTCCCGAGATTCCTTGCGAAGCATAGCGGAAGCATGCTTGCGTCACAGAGCGCAGGGCTTAAAGTTCTCAGTCCTGGGGACTGATTTCAGTACTGAGATTTGCAAATTTGCAAAAAAACATTTTCAGTCTTGGGATTGTTTTTGGCTTTAAGCCCTGAGACCGGATGTTTGGGTCTGACGAGTCCCAGAAAAGATGCGCTGTGATTGGCCAGTAGTCAGCGTGGCGTAGCGTGCCTTCCACACTTCCGGCGCACTTCCGCATCAGAGTGTAAATTGTTCCGCCCTCCCCGTCGACACACGTGGCTCCAACGAACTACAGTGGCCAATGAGGCATCTATTTTATTTTTTTAAATATCTATGCATTGATCATTATCACCCTTCTCTCCCCTGGACGGTGGAATCAAGAGAATATAGATTTCTTCTTGGCTTTAATTAATTAAGTGAGCAACAATGTTGCACATTTTAACCCATTTTGGGCGGGAACCCCTTTTGGTGTTAGCATTATGTTATGCTTTAGCTATTGAAAAATAGCAGATCTACAAGCTCGTAGCGCGCCACCGAGTGGCGCGCTACGAGCTTGTAGGTCTGCTATTTTTGAAAAATCGAACAATGACTGACATAGAAACATAGCTTTTTCAGAAAACTGTCAGGATGTAGAAGACATTTTTAGAATCTGATCTCAGGTCAAAATGGGTTAATGGACCAATGTCTGAAATACATTCCATCCCACATCCCAAGGGGCCGCTGGCGTAGCGGTCCGGACACCTAATAGGCTGCAACAAATGCAGTCTGAAAGCATGTCGCGGGTTCGAAACCCAACCCCCGGCGGCCTTTCCAGCGTGTCACTCCTCATCTCTCTCTGCCCATTTCCTGACACTAGTCTACTATAAATAAAGGAATAAAAGCTTTTATGATTTGAATCTGTGATATAATAATAATAATAATAATAATACATTTTATTTATAAGGCGCCTTTCAGGGCACTCAAGGTCGCCGTACAGGTTTAAAACAGTTGATACAAAACACAGTTAAAAGCAAAACAAAACTAGGGCACAGCTTGCAGCAGAGGTCAGCCATATGCCTGCCTAAACAGGAGGGTTTTGAGGTGAGTTTGGAATATGGTGATAGAGTCCATGTTTCTGATGTCAGGGGGGAGGGAGTTCCAGAGGTGGGGGGCAGAGCGGCTGAAGGCTCTTGACCCCATGGTGGAGAGACGGGCTGGGAGAACCTTCAGGGTGATTGAGGAGGCACACCTAAGAGACCGGGTGGGGATGTTGACATGGACAAGGTCAGACAGGTATGGGGGGGCGAGATTATGGATGGCCTTGAATGTATGGAGAAGGATCTTGAAGTCGATGCGGTATTTGATGGGGAGCCAGTGGAGTTGGTGAAGTACAGGGGTGATGTGACTGATGACAGGGGTTCTGGTGACGATACGGGCAGCAGCGTTCTGGACCAGTTGGAGTTTATGGAGAAGTTTGTGGGGGAGACCAAAAAGAAGGGAATTACAGTAGTCCAAGCGGGAGGTGACAAGAGAGTGAACCAGGATTGCGGCACTGTGGGGAGTTAGAGAGGGGCGGAGGCGGTTGATGTTTCTGAGGTGGAAGTAGGCGGACCGGATGGTGGTGTTGATGTGGGTGTGGAATGATACTAGGGTACTGTCGAGGACGACACCCAGACTCTTAACCTGAGGGGAGGGGGGAAACTGGGGAGTTGTCAATGGTGAGAGTGAAACTGGGTTGCTTGGTGAGTGTGGATTTGGAACCAATGAGGACTACCTCGGTTTTGTCACTGTTCAGTTTGAGGAAATTAGAGGTGAACCAGGACTTGATTTCCTGCAAACAGGTACAGAGGGAGGAGGGTGGGAAGGCGGAAGAGGGTTTGGATATCATTATTCAGCTAAATGTTGAGAGTCTCCATTGACTTTCAATTGCATAGTTGACTTTATTAATGGACCAATGTCTGAAATACATTCCATCCCAAGTAAGTTTAAATTAATATTTCATAGTATTGATCTTAACACCTTGTATGTAGTTTTTGTATTTTGTTTCCAATCCCCGACACCCAGAGGTGGAAAAAGTACTCAAATGTTTTACTTAAAAAAGTAAGTAAAAGTATCAATACTGCAATGTAGAAGTACTCCGTTACAAGTCAAAGTCTGGAATTAAAAATGTACTTGAGTAAAAGTACAGAAGTATTTGTATCAATTTCATTCCACCATGGATCCTCCTGTAATTTTGCCATGGACATATGTGACCGGGTCTGGCAAATAGGACCTCATCCCGACCAGAGTAATTTTTCAGTTTTTTACAGATTATTAAAGTACAGAATGTAAGCTTTCATATGATGTATCATTCAATGAACTTGGAAAATATTTGAAGGAGATATGACCATTTTAAAATGATTGTGCCGTTTTACCCAAAGCTGAGAAAATCCCCTTTGAATGTTCACAACATTTCAACACCTAGAGCTGGCTAGCCTACTTTGACTTATAAATGTATACATTTAATTTCCCCAAATCAATAATCTGTTGGAATGAAAACCTTCTTCAACATTCAAGCTGTGTTAATATGAAAAAAAAACGAAAATCACAACAAAAAAAAAGATCCAAGTTTATTTTAGATTTTCTGCCTTTTCATTATAGGCGAGATGAGGACCATTTGCTAGACCTGGTCACATATAGTTGAGAAACAGTGGTGCATGATGGTGTACGGTATCGGTTAAACATTCTCCCAGAGCTGTGATTGTGTGCTCACTGACTCAGCCATGCAAGCAGGATTTGTTGTTGAAGCAAAGCCTTGTTATGCCTCCACTGGCGACAGCCTTGGCCCAAGGCGGGTTTTCTGGTTGTCTGTATATTTGTCTGTCTGTCTGTCCGTTGGTCTGTCTATCCGTCTGTCCTTCTGTCCGTCCATGCATCGGCCCATTCGCCTGTCCCATTCTAGTAAACGCCACATGTCAGGAACACCTCGATATATCAGGACATTGTCCTGACATTTTGCCATAAACGTCCACTCTGACTCAAGAATGAACTGAACATTAGGTGGTCAAAGGTCATTATGACATCACAAACCACGTCCATTCACTACTGTACAATGTGGTATCTCTAGTTGACATGGCAGGCAGTTATGTCTAGTATGTGCACTACTGTGCTACTATAGCCCCCACAGGCCTTATATATTTTTAAATAGCTCTATATTCTGATAGTAATCATTGCTATAGGGCAGTGGTTTTCAACCAGTGGTCCGGGGACCACCAGTGGTCATTGAGGGGGTTCCAGGTGGTCCCCAGCTAAATAATGGAGAGTTGGTAACCAAACCCTTTTAGATCTTTAACTCTTGAGTGTAAAATGATAAAATGGTTTCATTTTACGCTCTCAAGAGTAACATTTTTGTTAACCCATGTTCGCTCTGAAAGAATATATATTCAAATATTTGTGCCGCATTTTCACGATTTTTCAAAAATAGCAGACCTACAAGCTCGTAGCGCGCCACTCGGTGGCGCGCTATGAGCTTGTAGATCTGCTATTTTTCAATAGCTAAAGTGTAACATAATGCTTAGTTAAAACACCAAAAGGGGTTCCCGTTCAGAATGGGTTAAACACCTGCATTACTTAATTTACAAGAAGTCTACAGAATTAGAAATGTAAAATAATTTTCAGTATGTTGATCAACGTTTGCCTGTTATCTCTCCTATGGTACCAACATCAATACAGCATGATCTTATCCAATCTTATAACACAATATTGTCTTGGGTCTGAGAGGCTAAATGTCATCAAATGGTGGTCCATGCCTCAAATGCCGAATTTGGGCTTTTGATTGATTGATTGATTGAAAATTGTATTAACAGTTTGCAGAATTACAGTACATTTTAAGCACAAACTCAATACAAAGGCTGTTAACTGTGAGTGGACGACCCAATTAAGCATTACACTTGTTTACAACAGGGTCCACCATGTTCAATTCATCAAAACATTTAGAGACGTACAAATAGACACTTCTATATAGACAAAGAACAGTACAGGAATTCATCATAATGGAGGTAAAAAGGGAAAAGAAACATATACAGTGAGGGGAAAAAAGGGGGGGGGGGGGTGGTGGGGGGGGGATTCAGATTTTACGGCGGCCAGTTTTGAATTGCAGCCATCCGTAGGTGCCCTTTGAGAGCGGTTTTGAAGGAGTCAAGGGATTCGCATGTCTTAATGACTGTTGGTAGGGCGTTCCACATTTTGGTGGCATAGGAGCGAAAAGAATTTAGTCCCTTGTTTGTGCCGAATCTGGGTTGAACATGATTCGTTGCACTCCCTCTGGTGTTGTGGGTGTGGACTTCGTTAACATTAAGGAAGTATCTACGCAGGTACATGGGTATCTTGGTGGAGTATCGAATCTTGTGGACCAGACCCATTGCAAGATGCTGTACTCTGTCGCCGACCCTAAGCCATGCCAGTCTGTCAAAGTGGGCAGGGGTGAGGTGGGTTCGGGGGGTGAGGCCAAGTAGGAGCCTGACCAGTTTGTGGGCCAGTAAAAAAATTACCCCTCCCCCCCACCTTGGTAGCCACAGAAACGTATCTGCTTTTGCATGTGATGTTTGATTGATTGATTGATTTAAATATTTATTAACAGTTTGCAGAATTACAGTACATTTCAAGCACAAACTCAATACAAAGGCTGTTAACTGTGAGTGGACGACCCAATTAAGCATTACACTTGTTTACAAGAGGGTCCACCATGTTCAATTCATCAAAACATTTAGAGACGTACAGATAGACACTACTATATATAGTCAAAGAACAGAACAGGAATTCATCATAAAGGAGGTAAAAAGGGAAAAGAAACATATACAGTGACAGACAAGACAGTGCACTTTTAATTTAATTTTATTCCTCATACAAAGATGCTCTGTATCGCAAATGGTCAAATAAACATTTGATTAAGGAATATAATATGCCTTTTGTATTCTTTCTGTATATCAGCAAAGTGTAGATTTGTATGTTAGACATTGAGGGAAATTAAGATTCTCAGATAAAAAAAAAAACTGTGCTCATCAACTAACCGGTTAATCGATCGATAAGGTTATCAAAACTCATCAATTATCAATTAAGGACTTAATTGATAATTCCTCAAAAATTGATATTATAATGTATGTACTGTACTGTATCTGTTACTGTATGTATAGTATCTGTCATGTCTATGTGTAAGTTATGTCTATCTGTATTAATACTGTGTATGTATTTATTTGTATGTGTGTGGGTTAAATCATCTTTTTTGACCTGAGATCAGATTCTAAAAATGTCTTCTAAATCCTGACAGTTTTCTGAAAAAGCTATGTTTCTATGTCAGTCGTTCTTCGATTTTTCAAAAATAGCAGACCTACAAGTTCGTAGCGCGGCACTCGGTGGCACGCTATGAGCTTGTAGATCTGCTATTTTTCAATAGCTAAAGCATAACATAACACCAAAAAGGGTTCCCGCCCAAAATGGGTTAATATCTGATCAAAACCACCTGGAGTCTGATTTCACTGATTTCCAAGCAAATTATAGCTGCATTGTTCATGTAACGACGTATGTCATGATGTTTGGATAGGAAGGACTATGTCAAAAACCCATCATTGAACACAATAAAATACTTGCAGGGTAAATGACTACACAAGTGAGTGTCTCTTCTCTGTTTCAGTAGATGGATCCGGTCATCATTTGGAAGTCTGATAAGCCACCAGCGAGGATTTGCTCTCATAAACACAGATTGTTCGAGCTCATTCTCCCTAAATGTGCACTCGCTCACTACTCATTGAGCTGACGGTTACCTAGAAACCGTATGTAGCCAAGGGCTCTATCAGGATCCATTTGTGTTTGGTCTTGTTGTGCTATCAGTTCTTTCAAGGTGGATGGTTGCGCCAGATTTTCTTTCGTAGTCAGAGACTGTGTTTACACTTTCGGCGACAAAAACGACAAAATGACCCAAGCATAGGCAGGCACTGTTACTGAGCTGCCCTTGGAAGTGTTGCTCAACACACTCGTTGACATTATCAAGCGTGCGTCCATGTGTGGGGACAACAAGCGAGAAAGATATGAAGGAAAAAATAGAAAAGGCTGAGGTTAAAATAACAGGGAACTGGCTGGCAACAAGGATTAGTTCCCCCCATTACAAGAGAAGGAGAGTGGACATTGTGAAACAAAAACACATGACTGAGTGTCACTTCACTGCGTCATTGGAGCGATGAATAAAACTTGAAGCCAGTTCAACCTTGTTTAATTAGATGAAGATGTCTTCCTTATCAAATTCTTATTCCTAATTAAAATACTAATTCCTTTGCCCTTTTCCTTTTTATTTAAAGAGGGAATGAATCGTTCACAATCATTATAGTTTTCAGTCTGACTTTAAACACAGTTTTTGGGCCTGGAAATCTCCTTCTGGTTTTAAGAGGCAGGGAATATAAATACATTTGTAGAATAGTGAAGAATAGCGTTTGGAACCATATAATTCAATATAGGCTATAGCTCATATTCATGTCAATACTGTTGGACAAGTCAATTCAATTCAATTCAAAGGGCTTTATTGGCATGAGAAAACATACGTTTACATTGCCAAAGCAGAAAGCACAATACAACAATACAGCAATACAATCAAAACAAAAATGATGTACATTTGAAGTCACTCAATGTGCCCTGTGTGAGATCTATTGAAGATTCTGACGTTCAAATGTACATATTTTTTGTTTTGATTGTATTGTTGTATTGTGCTTTCTGCTTTGGCAATGTAAACGTATGTTTTCTCATGCCAATAAGCCCTTTGAATTGAATTGAATTGAGATTGGTCACCTGGGGTGGTCTCAACCAACCTGTCTGGGGGATCTTACCTTCCAGGGGTGTGGTGGGGGGGTGTGGTGGGGGGGAGGGGCCATGTGTATGAGCCATGTGTATTGTGATCCTTTTATAAAGCAGTTGCAGTTGACCATTTGCAGACCAGATCTTGCCATCAGAGTTTGGAAGCACACTTGGAAGCAATGTCCTGCTGCCTCCTGTAATAACATGTCTAACAGTGGATTTTTATGAGACAAACACTTTGAGGATATAGAAAGAGAATAATTCAAGCTTTTCGTACAGCTGCAATGTCGGTGAGTTTGACGTTGTGTAATACAATCAGATAGGACTTTTCTGTTTGGATGAATGGGCTGTAATGGGAACGTTGCACCTTGTTAGCACCTTGCCATTAACCTAGATGGTAAGATGTCCGCGGTCTGCATATGATCCTTTGAATGAAATGTGGTCAGTGGCGTGCACAGACATTTAGAGGGGCAGGTGCTCAAGTTAAAAAAGGGCACCTTGTGCAGCGCGTGGAACCGGCCGGTTGCCTTAATCTATTTTGGGCGGGAACCCCTTTTGGTGTTAGCATTATGTTATGCTTTAGCTATTGAAAAATAGCAGATCTACAAGCTCATAGCGCGCCACTCGGTGGCGCGCTATGAGCTTGTAGGTCTGCTATTTTTGAAAAAGGGCACATTGCCAAAAGGGCAGGGGGTGCTCTAGCACCCCCTAGTGTCTATCTGTGCACGCCACTGAATGTGGTCTTTTCTCTCCGGCGGACGGCGTGAGGCCGTCGGATGGGCCTGTGCTACGCTGCAGTACTTTAGGACTATAGGGCGTCGCAGTCCCGCCTCCTACCCTGGACCAGGAAATGAAACCCAATGCATTATTCTCATAGACATTTCTTAAAGTATTTATTTAAAGACGGTTACGCCGCGGACAAAGCCAACTCGAGTCGTGACAACTCATGACAACACAAACAATATTTTGGACCAAACAAATAATTAGAAAGAAGAAAAAAACGGCAGGTTACAACACTTTTTTTGTTGTTTTTCTTCTTTGTAATTATTTGTTTGGTCCAAAATATTGTTTGTGTTGTCATGAGTTGGCTTTGTCCGCGGCGTAACCGTCTTTAAATAAATACTTTAAGAAATTGCATTGGATTTCATTTCCTGGTCCAGGGTAGGAGGCGGGACTGCGACGCTCTATAGGGTGTCCTTTTAAAATGAATAAACAACATCTACTGTAGTAGGTTCCACTGAGTCTGAATCCGTTGTGCTTGACCCTGCTCTCTCCACCACAGTAGAGAGCAGGGATGTGTTAGAGCAGGGGTGCCCACACTTTTTGACTTGAGAGCTACTTTTCAAAATGACCAGCTCGGCAAGATCTACCCACCAAATCAATTATTATACCATTGCTGAAAATAGTTTAAATATGTACCTGAGGTGGCTTCGGAATAGTAGAGTTTGTGTTACATTCTGTACAGTATAAGACAAATGCACTTGGAATGGGACATAGAGGGGGAGAAATGTTTTTTTTTATTTTTTTTTATCGTTTTTTTTCTTCAATATATTTAAATGAAATACTCTTTAGGGGCATGTCATGTGATCTACCTGCACAGCCTTTGTGATCTACTGGTTAGATCGCGATCTACCTTTTGGGCACCTCTGTGTTAGAGAGTGTTAGAAGGGCAGGGGCTGAAATCCCGTAAGAGGGCACTTTTGGACGAAAATAGCTGATCTACAAGCTCACAACGTGTCGCAGCGCGACACGTTGAGAGCTTGTAGATCTGCTATTTTTCAATAGCTAAAGTATAATATAATGCTTAGTTAAAAGTTAAAACACCAAAAGGGTTTCCCGCCCAGAATGGGTTAATAGCGTTTGTAGCGTGTCATGCAGTGACATGTGTCGGCTGTCAGTTTGTATGTTCATGTCGCTCACTTCCACTGAAATGGCTTTGTACAGTAGCTCCAAGTGTGAACATGACAAAATAATGTATTCACACTATAGCTGCTACTGTACAAAAGCTACAAAATGACCAAATGTTGTCAGCTACACTGTCAGCGAGCCGGCGCCGCTGTTGACATGTTGCTCAGTGAAGTCATCAAGTGTGTGTCCGTGTCTGAGAGCCACGGGCGAGATACATATAAAGGAAAATAACAGGTAGGTGGCTGATGGGAAATTGGGAATGCATTGGGCCTCATGCACCAACCATTCTTAAGAAGTTCTTAAGAGGAAATTAGTTCTTAGACCCACTTAGGAAGTTTTTAAGAAGGTTTTGGGATCCCTCAATCTTTTCTTAGTTGTGATTTGTTCGTATGTAAGAACAGAATCTACGCACACTGTGGAGCACTCTTAGGGTGCCTTTTTTGTTCTTAAGTGCAATCTGAAAACATAAAGGAAAAACAGCGCCCTCTGCATGATGCTCAAAGTTTGGTCTGAGGACCTCAAGGGGTCCTTGAGGAAGTTCCAGGCAGTCCACAGCAAAATATGGAACATTTTACCACTTTAATCCCATTTTATACTTTGAAAATAGCCAATCTACAAGCTCACAAACGCATCCCATTACTGCCCATTTTGAGCTTGTAGATTTTTGAAACATTTTGATAAATAGCAGAAAATATTTTCATATGGGGGTCTGCAGAATGCATGTCAATTTTGGGGTCCTTGACATGAAAATGTTTGAGAACCACTGGTTTAGAGTTTACAACCCAACCCAAACAAACGCAACATACCCACCACATAAGAAAGTTGACTATTGTGAGATAAATAATAAAATACATTCATGAATATTGAAAATATTGAAATATTGAAATATTGAAAATATTGAAATATTGAAAATATGAAAATTTCTGTTCACTTCAGTACCTCTACAGTACTATTGATTTTTAATGTTTGGAGTCTGGTGTTCCACCATATTTAGACTTCTTTAGGTATTCTTGACTTCACTCAACTTTATTTCTGTGTGTGAGGTCCTGTGATTTTTGTGTGCTGCAATCACACACAGGTGTGACTGCAGGCAAGGCCATGGAGTCATGCAAAACCACACCCACCTGGGTGAACACAGGTAGGAAAGTGAATTCCCAATGCCTTATATGGGATTGGTGGGGCTGTTCACTATGGTAATTAGGATGCTAATTGGGATATGTGGGGCGTCTACCTATGATAATTTGAATGAACTGGCACACCCCTTCAAGTTACGAGGATTTGGATTCATCATCATAAGAACATGCTCACGAACAATTCTGCCTACTTAAGAACGTTTCATGAATCTGACTGGACTTCTCTTAGGAATTCACTTAGGAAGAAATGTAATAAGAAAAGTTAGGAACTTATTGGCGCATGAGGCCCATTGTTTCCCCCGCATTACAAGCAGGTATTGTGTGGAGAGAGAGAGAGACAGAGAGAGAGAGAAGCAGGTATTGTGTGGAGAGAGAGAGAGAGAGAGAGAGAGAAGCAGGTATTGTGTGGAGAGAGAGAGAGAGAGAGAGAGAGAGAGAGAGAAGCAGGTATTGTGTGGAGAGAGAGAGAGAGAAGTGAGTGGTGACGCCTGCTTTTGTTGCGCGCGTCAAAAGCTACATGCGGTTAGTTAGTATCAGTTAGTTAGTTAGTTAGTATCAGTCAGTTAGTATCTTCATGTTGCTTGCATGAAAATGACTTGTAGTCTGTGGCTGTGATGCTGCTAGTGTGCATTACTAACGGCCGGGCTCCACCGGGCGCGTTGCGTCTCCGTCAGCGTCGCGTCTCCGTCACCGTCAGGGAATGTTCCCTTTTTAATCAATGAAGGGTGGCTCCACTGCCCGCGTTGCGTTGCGTTGACGGAGACGCGACGCGTGCATTAAAATTGAACCGGTGCGTTTTTTGACACACGCGACGGAGACTCAACGCGTCCGGTGGAGCCCTGGCGTTAGGCATTGACTCTCTGCAGCGTCCCTATATTCTAGTGTGCATTACTTAGGCATTAACTCTCTGCAGCGTCCCTATATTCTGTGATGTATATCAAACCCATCCGTTCCTCATTAAATCGTGTAATTGTTGTTTTTTCGTTTAACTACAAAAGTGTCAGATATACAAACCTTCCAATAGAAGCCTTCTCATCCTTAATTGTTTCTGTCAGTGTATCATTTGGCAGCAACAGGAACGCTGTGCTGTGTTGTTGTGTTGTGTTTGCACTGTGTAATTGTGGAGCAGCATAATGACCAGAATAGGGACACCAGGGTTAATATGGTTAAGGCTACAATCTGGGACTGACTTTAATGAATAGAAGGCCAAGCATTGTTGGCTTGTATATCGGCTCCTTTTTGGCAAGCAACGCTGGTACTATACAGAGTATAAATGAACCTGGGTTTGAGGGCTCACCTTGGCTTCCCCACTGGCAGGGCAGGTGCAGCTGATATCTATATTTGTGCATGTAAACATTGTGCGTGCCGCGTGCACTCGCTGCGTGCCCTTGCTGCGTGCGCTCGCTGCGTGCGCTCGCTGCGTGCACTCGCTGCGTGCACTCGCTGCCAGCCGCTGTGATGCACTGGAGTAGCTAATTTGGGTCACACTGTAGGTGCTGTATCCGTGACAACATTGTGTTTTTGCCTCGGGGGGCAGGAAGGAAGTAAGATGGAAATGTGATCGAGGCATTCACAAAATAAACGCTGGAATGAGCAGTGTCTCTGACTCTCAGTTATGGAGAGCCATCCAAAAATATAGTGGAGATATATATATATTCATCTCCACTATATTTCTTTAGTGAAGTGTCTCTTTTTATTTAGTGATATTTTTAACCACTTTCAACCTGGCCAACACTACCATAGATATATATAAACACTAGATAGCTCACCCGCGCTGTTGGCCAATGGAGAGCGACGTCGTTACGTGGCGGCCATCTTACCTCGGGACACATAACATTGTGTCTATGGGGCATGTACTCTTAAATGACCATAACTTGCTCAATTTTCAACCGATTTTCAAACGGTTTGGTTTGTTATAAACGTCAGAGACGTCCGCATACTTATATGCTTTTATACGACGTTCATATAAAAAACATAAATTAAGCAGATAAGCGTCCTGAATCATAGCCACGTTGACAACGTTTGTAATAAACCAACCCGTTTGTAAATCCGTCAAGATTTGAGCGAGTTATGACTGTTTCTGTTTGAGCTGCCATTGAACATACTGTACTGTATCCCCGAAGTAAGATGGCTGCCGGGTGAACGACGTCAGAAACTCCGCCTTGAGCCATCTAGTGTTTATATATATCTATGAACACTACAGTATGTATTAATACTTTCCCAAAGAACAACATGACTGACACATTGTCTGTCATTGTGAGCTTGAGCTTGTTGCTCTGCTCATATGACACAGGATAAAATATGGCTTAAGTTGACTAGTTGCTATTAGTGACTATTTACAGTAATGATGTCTTGTCTAAGCTGTCTGTTGTTTGAACTTTAGCTGTACCTGGACCGGACGCAACGCGCTACAAGGCCTGTGTCAGTAGTGGTGGGTTTGTAGCTGGCAGGACGTTGGGAAGCTGCAGGCATGAATAGCATTTTGATGATATACAGTTAAACCTTTTTGACCTGAGATCAGATTCTAAAAATGTCTACATCCTGACAGTTTTCTGAAAAAGCTATGTTTCTATGTCAGTCGTTCTTCGATTTTTCAAAAATAGCAGACCTACAAGCTCATAGCGCGCCACTCGGTGGCGCGCTATGAGCTTGTAGATCTGCTATTTTTCAATAGCTAAAGCATAACATAATGCTAACACCAAAAGGGGTTCCCGCCCAAAATGGGTTAAACCTTTTGCATTTGTGGTGCTGCACCCAATGAGGAAAAAGGGCTTTTGAAGGTGCACTCCATAGAGACCCCATAACATGAGGTTACACTCCATAGAGACCCCATAACATGAGGTTACACTCCATAGAGACCCCATAACATGAGGTTACACTCCATAGAGACCCCATGAGGTTACAATTTGGGGTTGATTGGATGTAGGGATAATTTTATGATATTTGTTGTAAGAAGGTGAAAGCGAATTACAGGGAAATGATCTGGAATATCAAAACCATGTTTGAGGGTCATTATTACAACTTGACTCGCGAGATCATTTGTACAGTTTAACCCATTTTGGGCGGGAACCCCTTTTGGTGTTAGCATTATGTTATGCTTTAGCTATTGAAAAATAGCAGATCTACAAGCTCATAGCGCGGCACCGAGTGCCGCACTACGAGCTTGTTGTAGGTCTGCTATTTTTGAAAAATCGTAAAAATGTGGCACAAATCTTTGAATATATATTCTTTCATAGCGAACCTTTTTAACTCATATCTTTGCTTCTGGGAGGGGGGTCCCTGGAACAACATATTTTCAGATGGGGGTCGGCGGCCGATTACATATATTTTTGGGGGTCCTTGACATGAAAATGTTTGAGAACCACTGACATAGAAACATGGGTGTTTCAGAAAACTGTCATGATTCGGACGACATTTTTAAAATTTCGACGTCAGGTCTAAATGGGTTAAGTTGCCCCTCAATGTGGCGCCAGGGTAGATCTGATGCCCCTCAATGTGGCGCCAGGGTAGATCTGATGCCCCTCAATGTGGCGCCAGGGTAGATCTGATGCCCCTCAATGTGGCGCCAGGGTAGATCTGATGCCCCTCAATGTGGCACCAGGGCAGATCTGATGCCCCTCAATGTGGCGCCAGGGTAGATCTGATGCCCCTCAATGTGGCGCCAGGGTAGATCTGATGCCCCTCAATGTGGCGCCAGGGTAGATCTGATGCTGCGTTTATTACTTTTGTAAAATGGGCCCCTCTCGCAAATGTTGGAGAACGGGAGCCAATCATATCCAATCGGCATGGAATATGAAAAACCTGAATGATACATGTTTCTTGAAAGTGTATTTTGAAACACAAAACACCAACGTGGTCCAGCTGTACTCGGATGGATACACATATTACACACACACACACACACACACACACACACACACACACACACACACACACACACACACACACACACACAGGAGATAACATAACAGAGAGTCTCTGATAATGCCGGGGCCGGGGCGGCTGTGGCTCAGGAGGTAGAGCAGGTCGTCCAATGATCCATGGGTCGGCGGTTCGAATCCCGGCTCCTCCTGTCTACATGTCGAAGTGTCCTTTGGCAAGACACTGAACCCCAAATTGCTCCCGATGTGCTGGTTGGTACCTTGCATGGCTTCCGCCGCCATCGGTGTATGAATGTGTGTGTGAATGGGTGAATGTAATGCACAATCTATGTAAAGCGCCTTGGATAAAGGCGCTATATAAATGCACCATTTACCATTTACCAATGTCAAAAATGTCAATTGTCAGTC
Source organism: Electrona antarctica (assembly GCF_951216825.1). Classification (NCBI taxonomy): domain Eukaryota; kingdom Metazoa; phylum Chordata; class Actinopteri; order Myctophiformes; family Myctophidae; genus Electrona; species Electrona antarctica. The sequence continues at coordinate 56,064,786 of NC_136808.1, read as the reverse complement.
AGAATTTCAGAAAGGAATGAATTCATCAATGAAATTAAAGAATTATATTCATCGAATGTCACACCCAGGAATTGAACCTGGGTCTCCCATGTGGAAAGCCAACATCTTAACCACTAAGCCAAATACAATAAAAGGGATATCCCTATGACTTTTGAGGCCATCAGGCTGAGTCTGAGAGCCACTCGGCTATACAGTATGAAATGTATCGAAATTACTATTTCAAAGAGGCGCTTCATTATATTTGGTGCATCCATATAATAATGATAAGATGATTATACTGTTTATTGATGTTTATGGCCTAGGACGCATGGTCTGATGAGGAGACAAGTGGGAGGTGGATATTCTAGGTCAGTGTGTGTGTGGGTGTGCGCACCAGGCACTACTACAGTGTGTGTGTGGGTGTGCGCACCAGGCACTACTACAGTGTGTGTGTGGGTGTGCGCACCAGGCACTACTACAGTGTGTGTGTGTGGGTGTGCGCACCAGGCACTACTACAGTGTGTGTGTGGGTGTGCGCAACAGGCACTACTCATTCAGATGGCTTTTAGACGAGGATGGTGTTCATAAGAAACGGCAAAATAAAGTATCGTTTGCTGGGGTCCTTTTAGACGAGAAGGGTGTTCTCAGGAGGTGAAAACGCATCAAAGTGAAACCACCTCCCAAAGTGCAAATCTTTGAGAACGCCTTTTATCCCTTCTCCGTGTAAACAGGCAAAATGGTGAATCCGCAAAACTTATGCCATCATGGCTCACGTTGGCTCGCAGCGCATATATTATTACATTGATGCATAATTATGATATAATGGAGTTCCTGAACAAGCCTCCCTCCTCGCCTACAAAGCGCTGCTCATCAGCGATGGTGAATGTAAAACCATGATGTAAATAAAATGCCTTAATTGTGATAGGTGGCAGCCGCGGCAGCAGCGTTTATGTAGCCTAATGTATTATAAAATATATAACCATCCCGTGGCGCGCTCTGCCTGCATGCTCTGGGCTGTCTGTCACCACCATCACCCTCCCTACTCCCCAGGTGATTAAACAAAAAGGAATCACCCTCCCCTATTAACCTATTAATTAACATTTACCTCAGTATTATTTATTCCTAACTTTAATCTGGTAGCGTTTTTAATATGTGAGAAAATAAAGTGACCGCAAAAATCGCGAAAAACTGTCTGCTGTGAGCCTTGAACTCACGGCCAATGGGGACAATGGTCTCGTAGTCTAACACCTAACACAGCAAGCTATGTAAGTCATTGAAAAGTGGGGGTTGAAGTGTGTACTTGTAGTGTGTGTTGTAGTGTGATTGACACGGGGAACAATGAAACTGTTGCGTGAAGGAGGAGCTAGCTCTTCTTCTTGTACATAACGTGGGTGACTGGTCTATTTGGCAGCCCGTTACCGCCACCTAGCGATATTATAGCGTTTTCATAAAGTGTGCGTTCTCGTGTAAAGGGTCAATAAAAACTGAGAACGCAACGGGACTTTGCTGTTTTATCTGGAGACCATCGTCGTCTGAAAGGGGCCTCAGTGTGTGTGTGGGTGTGCGCACCAGGCACTACTACAGTGTGTGTGTGGGTGTGCGCACCAGGCACTACTCCTTACGAGTACTAGAAGAGAAATGTTGTTTTCCTGGTGGTTTTTAGAGCTAAACTTAGTGGCAAAAAATGTATTTGGCAATGATTTGGCATTTAGGTGTTTGTTGTTTAGGGGCTGGGTTGGGGTTAGGTTTTGGCCATTTTCATGCACAAGAAAGGTAAAAATTATGTTTGTTTATGACCAAAAAATAGCCCACGTGCGTGCGTGCGTGCGTGTGTGAGTGTGCGTGCGTGTGTGAATGAGTTATTTACATCAGACACACCCTGTGACTGTGTTTGACTTAAAGGTGATTACAATCTGTGTTATTTCTCACAGACACGTGATGACTTCCTGGGTCAGGTGGATGTTCCTCTCCATCAGATACCGGTGAGTACAGTACAAACAAACAACAACAAACAAAAATAAAATTAAATAAGATAACTTACTACAATACATGCATTACTTATGCATGTATTGTCCATTTCAACCATTTATCGTCCACACTATTACACTACCTTTAACCCATTTTGGACTGAGTTCGATTAAAAAAAAGGCTTCTAAATCCTAACATCTTTCTGAAAAACCTATGTTTCTATGTCAGTGGTGCTCAACCCTTTTCATGTCAAGGACCCCCAGAATTATTGGGCCAAAGACCCCCATCTCAAAATATGTAGTTCCAGCCAGGGACCCCCCAGAAGCAAAGATTTGAGTTAAAAAACTTTGGCTCTGAAAGATATATTCAAAGATTTGCCGCCACATTTTCACGATTTAAAAAAAATAGCAGACCTACAAGCTCGTAGCGCGCCACTCGGTGGCGCGCTATGAGCTTGTAGATCTGCTATTTTTGAATAGCTAAAGTATAACATAATGCTTAGTTAAGAGAGCCCACGCAAAACTGCCCAAAATCACTTTCACCTAGAAAATCCATTCACATTTTTTATAATTCAGCTGACTGTGGAGACACATGCTGGAACTTTTTACTTTGAAATGTTTTATAGTTTCTGAGTTATTTAATTTAAACGCCAAATGCATTCTCAATGGCGAAAACACAAACTTTGGCACCATGCATTAAAAAAAAAAAAATCATTGTTTTTATTTATTTTTATTTTTTTTAATAAAAAATAAATAAAAATAAAAATATTATTATTATTATTTTTTTTTCAAAGACGTCCACAGACGTCTTGGGCTATGCACGTGCGGTAATACCCAAGACGTCCACAGACGTCTTGGGCACAAAATGTGTTAAAACACCAAAAGGGGTTCCCGTCCAGAATGGGTTAACTCTGAGAGATATACTGTGGTGTGTGTAGAGGATTCTTTTGTTATTTTTTTCTGAATGGAAAAGTTAATTTACATTTACAACCTTCCACCTCACTATGATGATCATATGATCATATAACCTGATATAACCCACATTTTACTGTAGCTGTTATGGCACTCTTAACCTCGCCCATATCAGCAGCATATTACTATAAACATGTACTGTACACTGTCCCACGTTGTGTAAATACCATTCTTCATGTTTCATCATAATACAGCCACCAGAAATTGGCCCCCTGTTTTGCATTTGTTACTGTCGGTTCAGTTTATCCCATTCTGGGCGGGAACCCCTTTTGGTGTTTTAACTAAGCATTATGTTATACTTTAGCTATTGAAAAATAGCAGATCTACAAGCTCATAGCGTGCCACCGAGTGGCGCGCTACGAGCTTGTAGGTCTGCTATTTTTGAAAAATCGTGAAAATGCGGCACAAATCTTTGAATTCAAAGGAGCTTTTCTCAGCTTTGGGGAAAATAGTACAATCACTTTAAAATGCTCATATCTCCTTCAAATGTTTTCCAATTGCATTGAATGACACATCATATGAAAGCTTACATTCTGTACTTTAATAATCTGTACAAAACTGAAAAATTACTCTTGTCGAGATGAGGGCCTATTTGCCAGACTCGGTCACATATGTATATATATTCTTTCAGAAGACTTTTTTTTTTATTTCGACGTCAGGCCTAAATGGGTTATGGTGGTGTGGTTGGTAGTAAAACACGAGTGTTCCACTGCAGGTTCGTACAGCTGTAAAACGTGTTGTTTTGTTCGTTCTTTTGCAGACAGAGAATCCCAACGCTGAGCGGCCGTACACATTCAAAGACTTTCTGCTACATCCACGAAGGTTTGCTTCATTTCACGGCCTGTCCAATTCTTTCTACCACTTTCTATGAAACCGTTATAACATTAATCGTTTTTTACACTCAAAGCATTTTAACCCATTTTGACCTGAGATCAGATTCTAAAAAAAATGTCTTCTACATCCTGACAGTTTCTATGTCGTTCTTCGATTTTTCAAAAATAGCAGACCTACAAGCTCGTAGCGCGCCACTCGGTGGCGCGCTATGAGCTTGTAGATCTGCTATTTTTCAATAGCTAAAGCATAACATAATGCTAACACCAAAAGGGGTTCCCACCCAAAATGGGTTAATGCATTTATTATGACATAATCTGTATGGTTTTACAACTATGAGAATCATAATACTTGCAGAAACAAATGTCCGTGAGTGACCAGCACTTATGAAGTCTTATGACATGTGACCATAATAAAGTCATTATAAAGTAATTCATAATGTGTTATGATTATCTTATACAAAGCATTATGAATATTGATTTAGTACTTATCATTACTATTATACAATTAACCCATTTTGACCTGAGATCAGATTCTAAAAATGTCTTCTACATCCTGACAGTTTTCTGAAAAAGCTATGTTTCTGTCAGTAGTTCTTCGATTTTTCAAAAATAGCAGACCTACAAGCTCGTAGCGCGCCACTCGGTGGCGCGCTACGAGCTTGTAGATCTGCTATTTTTCAATAGCTAAATTATAACATAATGTCTAAAACACCAAAAGGGGTTCCCGCCCAAAATGGGTTAAGCAGATTATAATGCATTATAAGTTATTAAGAATACTTTCTCCTATACAAAATAAAATGTTGTGTTTATTAACAGTGATTTTTACCTGCTTTAGACCTTTGTTTGTTTTATTTTCCAATGCAGCCACAAATCCAGAGTCAAGGGTCATTTGCGTCTCAAAATGACCTACTTGCCCAAAACGCCGTCAGGCTCAGAGGAGGAGTCTACAGACCAGACTGAAGACACGGATGTAAGTTCATGTCATTCATCAAGATGGCCGTCGTGCCATGAGTCATGTCATTATACTGGAGATGAACATTTTCAGAAATTGTGAATACACTATAGCTATATATAAATATCTACATATAAACCTATAACCAACGCCTTTAGATTCATATAGCTATTTATCCGATCCTTGTAGCATAGCTATTTTCATTGAACATTGTGAGCTTACAGATCTGCCATTTTATAGTACTGTATATACATGTAGAGCTTACGTAGTTATCTTACTTACTTACTTACTCCTCTTCGTCCCCTATGGGACATAAGGCTTACTTACTTACTCCTCTTCGTCCCCTATGGGACATAAGGCTTACTTACTTACTCCTCTTCGTCCCCTATGGGACATAAGACTTACTTACTTACTCCTCTTCGTCCCCTATGGGACATAAGGCTTACTTACTTACTCCTCTTCGTCCCCTATGGGACATAAGGCTTACTTACTTACTCCTCTTCGTCCCCTATGGGACATAAGGCTTACTTACTCCTCTTCGTCCCCTATGGGACATAAGGCTTACTTACTTACTCCTCTTCGTCCCCTATGGGACATAAGGCTTACTTACTTACTCCTCTTCGTCCCCTATGGGACATAAGGCTTACTTACTCCTCTTCGTCCCCTATGGGACATAAGGCTTACTTACTTACTCCTCTTCGTCCCCTATGGGACATAAGGCTTACTTACTTACTCCTCTTCGTCCCCTATGGGACATAAGGCTTACTTACTTACTCCTCTTCGTCCCCTATGGGACATAAGGCTTACTTACTCCTCTTCGTCCCCTATGGGACATAAGGCTTACTTACTCCTCTTCGTCCCCTATGGGACATAAGGCTTACTTACTTACTCCTCTTCGTCCCCTATGGGACATAAGGCTTACTTACTTACTCCTCTTCGTCCCCTATGGGACATAAGGCTTACTTACTTACTCCTCTTCGTCCCCTATGGGACATAAGGCTTACTTACTCCTCTTCGTCCCCTATGGGACATAAGGCTTACTTACTTACTCCTCTTCGTCCCCTATGGGACATAAGGCTTACTTACTTACTCCTCTTCGTCCCCTATGGGACATAAGGCTTACTTACTCCTCTTCGTCCCCTATGGGACATAAGGCTTACTTACTTACTCCTCTCCGTCCCCTATGGGACATAAGGCTTACTTACTTACTCCTCTTCGTCCCCTATGGGACATAAGGCTTACTTACTCCTCTTCGTCCCCTATGGGACATAAGGCTTACTTACTCCTCTTCGTCCCCTATGGGACATAAGGCTTACTTACTTACTCCTCTTCGTCCCCTATGGGACATAAGGCTTACTTACTTACTCCTCTTCGTCCCCTATGGGACATAAGGCTTACTTACTTACTCCTCTTCGTCCCCTATGGGACATAAGGCTTACTTACTTACTCCTCTTCGTCCCCTATGGGACATAAGGCTTACTTACTTACTCCTCTTCGTCCCCTATGGGACATAAGGCTTACTTACTCCTCTTCGTCCCCTATGGGACATAAGGCTTACTTACTCCTCTTCGTCCCCTATGGGACATAAGGCTTACTTACTTACTCCTCTTCGTCCCCTATGGGACATAAGGCTTACATACTTACTCCTCTTCGTCCCCTATGGGACATAAGGCTTACTTACTTACTCCTCTTCGTCCCCTATGGGACATAAGGCTTACTTACTCCTCTTCGTCCCCTATGGGACATAAGGCTTACATACTTACTCCTCTTCGTCCCCTATGGGACATAAGGCTTACTTACTCCTCTTCGTCCCCTATGGGACATAAGGCTTACTTACTTACTCCTCTTCGTCCCCTATGGGACATAAGGCTTACTTATCTTACTCCTCTTCGTCCCCTATGGGACATAAGGCTTACTTACTTACTCCTCTTCGTCCCCTATGGGAAATAAGGCTTACTTACTCCTCTTCGTCCCCTATGGGACATAAGGCTTACTTACTTACTCCTCTTCGTCCCCTATGGGACATAAGGCTTACTTACTTACTCCTCTTCGTCCCCTATGGGACATAAGGCTTACTTACTTACTCCTCTTCGTCCCCTATGGGACATAAGGCTTACTTACTCCTCTTCGTCCCCTATGGGACATAAGGCTTACTTACTTACTCCTCTTCGTCCCCTATGGGACATAAGGCTTACTTACTCCTCTTCGTCCCCTATGGGACATAAGGCTTACTTACTTACTCCTCTTCGTCCCCTATGGGACATAAGGCTTACTTACTTACTCCTCTTCGTCCCCTATGGGACATAAGGCTTACTTACTCCTCTTCGTCCCCTATGGGACATAAGGCTTACTTACTCCTCTTCGTCCCCTATGGGACATAAGGCTTACTTACTCCTCTTCGTCCCCTATGGGACATAAGGCTTACTTACTCCTCTTCGTCCCCTATGGGACATAAGGCTTACTTACTCCTCTTCGTCCCCTATGGGACATAAGGCTTACTTACTTACTCCTCTTCGTCCCCTATGGGACATAAGGCTTACTTACTTACTCCTCTTCGTCCCCTATGGGACATAAGGCTTACTTACTTACTCCTCTTCGTCCCCTATGGGACATAAGGCTTACTTACTCCTCTTCGTCCCCTATGGGACATAAGGCTTACTTACTCCTCTTCGTCCCCTATGGGACATAAGGCTTACTTACTCCTCTTCGTCCCCTATGGGACATAAGGCTTACTTACTTACTCCTCTTCGTCCCCTATGGGACATAAGGCTTACTTACTTACTCCTCTTCGTCCCCTATGGGACATAAGGCTTACTTACTTACTCCTCTTCGTCCCCTATGGGACATAAGGCTTACTTACTTACTCCTCTTCGTCCCCTATGGGACATAAGGCTTACTTACTTACTCCTCTTCGTCCCCTATGGGACATAAGGCTTACTTACTTACTCCTCTTCGTCCCCTATGGGACATAAGGCTTACTTACTCCTCTTCGTCCCCTATGGGACATAAGGCTTACTTACTTACTCCTCTTCGTCCCCTATGGGACATAAGGCTTACTTACTTACTCCTCTTCGTCCCCTATGGGACATAAGGCTTACTTACTCCTCTTCGTCCCCTATGGGACATAAGGCTTACTTACTCCTCTTCGTCCCCTATGGGACATAAGGCTTACTTACTTACTCCTCTTCGTCCCCTATGGGACATAAGGCTTACTTACTTACTCCTCTTCGTCCCCTATGGGACATAAGGCTTACTTACTTACTCCTCTTCGTCCCCTATGGGACATAAGGCTTACTTACTCCTCTTCGTCCCCTATGGGACATAAGGCTTACTTACTCCTCTTCGTCCCCTATGGGACATAAGGCTTACTTACTCCTCTTCGTCCCCTATGGGACATAAGGCTTACTTACTCCTCTTCGTCCCCTATGGGACATAAGGCTTACTTACTTACTCCTCTTCGTCCCCTATGGGACATAAGGCTTACTTACTCCTCTTCGTCCCCTATGGGACATAAGGCTTACTTACTTACTCCTCTTCGTCCCCTATGGGACATAAGGCTTACTTACTTACTCCTCTTCGTCCCCTATGGGACATAAGGCTTACTTACTCCTCTTCGTCCCCTATGGGACATAAGGCTTACTTACTTACTCCTCTTCGTCCCCTATGGGACATAAGGCTTACTTACTTACTCCTCTTCGTCCCCTATGGGACATAAGGCTTACTTACTTACTCCTCTTCGTCCCCTATGGGACATAAGGCTTACTTACTTACTCCTCTTCGTCCCCTATGGGACATAAGGCTTACTTACTTACTCCTCTTCGTCCCCTATGGGACATAAGGCTTACTTACTCCTCTTCGTCCCCTATGGGACATAAGGCTTACTTACTTACTCCTCTTCGTCCCCTATGGGACATAAGGCTTACTTACTTACTCCTCTTCGTCCCCTATGGGACATAAGGCTTACTTACTCCTCTTCGTCCCCTATGGGACATAAGGCTTACTTACTTACTCCTCTTCGTCCCCTATGGGACATAAGGCTTACTTACTCCTCTTCGTCCCCTATGGGACATAAGGCTTACTTACTCCTCTTCGTCCCCTATGGGACATAAGGCTTACTTACTTACTCCTCTTCGTCCCCTATGGCACATAAGGCTTACTTACTTACTCCTCTTCGTCCCCTATGGGACATAAGGCTTACTTACTCCTCTTCGTCCCCTATGGGACATAAGGCTTACTTACTCCTCTTCGTCCCCTATGGGACATAAGGCTTACTTACTCCTCTTCGTCCCCTATGGGACATAAGGCTTACTTACTCCTCTTCGTCCCCTATGGGACATAAGGCTTACTTACTTACTCCTCTTCGTCCCCTATGGGACATAAGGCTTACTTACTTACTCCTCTTCGTCCCCTATGGGACATAAGGCTTACTTACTTACTCCTCTTCGTCCCCTATGGGACATAAGGCTTACTTACTTACTCCTCTTCGTCCCCTATGGGACATAAGGCTTACTTACTTACTCCTCTTCGTCCCCTATGGGACATAAGGCTTACTTACTTACTCCTCTTCGTCCCCTATGGGACATAAGGCTTACTTACTCCTCTTCGTCCCCTATGGGACATAAGGCTTACTTACTTACTCCTCTTCGTCCCCTATGGGACATAAGGCTTACTTACTCCTCTTCGTCCCCTATGGGACATAAGGCTTACTTACTTACTCCTCTTCGTCCCCTATGGGACATAAGGCTTACTTACTCCTCTTCGTCCCCTATGGGACATAAGGCTTACTTACTCCTCTTCGTCCCCTATGGGACATAAGGCTTACTTACTTACTCCTCTTCGTCCCCTATGGGACATAAGGCTTACTTACTTACTCCTCTTCGTCCCCTATGGGACATAAGGCTTACTTACTTACTCCTCTTCGTCCCCTATGGGACATAAGGCTTACTTACTTACTCCTCTTCGTCCCCTATGGGACATAAGGCTTACTTACTTACTCCTCTTCGTCCCCTATGGGACATAAGGCTTACTTACTTACTCCTCTTCGTCCCCTATGGGACATAAGGCTTACTTACTCCTCTTCGTCCCCTATGGGACATAAGGCTTACTTACTTACTCCTCTTCGTCCCCTATGGGACATAAGGCTTACTTACTCCTCTTCGTCCCCTATGGGACATAAGGCTTACTTACTTACTCCTCTTCGTCCCCTATGGGACATAAGGCTTACTTACTTACTCCTCTTCGTCCCCTATGGGACATAAGGCTTACTTACTCCTCTTCGTCCCCTATGGGACATAAGGCTTACTTACTTACTCCTCTTCGTCCCCTATGGGACATAAGGCTTACTTACTTACTCCTCTTCGTCCCCTATGGGACATAAGGCTTACTTACTTACTCCTCTTCGTCCCCTATGGGAAATAAGGCTTACTTACTCCTCTTCGTCCCCTATGGGACATAAGGCTTACTTACTCCTCTTCGTCCCCTATGGGACATAAGGCTTACTTACTCCTCTTCGTCCCCTATGGGACATAAGGCTTACTTACTCCTCTTCGTCCCCTATGGGACATAAGGCTTACTTACTCCTCTTCGTCCCCTATGGGACATAAGGCTTACTTACTTACTCCTCTTCGTCCCCTATGGGACATAAGGCTTACTTACTTACTCCTCTTCGTCCCCTATGGGACATAAGGCTTACTTACTTACTCCTCTTCGTCCCCTATGGGACATAAGGCTTACTTACTCCTCTTCGTCCCCTATGGGACATAAGGCTTACTTACTCCTCTTCGTCCCCTATGGGACATAAGGCTTACTTACTCCTCTTCGTCCCCTATGGGACATAAGGCTTACTTACTCCTCTTCGTCCCCTATGGGACATAAGGCTTACTTACTTACTCCTCTTCGTCCCCTATGGGACATAAGGCTTACTTACTTACTCCTCTTCGTCCCCTATGGGACATAAGGCTTACTTACTTACTCCTCTTCGTCCCCTATGGGACATAAGGCTTACTTACTTACTCCTCTTCGTCCCCTATGGGACATAAGGCTTACTTACTTACTCCTCTTCGTCCCCTATGGGACATAAGGCTTACTTACTTACTCCTCTTCGTCCCCTATGGGACATAAGGCTTACTTACTCCTCTTCGTCCCCTATGGGACATAAGGCTTACTTACTTACTCCTCTTCGTCCCCTATGGGACATAAGGCTTACTTACTTACTCCTCTTCGTCCCCTATGGGACATAAGGCTTACTTACTCCTCTTCGTCCCCTATGGGACATAAGGCTTACTTACTTACTCCTCTTCGTCCCCTATGGGACATAAGGCTTACTTACTTACTCCTCTTCGTCCCCTATGGGACATAAGGCTTACTTACTCCTCTTCGTCCCCTATGGGACATAAGGCTTACTTACTTACTCCTCTTCGTCCCCTATGGGACATAAGGCTTACTTACTCCTCTTTGTCCCCTATGGGACATAAGGCTTACTTACTCCTCTTCGTCCCCTATGGGACATAAGGCTTACTTACTCCTCTTCGTCCCCTATGGGACATAAGGCTTACTTACTTACTCCTCTTCGTCCCCTATGGGACATAAGGCTTACTTACTTACTCCTCTTCGTCCCCTATGGGACATAAGGCTTACTTACTCCTCTTTGTCCCCTATGGGACATAAGGCTTACTTACTCCTCTTCGTCCCCTATGGGACATAAGGCTTACTTACTTACTCCTCTTCGTCCCCTATGGGACATAAGGCTTACTTACTCCTCTTTGTCCCCTATGGGACATAAGGCTTACTTACTCCTCTTCGTCCCCTATGGGACATAAGGCTTACTTACTTACTCCTCTTCGTCCCCTATGGGACATAAGGCTTACTTACTTACTCCTCTTCGTCCCCTATGGGACATAAGGCTTACTTACTCCTCTTTGTCCCCTATGGGACATAAGGCTTACTTACTCCTCTTCGTCCCCTATGGGACATAAGGCTTACTTACTTACTCCTCTTCGTCCCCTATGGGACATAAGGCTTACTTACTTACTCCTCTTTGTCCCCTATGGGACATAAGGCTTACTTACTTACTCCTCTTCGTCCCCTATGGGACATAAGGCTTACTTACTTACTCCTCTTCGTCCCCTATGGGACATAAGGCTTACTTACTTACTCCTCTTCGTCCCCTATGGGACATAAGGCTTACTTACTCCTCTTCGTCCCCTATGGGACATAAGGCTTACTTACTTACTCCTCTTCGTCCCCTATGGGACATAAGGCTTACTTACTCCTCTTCGTCCCCTATGGGACATAAGGCTTACTTACTTACTCCTCTTCGTCCCCTATGGGACATAAGGCTTACTTACTTACTCCTCTTCGTCCCCTATGGGACATAAGGCTTACTTACTTACTCCTCTTCGTCCCCTATGGGACATAAGGCTTACTTACTTACTCCTCTTCGTCCCCTATGGGACATAAGGCTTACTTACTTACTCCTCTTCGTCCCCTATGGGACATAAGGCTTACTTACTTACTCCTCTTCGTCCCCTATGGGACATAAGGCTTACTTACTTACTCCTCTTCGTCCCCTATGGGACATAAGGCTTACTTACTTACTCCTCTTCGTCCCCTATGGGACATAAGGCTTACTTACTTACTCCTCTTCGTCCCCTATGGGACATAAGGCTTACTTACTTACTCCTCTTCGTCCCCTATGGGACATAAGGCTTACTCCTCTTCGTCCCCTATGGGACATAAGGCTTACTTACTTACTCCTCTTCGTCCCCTATGGGACATAAGGCTTACTTACTTACTCCTCTTCGTCCCCTATGGGACATAAGGCTTACTTACTTACTCCTCTTCGTCCCCTATGGGACATAAGGCTTACTTACTTACTCCTCTTCGTCCCCTATGGGACATAAGGCTTACTTACTTACTCCTCTTCGTCCCCTATGGGACATAAGGCTTACTTACTTACTCCTCTTCGTCCCCTATGGGACATAAGGCTTACTTACTTACTCCTCTTCGTCCCCTATGGGACATAAGGCTTACTCCTCTTCGTCCCCTATGGGACATAAGGCTTACTTACTTACTCCTCTTCGTCCCCTATGGGACATAAGGCTTACTTACTTACTCCTCTTCGTCCCCTATGGGACATAAGGCTTACTTACTTACTCCTCTTCGTCCCCTATGGGACATAAGGCTTACTTACTTACTCCTCTTCGTCCCCTATGGGACATAAGGCTTACTTACTTACTCCTCTTCGTCCCCTATGGGACATAAGGCTTACTTACTTACTCCTCTTCGTCCCCTATGGGACATAAGGCTTACTTACTTACTCCTCTTCGTCCCCTATGGGACATAAGGCTTACTTACTCCTCTTCGTCCCCTATGGGACATAAGGCTTACTTACTTACTCCTCTTCGTCCCCTATGGGACATAAGGCTTACTTACTTACTCCTCTTCGTCCCCTATGGGACATAAGGCTTACTTACTCCTCTTCGTCCCCTATGGGACATAAGGCTTACTTACTTACTCCTCTTCGTCCCCTATGGGACATAAGGCTTACTTACTCCTCTTCGTCCCCTATGGGACATAAGGCTTACTTACTCCTCTTCGTCCCCTATGGGACATAAGGCTTACTTACTTACTCCTCTTCGTCCCCTATGGGACATAAGGCTTACTTACTCCTCTTCGTCCCCTATGGGACATAAGGCTTACTTACTTACTCCTCTTCGTCCCCTATGGGACATAAGGCTTACTTACTTACTCCTCTTCGTCCCCTATGGGACATAAGGCTTACTTACTTACTCCTCTTCGTCCCCTATGGGACATAAGGCTTACTTACTCCTCTTCGTCCCCTATGGGACATAAGGCTTACTTACTCCTCTTCGTCCCCTATGGGACATAAGGCTTACTTACTCCTCTTCGTCCCCTATGGGACATAAGGCTTACTTACTTACTCCTCTTCGTCCCCTATGGGACATAAGGCTTACTTACTTACTCCTCTTCGTCCCCTATGGGACATAAGGCTTACTTACTCCTCTTCGTCCCCTATGGGACATAAGGCTTACTTACTTACTCCTCTTCGTCCCCTATGGGACATAAGGCTTACTTACTCCTCTTCGTCCCCTATGGGACATAAGGCTTACTTACTCCTCTTCGTCCCCTATGGGACATAAGGCTTACTTACTTACTCCTCTTCGTCCCCTATGGGACATAAGGCTTACTTACTCCTCTTCGTCCCCTATGGGACATAAGGCTTACTTACTTACTCCTCTTCGTCCCCTATGGGACATAAGGCTTACTTACTCCTCTTCGTCCCCTATGGGACATAAGGCTTACTTACTTACTCCTCTTCGTCCCCTATGGGACATAAGGCTTACTTACTTACTCCTCTTCGTCCCCTATGGGACATAAGGCTTACTTACTTACTCCTCTTCGTCCCCTATGGGACATAAGGCTTACTTACTCCTCTTCGTCCCCTATGGGACATAAGGCTTACTTACTCCTCTTCGTCCCCTATGGGACATAAGGCTTACTTACTCCTCTTCGTCCCCTATGGGACATAAGGCTTACTTACTTACTCCTCTTCGTCCCCTATGGGACATAAGGCTTACTTACTTACTCCTCTTCGTCCCCTATGGGACATAAGGCTTACTTACTCCTCTTCGTCCCCTATGGGACATAAGGCTTACTTACTCCTCTTCGTCCCCTATGGGACATAAGGCTTACTTACTCCTCTTCGTCCCCTATGGGACATAAGGCTTACTTACTTACTCCTCTTCGTCCCCTATGGGACATAAGGCTTACTTACTCCTCTTCGTCCCCTATGGGACATAAGGCTTACTTACTCCTCTTCGTCCCCTATGGGACATAAGGCTTACTTACTCCTCTTCGTCCCCTATGGGACATAAGGCTTACTTACTTACTCCTCTTCGTCCCCTATGGGACATAAGGCTTACTTACTCCTCTTCGTCCCCTATGGGACATAAGGCTTACTTACTCCTCTTCGTCCCCTATGGGACATAAGGCTTACTTACTCCTCTTCGTCCCCTATGGGACATAAGGCTTACTTACTTACTCCTCTTCGTCCCCTATGGGACATAAGGCTTACTTACTTACTCCTCTTCGTCCCCTATGGGACATAAGGCTTACTTACTTACTCCTCTTCGTCCCCTATGGGACATAAGGCTTACTTACTTACTCCTCTTCGTCCCCTATGGGACATAAGGCTTACTTACTTACTCCTCTTCGTCCCCTATGGGACATAAGGCTTACTTACTTACTCCTCTTCGTCCCCTATGGGACATAAGGCTTACTTACTTACTCCTCTTCGTCCCCTATGGGACATAAGGCTTACTTACTTACTCCTCTTCGTCCCCTATGGGACATAAGGCTTACTTACTTACTCCTCTTCGTCCCCTATGGGACATAAGGCTTACTTACTTACTCCTCTTCGTCCCCTATGGGACATAAGGCTTACTTACTTACTCCTCTTCGTCCCCTATGGGACATAAGGCTTACTTACTTACTCCTCTTCGTCCCCTATGGGACATAAGGCTTACTTACTTACTCCTCTTCGTCCCCTATGGGACATAAGGCTTACTTACTCCTCTTCGTCCCCTATGGGACATAAGGCTTACTTACTTACTCCTCTTCGTCCCCTATGGGACATAAGGCTTACTTACTTACTCCTCTTCGTCCCCTATGGGACATAAGGCTCCTCTTCGTCCCCTTACTCCTCTTCGTCCCCTATGGGACATAAGGCTTCAATGAGCGCTCTCCATTGCATCCCATCCCTGGCAGCATGGTGCGCCTCTCCCCAGGACAGGTTCATCTGTTCCAGCTCCTGCGTCACAGTTCTGCGCCAGGTGGTCTTTGGCCTCCCAGGTTTTCTTTTGCCTGGTGGTGTCCATCGTAAGGCCACCTTTGTGATGCAGTCCTGCTCCATCCTCAGTACATGTCCTATAGCCATCTCAGGCGTCTGTGTGTAATGTCCTTTGTAATGCTCCGGCTCCCTGTTTGTTTGTACAGTTCATTGTTTGCTATTTTATTCGGCCAAAAGATCTGACATATACGTCTGAGGCATCTGTTGTGGAACACTTCTATTCTCCTAGTGTCTGTTTTGACCACTCTCCAGCTCTCAGAACCATACAGCAGAACAGACTTGACATTGCTGTTGTATAGGAGCATCTTCGTTTTAAGGCTACCCTGAGCCTTTCCCAGCCTTGCTTTGATGTCTTTTGATGCCCCACTGTCCTTACTGATAAGGCTGCCCAGATAAGTGAAATCTTCCACAAACTCAAGTGGTTTTTCATCGACAAGGATGGGTTGTGTGGGGGTAGAGTTCACACACAACACTTGTGTTTTTGAGGTGTTAATATCGAGTCCAACCTGTCTGGCGAAGGTGCTAAGCCTGTCAGTTTTAGCCTGCATGTTGTTGTGGTTTGTGGATAGGAGAGCAAGATCAGTTTCTGTAACAATGGTTTTTTTTATGGGGTGGCATTGTTAGTGCCACGCCCAACCCCCAACCTGGAGGGCCAGTGTGCTGGCTTTCGTCTCACTCCTCACCCAAGACCTGTCTGGTATGGTTGAACCTGCCAGGAGCACTAGGCTCCCCCCAGCATAGCTCTCAGGGTCATATTAGAAGTACCCAAGCCTCTCCACCACGGCAAGGTCACAGCACGGGGAGAGGTACGTAGTTATCTAACATCCCTTTATTTGTTTGTTTTCACTTACATACTGTATCTCGTGTTGAATTTGTCTGTGGGAGGATTCATTTTGGGCCCTCAGCGGGCCCTCAGCGGGCCCTCTGCCATCAAGCTCTGGTTCACAGCTTGAAGGGACAGACGCCAGGCTCGTCCCTCTGCTTGAAGGACATTTTGTCTGTCACAGTGTTGGCTCTTTGTCGACAATATTATTACTGGCACTTCACTATTCTTCTATTCAACCGGCATCCACATTCTGAGGCAAAAAAACATTCAGCAAAAATAGCACATCTATTGTTGTGACTGTGAGCTAATAGCTGTATAGCACATCTATTGTTGTGACTGTGAGCTTGTAGACTGGTCTTTTATCATCTATTGTTGTGACTGTGAGCTTGTAGACTGGTCTTTTATCATCTATTGTTGTGACTGAGCTTGTAGACTGGTCTTTTATCATCTATTGTTGTGACTGTGAGCTTGTTGTGACTGTGAGCTTGTAGATCTATTGTTGTGACTGTGAGCTTGTAGATCTATTGTTGTGACTGTGAGCTTGTAGATCTATTGTTGTGACTGTGAGCTTGTAGATCTATTGTTGTGACTGTGAGCTTGTAGATCTATTGTTGTGACTGTGAGCTTGTAGATCTATTGTTGTGACTGTGAGCTTGTAGATCTATTGTTGTGACTGTGAGCTTGTAGATCTATTGTTGTGACTGTGAGCTTGTAGACTGGCCATTTTCAGTAAAGAGATTTGGTGTAGACTGATATACTAGACCAGGGGGCTGGGCAACTTTGACGATGGAGAGGGCCACTATATTTCCACACTCACTCCTAGGGCCATATATTACTGTCGTAGCAAAAATAGGCGATCTACAAGCTTATTTAAATTAAATACATTTAGGGTTAGGCATAGTTTTTACTCAGGTTAAGTTTAGGAATAGGGCTAGGTTTTGGTGGCACAGTTTTTACTGAGGTTAAGGAATAAGGTTAAGTTTAGGCATAGTTTACTCGGGTTACGTTTAGGAATATAGCAGGTCGAGAGACAGTTCAGAGTTTGCTGGAATTGCGCCCTGGGCGGAATACCCTTCTGGTATTCATATAGAGACCCTGGTCAACTACTATGGTTTAAAACCCATTTTGACCTGAGATCAGATTCTAAAAATGTCTGTTTGAAAATGACAGTTTTCTGAAAAAGCTATGTTTCTACATTATGTCAGTCGTTCTTTGATTTTTCAAAAATAGCAGACCTACAAGGTCGTAGCGCGCCACTCAGTGGCGCGCTATGAGCTTGTAGATCTGCTATTTTTCAAAAGCTAAAGCATAACATAATGCTAACACCAAAAGGGGTTCCCGCCCAAAATGGTGGTTAATAAAAAAAAACACAATTAAGTCCAAGACTGATGAAATAAACTGAAATAAATTGCGATACTTCTCTTTAGCTACTGGAGGAAAGATTGAATATTGTTTTTGAGATTGTAGCATCTCATCTTTCCACCACATTCAAGTCTAAATATTGTAAATAGAAATCAGACTTTTGTTCCTCAGGCTACGTACAGTAACAGTGTCTCGGGACACTGTGTCCATGAGGCCAGACTATATTTGTCACTGTGGAGAAAATATGCTGACATCCTCCTTAAGCCAGATTTATACTTAGCACCTCTTTGTAGCAGATCTACAAGTTCAGAATGTGCTGCAGCGCCACACACCTGTGAACTTGCAGCTCTGCTATGTTCGCTGTGCGACACCTGCGTGCAACAAAGTATATAAATCAGGCTTTTGTTATGGTTTGAGGCCAACACAGCCTGCCTGGCAGCTCTCCATGCTGGCCTGGGAATCTTTGGAGTAGCTGCCAACGCTTCTCTGACAGCTAACAATAATAACACTAGAACGATGCAATTAGCAATTGTGTGCAGTGTGGTTGGCTCTTGTAATACATTTTACCAGGCTTTATATAAGTAGAGATGGTGATGTTATAAATGTTTCTTAAAATATCCACATTTTCTTTGGTTTGTTTTGGTGTGTAAATGCTTAAATAAAACATCAGGTACACTTGGTAGCAAACTCATCAGGTGTAGGGATGGGCAATTCATCGGTCATCACATCGGTATCGGCTGATATTGGCCTTAAAATGCAATATCGGTATCGAATCGATATCAAAATAATATATTGGTTTTAGCAGATATTTTATTTTATAATAATTATGTTGAAAAATAAATAAAAAAGCCTGGAAAAAGGCTTTTGTGATGAAGGCTGCAAAAGGTTTTTAATAAAAATACTACATTCAAGCTGTTTGTGATGAACATTTCAATAACGGTGCATCCCTAGTTTTGGAATAAAGAGGCATTTCTTTTTTTCAAATTCAGTGTTTGTTAGCCTTTTTTCAGAATGGACAAAACTATTATAATTTTTTAATACAAAATTAAATCATATCGATATCGGTTATCGGCCATAACAGCAATTCATTATATATCAGATATCGATATCGGCCAAAATGTCTCATCGCACATCCCTAATTAGGTGTGGTCATCGCTCATCATCAGGACTCATAGTCAGGGTTCTTGCGGAGGATGACGAAGCCCTCCAGGACGGGCGTGAGGGCCAGGTACTGCTCGGTGGCGAGCTCAGCGCGCTCCCCGTGCGCCAGCAGCACGGGCGTGGTGTGCGTCTGGAAGCCCGTGATGGCCTTGGGCCTCCCCGCCTGGCCCACCACGTCCAGCGCCTGGCCCACACGCACCGACACGGGCAGCGGCCGCAGCGCCTCGTCCAGCGTGACCAGCATGCGTGGCTGCATGGCGGCCACCAGGCCGTACAAGATGTAATGTGACCGCCCCAGGACGACGTTCCTCACGTCCAGGAAGGACACGAGCACGGCCAGCAGGCCCGCCACAGCCGTCCGGCTCATCAGCTGCCGGTCGCTGTGGTAGGGGCACAGCGTCAGCGTTCCCTTGCCCAGGTGTGTGAGCCCCTGCGCCAGGCGCACCATGAACAGGTTGCCGGGGTCCTTGGCGTGGTACTGCGCCAGCTGGCGCAGCATGGCGGCCAGGCGGGCGTTGTTGGTGCCCGCGCCCACCACGCCCATGGCGAAGATGGCGTTGTGGGCCACCTCGGGGTCCTGGTCGTGGGAGAACTTGCCGAGCGTGTCGAGGACGGCGAGGCGTGGGTTGGACGCCGAGACGAGCGCCAGGGCCAGCGGCACGGCACGCCGCAGCGCCGGTTCGCCGTAGCGCAGCAGGTGGCCGAAGGTGCGCAGGGCCATCTCGGCGCCGATCTCCTCCCCCATGGCGATGAGTGCGATGCCCAGCACGGCCACGCCCTGGTGGCAGCCCGCCATGTCTGCGCCACCGTCCTTGTCCTTCTTATTGTCCTTCTTGTCCTTGTCCTCGGAGCCGTCGCGCTGCTGCTCCTTGGCCTCGTCGTGGCGCTCGCCACACACGTGCAGCAGCTTCTGCACCTTGAGCACGTTGCCCGAGCCGGCGTAGGCGCACGCGTCCACCAGCGTGTGGGCGAAGCTGCGGAAGGGCTCGGGCACCACCTGCAGGGCGGCCAGCGTGGCCTCGGCAGCCTCGCCGCGCCCCAGGTGCACCAGGCCCAGGCCCAGCGCCAGCCAGCGGGCGTACGTGTCACGCAGCAGCTCCTGCTCGCTGCGCTGCGTCTTCTCTATGAGCGTCTCCACGATGGCCTCGGTGACGCGGCCATTGCACGAGCCCACGGCCACCATGCCGCAGGCCAGCGCCGCCACGCCCGACACCTCCGCGCCCGACTTGGGGTCAGCCATGACGGGCAGCAGCAGCTCCAGGACCTCCTCCTTGTTGGAGCCGGCGTAGGCCAGGCCCAGGCCGAAGGCGGCGCCGATGCGCACGGCGGAGCTGGTGTTTGTCACGTAGTCCGAGAGCAGCGCCAGTGCCGGGTCACACTCGCTGGCCACGCCGCAGTTGACGATGCCGCAGGCGAGCAGCGCCCCTGCCTTGATGTGCTCGTCGTTGGAGTAGAGGTACTTGTCGATCTGCGTGAGTCCGCCGTCCACGTCCCAGAGCAGCACGAGGCCCAGCGATGCGGCGGCGCTCATCATGCCATGCTCCTTGTTCTTGTACAGCCACTTGTTGCCGTCGTCCGTCAGCAGCCGGTCGCGGCCGAACCCCGCGTTCACGAAGCCGTTGACGAAGGACGCCGCCAGGTTGCGGCGCGCCGAGTCCACCTGGGAGCCGCCGCCCGAGTCCCCCCCGCCCCCGAAGCGCCCGCTCTCCAGGTGGCTCTTGTAGATGTCGTCGGGCATCTTGGGCTCGGCGATGTCCAGCTCGCGGGCCAGCGACAGGAAGTTGGCGTTGAGGTGCACGTTGGACATGATGTCACGCAGCTCCTCGTGGTCCTCCGTGGCGTCCTCGTCCAGCTCCAGGAAGACGCCGTGGCGCGCCAGCATGAAGGCCATCTCCTTCTGCACGGCCGAGTCGCGGCACGACGCGAACACGTCGCTTACCAGCGGCGTGTCGTTCAGCATGAGCGCCAGGCGCAGCGCCTCGGGGTGGCGGCCGAACCGCCGGAAGATGCCCAGGGCGCAGCGGAGCAGCGCCGCGTCCTCGGGCTCAGGGACGTAGCGCACGCAGCTGGTCAGGTAGAGGCACACCTTGGCGTAGCTGTCCCGGTCCACGTAGCCCTCCAGCAGGTCCAGCCGCTCCATCTCCATCAGGAGGTCGCACGCCTCGTGCTCGGCGTTGTGCGCCATGTTGTATGGCACGATCTCCCTCGCCAGCCGCAGCAGCGTCTGCTCCTCCTGTGGCGTCCTGCTGCCGTCCTCTGCCGTCGTGGCCTGCCACTCCTTGGCCACCTCGCCCGCCAGGTGCCTCACGTACTCGTGTCCCCAGGAGGCCAGCTCCTCCTGGGAGCCCAGCAGACGGTAGCGGAGGCACTCCCTCTCGCCGGCGCCAGCACCACCACCACCGCTAGCCGTCATGGCCAGCACCGAGAGCACGTCGGCGCAGAAGAGCTTGTCCTCCCCGGCCGGCATGGCCTCGTAGAGGGCCCGGAGCGTGGCGTAGTGCGGCCGCAGGAACTTCAGGGGCTTGGGCACGGAGGTCATGGAGGTGGTGGAGGAGCGGATGAGTCTCCTCATCTCCTCCAGGGCGGGCCGGTGCTGGGCGCCGTCCTCCTCACCCAGACGCTCCACCATCAGCTCCAGATGGTCCTGGAGCTGCTTGTCCTCCTCCGAGAGCTCCTGGTCACCATCGCCCCCCTTTTTCTCCTTCTCCACCATTTCCTTGCGCTTGTCCTTGTTAACGTTCATGGTTACAGAATGACGGACGACGAAACATTATCCACTCTTTATCACGTGGGTTTATATGAGTGGAGATGCTGATGTCAGATGTCATACGTCGTAATAATTGGAATAATGTAGATCCCCATAGACCCCATAGACTATTATGGAATCAGCATGATGTCATAATAATGAAAGACCCCCATAGACCCGCCACATGACGTCAGAAGTTCCTCTAGAAACGTACAATATAATAATAATAATGAATTGCATTTTTATAGCGCTTTTCCGAGTGCTCAAAGCGCTTTACAATGGTTCATTCATTCATATTTTGGGAGTTGAAGCGGTGAATAGTCGACGCCAGCGTCCTCACTTCCCACATTCACACACCAATGGTGGCGAGCTCACACCGACCGACTCATTGGAGGCAATGTGGGGTTCAGTGTCTTGCCCAAGGACACTTCGACATGTGGACAGGAGGAGGAGCCGGGATTCGAACCGCCGACCCAGGGATCATTGGACGACCTGCTCTACCTCCTGAGCCACAGCAGTATATATACTGACAATAACAACTGTCTGGCTGTCCTGTGGCCAACCACACTAATAATCAATCTATACATACGCAGACTCTCTGCATCTATCTGTGTGAATATAATATACCCATTGTCTGTGCTGCCGTTGTACTCAAACTACCCGTTGTCATAGTGCTTGGAGGCCAGCCTATATGACATCAGTGCTATGATGACGTCGTGCTATGATGACGTCATACTGATGACATCAGGGAGCTCCATCTCTGGGTCGTCCTCAGACAAGCCCTCACAATTACAATTTACAATTTAGGCATTTAGCAGACGCTCTTAATCCAGAGCGACTTACATTAGGCAAGAACAAAAGTATGGGAATACATCACATATATAAAATGCATTTGTCAAGAAACCTGCGTAAGCTAAGAACGTAACTAGAACATATCTATATAATGACACTATACATATTAACTATACATATATACTATACTATACATATGTACTATGATGTGCTATGACTACATACAATGCAATTATTGTGCTGTCTACATGACATGCTATAAGTCTGTTTCAAATGCTATCTAAGTCTAAAAAGTGCTATCTAAGGGGGTAGGATAAGTGCTATGGGCCATGATGGAGTCTGAAAAGGTGGGTCTTCAGACTACGGCGGAAGATTGGGAGTGGTGATGCAGTTCTGATTGCAACGGGGAGTGCATTCCACAGTTTTGGGGCCAGAAGGGAGAAGAGTTTGGGACGTGTGGAGCGTTGTCCCGGCGTTTTTAGACGTCGCTTCCAGTCATCCCGGTTCTCCATACATCTGACCAGCTCGTCGGTGCTTTGCGCTCCTGCGTGTTGTTCTTGAGTACATCCACATCATTGTGTTAATGTGGAACGTCATCGTGTGTGTTGGTTCCCACAGCACTAGACCGGTGCCCGTGTGTGTTGGTTCCCACAGCACTAGACCGGTGCCCGTGTGTGTTGGTTCCCACAGCACTAGACCGGTGCCCGTGTGTGTTGGTTCCCACAGCACTAGTTTGTGTGTTGGTTCCCACAGCACTAGGTGTGTGTTGGTTCCCACAGCACTAGACCGGTGCCCGTGTGTGTTGGTTCCCACAGCACTAGACCGGTGCCCGTGTGTGTTGGTTCCCACAGCACTAGTTTGTGTGTTGGTTCCCACAGCACTAGGTGTGTGTTGGTTCCCACAGCACTAGACCGGTGCCCGTGTGTGTTGGTTCCCACAGCACTAGACCGGTGCCCGTGTGTGTTGGTTCCCACAGCACTAGTTTGTGTGTTGGTTCCCACAGCACTAGGTGTGTGTTGGTTCCCACAGCACTAGTTTGTGTGTTGGTTCCCACAGCACTAGGTGTGTGTTGGTTCCCACAGCACTAGTTTGTGTGTTGGTTCCCACAGCACTAGGTGTGTGTTGGTTCCCACAGCACTAGGTGTGTGTTGGTTCCCACAGCACTAGGTGTGTGTTGGTTCCCACAGCACTAGGTGTGTGTTGGTTCCCACAGCACTAGGTGTGTGTTGGTTCCCACAGCACTAGTTTGTGTGTTGGTTCCCACAGTACTAGTTTGTGTGTTGGTTCCCACAGCACTAGTTTGTGTGTTGGTTCCCACAGCACTAGTTTGTGTGTTGGTTCCCACAGCACTAGGTGTGTGTTGGTTCCCACAGCACTAGGAGTGTGTGTTGGTTCCCACAGCACTAGTTTGTGTGTTGGTTCCCACAGCACTAGTTTGTGTGTTGGTTCCCACAGCACTAGTTTGTGTGTTGGTTCCCACAGCACTAGTTTGTGTGTTGGTTCCCACAGCACTAGGTGTGTGTTGGTTCCCACAGCACTAGTTTGTGTGTTGGTTCCCACAGCACTAGTTTGTGTGTTGGTTCCCACAGCACTAGTTTGTGTGTTGGTTCCCACAGCACTAGTTTGTGTGTTGGTTCCCACAGCACTAGTTTGTGTGTTGGTTCCCACAGCACTAGTTTGTGTGTTGGTTCCCACAGCACTAGTTTGTGTGTTGGTTCCCACAGCACTAGGTGTGTGTTGGTTCCCACAGTACTAGTTTGTGTGTTGGTTCCCACAGCACTAGGTGTGTGTTGGTTCCCACAGCACTAGTTTGTGTGTTGGTTCCCACAGTACTAGTTTGTGTGTTGGTTCCCACAGCACTAGGTGTGTGTTGGTTCCCACAGCACTAGGTGTGTGTTAGTTCCCACAGCACTAGTTTGTGTGTTGGTTCCCACAGCACTAGGTGTGTGTTGGTTCCCACAGTACTAGTTTGTGTGTTGGTTCCCACAGCACTAGGTGTGTGTTGGTTCCCACAGCACTAGGTGTGTGTTGGTTCCCACAGCACTAGGTGTGTGTTGGTTCCCACAGCACTAGTTTGTGTGTTGGTTCCCACAGCACTAGTTTGTGTGTTGGTTCCCACAGCACTAGGTGTGTGTTGGTTCCCACAGTACTAGTTTGACCGGTGCCCGTGTGTGTTGGTTCCCACAGCACTAGTTTGTGTTGGTTCCCACAGCTCTAGTTTGCTGGCTGGCAGCTCTTGGTATATGTGGGCATAACATGGACACAGACAGACGAGTAGATACTGAGATCTCCATACAGTTTTACGAGCATAACAGGGACACCCGACAGACTGGTAGATAGATTTGTGGAAACAAACACCCTCAACGGGGCAAGGGAAATCTCCAGCCAGACGCCTGTGGTTCCTCTCGGGCTGATCGGGGTTACTATTGCATCAGGTATAATGAGGGAATGGGGTTCTCAACGTTTTTGGCCGGGGACCCCCGAAAATGCTTTGGCAACGTCTCGGGACCCCCACCCCGCCCCCTCCCGACCCCCAATATAAATTGACTGCTACAATAACCTTAAACCATTTTGGGCGGGAACCCCTTTTGGTGTTTTAAGCATTGTTATAATTTAGCTATTGAAAAATAGCAGATCTACAAGCTCATAGCGCGCCACCGAGTGGCGCGCTACGAGCTTGTAGGTCTGCTATTTTTTTTAAATCGTGAAAATATTTTTTTCTTTTTTTTTTTTGAAAATAATTTGGGGACCCCCTAAAATAATTTGGCGACCCCCCCGAGGGGTCGCGACCCACGGGTTGAGAACCCCTGACATATCTATTATACATTTGAAAAGGTGTCCCCAAGACAGGAACAAGGAACAAAAGGCACCAGCTACTACGTCACTGACACGCTGGGTGCCGAAGCCGAAGCAGGAGCAACACACACTGCAACAACACACTAACACGTCACAGACTTACCCTCCGCGTCGTTCGTTCCCTATCTCCTCATGTCGCGCCGCACGGCCACACTCAACAACACCCGCGTAAACATTGTCATCGCACTGCCACTAAAGCCGGCTCCCGTCCACACTCGCAAACAATATCAATATCAATAATAAACACAAACACGCCACAAGCACCGACACCCCCGCCTAATTTGTTGCCACGTCTATGAACACAAGCACAGAAAAAATGCCATTCAACACGCTACTTACAACTCGCTTACAATTCGCAGACCTGGCAACACTGCATCCCGTGATTCCACTCTTTTCATTGGCTGCGCCGCCAACATTGTCAAACGTTGTTGCCACGTCTATGTAAACAAGGCCGCAAACCCTGACTTCCTACAGCCTACAGCCTATACTTTCACACACTACCACTCGCTTACAATACGTGGACCTGGCAACACTACATCACCCCTTCCCAATGGCTCAAAACCCCACCACGTGACCCACGTGTGTTTCGTGTTACCTTTCACACTTCCGGAAACACTACCGGACGTTACACGGCACACACACACACACACACACACACACACGCACACACACACACGTGCGCGCGCGCGCGCACACACGTGCGCGCGCGCGCGCACACACACACACACACACACACACACACACACACACAGTGTACAGCCTGCCGGAAACCAAAAGTAGAAGAAGAAGAAGAACAACAACACAGGTTCTACACTGATTCTAACTTCGATGGAGAGCGCCGCGATTACATACACAGTTACAATCATGCAAACACGACCGCGTCGACACCTGGCGTGGTACAATCGGGACGAACCGAGGCGCATATATGGATCACAACAACAACACTACACGCACACGCTGCAACAACGCGCTGCAACACAAAACGTAAGTCACGTATGTAACTATGGTTCTATGAATCATGGATGACTGCTTAACACTGGATGATTGGCGTCCAGTGTTAGGATGAAATAGAACAGCTGTGTACAACGCAGTGTCACTGCAGACACGTGTGTGTGTGTGTGTGGTGTGTGCGTGCGTGCGCGGGGGGGGGGAATTTGGATCGCCTCGCGATGCAGCTGAAATGGCACGCACACACACACACACGCCACAAAACGCTAATAATCATAATAATAATACAAAATCATAACACTACACTAATCATAACAACAGTACAGAACAGTACAGTACACATGAGTACAGTACAGAAAGAAAGCTCACATCAGAATATTACTCCATGTCATAATAATAATAATAAAAAATAATAACACAACACTAATAACTATAATATCAACAGTACAGAGAACAGTACAGTACATCAGAATATTAATCCATGTAATAATAATAATAACAATAAATAAGAACACAACACTAATAACAGTACAGAGAACAGTACAGTACACATGAGTACAGTACAGTACAGTATACTGTTCCTGCGCCTTGCCATGCTCTCTTTCAATCATAATAATAATAATAAATAACAACACTACACTAATAACAACAATAATATCAACAATACAGCGAACACTACAGTACACATGAGTACAGTACAGTACAGAAAGAAAGCTCACATCAGAATATTAATCCATGTAATAATAATAATAAATAATAACACAACACTACTAACTATAATATCAACAGTACAGAGAACAGTACAGTACAGTACATCAGAATATTAATCCATGTAATAATAATAATAATAAAAAATAACACTAATACAACAGTACAGAGAACAGTACAGTACAGTACACATGAGTACAGTACAGTACAAAGACTTACAGTACAGTACAGTACAGTACAGTATACTGTTCCTGCGCCTTGCCATGCTCGCTTTCATACGCACATACACAAAACCAAACAGGGCCACTCAGCCAGCTTGGCAACTTTGCGCTTTCCAAGCAAATGCATAAATGGAAACATCATGGCTTGCCATTGCCTTCTTCCCATTTGCGACGCATCGCATGGCGTTAGGATGAGCGGGCCGAAGGCCCGCGAAATTCTAGTACTATACAAACTATTGTGGAGAAATAATGAAAACATTAGGAGAATCAAACAGCCAATACAGTAAGCAAGGTACACGCGTACATCAATACAGTAAGCAAGGTACACACGTACATCAATACAGTAAGCACGGTACACACGTACATCAATACAGTAAGCAAGGTACACACGTACATCAATACAGTAAGCAAGGTACACACGTACATCAATACAGTAAGCAAGGTACACACGTACATCAATACAGTAAGCAAGGTACACACGTACATCAATACAGTAAGCAAGGTACACACGTACATCAATACAGTAAGCACGGTACACACGTACATCAATACAGTAAGCAAGGTACACACGTACATCAATACAGTAAGCAAGGTACACACGTACATCAATACAGTAAGCAAGGTACACACGTACATCAATACAGTAAGCAAGGTACACACGTACATCAATACAGTAAGCAAGGTACACACGTACATCAATACAGTAAGCAAGGTACACACGTACATCAATACAGTAAGCAAGGTACACACGTACATCAATACAGTAAGCAAGGTACACACGTACATCAATACAGTAAGCAAGGTACACGCGTACATCAATACAGTAAGCAAGGTACACACGTACATCAATACAGTAAGCAAGGTACACACGTACATCAATACAGTAAGCAAGGTACACACGTACATCAATACAGTAAGCAAGGTACACACGTACATCAATACAGTAAGCAAGGTACACGCGTACATCAATACAGTAAGCAAGGTACACACGTACATCAATACAGTAAGCAAGGTACACACGTACATCAATACAGTAAGTAAGGTACACACGTACATCAATACAGTAAGCAAGGTACACACGTACATCAATACAGTAAGCAAGGTACACACGTACATCAATACAGTAAGCAAGGTACACACGTACATCAATACAGTAAGCAAGGTACACACGTACATCAATACAGTAAGCAAGGTACACGCGTACATCAATACAGTAAGCAGGGTACACACGTACATCAATACAGTAAGCAAGGTACACACGTACATCAATACAGTAAGCAGGGTACACACGTACATCAATACAGTAAGCAAGGTACACACGTACATCAATACAGTAAGCAGGGTACACACGTACATCAATACAGTAAGCAAGGTACACACGTACATCAATACAGTAAGCAAGGTACACACGTACATCAATACAGTAAGCAAGGTACACACGTACATCAATACAGTAAGCAAGGTACACACGTACATCAATACAGTAAGCAAGGTACACACGTACATCAATACAGTAAGCAAGGTACACACGTACATCAATACAGTAAGCAAGGTACACACGTACATCAATACAGTAAGCAAGGAACACACGTACATCAATACAGTAAGCAAGGTACATGCGTACATCAATACAGTAAGCAAGGTACACACGTACATCAATACAGTAAGCAAGGTACACACGTACATCAATACAGTAAGCAAGGTACACGCGTACATCAATACAGTAAGCAAGGTACATGCGTACATCAATACAGTAAGCAAGGTACATGCGTACATCAATACAGTAAGCAAGGAACACACGTACATCAATACAGTAAGCAAGGTACACACGTACATCAATACAGTAAGCAAGGTACACACGTACATCAATACAGTAAGCAAGGTACACACGTACATCAATACAGTAAGCAAGGAACACACGTACATCAATACAGTAAGCAAGGTACACACGTACATCAATACAGTAAGCAAGGTACACACGTACATCAATACAGTAAGCAAGGTACACACGTACATCAATACAGTAAGCAAGGTACACACGTACATCAATACAGTAAGCAAGGTACACACGTACATCAATACAGTAAGCAAGGTACACACGTACATCAATACAGTAAGCAAGGTACACACGTTACGTACATCACATGCATAGAGACAGTGCAGTGCCTCAGTCTGTGTGGTCTATAGCAGTGGTTCCAAAACTTTTTCACGTCAAGGACCCCCAAATTGACAATCAGCCCGCGGACCCCCATTTGAAGAACATATGCCAGGGACCCCCATATAAGAGAAGCGTTTTACGGCTCTAGCAGGGATTCTCAACCCGTAATTTCAAGGACCCCCAGTTTGACATGCATTAGGCTACGGGCTCCACATCCAATGACATTTCTATCTCTGGGACCCCCAATTTATAATGTAAAATCAATGTTAATCTAACTTTGGGAGTGTAGAAATGGAACCAAATGGACCTGTTAGGGTCCATTTGGTTCCATTTGTACACTCTCAGAGTTACAGACCCATAAGGGTACATTTGGTTCCATTTGTACACTCTCAGAGTTACAGACCCATAAGGGTACATTTGGTTCCCAACTATCATTTAGCCGGGGACCCCCTGGAACTCCCTCAGGTACCCCTGGGGGTCCCCGGACCCCACTTTGGGAACCACTGGTCTATATGCAAAGGTCTTTCGGTACAAGTACATTTTTAGAATTGACTTGAAATGAGACCAATTTAGTAATAATGATATTGTGGATCCTGTGTGCATGTGCTATAGGTTGTGTAACAGTGTATCTAGCATGTGCTAGGTTGTGTAACAGTGTATCTTTATATTGTGGATCCTGTGTGCATGTGCTAGGTTGTGTAACAGTGTATCTAGCATGTGCTAGGTTGTGTAACAGTGTATCTTTATATTGTGGATCCTGTGTGCATGTGCTATAGGTTGTGTAACAGTGTATCTTTATATTGTGGATCCTGTGTGCATGTGCTATAGGTTGTGTAACAGTGTATCTTAACATGTGCTATAGGTTGTGTAACAGTGTATCTTAACATGTGCTATAGGTTGTGTAACAGTGTATCTTAACATGTGCTATAGGTTGTGTAACAGTGTATCTTTGTGTATTGTTTACTCAGCCTAGTTGGGAGTATCTGGAGGGCCAGGACATGTCGGGGCCGAGACACAACCACCTGCTGCCCGCACTGCCCCCTGGCTGGGAGGAGAGGCAGGACAACCTGGGCAGAACCTACTTTGTGAACCATGAGAACAGAACCACGCAATGGGTTAGACCCACAATACTGTAAGACCCTTAATACTGTCCTCATATATCTATCTAACTATGAATGCACCAAGTCTCTGTGTGTGTGTGTGTGTGTGTGTGTGTGTGTGTGTGTGTGTGTGTGTGTGTGTGTGTGTGTGTGTGTGTGTGTGTGTGTGTGTGTGTGTGTGTGTGTAATCCACGTAACCCGAGAACCGTTCGCCCCACCTACTTCAAATTCGACACACGTGTTCCACACCCCCACAGGGAGTAAAGTGCCTGGTGTCGAGTCGGTCGGACCCAAGGTTGTCCAGAACCGCCACAAAAGGCCTCTGCCCGGGCCACAGCTGATGTCACAAGGCCTCTGCCCGGGGCCAGACTCCATATTTGGGCATGTGGGTACGGGTTCGTCCCACAGACCTCTGACACCATTCTGACATCTGCATATAGACTCCATATTTGGGCATGCTTGACAAAATAACTCCATATATGGGCATAAAAGGGGATACCGTTGACATGACCGTAAGTACCGTGAGGGAAAGTTGAAAAGAACTTTAAAGAGAGAGTTCAACAGGGCGTGAAACCGTTAAGAGGTATACTGGTGGGGTCCGCGCAGTCTGCCCGGAGGACTCAACCATTAAGAGGTAAACTGGTGGGGTCCGAGCAGTCTGCCCGGAGGACTCAACCCGGCGGCAAATGTATACACCGCCATGCAAAGTATATATTATAAATGGAGCTTAATTGTCATCTGAAGAGTCCTCACTGTGGTTGATATTTCAAAGTGTGCGTGCGTGTGTCTTTTCAGTGACTGTGAGGAACAGAACGGTAACATGGAGGCCCAGCATGCATTCACGACACGCAGGCAGATCTCAGACCACGATGAGACGGACAGACAAGAATCTCCTGAGGTAATTCTACGCTGTTGGGTGAAATCACCCCTGAGCTATATCTCTGAGAAGAATGGGAGGGGATGGGGGAGGGCGGGGCGAGGCTTCCCTCCCCAAACCCCTCCCCTACTGGGCGGGGTCTTTCCTTATCTTTTACATGAGTTTGGCATGTTATAATGTAGTAGACTCTGGAAAAGCATTCCAGCAGCCAGCTCGTAGCATGGCTCCATTCTTTTGTTTGTCCATGTTACACATACATATAGCGTTGGGCCATAATATGGATATATTGCAATGTTTTGGACCAAATACCTCAATATTTATATTGCAGCGTGCCGATAATATAATTCCCAGTTATGACGCGCTGATGATGTGCTTGTAGCCAAGTGGCACATAGAACAGGAGTCTCTCCTGTTTACATGGATTAAAGTTCTCAGTCGCCACGACTGATTTCACTCATTTGGATACTGGAGATGCCAGCATTTCTTCTATTTAACCCATTCTGGGCGGGAACCCCTTTTGGTGTTTTAACTAAGCATTATGTTATACTTTAGCTATTGAAAAATAGCAGATCTACAAGCTCATAGCGCGCCACCGAGTTGCGCGCTATGAGCTTGTAGATCTGCTATTTTTGAAAAATACCCCTGAGCCGCTGCCACTCCCCTAAATATGGCTTAAATCCTGTGTTCTGTCTTCTACGCTCAGAGCTGGGAGATCATCACGGAGGACGAGTCCACCTTGTACCACAGCTCCACCCCTCCCCCCCATCACCCCCCGCTGGACTTCCATCCTCTGCCCGACGACCTGGGTCGTCTGACGCTGTCCGGAGCGATGCCGGGCGAGCGGCGCCTCTCGCAGACGGTGAGTCTTCATTGTAAATGGTGCATTTATATAGCGCCTTTATCCAAGGCACTTTACATAGATTGTGCATTACATTCACCCATTCACACACCAATGGCGGAGGAAACCATGCAAGGCACCAACCTGCACATTTGGGAGCAATTAGGGGTTCAGTGTCTTGCTCAAGGACACTTCGACGCTAACTCTGGGGGAGCCAGAACCTGGGAGCCTTGCGGTTCCCATCCGGCCACTCTGAGCCACTACCGCCCCTATTCCTTCCAAAGCCGAGTCCCCCCCCCCCCCCCCCCCCTCCACTGCGTTTCCTGAGGACAGGGGTTTGAGGGTTTGTGGGACCCATTTGTGGGTCGCAGACACATTTTTATGGGTCCCTTAGTTTTTTGGTTTCCTACATTTTGTTTTTGTAAAAAGAACCACCGTGCTGGAACCACAAAGGGAACATGAGACAAATAAAGGGCAGCTCTGGACACTCAGATCTGCGTACAATCAATGTATTTATTTAGCAAGCTTTGGGTCGACTTCGGAGTGTGCGGAGCTTCCCTCTACATTTTGTTTTTAACATTTCAGCCATTCGGTGTGTGTACTTTAACCCATTTTGACCTGAGATCAGATTCTAAAAATATCTTCTACATCCTGACAGTTTTCTGAAAAAGCTATGTTTCTATGTCAGTCGTTCTTCGATTTTTCAAAAATAGCAGACCTACAAGCTCGTAGCGCGCCACTCGGTGGCGCGCTACGAGCTTGTAGGTCTGCTATTTTTCAATAGCTAAAGCATAACATAATGCTAACACCAAAAGGGGTTCCCGCCCGGCGCCCAAAATGGGTTAAACACACTGGTCATGACATTCACAGTCCTTCCATGTGAGCACTCCTCCTTACCGTAATTAAGGCCTTTCCCTGTCCATTTGTCCCATGAGTCACAGATTTAATTTCATGCAGTTTTGTTAGAGGTCCACTGGGACTTAATAGGTGATCACCACAGTGTAAAGGGTAAGACCACTTTTTTAGAGGTTTGGGTTGTTTTCTTACCTTATTATGGGCAAACTAGTCCATTCTATTAGTTATTTCGCTCCGTTGTGTTGTTTATTAGCAATTTAAGAAATAAAAACAGTCGCTCATTGACCTCCATTGTAACGGGGAAACAGCTCTCAAAGTCACTCTTTTAGCACATAAACCAACGCAACTAAAGCTGATTCTGACAGTTTATGACATCAGGAAAACTCATGCGGTTTTATTTTTAATAAAAAAAATTAAAAAAAATGTCTTGTTTTGACTAATTTGTGTAGAAAGAAGATGCCTACGCCGACCGAATCACTGCTGTTGGCGTTGAGTAAGAAACGATCTGATTGGACCAAAACTGTGCACCCACTCCTGAAGCGTATTATTGGAATGCCGTTGAGCCACGACGGGGATGTAAACAAATGGATTTGATCTCGTCCGCTTGTCACTAGAAACATACACAATGGACGTGTTTGAGGGAGACACTTTAGAAGACACTTTAGAAGAAGTGTCTGTGTCTGGGACTGCTCGTATGCGAGGCTGCAGCTGGGTGCATCTCAAACAGCGTGGCGACTTGTTTACAAACGAAACCTCGCAAGATGTCACCGCGAGAGTTGGGAACGCCGGAGTACTGCTTCAGTATATCTCCAACCAAAATAGTAACTTCATAAATCTATCTTAAAAGATGAAAATAAAACCACATGAGTTTTCCTGATGTCATAAACTGTCAGAATCAGCTTTTGTTGCGTTGGTTTATGTGCTAAAAGAGTGACTTTGAGAGCTGTTTCACCGTTACAATGGAAGTCAATGAGCGACTATTTTTTTGAGTGGTGTAAACCACTCCTACAACTGGCTTTTGTGTGCAGAAAAAAATGACCATGGTTGCTATGTTCAAAATAATTTCTGACGTAATTAAATCACACCCGGGTGAACTGGATGACCGTAGCAACCGTGGTCATTTTCTCTGCACAAAAACAGCCAGTTTTGAAATCACATCCGGGTGTGATTTCATTACGTCAGACATTACGTCAGACCACAGCTCATCATGCTATATAAAACCTTACACCACTCAGTTCACACGGGTGTGATTTTTTATTTCTTAAATTGCTAATAAACAGCACAACGGAGCGAAATAACTCATGGAATAATAAGGTAAGAAAACAACCCAAACCTCTCAAAAAGTGGTCTTACCCTTTAACCCATTTTTGAGCGGGAACCCCTTTTGGTGTTAGCATTATGTTATGCTTTAGCTATTGAAAAATAGCAGATCTACAAGCTCGTAGCGCGCCACCGAGTGGCGCGCTACGAGCTTGTAGGTCTGCTATTTTTGAAAAATCGAAGAACGACTGACATAGAAACATAGCTTTTTCAGAAAACTGTCAGGATGTAGAAGACATTTCTAGAATCTGATCTCAGGTCAAAATGGGTTAAGACAAACCTCGGCTCACTCTGACCAAGAGTACTTGTGCCAGCTCCACATTTCATCTGTATATACTGTATATACTATACTAATATGTAGTCCAGGCGTCCCAGTGGTTCCCAAACATTTTAACCACGTGACCCAAAAGAGAAATTTGATGTCTCTCTTGGGACCCAAACTGGACCCCAAACGTGTCCAGGGCTATAATGAAAGGAAGGGGGTGAGAGGGTGTCCCCTTGCAACACCCCCAGCCAGGAGGTCAGACTCCTCAATGAAAGGAAGGGGGTGAGAGGGTGTCCCCTTGCAACACCCCAGCCAGGAGGTCAGACTCCTCAATGTTGCCGTTGGAGGTCATCAACCTTACATGGCTCATATGGCCCATGAGTAGGTTGGGAGGAACACCATAGGTCTTGACCCCTCTTGACCCCCTCTTGACCCCTCTTGCTCCCACATAGCATGCAAGAATGCTACACATTTTAATGACTGCTACAGTACATACATTATGACTTTCATTCTAAGGGTGCTGCTGGCCCTAAGAAGAATCAAGCGTAGCGTTAGTTCATTGCGTCACGGAAGGCAGATGGTTATTATATATGTATATATAGTTCCCCTCATTCATTCCCCCTAGTAATTCATGCTGCTTCTTTGAATCAGCTGCCTCTCCAGGCCACGCCCTCATTCCCACAGTGCAATTCAGGCGGCCTACTTAAAGGACAACTTTAGTTTTTTTTCAACCAAGGTTCATGTTTTAGGTTGTTATTAGAGAAAGTAAAATATGAGTGTTTTTTATATTTTTTATTTGCTGCTTTCTTCCGTTTTAGGGATTTTCGCTATTTTTGACAGGGGGGCGGGGGCATTCGAGCATGGGGCTAAATATGTATTTTTTTACAAAATAGACCTCAGGAAATTACATCTGGCCACAGAAGATCACAGGATCTACTGAATGTGAAGGTAGCCTACTGGGGGGAAGCCACTGTGTGTCATAGGCTCAATATGTCACTTTGACACATTCAGTAGATCTCGTGATCTTTTGTGGCCAGGTGTGAATTATAAAATGTTGTAAAAAAATACATATTTAGCCCCATGCTCGAATGCCCCCGCCCCCCTGTCAAAAACAGCTAAAATCCCTAAAACGAAAGATAGCAGCACATGAAAAAGAATTAACACTCATCTTTCACTTTCTTTAATAACAACCTAAAACATGAACCATGGTTGAAAAAAACCTTTAAGCAGCCTCAGCTCACTACTCATTCTCCATGCTGAGCTGTCAAGCAGCTCGTGCGGCGTCTGCGTGAAAATGTCCCACACCTCCCCGGCCTCCTCCCTGTAATTCTTAGTCCAGGGGTTATGGGATATTATTGTATTGTTTGCGATCGTGTAGAACTGTAGATCCATTGTGTTGAATCATGTATTGATGTGTTTCATTGTGTTGAATCATGTGTTGATGTGTTATTACTGTGTATTGTTGTTCATGGATTATTGTATCTTTGGCTCTGCTCCGGGGGATCGTTGATATCAGAGCTGTGTCTCGGTGCACAGATAATCAGAGATATCAAATGTGATATCAGAGCTGTGTCTCGGTACACAGATCATCTGATATCACATGAGCAGAGCCACACCGCCATACTAACACGCAATAGCTTTGCAATAAATGGTCTATGGTCAATCTGAGCTGAAGTGTCTCAATGAAATGTGTGCGTTTGACACTTTCAAACACACTTTTCAGGATCACTCCAGTAATTCCAGCCATTCCAGCCGTAGAGGAAGTGCCCAAACCTCATCATTAGAGGAACATCCTGTTCATCCCGTGGTGAGTATTGTGGTTTTTAACCCATTTAGACCTGACGTCGAAATAATGAAGTCGAAATAAAAAAAAAGTCTTCGGAAAGAATATATATTCAAAGATTTGTGCCGCATTTTCACGATTTTTCAAAAATAGCAGACCTACAAGCTCGTAGCGTGCCACTCGGTGGCGCGCTATGAGCTTGTAGATCTGCTATTTTTCAATAGCTAAAGTATAACATAATGCTTAGTTAAAACACCAAAAGGGCTTCATCTGTCCATAACGTTTAGGCCCTACCCGGCATTCGAACCCCAGAATGGAACCAAATGGACCCTTCTGGTACACTCTCTGAGTTACAGAAAGGGTCCATTTGGTTCCTAACTATCTATCATTAAGCTGCAGACCCCCTAAAACTCCCCCAAGGACCCCTGGGGGTCCCCGGACCCCACTTTGAGAAGCACTGTGATTACAGCAGTAATAATGTGCTGTTCTGTGTGCTTGCTTTGAGCAGCTTCTCCCCACCTCCACTGGGCTGCCTGCCGGCTGGGAAGAGAAACAGGACAGCAAAGGCAGACGCTACTACGTCAACCACAACAGCCGAACTACCAGCTGGACACGCCCACTCATTCAGGTACACATCTCTCTCTCTCACTCTCACTCTCTCTCTCTCTCTCTCTCACTCACTCACTCACTCACTCACTCACTCACTCACTCACTCACTCACTTATGTTTATATGTAGTTACTCTAAAACATTGTTTCAGTTTCAGTCGCATGATTACGTACTGTTGTTGTGTTTTTGTGTTCAGATCACGTCGGAGGCTGCGGCGGCGGCGACGGCGGAGGTGGTTTTGTCCCAGAGCCCCACGACGTACCACCACCCCCCCATGTCCCCTCTGCACCCCCCCATGTCCCCTCCTCTCCACTCTCCAGGCCCCCCCGAGACCCCGTACGAGGCCGTCGGCGTGATGCCCGCGGGCTGGGAGGTCCGCAGCGCTCCCAACGGAAGACCCTTCTTCATAGACCACATCACAAAGACCACTAGCTGGGTGAGGAGGACGTCTTTACGTTGACCACGTTCATCACTAGCCTGATTATCAGACTGTAGCTTTCTTGAAGCTTCAGTCTGACATTGTCTCCTGTCTGAGCGATTTCAAGGGGGAGGGGATTAGAATTTCCCTCAACCAGTAGCCATTGGTGTTGTTTTTCCCTCCTTCCTCTGTGTGTTGCACTGCGTGATGACGCTGAAAACGGGACTCGGCGCTGATTGGTTGTTCGTTAGACCCACCCCCACCACCGATTCTCATTGGATAATACATTTTTGTACCGAAGAAATTATAGGTTCACAGTGCAACACCAGACCAAGAGACGCAGTCCACTCAGAGAGTGGGCGGGGTCTTTGGGCTGGATCCAGGCTAGTTCATCACGGTCATCGATCCAACCCCCGATCCCAGTGGATCCCAGTGTTGGACCCTTAACCCATTTTGGGGCGGGAACCCCTTTTGGTTACACTTTAGCTATAGAAAAATAGCAGATCTACAAGCTCGTAGCGCGCTACGAGCTTGTAGGTCTGCTATTTTTGAAAAAATCGTGAAAATGCGGCACAAATCTTTGAATATAATATTCTTTCAGAGTGAATGTTTTTAACTCAAATCTTTGCTTCTGAGGGGTCCCTGGAACAACATATTTTCAGATGGGGATCGGTGGCCAATTACATATCATTTTTGGGGTTCTTGACATGAAATATTGAGAACCACTGATATAGAAACATAGCTTTTTCAGAAAACTGTCAGGATGTAGAAGACATTTTTAGAATCTGATCTCAGGTCAAAATGGGTTAAAAAGTTAAAAAAACTATAGAACTAAAAGGTGTTATTTCACGACTCTTGTTTCCAAACAGGAAGATCCCAGGTTAAAGATTCCCGTGCACATGAGGAAGAGACCCTCGCTTGACCCAACGGACCTCGGCCCCATGCCGGTAAGAACCCAGATAGACCAGGTGGGCCTCGGCCCCATGCCGGTAAGAACCCAGATAGACCCGGCC
Source organism: Electrona antarctica (assembly GCF_951216825.1). NCBI lineage: Eukaryota > Metazoa > Chordata > Actinopteri > Myctophiformes > Myctophidae > Electrona > Electrona antarctica. The sequence goes on along the minus strand of NC_136808.1, from coordinate 56,026,359 downwards.
CCATGCCGGTAAGAACCCAGATAGACCCGGCGGGCCTCGGCCCCATGCCGGTAAGAACCCAGATAGACCCGGCGGGCCTCGGCCCCATGCCGGTAAGAACCCAGATAGACCAGGTGGGCCTCGGCCCCATGCCGGTAAGAACCCAGATAGACCCGGCCCCATGCCGGTAAGAACCCAGATAGACCCGGCGGGCCTCGGCCCCATGCCGGTAAGAACCCAGATAGACCCGGCGGGCCTCGGCCCCATGCCGGTAAGAACCCAGATAGACCCGGCAGGCCTCGGCCCCATGCCGGTAAGAACCCAGATAGACCCGGTTGGGCCTCGGCCCCATGCCGGTAAGAACCCAGATAGACCCGGTTGGGCCTCGGCCCCATGCCGGTAAGAACCCAGATAGACCCAGCGGGCCTCGGCCCCATGCCGGTAAGAACCCAGATAGACCCGGTTGGGCCTCGGCCCCATGCCGGTAAGAACCCAGATAGACCCGGTTGGGCCTCGGCCCCATGCCGGTAAGAACCCAGATAGACCCGGTTGGGCCTCGGCCCCATGCCGGTAAGAACCCAGATAGACCCGGTTGGGCCTCGGCCCCATGCCGGTAAGAACCCAGATAGACCCGACGGGCCTCGGCCCCATGCCGGTAAGAACCCAGATAGACCCGGTTGGGCCTCGGCCCCATGCCGGTAAGAACCCAGATAGACCCGACCGGGCCTCGGCCCCATGCCGGTAAGAACCCAGATAGACCCGGTTGGGCCTCGGCCCCATGCCGGTAAGAACCCAGATAGACCCGGTTGGGCCTCGGCCCCATGCCGGTAAGAACCCAGATAGACCCGGTTGGGCCTCGGCCCCATGCCGGTAAGAACCCAGATAGACCCGGCGGGCCTCGGCCCCATGCCGGTAAGAACCCAGATAGAGATCATCCATCCATCCATCCATCTTCAACCGCTTATCCGTAGTCGGGTCAGCAGCTCCACCAGAGTGCTCCAGACTTCCCTCTCCAGAGCAACATTAGTGACCTCCTCCTGGGGGATTCCGAGACGTTCCAAGGCCAGTGAGTCGATGTGTTTCCTCCAACTGCGCCTTGGTCTGCCCCCGGGGGTCTCCTCCCAGTGGGACGTGCGTCGAGGACCTCCCTAGGGGGGGTGCCCGAGAGGCATCCTAACCAGATGCCCGAACCACCTCAGCTGACTCCTTTCCAGGCGAAGGAGCAGCGGTTCTACTCCGAGTCTCTCTCGTGAGATAGAGATCAATTATTAAAAAATAAAAAAAACTTTACTCAGCAGTAAGTCTGATATACCTCCAGCTAACGAGCTAAAGACATAAATGTCTTGACCTGACCCTGATTCTTTAGAACTGTAATACAGTATAAATGTCAATAGAGACATGAAAGGTAAAACCATCATCTTTGTTGAGTTTCACATGTCATGCTTCTTCTTCCCTGCAGGCTGGGTGGGAGGAGAGGGTCCACAGTGTGGGGGGAAATTTATGATATGCTTCTTCTTCTCTGCAGGCTGGGTGGGAGGAGAGGGTCCACAGTGATGGGAGGATATTTATGATATGCTTCTTCTTCTCTGCAGGCTGGTTGGGAGGAGAGGGTCCACAGTGATGGGAGGATATTTATGATATGCTTCTTCTTCTCCTGCAGGCTGGTTGGGAGGAGAGGGTCCACAGTGACGGGAGGATATTTATGATATGCTTCTTCTTCTCCTGCAGGCTGGGTGGGAGGAGAGGGTCCACAGTGATGGGTGGATATTTATGATATGCTTCTTCTTCTCTGCAGGCTGGTTGGGAGGAGAGGGTCCACAGTGATGGAGGATATTTATGATATGCTTCTTCTTCTCTGCAGGCTGGTTGGGAGGAGAGGGTCCACAGTGATGGGAGGATATTTATGATATGCTTCTTCTTCTCTGCAGGCTGGGTGGGAGGAGAGGGTCCACAGTGATGGGGGGATATTTATGATATGCTTCTTCTTCTCTGCAGGCTGGTTGGGAGGAGAGGGTCCACAGTGATGGGAGGATATTTATGATATGCTTCTTCTTCTCTGCAGGCTGGGTGGGAGGAGAGGGTCCACAGTGATGGGAGGATATTTATATTTATTATATTTCATGCTTCTTCTTCTCTGCAGGCTGGGTGGGAGGAGAGGGTCCACAGTGATGGGAGGATATTTTACATTGATCACAGTACGTATGGTTTCATTGTTGTCCTCCTTTACACTATATCCAAAACGGCTACTTTTCAGGAAATGGAGAAAAGAAAAGCATGTTTTCCAGTAGTTATATAGACTAGCCCTTACCCGTTGTGAGATATTGCCCCCCCCCCCCCCCCCCCCCCCCGTGGCCACAGGGGGTACTGCGCCCTGAGCCCATTTTTAATTCACTAATAAATATAAATTCATTATTAATCTATAATTTGTTAAATTGGAAAAAGGGCTTCGTTAAGACCTCCATATTATTATGGTCAATGCCTGTGTGAAAAGTGGGAGTGATTTGGTGCAGGCAGTGAGGAGCTATGGCAGTGTTTCTGACACACAGACAGACACACATTCAGACATTTGGTTAATTATAGTATGATGATGATGATGATGATTATAGTATGATGATGATAGATGATAGATAGATAGATTCTACAGAATGCCTTCTAAATCTTCTGGAAGGTTTTGTCAAGGACCCCCATCTGAAAATATTTTGTTCCAGGAGGCAGGGACCCCCCTTCCAAAAATAAATAATCTTTCATTATTTTTAATCAAATATTTGCTCAGGGATCCCTGGAATAAAAATAAATAAATTGAGACATGGCTCAGTGGCCAAATACATCATTTTGGGGGTCCTTGACATGTAAAAGTTTCAGAAAGTTTCAGAAAATCTTCTGTAATTGTGTGGGAAATCTTCAAGCTTTCTGCCCATCAGTGATGATATGCAATAGCAATTTACAATTTACAATGTAGGCATTTAGCAGACGCTCTTAATCCAGAGCGATTTACATTAGGCAAGAACACAAGTATGGGAATACATCACATATATAAAATGCATTTATCAAGAAACATGCGTAAGCTAAGAACGTAACTAGAACATATCTATATAATGACGCGATACATATTAACTATACATATATACTATACTATGCTATACATATGTTCTATGATGTGCTATGACTACATACAATGCAATTATTGTGCTGTCTACATGACATGCTATAAGTCTGTTTCAAATGCTATCTAAGTCTAAAAAGTGCTATCTAAGGGGGTAGGATAAGTGCTATGGGCCATGATGGAGTCTGAAAAGGTGGGTCTTCAGACTCCGGCGGAAGATTGGGAGTGATGCTGCAGAGTAGAGCGTGTCCATGTCCTGTGCAGTATGTAGTGCTTTAACTTATTTTGGGCGGGAAGTCGGGAACCCCTTTTGGTGTTTTAAACATTATGTTATAATTTAGCTATTGAAAAATAGCGGATCTACAGGTGGCGCGCTACGAGCTTGTAGGTCTGCTATTTTTTTTAAATCGTGAAAATGTGGCGCAAAATTGGAATATATATTCTTTCAAAATGAACGTTTTTAACTCAAATCTTTGCTCCTGGGGAGGTCCCTGAAACAACATATTTTCAGATGGGGGGGGTCGACGACCAAATACAGGAAAAAGGTTGAGAACCACTGACATAGAAACATGGGTTTTTCTGAAAACTGTCATGATTTAGAAGACATTTGTAGGTTAACATCAATGAATAACCTGATGATTTAATTTTGCACAGATACCAGGATCACACAATGGGATGACCCCAGATTACAGAACTCTGCCATAACCGGACCAGTGAGTACAGATTTAATCTGATTCATAATTATTTGTTTCACACACGCATGATTTAAAAAATCACACCCGTGTGAACTGAGTGGTGTAAGGTTTTATATAGCATGATCAGCTGTGGTCTGACGTAATGTCTGACGTAATGAAATCACACCTGGATGTGATTTCACAACTGGCTTTTTTTGTGCAGAGAAAATGACCACGGTTGCTACGGTCATCCAGTTCACCCGGGTGTGATTTAATTACGTCAGAAATTATTTTGAACATAGCAACCATGGTCATTTTTTTCTGCACACAAAAGCCAGTTGTAGGAGTGGTTTACACCACTCAAAAAAGTAATAGACTAAGCTTCCTCTGCTTAATAATGATTGAGTTCTTGTCATGTACTTTTTTTTTTTCTTTGGTCAATTCCAGGCTGTGCCTTATTCCAGAGACTACAAGCAGAAATATGAATACTTCCGTAAGAAGCTTAAGAAGCCGGTAAGTGTTCCATGCATTACATTAACCCCTTAGACAGCACTTCTTAGACTTATATAGCATTTGAAACAGACTTATAGCATGTCATGTAGACAGCACAATAAGTCCATTGTATGTAGTCATAGCACTTCATAGTATATATGTACAGCATAGTATAGCATATATGTATAGTTTATATGTATAGTTTCATTATATAGATATGTTCTAGTTATAGTTTATATCTATAGTGTCATTATATAGATATGTTCTAGTTACGTTCTTAGCTTACGCATGTTTCGCGATAAATGCATTTTACATATGTGATGTATTCCCATGCTTTTTGTTCTTGCTTAATGTAAATCGCTCTGGATTAAGAGCGTCTGCTAAATGCCTAAATTGTAAATTGTAAATTAACCCATTTAGGCCTGAATTTTAAAAATGTCTTCAAAATCCTGACATTTTTCTGAAAAACCCTATGTTTCTGTATCAGTGGTGCTCAATATTTCATGTCAAGGACCCCAAAAAATATATGTAATATGCCTCCTCCCCACATCTGAAAATATGTTGTTCCAGGGACCTCCCCAGAAGCAAAAGATTCATGATTCATGGTGGTGTTTTCATGATAAAACACCACCATTTTTTCCTACTCAGTCTGTGTCTCATAGGAGGGCTTTGGGCAGTTCGGACACCCGTCCACCAGTGACATCATCATTAGGCTGATTTTTTTTTAAACAAGATTTGTTTTACAATATATTTAGATTTGTATTATGGTGAGAACGATGGCTTCAACGTTTGCATAGCAACTTTTCAGGAAAAGAAAGCCTGCCATTTCTATTAGCTTGGATTCACCATCTATGATGTCACTGGTGGACGGGTTTCTGAACTGCCCACAGCCTTCCTATGAGACACAGACTGAGTAGAAAAAAATGGTGGTATTTTATCATTTTAACATTAGTTAGGACCAATTATAGGAAGGGAAGTTGAAAAGTGGTGAAGTGGTCCTTTAAGTTAAAATGTTCACTGTAATAATTTTCAAAAATAGCAGACCTACAAGTTCATAGCGCGGTACTCGGTGCCGCGCTATGAGCTTGTAGATCTGCTATTTTTCAATAGCTAAAGTATAACATGATGCTTTAAAACACCAAAAAGGGTTCCCGCCCAGAATGGGTTAAGGCTGCAAACAAAGTGTTACAGCTTCATCTCATCTCACAAATATAATATTTATGTGGAGTAACACTGCCCTCTACTGACAACATTGATGTACTGCTGCTACTGTATAGACAGTAGAGACTGACACGGGAGTCGCATCCCACTCCCACAGAAAAAATCCCATCCTGTCCCTCCCAGTCCAGGACCAGTGACATTGTTTTAATCCCACTCAAAATTACTCCCAGGTATGAAGAAGACCTGCTGTGGGTCGAAACGTTGTTCAAACAAACAAAATTGGGACACATTGGGGCAGCATAATTGCCAATACCAATGTTATATACCTGTATACCGTATTGATCAGCCAAAACGATACACACAGCTGGTCTTACCATAAACGTGTGCTTCCCGTTCAGGCCGACATCCCCAACCGCTTCGAGATGAAGCTGAGGCGCAGCGCGGTGCTGGAGGACTCGTACCGACGCATCCTGGCCGTGAAGAGGGCAGACTTCCTGAAGGCACGCCTGTGGGTGGAGTTTGAGGGCGAGAAAGGCCTGGACTACGGAGGCATAGCCAGGGAATGGTTCTTCCTCATCTCCAAGGAGATGTTCAACCCTTACTATGGACTGTTTGAATATTCTGCCACGTGAGTCCACATATATATATCCTTACTATGGACTGTTTGAATATTCTGCCACGTGAGTCCACATATATATCCTTACTATGGACTGTTTGAATATTCTGCCACGTGAGTCCACATAATATATCCTTACTATGGACTGTTTGAATATTCTGCCACGTGAGTCCACATAATATATATCCTTACTATGGACTGTTTGAATATTCTGCCACGTGAGTCCACATAATATATCCTTACTATGGACTGTTTGAATATTCTGCCACGTGAGTCCACATATATATATCCTTACTATGGACTGTTTGAATATTCTGCCACGTGAGTCCACATATATATCCTTACTATGGACTGTTTGAATATTCTGCCACGTGAGTCCACATATATATATATCCTTACTATGGACTGTTTGAATATTCTGCCACGTGAGTCCACATATATATATGCACAGAAACTTGTATCTCTGTATTTAATCATTTTTATGTTTTTTTTGAGTGGTGTAAACCACTCCTACGACTGGCTTTGTTAGTTTACGTGTCTGTCTGTCTGTCTGTGCTAAAAAAATGAGCATGGTTGCTACGGTCACCCAGTTCACCCGGGTGTGATTTCATTACGTCAGACATTACGTCAGACCACAGCTGATCAGGCTATATAAGACCTTACACCACTCAGTTCACACGGGTGTGATTTTTTGTAAATGAATGCCCTACTTCATGTATAAGATTGTCGCACGAAAATAGCCGATCTAAAAGCTCACAATGTGTCATGAATGATGATGCGATGCGTTGTTGGCTTGTAGATCCCCTATTTTCGCTATTTTAGAACATTTTTCTAAAGTGAAAGTGGTTAAGTCTGTCTGTGGGTTTTACAAATATTGAACCAATGAAGCTTGTGAGTAACTTATACTGTAACTACGGTGGATCCATTGGAGTACAGGTTCTTTTGATTATTTCCTAAAAATGTACATAATTGTCATACAACTCGAAGCACAGTATAATTCAGTGGTTGCCTCAGTGTGCTTCTCTGACTTATATGATCGAACCATTCAGGACCGTTTAAATAGTTAGTTAGTTTAAATAAAGTAACTAGTAACTAAAGTTTTCAAATAATTGTAGTAGTAGAAGTAAAAGTTCAGAAAAATGCAAATACTCTAGTTGTAATTAATTGTAGAAGTAAACGTTCAGAAAAATGCAAATACTCTAGTTGTAATTAATTGTAGAAGTAAAAGTTCAGAAAAATGCAAATACTCTAGTTGTAAATAATTGTATTTAAGTGCAGTACTTGCTATTTTTGAAAAATCGAAGAACGACTGACATAGAAACATAGCTTTTTCAGAAAACTGTCAGGATGTAGAAGACATTTTTTAGAATCTGATCTCAGGTCAGAATGGGCTAATGGTGGTGCGTGGGCGTGGCTGACATGCCGAATAAATAATGGGCCTTGAAATGAAAAAGGTTGAAACCCACTGAGCTAAAGGGAACATGGAAACCCACTGAGCTAAAGGGAACATGGAAACCCACTGAGCTAAAGGGAACATGGAAACCCACTGAGCTAAAGGGAACATGGAAACCCACTGAGCTAAAGGGAACATGGAAACCCACTGAGCTAAAGGGAACATGGAAACCCACTGAGCTAAAGGGAACATGGAAACCCACTGAGCTAAAGGGAACATGGCTTAATTCATTGTTATAAAGGTCATGTGTGTGTCTGTGTGTTTCAGGGACAACTACACCCTGCAGATCAACCCCAACTCAGGCTTATGTAACGAGGACCACCTGTCCTACTTCAAGTTCATTGGCCGCGTGGCTGGCATGGCTGTGTACCATGGGAAACTACTGGATGGTGAGACTGCGGAGGCTTTCTGTCAACCAGATTATTTTGAACCACGCACGCGCACATTGTTCCCCCAAAACATATCGCACAGGGCCTCGCATTTCTCCCAGACGCCTCTGTCTGGGGGGTATGGGTTTGGCATTAGGACTTGGGTGCTCTGGGGGGTATGGGTTTGGCATTAGGACTTGGGTGCTCTGGGGGGTATGGGTTTGGCATTAGGACTTGGGTGCTCTGGGGGGTATGGGTTTGGCATTAGGACTTGGGTGCTCTGGGAGGTATGGGTTTGGCATTAGGACTTGGGTGCTCTGGGAGGTATGGGTTTGGCATTAGGACTTGGGTGATTGATTGAAATATTTATTAACAGTTTGCAGAATTACAGTACATTTCAAGCACAAACTCAATACAAAGACTGTGAGTGGACGACCCAATTAAGCATTACACTTGTTTACAAGAGGGTCCACCATGTTCAATTCATCAAAACATTTAGAGACGTGCTCTGTTGTCATTAGAGAAGTTGTACCTGTAACGTCTCATAATGATGGACGTGTGTGTGTGTGTGTGTGTGTGTGTGTGTGTGTGTGTGTGTGTGTGTGTGTGTGTGTGTGTGTGTGTGTGTGTGCGTGTGCGTGTGCGTGTGCGTGTCAAAGCCTTCTTCATCCGGCCGTTCTACAAGATGATGCTGCAGAAAGCCATCAATCTCCAGGACATGGAGTCTGTGGTGAGTCATACCTGTCTATTAACACTCCCTATTTTGGGCAATTAGTTAAAACACTTTTCTTTTCTTTTTTTTTGAGTGGTGCAAACCACTCCAACAACCAGCTTTGTTTGTATCCGTGTTTGTGTGTACCTGTACGTGGGGCCCAAAAGAATGAGCATGGTTACTATGGTCACTGACATTACGTCAGACCACAGCTGATCAGGCTATATAAGACCTTGCACCACTCAGTTCACACGGGTGTGATTTTTGATTGATTGATTGAAATTTGTATTAACAGTTTGTAGAATGGGTCCAGTTCAACGGAAGTACAGGTCAATACAAAATCTGCTAAGAGGATAAAACCAGAAAAGACTTGTTTACACAAGGGTCCTCCATTTTCAATTCATCAGAACATTTAAAGACATACAAATATACACTTCTATGCAACAAACAAAAAATCATCATATTACACAGTTAGAAAAATAGGGGTTTATGTAATATTTTTTACCCTCACGCAAATCGGTACACAGTATCTCTATGATCATGGGATCAAGACCTGTCTGTCTGATCTGTCATACTATCTCTATGATCATGGGATCAAGACCTGTCTGTCTGATCTTTCATACTATCTCTATGATCATGGGATCAAGACCTGTCTGTCTGATCTTTCATACTATCTCTATGATCATGGGATCAAGACCTGTCTGTCTGATCTTTCATACTATCTCTTTGATCATGGGATCAAGACCTGTCTGTCTGATCTTTTATACTATCTCTATGATCATGGGATCAAGACCTGTCTGTCTGATCTTTCATACTATCTCTATGATCATGGGATCAAGACCTGTCTGTCTGATCTTTCATACTATCTCTATGATCATGGGATCAAGACCTGTCTGTCTGATCTTTCATACTCACACCTTTCTACTTCTAAATATGTTTATGTGGTTGTAAAGGTTGTGTAATGTGTCTCCAGGACAGTGAGTATTTCAACTCCTTGAAGTGGATCCTAGACAACGACCCGACAGACCTGGACCTGAGGTTCACCATCGATGAGGAGCTGTTTGGACAGGTTGGCTTCTCTTAACCCATTTTGGGCGGGAACCCATTTTGGTGTTAGCATCATGTTATGCTTTAGCTATTGAAAAATAGCAGATCTACAAGCTCATAGCGCGCCACTCGGTGCCGCGCTACGAGCTTGTAGGTGACATAGAAACGACTGACATAGAAACATAGCTTTTTCAGAAAACCCATTCAGACCTGAGGCCGATTCTACAAATGTCTTCTAAATCCTAAAGTTTTTTTCTGAAAAAACATAATGCTGCTATTATCATGGTGCTTAAACCTTTTCATTTCAAGGACCCCAACATTGGTATTTTAGGAGTAGTTGACCCAAGATGGGTGGTCCCATCTTAAACTGTTTTGTTCCATGGATCGACCCACAGGCGGAAAGATTTCAGTTAAAAAATAAGTTTGCTTTAAACATACAGTATATATATAATATATATATATATATTCAAGGACTTCATGACTTAATTCAGATTTTCATGATTAAAAATCAAAAATAGATATACAAGGTCATAGTGTGTGACTCGCTATGACCTTGAATATCTGCTTTAGTTGAATAGCCAAAGTATAAAATAATAGTTAAAGTTGTTCAAATCTAAAATGACACAGATGCTTTCCCAGTTGTAATGGGTTAACCAGCTCCCCTTCCAGCACCCAACAGATAGATGCTTTCCCAGTTGTAATGGGTTAACCAGCTCCCCTTCCAGCACCCAACAGATAGAGTTATTGGTAATACTTGGCATAAAAGTAACTAATTACAAGTGCGGTACAAATTTACCTTGACTTGAGTATTTATATTTTTTGATAATGTTCAATAATTCTGCTCCACTACATTCCAGGGGCAAATATTGTATTTTTTTACTTCACCACAATTATTTGAAAGCTATAGTTATTACACTAGTTACTTTGCAGATTATGTTATTAATACAAAACATACACTCAATGGCATATTTTATACTTAATCTATTCAAAATAGCAGTTCTACCAGCTCACAACACATCACTTTGTGGTGCATTGTGAGCTTGTAGATCTACCAGCTCACAACACATCACTTTGTGGTGCATTGTGAGCTTGTAGATCTACCAGCTCACAACACATCACTTTGTGGTGAATTGTGAGCTTGTAGATCTACCAGCTCACAACACATCACTTTGTGGTGCATTGTGAGCTTGTAGATCTACCAGCTCACAACACATCACTTTGTGGTGCATTGTGAGCTTGTAGATCTGCTATTTCTGAGAAGAAAAAAACTTCTGTAAATGGGACCTTCAAATACAGGACTTTTTCTTTGTGGTATTGGTGCTTTTATTTAAGTAAAAAGTACTTGTCCTTCCTCTTTAGACACACCAGCATGAGCTGACTCACTTGTCCTTCCTCTTTAGACACACCAGCATGAGCTGACTCACTTGTCCTTCCTCTTTAGACACACCAGCATGAGCTGACTCACTTGTCCTTCCTCTTTAGACACACCAGCATGAGCTGACTCACTTGTCCTTCCTCTTTAGACACACCAGCATGAGCTGACTCACTTGTCCTTCCTCTTTAGACACACCAGCATGAGCTGACTCACTTGTCCTTCCTCTTTAGACACACCAGCATGAGCTGACTCACTTGTCCTTCCTCTTTAGACACACCAGCATGAGCTGACTCAGTACTTGTCCTTCCTCTTTAGACACACCAGCATGAGCTGACTCACTTGTCCTTCCTCTTTAGACACACCAGCATGAGCTGACTCACTTGTCCTTCCTCTTTAGACACACCAGCATGAGCTGACTCAGTACTTGTCCTTCCTCTTTAGACACACCAGCATGAGCTGACTCACTTGTCCTTCCTCTTTAGACACACCAGCATGAGCTGACTCAGTACTTGTCCTTCCTCTTTAGACACACCAGCATGAGCTGACTCTCACTTGTCCTTCCTCTTTAGACACACCAGCATGAGCTGACTCTCACTTGTCCTTCCTCTTTAGACACACCAGCATGAGCTGACTCCTGGCGGCTCGGAGATCATTGTCACTGATGAAAATAAGAAGGATTATATCCAGTAAGTACTGTGGGGACCCCTGCTGGTGCAAATATGAAGTGTCATTCAGTTTGATTCCTTCCTTGGTCCCTGTAAGTTTTGACGCTAATCTAGTCTTTGTTTGACAGTCTTGTCATGCAGTGGAGGTTTGTGAACAGGGTACAGAAGCAGATGACAGCATTCAAGGAGGTAAATAATTGTAATTTCTATTTAGTAAACTAGAGTGGTGCCCGTTGGGCACTGGCCCACTTAGAACGATGCCAGTTGGAAATGCATGCCCCACCCAGTTATGTCTGTGTCCCTTTTATGCCCATATATTAAGTTCTTTGTCAGGCATGCCCAAATATGGAGTCTATGCAGATGACAGAACAGGCCAGCTCCACATGGATATATAGGGGTGATCAGGTCCAGAGCCCGGGCAAAGGCTGCACTCCCTGCGGTGGTGTCGAACGTGTGTGTCGGATTTGAAGTCGACACACGCGTGTCGACTTCAGGTCCCTGTGGTGGGGCGAACGGTTCTCGAGTTACGACGTACACACAGAGTGTGCATTTATAGATAGATATGGCTGTGATAACGATTATTTGAGGAGTATTTGACCACATGAAGCCGAGTGTCTGTGTTCTGCTATCCTGACCTGAAAATGTATTTTCAGTTTACTAAAGAGCTGAAGAGACCCCTTTTACTGAATAAACACTATTGGCCCTACCTTGGACCCCTTATCCCTAAAACTGCCATACGTTTAGGGATAAGGGGTGGTGCAGGATATATCACTATAGCTATAGCTGTGACCACTGAAAATAAAGAAAAGGTTTTGATTTCACCATAAAACATCACAGCACATGTAATGTTAGTGTCCTGAATACAGACTCCTTGTGAGTCACGAGGACTGAGTTCTATTTGGGTTGCTCTCACACAGCTGCTGTCTGAGGCCTAGTTAATGCTGCATTTATAGTTGGTGTCGCATGCCGAAAACAGACCGTCTACAAGCTCACTGTGCATCCGATCTACAAGCCAACGACGCAATCCGTTAGCTTGTAGATCTGTTTTTTGGTTTTTTTGGCACGTGCACCACCACTCATACAATGGAGTAGCTTCTAAAAGCTACTGGATAACATGTTCTCCTCTGCTCTCAGGGCTTCTACGAGTTGATCCCACAGGATCTCATCAAGATCTTTGACGAGAACGAGTTGGAGGTGAGTCACTGCACTGAACATTAAAAAGATTATCTAGGCTACAGGGATCATCTCGGTGAAATACAGACATTGTGATATCAAAGTCAACATGCTGTGTGTGTGTGTGCGTGCTCTGTTCAGCTGCTGATGTGTGGTCTCAAAGTCAACATGCTGTGTGTGTGTGTGTGTGTGTGTGCTCTGTGCAGCTGCTGATGTGTGGTCTCGGAGATGTGGACGTCAACGACTGGAGAGAAAACACCAAGTACAAGAACGGCTACTGCATCAACCAGCCTGTCATCCAGTGGTTCTGGAAAGTAAGATGACTTTCCTCACATTTGTACAGTCTCACTCTCAAGGCCCTGACGAACACAAAACATCGATGGTGTGTTAGGGTCACTCTCAAGGCCCTGACGAACACAAAGCATCGATGGTGTGTTAGGGTCACTCTCAACGAACACAAAGCATCGATGGTGTGTTAGGGTCACTCTCAAGGCCCTGACGAACACAAAGCATCGATGGTGTGTTAGGGTCACTCTCAAGGCCCTGACGAACACAAAGCATCGATGGTGTGTTAGGGTCACTCTCAAGGCCCTGACGAACACAAAGCATCGATGGTGTGTTAGGGTCACTCTCAAGGCCCTGACGAACACAAAGCATCGATGGTGTGTTAGGGTCGCTCTCAAGGCCCTGACGAACACAAAGCATCGATGGTGTGTTAGGGTCACTCTCAAGGCCCTGACGAACACAAAGCATCGATGGTGTGTTAGGGTCACTCTCAAGGCCCTGACGAACACAAAGCATCGATGGTGTGTTAGGGTCACTTGTTCACTTCGAAGATGGGAGAATTTGATGCGTCAAAGCGTCTATGCATTTGGCTGCACTACAATCAAAAACACACACACTGATTGATTGATTGAAGTAAGTTTGCAGAATTACAGTACATTTCAAGCACAACTCGATACAAAAACTGTTAACTGTGGACGACACACTGATAAAGCATTACACTTGTTTACAACAGGGTCCACCCTTTTAATTTCATCAGACACACACACACACGCACGCACGCACGCACGCACGCACGCACGCACGCACGCACGTATTGTACATACCAAGAGCGGACTACAGTATTTTCCCAGACAAATCTGTTGTTTTTCAGGATCTGTGCAGCAGACCTTTGTATATTGCAGTAAAATCTGCGCGTGATACTCGACAGAGAATTTAGAAGAGCCAAACGACCAAGGGAGAATACCCTTGGTCGTTACCGCCTAGTTGTTAAAGGACCACTTTAGTTTTTGGTTGTTATTAGAGAAAGTAAAATATGAGTGTTCATTTTTCTTCATTTGCTGCTTTCTTTCGTTTTAGGGTTTTTGACAGGGGGGCGGGGGCATTCGAGCATGGGGCTAAATATGTATTTCTTTACAAAATATTATGGCGATTTATTTTTTTATTATTTACTATAGTCCTAATAGACCCCAGGAAATTACATCTGGCCACAAAAGATCACAGGATCTACTGAATGTGAAGGTAGCCTACTGGGGGGAAGCCACTGTGTGTCATAGGCTCAATATGTTTGACACAGGCTCAATTAGTTTGACACATTCAGTAGATCTCGTGATCTTTTGTGGCCAAATATAATTTATTTGGGTTTAGTAGGACTAGAGTAAATAATACAAAAATAAATCGCTATAAAATGTTGTAAAAAAATACATATTTAGCCCCATGCTCGAATGCCCCGCCCCCCTGTCAAAAACAGCTAAAATCCCTAAAACGAAAGAAAGCAGCAAATGAAAAAAAATGAACACTCATCTTTTACTCTCTCTAATAACAACATAAAACATGAACCTTGGTTGAAAAAAACTAAAGTTGTCCTTTAAGATGTTTGGCTTTACTGTACCTTCCCCCGTGTATTACATTAGGGCATTCAGAGTTACAAATGGGTACATTCACATCCGTCAAGTTCCAGCGAGGAATGCTTCATAACGTAGCATATTGTTTATCCAGCGAGGAATGCTTCATAACGTAGCATATTGTTTATCCAGCGAGGAATGCTTCATAACGTAGCATATTGTTTATCCAACGAGGAATGCTTCATAACGTAGCATATTGTTTATCCAGCGAGGAATGCTTCATAACGTAGCATATTGTTTATCCAGTGAGGAATGCTTCATAACGTAGCATATTGTTTATCCAACGAGGAATGCTTCATAACGTAGCATATTGTTTATCCAACGAGGAATGCTTCATAACGTAGCATATTGTTTATCCAACGAGGAATGCTTCATAACGTAGCATATTGTTTATCCAACGAGGAATGCTTCATAACGTAGCATATTGTTTATCCAGTGAGGAATGCTTCATAACGTAGCATATTGTTTATCCAGCGAGGAATGCTTCATAACGTAGCATATTGTTTATCCAACGAGGAATGCTTCATAACGTAGCATATTGTTTATCCAGTGAGGAATGCTTCATAACGTAGCATATTGTTTATCCAGTGAGGAATGCTTCATAACGTAGCAAATTGTTTATCCAGCGAGGAATGCTTCATAACGTAGCATATTGTTTATCCAGTGAGGAATGCTTCATAACGTAGCATATTGTTTATCCAACGAGGAATGCTTCATAACGTAGCATATTGTTTATCCAACGAGGAATGCTTCATAACGTAGCATATTGTTATCCAGCGAGGAATGCTTCATAACGTAGCATATTGTTTATCCAACGAGGAATGCTTCATAACGTAGCATATTGTTTATCCAACGAGGAATGCTTCATAACGTAGCATATTGTTTATCCAACGAGGAATGCTTCATAACGTAGCATATTGTTTATCCAACGAGGAATGCTTCATAACGTAGCATATTGTTTATCCAACGAGGAATGCTTCATAACGTAGCATATTGTTTATCCAACGAGGAATGCTTCATAACGTAGCATATTGTTTATCCAACGAGGAATGCTTCATAACGTAGCATATTGTTTATCCAACGAGGAATGCTTCATAACGTAGCATATTGTTTATCCAACGAGGAATGCTTCATAACGTAGCATATTGTTTATCCAACGAGGAATGCTTCATAACGTAGCATATTGTTTATCCAACGAGGAATGCTTCATAACGTAGCATATTGTTTATCCAACGAGGAATGCTTCATAACGTAGCATATTGTTTATCCAGCGAGGAATGCTTCAGTTCATAACGTAGCATATTGTTTATCCAGTGAGGAATGCTTCATAACGTAGCATATTGTTTATCCAACGAGGAATGCTTCATAACGTAGCATATTGTTTATCCAACGAGGAATGCTTCATAACGTAGCATATTGTTTATCCAACGAGGAATGCTTCATAACGTAGCATATTGTTTATCCAACGAGGAATGCTTCATAACGTAGCATATTGTTTATCCAACGAGGAATGCTTCATAACGTAGCATATTGTTTATCCAGCGAGGAATGCTTCATAACGTAGCATATTGTTTATCCAGCGAGGAATGCTTCATAACGTAGCATATTGTTTATCCAACGAGGAATGCTTCATAACGTAGCATATTGTTTATCCAACGAGGAATGCTTCATAACGTAGCATATTGTTTATCCAACGAGGAATGCTTCATAACGTAGCATATTGTTTATCCAGCGAGGAATGCTTCATAACGTAGCATATTGTTTTTGTCATTTTCAGACCGTATTATTGATGGACGCAGAAAAGCGAATTCGCCTTTTGCAGTTTGTGACGGGAACATCGAGGGTCCCCATGAATGGCTTTGCTGAACTCTATGGTGAGTTGTTTGGAAATGCAAAGACAGTCCACTAATTGATATTATGATTCAGGGGTTCTCAAAGTGGGGTACAGGGACTCTCAGGGTTCCTTGTAAGTAGTAAGCAAGTAGACATAGCACTATAGTGTATACGCATAGTTTCATTACATAGATTATGTATTTGTATGTATTTGATCATGTATTACCATGTGTTGTTCTTACTTACTGTAAATCGCTCTGGATTAAGAGTGTCTGCCAAATGCTTAAATTGTAAATTGGAACCCTTGAGGGAGTTCCAATCCGAGCATCAGCAGAACATCAGTGGTGTTTCGCTGGTGTACAGTAGGTTCATATAACCTGCTCAGTGGCCTTGGGGTTAGAGTGTCCGCCCTGAGACTGGGAGGTCAGGGTTCGATCCCCGGTCATACCAAAGACTCTAAAAATGGGACCCAGTGCCTCTCTGCTTGACACTCAGCACCACGGGTTGGATTGGGGGTAAGTCCCTGCGACATACTAGCTTCATGTCCAGGGGGTGTATTAGTACATCAAGCTGCCTCACGCTACAGAAACAGGAGATAGGCTCCTGCCCCTATGGGCCTCATGGCTCTACACGGCTACTTACAGTAGGTTCATAGGTTGGGTATCTGTAGTGGTAGAGAACCCTACAGAAACGCTACAGAAACAGGAGATAGGCTCCTGCCCTATGGGCCTCATGGCTACAGAAACAGGAGATAGGCTCCTGCCCTATGGGCCTCATGGCTCTACACGGCTACTTACAGTAGGTTCATAGGTTCGGTATCTGTAGTGGTAGAGAACCCTACAGAAACGCTACAGAAACAGGAGATAGGCTCCTGCCCTATGGGCCTCATGGCTACAGAAACAGGAGATAGGCTCCTGCCCTATGGGCCTCATGGCTCTACACGGCTACTTACAGTAGGTTCATAGGTTCGGTATCTGTAGTGGTAGAGAACCCTACAGAAACGCTACAGAAACAGGAGATAGGCTCCTGCCCTATGGGCCTCATGGCTACAGAAACAGGAGATAGGCTCCTGCCCTATGGGCCTCATGGCTCCACACGGCTACTTACAGTAGGTTCATAGGTTCGGTATCTGTAGTGGTAGAGCAGACGGAGGTGGAACTGGAGTACTATAGAACTACTATGAATCTCTCCTGATTGGATGAAATTGGTGACCCACTTGAAAATGCATTTCTGTTTATTAACCCATTTTGACCTGAGATCAGATTCTAAAAATGTCTGTTTGAAAATGACAGTTTTCTGAAAAAGCTATGTTTCTATGTCAGTCGTTCTTCGATTTTCAAAAATAGCAGACCTACAGGCTCGTAGCGCGCCACTCGGTGGCGCGCTATGAGCTTGTAGATCTGCTATTTTTAAATAGCTAAAGCATAACATAATGCTAACACCAAAAGGGGTTCCCGCCCAAAATGGGTTAAATAGCTGGAGAGACGTGTTATTGAACACTATAGCAATGATTACTATCAGAATATAGAGCTGTATCTTAAAAAAAAAGAAGATTGATTACTGGATGGTGTTCCACAGCCTAGAGAGGTTCTAATGGAGTAGGGGATGGTGTTCCACAGCCTAGAGAGGTTCTAATGGAGTAGGGGATGGTGTTCCACAGCCTAGAGAGGTTCTAATGGAGTAGGGGATGGTGTTCCACAGCCTAGAGAGGTTCTAATGGAGTAGGGGATGGTGTTCCACAGCCTAGAGAGGTTCTAATGGAGTAGGGGATGGTGTTCCACAGCCTAGAGGTTCTAATGGAGTAGGGGATGGTGTTCCACAGCCTAGAGAGGTTCTAATGGAGCAGGGGATGGTGTTCCACAGCCTAGAGAGGTTCTAATGGAGTAGGGGATGGTGTTCCACAGCCTAGAGAGGTTCTAATGGAGTAGGGGATGGTGTTCCACAGCCTAGAGAGGTCCTAATGGAGTAGGGGATGGTGTTCCACAGCCTAGAGAGGTTGTAATGGAGTAGGGGATGGTGTTCCACAGCCTAGAGAGGTTCTAATGGAGTAGGGGATGGTGTTCCACAGCCTAGAGAGGTTGTAATGGAGTAGGGGATGGTGTTCCACAGCCTAGAGAGGTTCTAATGGAGTAGGGGATGGTGTTCCACAGCCTAGAGAGGTTCTAATGGAGTAGGGGATGGTGTTCCACAGCCTAGAGAGGTTCTAATGGAGTAGGAGATGGTGTTCCACAGCCTAGAGAGGTTCTAATGGAGTAGGGGATGGTGTTCCACAGCCTAGAGAGGTTCTAATGGAGTAGGGGATGGTGTTCCACAGCCTAGGGAGGTTGTAATGGAGTAGGGGATGGTGTTCCACAGCCTAGAGAGGTTCTAATGGAGTAGGGGATGGTGTTCCACAGCCTAGAGAGGTTCTAATGGAGTAGGGGATGGTGTTCCACAGCCTAGAGAGGTTCTAATGGAGTAGGGGATGGTGTTCCACAGCCTAGAGAGGTTCTAATGGAGTAGGGGATGGTGTTCCACAGCCTAGAGAGGTTCTAATGGAGTAGGGGATGGTGTTCCGCAGCCTAGAGAGGTTCTAATGGAGCAGGGGATGGTGTTCCACAGCCTAGAGAGGTTCTAATGGAGTAGGGGATGGTGTTCCACAGCCTAGAGAGGTTCTAATGGAGTAGGGGATGGTGTTCCACAGCCTAGAGAGGTTCTAATGGAGTAGGGGATGGTGTTCCGCAGCCTAGAGAGGTTCTAATGGAGTAGGGGATGGTGTTCCACAGCCTAGAGAGGTTCTAATGGAGTAGGGGATGGTGTTCCACAGCCTAGAGAGGTTCTAATGGAGTAGGGGATGGTGTTCCACAGCCTAGAGAGGTTCTAATGGAGTAGGGGATGGTGTTCCACGGGGCTGCGACTGAAAAGGCACGGTCCCCTCTAAGCCTCAAGTTGGTCGTCGGGACATCTAGAAGCTCCAGGTCCGTTGATCTGAGACAGCAGAGATATAGATGATTCCTTCTAATTGCCTTTGATCTCTTTCCGTTCCAGGGTCAAACGGGCCACAGCTCTTCACCATTGAACAGTGGGGAACACGTGACAAGCTACCCCGAGCACACACATGGTGAGCACTACACGTATACAGTACAGTACAGTACAGTACACAGTACGGTACGGTATGGTACGGTACGGTACGGTACGGTACACTACACTACACTACACTACACTACACTACACTACACTACACCAGGGGTTCTCAACCCGTGGGTCGCGACCCCTCGGGGGGTCGCCAAATTATTTTAGGGGGTCCCCAAATTATTAAAAAAAAAAAAAAAGATTTATTTTTACATTTTATTTTCACTTTTTTTCAAAAATAGCAGACCTACAAGCTCGTAGCGCGCCACTCGGTGGCGCGCTATGAGCTTGTAGATCTGCTATTTTTCAATAGCTAAATTATAACAATGCTTAAAACACCAAAAGGGGTTCCCGCCCAAAATGGTTTAAGGTTATTGTAGCAGTCAATTTATATTGGGGGTCGGGAGGGGGCGGGGCGGGGGTCCTGAGACATTGCCAAAGCATTTCCGGGGGTCCCCGGCCAAAAACGTTGAGAACCCCTGCACTACACTACACTACACAGTACACTACACTACACTACACTACACTACACTACACTACACTACACTACACTACACTACACTACACAGTACACTACACTACACTACACTACACTACACTACACTACACACTACACTACACTACACTACACTACACTACACAGTACACTACACTACACAGTACACTACACTACACTACACTACACTACACTACACTACACTACACTACACTACACTACACTACACTACACTACACTACACTACACTACACTACACAGTACACTACACTACACTACACTACACAGTACACTACACTACACTACACTACACTACACTACACTACACTACACTACACTACACTACACTACACTACACTACACTACACTACACAGTACACTACACTACACAGTACACTACACTACACTACACTACACTACACTACACTCTCTTGACAAGGTTTCATAGTTAACCCACACCTAACTGACACCTAACCCACAATCTCCGTCACGTCACCCCAGGCAAGCCCCCAGGTCATCGTGACATCAGCCCCCTAGATCTCCATACTGTATATGGAGCTGACCTGTTCTG
The DNA here is from genome assembly GCF_951216825.1 of Electrona antarctica. NCBI lineage: Eukaryota > Metazoa > Chordata > Actinopteri > Myctophiformes > Myctophidae > Electrona > Electrona antarctica. Next base: position 56,005,623 of record NC_136808.1, on the reverse strand, counting down.
ACATTCCATATCTTGATCTGACCTCATCTCCTCATCTGACTTCAACTCAAGATACACTCCATATATGGCCAGTACACGCGGGCAAGGTTGGCTCTCGCCCTCAGGCGTCTTACTGGTATTGATACTAGGGATGTCCCGATGACATTTTTTGGCTCCCGATCCGATTCTGATCATTTGAAAATGATGTGATCGGCCCCGATTTCCGATCACCCGATCGGATCGGGAGAACCCTAACAAATACTGGTAATTTGCCAATACATTATTTCGCGAAATAAACCGTTTATAATTATGTCACTGACATGTCACTGACGACGCCAAAGGCCAAGTGGCCTTCACCTTAAAATGACAACATTCCAGGCCTGGTATCCACGCTCAGAATTCATGTTTGCTTTGTGTCATATTCACTCACTCGTCACTTTATCTTCAGCTTCAATCGACTGGACCTTCCCCCCTACGAGTCCTTTGAAGAGCTGAGAGAGAAGCTTCACATCGCCATCGAGAACGCCCAAGGTTTCGACGGGGTGGATTAGGGGCTTTGTACTGCATGGCCGACCGGGAAGAAGAAGTGAAGTGTTACGAGTGCCATCGCACTGAAGCCAAAGGGCAAGATGTAGTACTTGTAATGTTGAAGGAACGTGCTCTTTGTCATGCCTAAAATCATACTCCGTCGCACCACGGTGTGGCTTGCCGGCGAGAACCACGCGACACGCTCTCAGTTCTTGTCGACAAGCCACACCACGGTGTGCTCGAGCTTCAGACACAGGCCGCGCCTGTCACGGGATGTGTCGCGGTCGTGACACAGGCTGTGACACCGGCCGCACCTGCCACGGGACAGTAGAGTACTAGTAGTCACACAGCCTTGCCTTCCCTCTGGTTTCCTGTGACACGCAGGATTATGGGACACAGAAATAAGGGAAAATGACATTCTGGAGTGACCATCAGGTGCTCCTTGTTTTCAGAAGTTTACAGATTTTTTATTTTTTATGCCATAATATATGAGCCTTTTATGTTTAGTCACTCAAAGTTGTATTCGCCACCCAATTTCTGATAAAAAAATGAAGAAGAAAAGAAACTCTATTCTATCAAATGATAAGGAACTGCTGGAAAATGTATATGAATGCATCGAATGAATGCTTTCTCTTTGCAGAGACGTTTAAAATGTTTTTGTTAGGCTTTTTTCTTTGTCTTTTCAACACATATACAGTATGTGTGAGTTAGATTTGAACTCAGGTGTTGAAGTTTGAAAGAAAAACACAAGTATCATTAACTTTTCAATCATAAGTTAGCACAATCTGAATCATGTATGTATGTATCAGGAGAATGGACTATATCCATCAACATTATCTTAAGTAACGCAGAAAATGATATTAGGCAATTTGTCTTAAAGTTATAGCACATGTTGAATTCTCCTTTTTCTTGCACACATGTAAACATAATTGTAGACTTGTGCATCTCGCCTCCTCTTTCAATAAGAAAATGGCCTTTCCTTTCCAACTGATCACCATGGGTGTCTAATAGCAGTATATATACAGTGCTCTATTTTTAAGAGCAACCCTTTAAATCTGTTCTTTTTGTGGTAACTCTTGAATTGTCAACAGATGGGAAATCTGTTCTAAAAATGAGTGAAAATGTGTTGCCTAATAATTTTGTAGGATATTGACTTGTGCTTAAGCAGTAGAATGTTTTAACAAACACTATTTTATTTTATGAAAGGTAAAACATATGTTTACACTACCTGGTATGTTTACAGGTTGTACTATGGGCTTTTTCATGTCAGTCTCTAAGAACACAATTTTATACTTATGCTTTTATAAAGTAAAGCACTTTGTTAATATAGATAAGTCTTATTTTGTATAGACCTTCTCAAATATATCAACTGCAGACTGCTCAAATGTTTGCAAAGGTGTGTGTGTGTGTGTGTGTGTGTGTGTGTGTGTGTGTGTGTGTGTGTGTGTGTGTGTGTGTGTGTGTGTGTGTGTGTGTGTGTGTGTGTGTGTGTGTGTGTGTGTGTGTGTGTGTGTGTATACACATATACACACACACCTGTGTGTGTGTGTGTGTGTGTGTGTGTGTGTGTGTGTGTGTGTGTGTGTGTGTGTGTGTGTATATATATATATATATACATATACACACACACATCTGTGTGTGTGTGTGTGTGTGTGTGTATTATCTGCTTCAAATGCACATCTGTTTAAATGTTTACATATGAAACATTGCTGAAAATATGCACATTCTCTTCTCTCCAATATGTAAATCAATTTATGAGGCCTTCATTTGTAATTTAATGTAGAATTTGATCACACACACGCACGCACACATGCACGCACGCGCACACACACACACACACACACACACACACACACACACATATATGGGATGTCCTCAACCTTCAATGGAAGTTCTGATAAATATTATACAGTATAATATTGTTTATTAAACCATAAGGCAGAATTTATTAAATTGAATCATGACACTTGTAAGTGCATTATACATCAGTTGAAATACATTTAATAAAACTGTTAATTTGGTGTTTTAAGTACACTCCAATTAAATATTGTATTTAAAAATAAATAAATGGAAATGCCAGTGTTAATGACTATTTTTCTTTTATCTATTGGTTTCAATTATGATGATGTTCTATTTATTATTATTATTATTACCTGTAACTTATTCATATTATTATGTACTCCAGACTTTCCACGTGTGAGACCTGGGATGGAATCCTGGGCGTAGCACGTGATGGCACATATAGGATTTATTATTTAGTTTTTAAAGGGGAAAACCACCCATTTTCAACATTTTACTATGTCATTAATATACCTTAGAGCTATTGTGTGGAAATAATAAAGAAGTCCCCCCCCATTCTGTGTTTCCTAGAACTGTAATTATGAAAAAAATCATTAACATGGTGAAACACATCTTGATGACATCATCAAGATGTGTTTCACCATGTTAATGATTTTTTTTGACATCATGAAAAAGAAGTTAAATAAGTCCTTTGCACCCATTGAGTTTTAATGACATAGTAAAATGTTGAAAATGAGTGGAATGCCCCTTTAAGATATGTTTTGCCTTTATTGATAGATCACAGTAGTAGGTAGACAGGAAACGGGCAGAGAGATTATTGGAAGACACACAGCAAAGTTCGTCGGGATCGGGACTCGAACCCGCAACACACTGTCATGCTGGATTACCAGCCAAGGTGCCTGGACCGCGAAGCCGGCCCAGGCCGGTATGAGTAATGTAGCTCTGAAGTGCCTTAATTAATAGTAATGTTCACGACCACGCTGCAAGAGGGAGTTCCACTGTGCTGGCGCCTGTCGGATGCATTGTCACAACGCATTGTGAGCTTGTAGCTCTGCTATTTTCAATTTGTTTTTACATTATTATTATTTTTACTTTTTGCCTATAATGATATGCTAAAGTTGCAGATTGATTATGAATTAATTATTTTATTAAATGATCGATTGTAATTTTGTCTTTTAATCAAGCAATTAACTGTTGCACCCTTAATCTGGATCTGTCATCTCATCTGAAATCTGATCTCAAAGCAATGGGAATTAGATTTAGTTCTTAAATCTGATCTCAAAGCAATGGGAATTAGACTTAGTTCTTAAATCTGATCTCAAAGCAATGGGAATTAGACTTAGTTCTTAAATCTGATCTCAAAGCAATGGGAATTAGACTTAGTTCTTAAATCTGATCTCAAAGCAATGGGAATTAGACTTAGTTCTTAAATCTGATCTCAAAGCAATGGGAATTAGACTTAGTTCTTAAATCTGATCTCAAAGCAACGGGAATTAGACTTAGTTCTTAAATCTGATCTCAAAGCAATGGGAATTAGACTTAGTTCTTAAATCTGATCTCAAAGCAATGGGAATTAGACTTAGTTCTTAAATCTGATCTCAAAGCAATGGGAATTAGACTTAGTTCTTAAATCTCAAGCAGACATCCCTGTGTTGCTCCTGTCTGCAGTGTTTGCCAAATCCCTCCCTTCTACTATAAATACATATGTACTTTTTCACTGCCACTTCCTATATAAATACATATGTACTTTTTCACTGCCACTTCCTATATAAATACATATGGAACCTCTTCATTGCAGTGCTGTTCAAGGTGCCTTCTTATACATTTTACTAGACCTGTACGTGCCCGTCGGCCACCTTGGGAACGATGCAACTTGAGAACCTAATAATACCCGTTGTCAACTTGTCATAGCACCCGTTTTAACTATCTGTCTGTGTCCCTTTTGTGCCCATACTGTATATGGAGATATCTGTAGTATGCAATACCTGTCGTCATAGCACCCATTTTAACTGTCTGTGTCCCACATGGAGATCTCTGTATCTGTCTGTCTGTGTCCCACATGGAGATCTCTGTATCTGTCTGTCTGTGTCCCACATGGAGATCTCTGTATCTGTCTGTCTGTGTCCCACATGGAGATCTCTGTATCTGTCTGTCTGTGTCCCACATGGAGATCTCTGTATCTGTCTGTCTGCCTGTGTGTGAGTGTTTTGTGCCCATACTGTACTGTATATGGAGATCTCTGTATCTGTCTGCCTGCCTGTGCCTGAAGAGTGCAAACTGATTGTGAAAAGTGTACTGGTTAAGTAATCAATTGGCAGGTGTGGGGTTGCCATGGCAATCAATTGGCTGAGGCAGAGGCTGGGAATTGGGACTTGGGCTCATTAGGTCCACTGGCAGAGCCTTTTGTGGTGGTTCTGGAGAACCGTGGTCCAACCGACTCGATACCGGGCACTGCACTCCCTGCGGGGGTGTGGAACGTGTGTGTCGAGGTCGGTGGGGCAAACGGTTCTCGAGTTATGTGCATTACAACCGTACACACACGCAGACAGACAGACAGACACAACTCAATACAAAATCTGCTAACTGTGGACGACACACTGATAAAGCATTACACTTGTTTACAACAGGGTCCACCCTTTTCAATTCATCAGAATCACACACAAGCACACACACACACACGCGCACACACACACACACACACACACACACACACACAGAGAGAGACGTGGCACATTTATAGTATTATGTACCTACTTCTCTTAGTAAATAGCAGATCTACAGCAGGGGTTCTCGACCCCCTCCCCGCCCTAACCTGACTCTGCCAGTTTGCTGCAGTATTGAGTTCACACTGCTGCCACCAGCTGGCGGAGTCAGGTTATCCCCGCCCCCCTCCCCACCCCCAATACAAATTGACCGCTACAATAACCTTAATAATAGAGGGTATGCGCGTGACATCATCGTACCTGGAAGTTGTGCGGGAACGCCCACCGAGTGGCAAAAAACTACTTTCTGACAGCCCATTCATCCAAACAGAAAAGTCCTGTCTGATTGCATTAAACAATGTTAAACTCACCAACATTTCAGCTGTACGAAAAGCTTGAATTATCCTCTTTCTATATCTGCAAAGTTTTTGTTTCATAAAAATCCACCATAGAAACGTTATGAGCTACTTTCTGTCAAGAAATGTCCGAGTTTGGAAGTGCTTGTTTTCAATAACACAACATTTTGCTGCCTCCTGCATTATGTGACATTTAGAAACGGGTGGTACGCAGGTCGGTTGAGTGATTTCCAACGAGCGCTTCCAAACTCCAACGCCACTCAGTCTAGATGAGGGGGGCGTGTCCTGATGGGGAAATCATGCCTGTGCATACTCTCTATAGAGAAAATTACTTACTTACTTACTCCTCTTCGTCCCCTATGGGACATAAGGCTTCAATGAGCGCTCTCCATTTCATCCCATCCCTGGCAGCATGTTGCGCCTCTCCCCAGGACAGGTTCATCTGTTCCAGTTCCTGCGTCACAGTTCTGCGCCAGGTGGTTTTGGGCCTCCCAGGTTTTCTCTTTCCTGGTGGTGTCCATCTTAAGGCCACCTTTGTGATGGTCCTGCTTCATTCTCAGCACGTGTCCTAGCCATCTCAGGCGTCGATGTGTAATCTCCTTGGTGATGCTCCCTGTTTGTTTATACAATTCATTATTAGAGATTTTATTTGGCCAAAAGATCTGGCATATTCTCCGGAGGGATCGGTTGTGGAACACTTCAATTTTCCTCACGTCTGATTTAATTACTCGCCAGGTCTCGGAGCCGTACAGCAGAACAGACTTTACATTGCTGTTGTATATGAGCATCTTGGTTTTGAGGCTGTATTGCTTTGACCTCCAGATGGAACGGAGTTGGGAGAAGGCACCCTGAGCCTTTCCCAGTCTTGCCTTTATGTCCTTTGATGCCCCACTGTCCTTACTGAGGAGGCTGCCCAGATAGGTGAAGTCCTCCACAAACTCAAGTGGTTCCTCATCAATAATGTTGGGTTGTGTGGGGGTGGAGTTGACACATAGCACTTGTGTGCGTGAGTTGTTGATATTGAGTCCGACTTGTTGTCGTGGTTGGTTGATAGGAGAGCAAGATCGTCAGCAAAATCGAGGTCTTCCAGCTGGGAGAATAGAGTCCATTGGATGCCTCTAGGCCTGTCAGATGTGGTGTTGGTAGTGATCCAATCAATGGTGACAAGGAAGAGAATAGGAGAAATTATGCACCCCTGTCTCACTCCCGATTGCACAGGAAACCACTCAGAGAGGCTGTTTCCCATGATGACACTACACTCAAATTGTTAAAATGTTTTTATGATGGATATTATTTTAGATGGTATTCCATAGGATAGAGAAAATACATCATACATAACAGCACTTGTCCTTGGACAAGTACATTTCCCATTCACTTGTCCGGAGCACAAGCAAACACAAATACATTTTAAATCAACTGTAAGTTAGTTTGATGAATAAATGTTTGAATTAGAGTAGGCTACAGCATCTTGCAAATATGGGTCTGGTCCACAAGATTCAATACACCAAGATACCCATGTACCTGTCTAAATACTTCCTTAATGTCAACGAAGTCCACACCCATAACACCAGAGGGAGTTCAACAAACCATGTGCAACCCAGATTTGGCACAAACAAGGGACTTAATTATTTTCGCTCGTATGCCACCAAAATGTGGAACGCCCTACCAACAGTCATTAAGACATGCGAATCCCTTGACTCCTTCAAAACCGCTCTCAAAGGGCACCTACGGACGGCTGCAATTCGAAACTGGCCCCCGTAAAATCGGAATCCCCACCCACCCTTTTTCCCCTCACTGTATATGTTTTTTAACTTTTTTTCCCCCACTTTTTAACTCCTCTATCATGATTTCCTGTTTTTGGCTATATAGAAGTGTATATTTGTACGTCTCTAAATGTTATGATGAATTGAACATGGTGGACCCTATTGTAAACAAGTGTAATGTTTATGGTGTCGTCCACAGTTAACAGTATTGTTTTGAGTTGTGCTTGAAATGTAATGTAATTCTCCAATCTGTTAATAAATACTTCAGTCAATCAATCAAGTACTTTTATAATTACCCAAAGTCTTTACATAAAATATAAGAAAGGAATCAACTGAAAAAGTTCAGCATGGAATAAATTGGGTCCAAAGGTTTGATATCGAATCACCCACCCAGCCCTTCTCTGTGGTAGTTTGAGTTGATTACGTGGTAGGCGTAGCTTGCTGCCGCACCCCACCCCCTCCCACACACACACACACACACACACACACACACTTTGCTTATGGCAGTCCATCGATGTTGATGATGACGTTGCTCCAAATATAGTTTATGAGATGATTATTGTTGTGCCTGTCGTCTGTGCATAGCCAGGTGGCTGTTCAGACCGATGCGTGATCCGCAGACTTTGTCACAGGAGGGGCAGGGGAAGGAGGGGCAGGGGAAGGCAGCAGTGGTGGTCGGTGGACCTTTGGCACGTTGGTGCCTCTGTGCACGCCGCTGTACTCTCCTCTCTGTGAGCTTCTCCTGAAGACGAGTGATTCCCTGGTGACAGGTAGAGCTCCAGGTGTGGCGATCAACAGCCAGGGACTCTAGTGCTGGTGGTTTGATGTCACACTTCTTCAAGAGACACACACACACACACACACACGCGCACACACACACAAAAACATTAATACATGGTAGTAGCCATAACCAAGAATGTATAGTACACACAACTGCCCCTCTATTCACATACATATGAAACCAAACACAAGTAATATTCTTAATTTAAATTAGTAATGGTTGGGTAGACCTTTGGAGCCCTGGGCTTGGCCTGGACGGACCTACAGTACTTACACCTAGAAACCCCATTCAAACCTATTTAGGTTCATCTTATGGTGGACATGTTTGCCTGAAAAGGAATCTTTGAAATGTTTCATAGTTTTAGAAATATAGTGCTTTCAAATTTGAGAAATGTACAATGGGGCTCAATGGCAGATATTGGCACGTCAAAAAAGCACTTTCACCTAGAAACTCCATTCACACTTTTTATAATTCAGCTTACTGTGGAGACACATGCTGGAACTTTTTACTTTGAAATGTTTTGAATTTTCTGAGTTATTTAACTTAAACTCCCAATCCATTCTCAATGGCAATAGCACAAACTTTGGCATGCTAGTAGTCCTACATACTTACACCTAGAAACCCCATTCAAACCTATTTAGGTTCATCTTATGGTGGACATGTTTGCCTGAAAAGGAATCTTTGAAATGTTTCATAGTTTTAGAAATATAGTGCTTTCAAATTTGAGAAATGTACAATGGGGCTCAATGGCAGATATTGGCACGTCATAAAAGCACTTTCACCTAGGAACTCCATTCATACTTTATATAATTCAACTTACTGTGGAGACACATGCTGGAACTTTTTACTTTGAAATGTTTTGTAGTTTCTGAGTTATTTAACTTAAACGCCCAATGCATTCTCAATGGCAATAACACAAACTTTGGCATGCTACTAGTCCTACATACTTACACCTAGAAACCCAATTCAAACCTATTTAGGTTCATCTTATGGTGGACATGTTTGCCTGAAAAGGAATCTTTGAAATGTTTCATAGTTTTAGAAATATAGTGCTTTTAAATTTGAGAAATTCAGAATGGGGGTCAATGGCAGATTTTGGCAAGTAAAGATTTGAGTGGGGTTTGAACCCACAACCTCCAGATCATGTGACCAGTGTGCTAAGTCACTGAGCTACTTGCGACCTGCCACAACACAGTTTGCCTTTCCCTTTGAGTAACAACACTTATACAAAAATAAAATACAAAAAATGAAATAACAGGAGATTTGTCTATTGTTTCTTGTTCTGTTGTTTATCTCTAGAGGTTTGAATGCTTATGAACCACAATGGAAACAAGTCTCTGGCTCTTCTATCATTATCTTTTTTGCCTTTTGTACACAGCAAGCACAGTGGCTCACTGGGTACAGAGCCTGCCTGGGAATCAGGAGGCCACAGGTTCAAGTCCTGGCTCTGACATAGTGCCCCAAAATCATGAAAAAATGACATACTATCGTATGCTGTCTGAAACCATGAACTATAGTAGGCCTATTTTGTGATTTTCATCTTTTTTTCAAATCCTCCAAAATCACGAAAACGACATGCTATAGTATACCGTCCGAAACCATGGACTATAGTATGTTGTTTTTCGTGATTTTCATCTTTTTTTTCAAATCCTCAAAAATCACAAAAAACGACATGCTATAGTATGCCGTCCGAAACCAAATATGAGAAATGTATAATGGGGCTCAATGGCAGATATTGGCACGTAAAAAAAAATCACTTTCAACACTTTCACCTTTCATGGCGAATCACTTTCACCTAGAAACTCCAATCACACTTTTTATAATTCAGCTTACTGTGGAGACACATGCTGGAACTTTTTACTTTGAAATGTTTTGTAGTTTCTGAGTTATTTAACTTAAACGCCCAATGCATTCTCAATGGCAATAGCACAAACTTTGGCATGCTACTAGTCCTACATACTTACACCTAGAAACCCCATTCAAACCTATTTAGGTTCATCTTATGGTGGACATGTTTGCCTGAAAAGGAATCTTTGAAATGTTTCATAGTTTTAGAAATATAGTGCTTTCAAATTTGAGAAATGTACAATGGGGCTCAATGGCAGATATTGGCACGTCATAAAAGCACCTTCACCTAGGAACTCCATTCATACTTTTTATAATTCAGCTTACTGTGGAGACACATGCTGGAACTTTTTACTTTGAAATGTTTTGTAGTTTCTGAGTTATTTAACTTAAACGCCCAATGCATTCTCAATGGCAATAGCACAAACTTTGGCATGCTACTAGTCCTACATACTTACACCTAGAAACCCCATTCAAACCTATTTAGGTTCATCTTACGGTGGACTGAAAAGGAATCTTTGAAATGTTTCATAGTTTTAGATATATAGTGCTTTCAAATTTGAGAAATGTACAATGGGGCTCAATGGCAAATATTGGCAAGGAAAGATTTGAGTGGGGTTTGAACCCACAACCTCTGGATCATGTGGCCAGTGTGCTAATTCACTGACCTACTTGCTACCATGCCACAACACAGTTTACCTTTCCCTTTGAGTAACAACACTTATACAAAAATAAAATACAAAAAATAAAATAACAGGAGATTTGTCTATTGTTTCTTGTGCCGTTTATCTCTAGACGTTTTACTGATGTTCAGATGGACGTTTGTTACACCAGTGTCAGGGTTCTCACTTCCTTCTGACACACATCACAGTGATGAGTTACCCAGAGCCAGCCATGACTGTTTCTATTAAACAGGAACCTGAAGACCACCTGGACACCAGGACTGTTTCTATTTAACAGGAACCTGAAGACCACCTGGACACCAGGACTGTTTCTATTAAACAGGAACCTGAAGACCACCTGGACACCAGGACTGTTTCTATTTAACAGGAACCTGAAGACCACCTGGACACCAGGACTGTTTCTATTTAACAGGAACCTGAAGACCACCTGGACACCAGGACTGTTTCTATTTAACAGGAACCTGAAGACCACCTGGACACCAGGACTGTTTCTATTTAACAGGAACCTTAAGACCAGCTGGACCTCAGTAAGTTTCATACTGTCTCTGTTTTATTCTGTTCTGTTGTAGGAATATCACCCTATCATCTTTTCACCATAGGATTATAATGGAAATAATCTCTAACCCTCTACTCTGGTAGAGCCTATCGGATATGCAACCGGTCTAATAGTCAAATATGACACGGCTACATATCGCTGGCTGTGGGATAATAATTGATAAACCTTGCCTATGGCCAGTGGCCACCCACCACACCGTTGACTGCCAATACAGCACATCATGTTACTAGGGGATTGGGTGCCACTCTATGGTTGCCTGGCCACACTACAAGTAGGCCTAGTTTTAAATGCCTAAAGGTGTGACCACTAGCTCCCATTGTCATGGAAGATGTGGGCTCATCTCATTATGTCCTTTTTACGGGTTGTAAACCTGCTGGTCTATGAAAGCCCATGAAAAGTTCACAACAGATCGACATGCTAGTCATACGGGAGCGCCGGCTAGTAGACAAAAGTGGGGGGACACTTTTGGACAGATATTTACATTTCTTTCATAGCACAATTCTGGAGATATAAGGCAGCCGCTGGTTTTTTGATTGATTGATTGATTGATTGATTGATTGAAATATTTATTAACAGTTTGCAGAATTACAGTACATTTCAAGCACAAACTCAATACAAAGACTGTTAACTGTGAGTGGACGACCCAATAAAGCATTACACTTGTTTACAAGAGGGTCCACCATGTTCAAATCATCAAAACATTTAGAGACGTACAAATAGACACTTCTATATAGCCAAAGAACAGAACAGGAATTCATCATAAAGGAGGTAAAAAAAGGGAAAAGAAACATACTGTATACAGTGAGGGGAAAAGGGTGGGTGGTGGGGGGGGTATTCAGATTTTACGGGGGCCAGTTTCGAATTGCAGCCGTCCGCAGGTGCCCCTTTTGAGAGCGGTTTTGAAGGAGTCAAGGGATTCGCATGATTCGCATGTAACTGATGATATTTGATCAGTTCTTGTTTTTATATTGATTGAATACTTTATTAACAGTTTGCAAATAGTACAATGGTACGATTATACAATGATGCTAAAACGATAACACAAAATTCCACTAACTTGGAATACACATGTGGACAGTCTCTGTAGTAAGTTACAGCGAAGACTGCACTTCCTCTGCCGTGTCAGGGTTCATGGTATTTTTGTTGTTGTTAGTTTTTTGGCTTTTCTGCCTTTATTGCAGTGTTGTTTTCGTCGACTAAAACTAAACAAAAAATGTTCGTCGACTACCTTTTTTCATTGACAAAAAATAAATAGAAAGTAAATAAAAACTAATCTATGATGACTAAAACTAAGACTAAATATATCGACAATTTCGTCAACAAATAAAAACTAGACTAAAATGTTAGGAAGGGACTAGTGGACAAGATATCCAGTATAAGTCATTTTACACTTGGTTGCATGCTGAAAATAGCCGATCTACAAGCCCACAACGCGTCGCGCTGCGACGCGTTGTGGGCTTGTAGATCGGCTATTTTCAGCAAGTGTAAAATCTGTCATTACAACAGCATCAAGGCCCGCCAAAATATATTTTAGTCGACTAAATCAACTGTAGATTTAGTCGACTAAAATCGCATGACACTTAGTCGACTAAAACTAGACTAACACTAAAACATTCCAGATGACTAAAATATGACTAAAACTAAATTAAGTTTCAGTCCAAAGACTATGACTAAACAAAAATAGAAATTTGCTGCCAAAAACAACACTGCTTTATTGATAGATACAAGTGAAGATTGACAGGAAACGATGATTCATACAATTACCTGTACCGTTTGTGGCCATGGCTGTGCTCACATGAGTGATATGAAAAAACACATGAGCCTGTAGTTGTACAGTTATGTAACAAAGACTTTGGTCAAATGTGTACCCTGGAGCTGGAGAGACATGGAGACTCCATAATGAACAAACACTATAGTAATGAGTACTATCACTTTACTAAGTACTACTTAGTATCAAAGAAAATCATTTTCACTACCTTAAAGCAGGGGTTCTCAACCCGTGGGTCGCGACCCCTCGGGGGGGTCGCCAAATTATTTTGGGGGGTCCCCAAATTATTAAAACAAAAAGATTTTTTTTTTCTTTTTGCAACTGAATGGCTGGAAAGTGGAAATGAAGAGTTTACATATAATACACGTAGTACATGCATACACCTTCCCTAATGATTATATCTGGTTTCAGTATTTATTTATGGTGTATTGTCTCTATTATTAAGGTTATTGTAGCAGTCAATTTATATTGGGGGTCGGGAGGGGGCGGGGCGGGGGTCCCGACTCCCGAGACATTGCCAAAGCATTTCCGGGGGTCCCCGGCCAAAAAGGTTGAGAACCCCTGCCTTAAAGGACAACTTTAGTTTTTTTCAACCAAGGTTCATGTTTTAGGTTGTTATTAGTGAAAGTAAAATACGAGTGTTTTTTTTTTTTTTCATTTGCTGCTTTCTTCCGTTTTAGGGATTTTCGATATTTTTGACAGGCATTCGAGCATGGGGCTAAATATGTATTTTTTGACAAAATATCATGGCGATTTATTTTTTTATTATTTACTATAGAAATTACATCTGGCCACAGAAGATCACAGGATCTACTGAATGTGAAGGTAGCCTACTGGGGGGAAGCCACTGTGTGTCATAGGCTCAATATGTCAGTTTGACACATTCAGTAGATCTCGTGATCTTTTGTGGCCAGCTGTAAATTCTTGGGGTCTAGTAGGACTATAGTAAATAATAAAAAAGTACATATTTAGCCCCATGCTCGAATGCCCCCGCCCCCCTGTCAAAAACAGCTAAAATCCCTAAAACGAAAGATAGCAGCACATGAAAAAGAATTAACACTCATCTTTCACTTTCTTAATATATAAGTAGGGCCTATATATTTTTTTAAAGTCTGATTTGTTTTGTATGTTGGATAATAAAAATAATGACCCTCTTACTGAACATGTTTTATTTTTATTTATTTATTTTTTGGTATGAGGAAGCCCATATTCACTTCCAGTAAGTCAGGGGAATGTGTGTGTGTGTGTGTGTGTGTGTGTGTGTGTGTGTGTGTGTGTGTGTGTGTGTGTGTGTGTGTGTGTGTGTGTGTGTGTGTGTGTGTGTGTTATTTATTTATTTTTTGGCATGAAGCCCTTCACTTCCAGTCATGCTCCAGGAAGGCTACATATTCCAGTAAAGCCAGTCTTGATAGGTATTTCTTCTGCAGAGTAAGTCAGGGGAATGTGTGTGTGTGTGCGTGTGTGTGTGTGTGTGTGTGTGTGTGTGTGTGTGTGTGTGTGTGTGTGTGTGTGTGTGTGTGTGTGTGTTATTTATTTATTTTTTGGCATGAAGCCCTTCACTTCCAGTCATGCTCCAGGAAGGCTACATATTCCAGTAAAGCCAGTCTTGATAGGTATTTCTTCTGCAGAGTAAGTCAGGGGAATGTGTGTGTGTGTGTGTGTGTGTGTGTGTGTGTGTGTGTGTGTGTGTGTGTGTGTGTGTGTGTGTGTGTGTGTGTGTGTGTGTGCGTGCGTGCGTGCGTGCGTGCGTGCGTGCGTGCGTGTCAGGGCTGCTAACATTGGACTGTGAGAATCCAGGAGTTTCTTTGGGGCGTGGGGTGAATTGACGCCTCCTTTCCGGAGCATGACTGAAAGTGAAGTGAAAAAATACAAAATAAATACAAAATACAAAATGTGAAACATTTTCAGTTAGTGGAGAAGAATCTTCTCATTAGTTCAAATAGAGCACACCATTTTGTGTGAATACTTGCAACTTCAACTAAACTAAAACATGTGATCAAGTCCTTCACACTGAGCCTTTGGAGGAAAACTCATGGCAACTGCATTGTTATTTGATAAAATAGCCCATTTAATTTGGAAACTGCATGACAATATTCAGGGTTTGACGTCAGGATATCATCTGATAACATCTCCTCCACCACCAATCTGATCATTCAACTGATAAAATTCCTGTCCTGCTCGGCTCATGAGTCATTTCACACCTCGCCTCCCCTCTCACGCACCATGAACCTGTCATGAACCTGTAATGTATACTCTATCATCAGGTGAGAGTGGGAGGTGTTAGGGTCTAACTCCCCCCGCTCACCTGATTCCATTCACTTCTGATAACTACTCCCATTTTTCATCCCCTCTCGCCACTCATTTATAGGTACCTCGTCCAGAGCCATAGAGTCAGACAGAGTTACGACAACTCCGTTCGCTTCATGGGGCTTCAGTCCAATGACGGCTCTTCTACATATAGACTTCTATTGGTGAATTGTGCCAAAGGCCTGAACCGGACGTTTACGGAATGCATTGGAGTCTATGGACTTTATAGTGACAAACGAGTTATGTACATGGACCACGTGACCGGGCTGTTTTCTGCCCCCTCAATGTCATAACTCTGTCTTACTCTATGGCTCTGACCTCGCCAAGCCTACCTGTCATATTGCCTTTTCCTTTTTTATCTCACATCATCAACAATGTGAGATAACAATTTGTAAATAAATCAGACTACCAAGCACCAACCAATCGACTCTTTATTAATAATAAAACTCTAAAATCTAGTTGAACTTCCACCCTATCTGAACAAGTGTTTATGTTTGTGTGCATCATGTATTGCAATTTACACAATGATTCATGCCATGGTAATAATTTCTGCATAATTCATAGCCTCAAGGAACTATGGGCACTATCTTTGAGAGAAAAAATAAATAGTGAAAATTGACACGTTGTGAGCTTGTAGATATGCTATTTGTCCTATTTTTAAAAAAAAATCAAGATAGTAAAAAATACCAAATAGTTTAGGCATAAAGGGTAAGGTAAGATAGGGCCCATATGTGTAATTGCGTCCGCATGCACATAAATAAGCATCTGTGAACTGAGTAGTGAGGTCAACTTTGAATGACGGCTCAATTAATTTCAGTGGAGCAGGATCAGGATTCCCACGGTATTGCATGCAACAGAAACGAGTGCATTACCATTGGTGCCATTGGAATGTGCCAAGTGTGATGGGAGAGGACAGACGTCATAGGTCTGAAACTAATCTCCCCAGAGAGACACATGTGACCTGACCTGGTGGTGAGGACATGTCCATTGTAAAAAGGGTATAGCTCAATCCTACAATCTGATTTGTTGAGAAGTCGGTGGTATAATAATCATATACTGTGGCTACGAAGTCAGTTGTCTAAGACTGTGGCAGAGAAGAAAACATTAGGCTACAGCTTGCAGCTGGTCAAAAACTGCATGTTCTCCCCGTGTCCCCTAGGGTAGGTACCCTCACATGTTCTCCCCGTGCCCCCTAGGGTAGGTAGCCTCACATGTTCTCCCCGTGCCCCCTAGGGTAGGTACCCTCACATGTTCTCCCCGTGCCCCCTAGGGTAGGTACCCTCACATGTTCTCCCCGTGCCCCCTAGGGTAGGTACCCTCACATGTTCTCCCCGTGCCCCCTAGGGTAGGTACCCTCACATGTTCTCCCCGTGTCCCCTAGGGTAGGTACCCTCACAAAAACATGCAGTAATCCTGGTCTCTAAACAAACTGCCTCCCCCTGGCCAGCCGGGGCGCCTGATGGAGGGGAAAGGAACTGGTTGGAATAACGTGTTCCTTCCACGCGCTACGTCCAACCAGGGAAACTCCCCCCTGTCAGGTGTAAAGGAGCAACTTGGACACTCAGGCAGGAAGGAAGCATGAGTTCAAGTCCGTTGCTCTCCACATGTCCCCCATATATGGGGACTAGGTTGGCGGAGGGTGTGTAGAGAGCCCAGGATCACATTAGATAATTGGCACAGGGGTGAAAAAATGGGTTACAAAATCGAGGGATAAAAATTAAAAAATTAAAAATTAAAAAACGCAGCAGATTGCCTTCTCACTGGCACAAAGCGACGCAAACACATATCAGTGCTGGCCTCACTTCAATTGGCTCCCTGTCAATTTTTGAATACATTTTAAAGGTCCTTTTATTTGCTTTTAAATTATTAGCCCCACTGTACTGTACCTCACCAAAGCTCCTGCAGCCTACACCCCAGTCTCTGAGGTCGGCCGATCAGTCATTCACTAAGCTCCTGCAGCCTACACCCCAGTCTCTGAGGTCGGCCGATCAGTCATTCACTACTAACTTTAAAACCAACAGTCTCTGAGGTCGGCCGATCAGTCATTCACTACTAACTTTAAAACCAACAGTCTCTGAGGTCGGCCGATCAGTCATTCACTACTAACTTTAAAACCAACAAAAGGACTAGGGGTGACCGTGCCTTTGCTTCCGCCACCCCTGCACTCTGGAACAACCTACCTTTCCCCACTCTGGAACAACCTACCTTTCCCCACTCTGGAACAACCTACCTTTCCCCACTCTGGAACAACCTACCTTTCCCCATCCGATCTGCCCAGTCCATTAAAGGGATAGTTCAGATTTTTTGAACTTAAGTTGTATGAAATACTTGCCATTAATATAGTGGTTGCAACTGTATTAATTGATTGCCCGAGTCCCATGGTGGGAGTTCTGCTCTGGTTTTGGTCAATTATTAAGTAGTTCCGGTCATTTTGTGGGGGGCACTGGGGCCACGCAGTAAAAGTAAATTAATCCACAAAACGAACGTAATTTGTATTGTTGACCTATTTCTAAAATATTAGCGCGACTTTCGTTCAACTTTGACCCCTCTATCACATGGAACTATTTTTTGGGCGTAGTGATATGGACACAAAAAACATAGTTCTGTGTGATAGAGGGGTAAAAAAAGAACGGAAGTTGCACTCATATTTTAGAAATAGGTCAACAATACAAATTACGTTAGTTTTGTGGATTAATTTACTTTTACTGCGTGGCCCCCAGTGCCCCCCACAAAATGACCGGAACTACTTGATATTTCACCAAAACCAGAGCAGCACTCCCACCACAGGACTCGGGCAATCAATTAATACAGTTGCAACCACTATATTAATGGCAAGTATTTCATACAACTTAAGTTCAAAAAATCTGAACTATCCCTTTAAGGTTATCAGATCCTTATTGATAACCCACCTATTCCCTTTGGCTTTTAATTGCACTTGATTGTCTTATGTGTTTTTAATTATGTCCTTATTTGTCTGTGCGCCGAAACAGAGCACTGTGGATGCTCTGTTTGTTTTAAACCTGTACAGCACTTTGGTCAGCTTTTGTTGTTTTCCATCCATCCATCCATCCATCCATCCATCCATCCATCCATCCATCCATCCATCCAAATTTGGATTCTACATAGTGAAAAATGTATGATTTGACACCAAGATCATTCAAATAATATAAATATATATATATAACTATGGGAATTCATTGCGAAATGCAATATTACTGTATATTCAATGGCGGCCATCTTGAAAAATGGCCGCCATATCCAAATTTTATTTGGCACAATGGTTTTATCAAACATCCCTAAGGAGTATGTGTACCAATTTTGGTGCTTGTATCCGCAAGTGAACGATTCACCCTTTAATTTGCATGTTATCTACCCAGCTAATCCATCCATCTTCGACTTCAACAAAACAATGGAACAGATTTGTCTTCCAAATGATGCTGTTCATGAAGCATGCAGTTTTACTGGTCAGTCATACTCTTCATGTGTCACTCGTTTTATTTCCTTGTAACAAAATAGGCTACGAGGCAAAAAAGAAAAAAGAAAAAAAAAAGATATATAAGAGGCTCTTTATGAGAGACATATAGAGACAGCGAACAATCTGCAACAATCATGTCTGCGGTTACGGTGTTTCTGCTCCTGTTCATTCTGGTCCCGATGACGACTGCACGGTCTGCGTACTGGTACCGCAGCAACTATAGGTACTATGGGGGATCATTGACCTTCACCCCTAAAGGACAGAATTCTGATGGAACATATACAGTAAGTATTGTTGCTATAATTATATTTTGATATTTTTGGGGGCTTCTTCTGCCTTTATTGATACAGGTACAGTAGACCAGGGGTTCTCAACGTGTTTGGCCGGGGACCCCCGAAAATGCTTTGGCAACGTCTCGGGACCCCCGCCCCGCCCCCTCCCGACCCCCAATATAAATTGACTGCTACAATAACCTTAAACCATTTTGGGCGGGAACCCCTTTTGGTGTTTTAAGCATTGTTATAATTTAGCTATTTAAAAATAGCAGATCTACAAGCTCATAGCGCGCCACCGAGTGGCGCGCTACGAGCTTGTAGATCTGCTGTTTTTGAAAAATCGTGATTTTTTTTTTTTTAAACAAAATCTTTTTTTTTTTTTTATATAATTTGGGGACCCCCTAAAATAATTTGGCGACCCCCCGAGGGGTCGCGACCCACGGGTTGAGAACCCCTGCAGTAGACTGACAGGGAATGGGGGAGAGAGAGAGATGGGGAGTGACACGCAGCAAAGGTCAACGGGATCAGGAGTCGAACCCGCAACACGCTGTCAAGCTGCATTATAGCAGCATTGGTGCCCAGAAGGCTACGCCAGCCGGCCGGGCCGTGTTGTTATAATTTCATTTTTAGCTATAGTCATCATTCAGTCCATTGGGTGTCATAGTATTGACTGTGTATATCCACTGCATTTCTCTTTGGGCTAGTTTCTTTTTTTTTTGATTGATTGAAATATGTATTAACAGTTTGCAGAATTACAGTACATTTCAAGCACAAACTCAATACAAAGGCTATTAACTGTGAGTGGACGACACAATTAAGCATTACACTTGTTTCCAATAGGGTCCACCATGTTCAATTCATCAAAAACATTTAGAGACGTACAAATAGACACTTCTATATAGACAAAGAACAGAACAGGAATTCATCATAATGGAGGTAAAAAGGGAAAAGAAACATATACAGTGAGGGAAAAAAAGGGGTGGGGGGGATTCACGTTCAGCTCCGTTCATTTGTTTGTTTTCCTTGGAGGAGCTGCGTTGGGTCCCCAAGTCGGCTCCGTGGCCGTACCTTGAGTTGGCTGTGTGGCCGTGACCGTCTCTTGTGTTGTCTCTTTAGAATATCACCCCCTCTGATGGGCATCTCGATTCTCTCAATGCCACAGAATTGTAATGAAGAGGGTGAACCATGATTTGTTCCATAATTCCCGTACGGATTGCAGTTTTGTGTTCTGATATTCTCTGTTTGAGGGGTTGTTTTAGTCCAGACTGTGGGTAATAACTGTGGGTAATAACATGTAAATCACATGTGTCGATTTGAAAGTACACATCATGGTGGGTTACCAAATTCAACCAGTCAGAAGTGTTTCAGTTCCAATTTATTTAGCTTTGTTTTACTAATTGTTTTGTGTCATAACTTTTTCACCTGTTCATCCTGTATCCAGGCTGTATGAGTTCACCTGTTCATCCTGTATCCAGGCTGTATGAGGCTGTATTTCACCTGTTCATCCTGTATCCAGGCTGTATTTCACCTGTTCATCCTGTATCCAGGCTGTATGAGGCTGTATTTCACCTGTTCATCCTGTATCCAGGCTGTATTTCACCTGTTCATCCTGTATCCAGGCTGTATGAGGCTGTATTTCACCCGTTCATCCTGTATCCAGGCTGTATGAGTTCACCTGTTCATCCTGTATCCAGGCTGTATGAGT
The DNA here is from genome assembly GCF_951216825.1 of Electrona antarctica. NCBI lineage: Eukaryota > Metazoa > Chordata > Actinopteri > Myctophiformes > Myctophidae > Electrona > Electrona antarctica. The sequence goes on along the minus strand of NC_136808.1, from coordinate 55,985,100 downwards.
TCACCTGTTCATCCTGTATCCAGGCTGTATGAGTTCACCTGTTCATCCTGTATCCAGGCTGTATGAGTTCACCTGTTCATTCTGTATCCAGGCTGTATGAGTTCACCTGTTCATCCTGTATCCAGGCTGTATGAGGCTGTATTTCACCTGTTCATCCTGTATCCAGGCTGTATGAGGCTGTATTTCACCTGTTCATCCTGTATCCAGGCTGTATGAGTTCTCTTACAATTGAAATTGTTTACAAAAGAGATGGAAAGACGGGGAGACCCCTGTTACTGCTTTTCCAATATACTGTAGCAATGGTTGCTATTGGAATATACCTCAAATAGCTCTATTTGAGGTATATATATATATATATATATATATATATATATAATTATTTTTTTCTTCTTTTTTTTGCAGGTGGAACTTCGCAACAAGCAAACTCATTTTTACTGTGACCAGAATCACTTCACCTGTTCCAGTGGAGACTGTGGGTCTCAGACCAGTACAAAAACGACACATATCGCTCGAAATTCCTATGGTTTGAACTGGTGCCAATATGAGGTGTCCATGACAAGGCAGCTGCAGAGCAACGCACCATTTGAAATTAGGTGAGGAAATTCCTTTTACAAAATAGAAAAGTGCAGATCGCCGCCAGGCCAAGTTGCCTACAAACTACACAGAACTGTATTGACCAATCTGAAACATTTGGGTTGTCCGATCTTTCTTGGGCTAATCAAAGTTTCACACCATTCTGATACTTTGATCTCTGACTCGGATATTTGTAGCATTTTGTGCCCCTCCCGCAAACTTTGAAAGCCAACCAATTGTAATTGAATCTGATGGGCAGGGCCTATAATTGCATCATGATCCAGGGGGAAAAGATTTTGATTGTACGACCTAGGGTTCAAGAGTTTGGTAACCTTAAAATGATTGTAACATTGTCTTTATGAACAGATATCCCACCAGGTCTAATTATTTCGGTCGGGGATACTGGATATATAACACTCACAGCTCTTCGGCCCTTTGGACAATGATGGCCCATGTGGACCTCGGGACGCGAAATGATACTGGAGAATCTAACAGAGGACCTGTCACAAATGTTCTACCTGTCATGCGGTAATGAACAATATTCACTATTTATTCTTTTGGGTTCTTGCATCGCAGTATATAACATCAACGACTGAATGATTTAAAATAATCATCATTGATTAAGCTTCATGTCATTGATCAGATGCACAAAGGAGGAGCAAGAGTGTGTGTCACTAAAAAGCATTTGTTATGATAGTGCATGAGAGATATCACAAACTCAAAACACTTCTGTAACCTATTAATTTGACCTTACCTGTAACCTTGCATCCTCTGAAAATAGACAAATGGCCTTAAGTGTGAGCCTAGAATTTAGATGATATTCTTGTTCATGAACAAACTGATTTTAAATGTGGAAAACATTTTCTTCGTCTTAGCCATTATCTTCAAATTGTGTGTGCTGTACTAGTCACAGAATTCTACTATTCATGTTTGTACCATGTGGATGACTCAACCTGATCCAGCTGTTTCCCATTTCACAGAGTGACAATGAACTGTCCCAGGACATTCAATTTAATAGCTTTTGATCCTGATGGTGACCAAGTGATATGCAGATTTGCAAAATCCAGTGCGACTGAGTGTAGTCTGTGTTACCAACCAGCTGGGTTCTCCTTAGATCAGGTAAGATAATAATGTGTGTGTGTGTGTGCGTGCGTGCGTGCGTGCGTGCGTGCGTGCGTGCGTGCGTGCGTGCGTGCGTGTGTGCGTGCGTGTGTGTGTGTGTGCGCGTGTGTGTGTGTGTGTGTGTGTGTGTGTGTGTGTGTGGTGTACGTGCGTGATAGATGTGAGAACGAGATAATTATGTTACAGTGACAAATTATGACAGTGACAAACTGACAAACCAGTTTTGCTAAATGGAGCACAATATAAAGGCCTTTGTAATTTCCAAAAACATAATATGCAACTGCATGAACAAGTATTTTAGGTTTCTTTTCTCAGCAAGTTAGCAACAAACGTTTCGGTTTATTATTTCGATATAAATATAACTGCTGCACATAGCCTGAGCACATCTGCTTTGTGGAACAGAGAGTCAGTTGGCAGTCGGTGTGTGTCTCTCACATTATACTATGTATTATACACATACTGTTTTTTATGTTTATAATATATCATATTGTCATTATTTATTTACTAATCTTTCAAGAACAGATTCTGTGCTGCGCTACCAACATCTGTCAGCAAGCCCATTCAGAATGTGTATAGACTGTTGATAGTGGGAATGAAAACACAAACGGGCCAACTCCCTGTTATACACATTCTACTGGGGCCTTAACCCAGTGTACTCTCTGCTGCCCCATCTGGCGGAGTCAGGTTACTGGGGCCACGCCCCCAGAGGCAAATTCAAAGGAAACAAATGGCAGATGGTGCTGTGTTTTCTTTTTTTTTGCCGATGGGTTCCCAGATTGTATATTTAGTACAATGATATAAATCATATGGAGCATGATTCAGTCAACCAACAACCACAATAATAAATTGACAGGACATATAGGCTACTGTTATCATAAACCAATAGTGATGGGAATAGGCCTATCTCACAGCCCGCTTTCCACGCCCACTTCCGGTAAATAGTGGTGTCTTTAACATGAGCATTTACACGTTTTTTTCTCTGGAGAATCTAACTACATTTTCTAATGTAAAAATGTGACAGACCAATATTATTATGAAGCAAACAAGATGGTAAATCAGGTCGAACAGATAGAACAAACCATACCTTGAGAAAACAAAAGTTGTAGACTTCTTAAATTACCTCGGTTAACATGTAGTGTCTATGGAGTGACGTCACGCTATCACCACTAACCCCGAAAGGGGGCGTATTTAGGGGGGCGGGGAAATTCTGTGAGATAGGCTTATTAGGATTCACTAGGGAATTAGGAAGTGTACATGTGTTCTAATTTAGATTAGTTTCATAGAGGCACATCTAAAAGCCACAGAAACAACATACCAAATTAAATTATGTTAAGCTGTTGCAGCCTTAATTATAGTTAGTGTTGCAATAATATTATTTTGTTTTTTCTCAGAATTCCTGCTCCCTCTCATATTCCGGTAGCCAAACTGGAATCAATGTGTTTGAGCTCATTGTGGAAGACTTCCCAAGAAAGCGCATAACCGTCTCCTACAACGATGGATCCTACACATATAAACAACCTCTGGCTGTAGGAAGACGCAAGCGTAGCAGCGAGGATGCTTCACCAACTACACCATATCAGACAACAGCCATAACACCTGCAACACCACCGCCAGCCACAACACCACCGCCACCAACCACAACACCACCACCAGCCACAACACCACCACCAGCCACAACACCACCACCAGCCACAACACCACCACCACCAACCACAACACCACCGCCACCAACCACAACACCACCGCCACCAACCACAACAATACCAACAAGAACAACCACAGCAACAACAACCACAACACCACCACCAACAACAATGCCATTACCAACACCAACAACCACAAACACCTCACCAACCACCACAACACCAACCACAACACCAACCACAACACCACCGCCACCAACCACAACAATACCAACAAGAACAACCACAGCAACAACCACCACAACACCACCACCAACAACAATGCCATTACCAACACCAACCACCACAAACACCACACCAACTACCACAACAACCACAACACCAGCCACCACAACAACCACAACACCAGCCACCACAACAACCACAACACCAGCCACCACAACAACCACAACACCAGCCACCACAACAACCACAACACCAGCCACCACAACAACCACAACACCAGCCACAACAACAACCACAACACCAGCCACCACAACAACCACAACAACCACAACCACCACACCAACACCAACCACCACACCAACCACAACAACAACCACCACCACAACAACACAAACAACCACCACTATGCCACCATCAACAACAACCATACCACCAACGACCACAGCTCTCTACCGTGCATCAATTCCTTCTCTAAGCAAGCTTCCTTTGCAGTTTTCTGTTCAAGGTTAGACAATATTTCAACAAATTAGTGAATTTCTTTTAATACTTCATGGTCATTCTCACTCTGTTTTTTTTATTTGACTTTCAGTTGACACACATCAGGCTCCATCATGTCTTGATGGAGATTATTTCCCCATTCTCCTGCCTCCAACTCCACGCAATGGAGTCAACCTGCCTGCCTTTGTCAACAAAACTCTAGAGATCAACGTCAGAGCCACTGCACTATACACAACGTGAGTACATCATTCAAACTACTACGGGTGGACAATTAATCGGTCATCATATCGGTATCGGCCGATCTTGGCCTTAAAATGAAATATCGTTTTAAAATGATTATTTCACAATCATCATATTTTTTAGGGAAAATATATGTGAAAGGACTCGTGACTTCATGAATGGCAGTATGGATTGTTTTCCTTGAGAACCAGTTATTTTTAAACCTTGTTCATCTTGCAGGATCAATGGCCTTCTTATCAGTGGACCAGGGGGGATTTCAAAGCTCCAAACCGCATCAGACGCGTACACCATTAAATGGACTCCAACTGACAATGATCTAAATGGCCATTTCCCCATTTGCTTTATTTTTGAGGCAAACGACTTGAGGTAAACTACTTTGAAGATTAAATCACGTAAATCCCAATGATTTCAGTAAATGGACGAGGAACTAATTAAACGATGTATGGACAAAACTAGATTTATTTTGTGTAGGTTGAATAATGTCCCAGCTTTATTTGTTCTATTTCAGATACAATCGAATTTATCAGTCAGAGCTGAGATGTGTGATTGCCGATGTTGCACACTATGGTAAGATGATTACACTACATTTCTGATGTATCTAGGTTAGACCAGAGCCATCTAATAGAAGAGTTACGATACTGAGGGGGCAGAAACTGCACGCATGCCAACCGAGTTGGCATGCGTGCAACATGCCAACTGTTTTAAAGTATTGTAGTAACAATTAAAGTCTCTGTAATGTTTATGTTGTACGATTACTACAATACAATCTAAAATAAAGGGATTTAAGATCATTAAAGCTGGGTTTGTTGCCTGCGTCCAATGCATTTCTGCCTACTTCCGGTCCAGGACTTGTCCCTAGTTGTTGTCCCCATTCTCAATAGAAGCCTATGTAGGAGAGCCGCCATTGGACTGGCCCCATGAAGTGAACGGAGTTTGCGTAACTCTGTCTTACTCTATGGCTCTGGGTTAGACTAAGTGGGCTAGTTCATGAGACAGTGACAGTTAAAGTTTGAACCAGGGTCAACCACGTCTTTCTGATCTACCAGGTGATGATCAGATAATCATAATTTTTTATTCATGAAGAAGATCTCAGTGATCGAAACGTTGAATTTAATAAACCAGTGGAGCTGGAGTTATTCCTTACCAGTGTTGCGGTCTCTATTTCTTTCTCTTGTACTGCCATTTGTCCAGCACCTGGGCTAGAGTGGATCATGTGCATGCTCTATTACCTTTGTCAGATTATCATCATTATCATTATAATGTGGCATAACTGTAGGAATAGGCCTACAGCAAGTGTTAAATGTGTCACTTTCCACGTTTCCAGACACCACTGTTGAATGCAGTGCCACCACAATAAAAGTGGCAGTGGAGAAGTCCTACTCCATCCGACGCAATGAGGCACAATTACACCTGAGAGACGTCAATGATCCTGCCTGCAAACTGACAACCCTCTCCAATCGCACCCACCTGGTGGCCGTCATGTCCCTCAACACCTGTGGAACCACGCTAGAGGTACGTATGACTATGTTTAGTTAAACTGATTCAGGGCCCCTCCCTCCAAGAAAATCATTTGCATTATTTATTTTTGCCAATCAGTTAATATTGAATAAGCAGCACGGACCAAAAACATAACAGTGCAATTAGTACTATACAAATAAATTACATATTCAAATTGTAATACTGTCTGTGATAACACACTTTGACAAATTTGTGAAAGATTTGGTAACAGTGAAAATAGTACATTTAGACTACAAGCTGAGCTTGATATTTGTGAAGGTTTTTTAAATGATACAATAGGTTAACATTTCAACGCTGTTCTGTGCTACTTTTGTATTAATTTAAAGGTTTTTTTGATTGATTGATTGATTATTTTATTAGACCATAACAAATGCAAAACAGTAGGCCTACATGGTACAGTCAAAGCACATTGATCCAAAAGGAGAGGACCGAAACAAGACCTTGCGGTCTTGTTTCCATTCGGGTCCCATGCATTCATGTTACTGGCTGAGGGTTTCAGGCTTTGATTTGAAGTCTGCATGGGGCTTTTAGCAGTGCAACAAATTCATTTCAAAAGCATGCTCTTGACATTAACCTCTTTTAATCTCTTGCACTGCAGGAGGATGGCGACAACCTTATCTTCAAGAATGCGATCACATCTGCCGACCCCACTGAAGTTATTACCAGAGACCATGATATTGAGATTGAGTTTTCATGTGTCTTTCCCAAACAATACAATCTGACGCTGGGATACCGGCACAAAAACCCATATGCATTTACAGAGAAAGGTTTTGGTACCTTTGGGTTTCAATTTGAATTCTTTGAGAGCGAGCGTTTCAGGCAGCAGAAGCATGACAGCACATATCCAGTGGAGGTGTACCTCAAACAGATGATCTACATGGAGATCCAGGCGACCACTGACATCCCCAATACAGAACTCTTTGTGGAGACCTGCAAGGCCACGCCCTATGACAACCCAAACTCTCGCATTGTCTACACCATCATTGAAAATGGGTAATTTATCATGCGCCAAATCACCGACAGTAGTTCTAGTCAAGCTTGATTCATACATTATACTTTTGCACACCGGTGTGACACAACCATGAATAAACCAGGCTTGTTTGGCCAAGATTCCCACAGCATTGCAGCCAACAAACAGATGCACTGTCAGCAGTGGCATTGTGCCAAGTTCAAGGCAACGCCCTATGGCAAAATCTCGCACTAACTACCACTGATATTCACTTTGTGACATTATATAACACAGTATAGTCTCAATACTATAAATAAACTAGTACTGTGTTTTATTGTTTCCTGTTCAGGTGTGTAAGAGACAACACAGTGCAAATCTACGATGGGCCCAAGTCTCAGTTCAGATTTGGAATTGAGGCTTTTGAATTCATTGGATCTCATGATGAGGTAATTGCTCTGACTTGGAATGCTACAGAGAGTCTGTATAATTCCAGTTGCAAATACCTAAGAAGCTGCTCTTCAGGGTAGGCAGGGCCAGCCGAGGGGCAAGTGGAAAAATACAAGCTACTAAAGAAATAGCAGATCTACAAGCTTGTAGCTCGGCACCGGGTACAGCGCTACGAGCTTGTAGATTTGCTATTTTTTATCTTGAAAATGTGGCGCAAATCTTTAAATGTATGCTTTCACAGTGAACGTTTTTAACACTTTGCTTCTGGGAGGTCCCTGGAACAAAGGAACAAAAAATACAGATAATTCTGTATTCTAGTATGTGATGAATAGAACCAGGTCTTTGTGTACATATAGGTGTATATCTTTGTGTGCATATAGGTGTATATCTTTGTGTGCATATAGGTGTACATATAGGTGTATATCTTTGTGTGCATATAGGTGTACATATAGGTGTATATCTCTGTGTGCATATAGGTGTATATCTTTGTTTACATATAGGTGTATATCTTTGTGTGCATATAGGTGTACATATAGGTGTATATATTTGTGTGCATATAGGTGTACAGTACATATAGACCATATATTTGTGTGCATATAGGTGTACATCAACTGCGACGTCATTCTGTGTGAGACGGGGAGTCCTGGGACCAGGTGCTCTCAAGGATGCATTAACTCCAATCACCGCCACAGAAGAGATGCTGCTGCTCAAACGGCTCTGCACTCCATTTCCCAGGGACCTTTGCGCCTGATCACAGCTGCTGACAGCCCAGGTACAGTTAGTAAGACACAGTTTGAATGTTTGTGTGTGTGTGTGTGTGGGGGTGTGTGTGTGTGTGTGTGTGTGTGTGTGTGTGTGTGTGTGTGTGTGTGTGTGTGTGTGTGTGTGTGTGTGTGTGTGTGCGTGCGTGCGTGCGTGCGTGCGTGCGTGCGTGCGTGCGTGCGTGCGTGTGCGCGTGCATGCGCCTGCGGCTGTGTGCGTGTGCGTGTGTGTGTGTACCGTGTGCATAAATGACTGTGTGGTTGAGTCATTCATTATGTACTTTTTGACTGACACCTCAATTAGCTGGATCCAAGTTCCAAAGTATCTAATTTACAATACAGTATTGTTTCTAGTGCTACCTGTCTTAGTGTACCTGTCCCTCCTGTTCAACAACAAAAAAATAAAATTAATTTGTTCTCCTTCTATGCCACAAAAATGTGGAACGTCAAAGAGCACCTATGGGTGGCTGCTATTTGACACTGGCCTCAGTAAAAAGTCAAAGACCCCTTTACTGGCTCAGAGATGCCTCCAAGGCAGGCATAACCCCCTCTACTCCCACCTCTTATCTAAGCCCCAACCACCAATCGAACCTGGACTTCTTTTAGAACCCATTTCCTTCCATCATTTAACAGAGCAAGCATGAGAACTCCTTCCATTAGACGTCATTTCAATCACTCTGTAAAAAAGATGTTTTTGGCTATACAGGCCCAGCTCTATGCTCAACATCATTAACCTACTTGAATTGAAATCCTGAATTATTTGTTGCTAATTTTGAATTATAACTTTTCATGAATGGATTACAGAATCCATTCATGAAAAGTATAATTTTGATTTAATTTCAAATGCATTAGTTATACTTTCAAATACCTTGGACGTACAAAATAATACAATATATATATATTTCAATACTAGTCATTAAGCTACTAATATAGACTCAGGTCGTGTTTGCATGTTTGGAATTGTAACAGCTGAAATCAATACTATTATCAGTATTACGATATTAACCTTTTTCAGCCCCAAAAATTATGTTTGTTGTCATGATTTGTCACGACTCGAGTTGGCTTTTTCCGCAGCGTAACCGTCTTTAAATAAATACTTTCTGAAATGTCTATGAGGAAAATGAACGGAGAATCATTTCCTGGTCCATGGTAGGGGGCGGGACTGCGACGCTCTATAAGGTCTGCTGCACAGGCCAGGCTCTGTTCCTAACCATGTTCCCCACACTAAACAAAAAAAACTAAAAGGTGACAATAAAGCCTTTCAGCCTCATCCACAATGGGAGCTGCAGCCTCTGTGGACATTTTTAAGAAGAACCAATTATTTAAACAAGCATTTGCGGATGTTACATGATTCCATGCTTGTGTTGTTATATCTGCTGTCCTGCTTGCTTGAGATGAATTTGTTTTGTTTCCGTTTTTAATCTCATTGTATGTTAGTAAGGCACTTTGTGTTTAAGTGCTATATTTATAAACCAAATGTACTTGCTTGTTGTTTCCTGTTATTTTACTTGTCCTGTTTAGCTTCTGGTCCGAGCAGCAACCTGATTATGAACGTGGTCTTCATCGTTGGCTGTGTTCTGGTGTGTGGAGTGGTGATCTACCGTTCCAGGAGGTCCAAAGTCCACTACCAACCAATACCAACCTCTGACTTCAAATGAGGACAGAAAATCCATCTTCATAGCTTTCTGAATCTTTCATTCAGATCATTAGATGATGGGACATATAATCATAATCATAAAAATCCCAATAATGCTGTTATTATAACTGTTCTATTTTATGCTGAAAATATTTACTCTCTTTTCTTTGGTATATTTGGGTTTCATCATTGATACACTTGCATAGGCCTACGCATAGTGTATATTCAGTGTATAATTGAACGTAGCCTGCCTGTTGGCTGCCAACGCTTGCACACATGCACGCGCGCACACACATGTAATATTTGATCTTTTGTAGATGAATGCATAACTGTATTGGAAGTGCAAACTGAGACCAATGCACCGCAGCCAAACACAGCCAGATGAACAGAATGTACATAATTGATGCAGATTATTATTACTCAGCAGCATGACAATGGAAACATTCCTCCTGATAATAGAAGTTTAAGACCTATACTGTTTGTTCAGTCATCCATGCAAGATCAAGTTTCACAGCATTTAATTGCCTTGTTGAATTGTGCTATACATATAAAATTGTCATGCCTTCCCACAGAGACAATGTTGATATTGTTGTTTTTTACTTCTACTTCTACTACTACTAGTCTACTTGTCTGCGGTCACTGTGTTCATAGTTTTTATTTTCTCCACCAGGCCGAAGGCATGGGGAGGACTTTTGCACTCACTCTTTTGCACTCACTCAATTTTCCAGAACGGTCTGTTATAGCGCCACCAGGAGGCTGACTTTTGAAAAACATTTTTTTGTATATTACTCCTCCAGATTCTGTCCAAAAATCCCGCAAATCGTTACTCCCTATCTCTATCCGTCTCATGTGCTCAAGACGGATCCGTCCGATATTTCAGATTCCATCCTAATTGGCTAACATTGGCTTTCAAAGTTTGCAGGATTGGCCCGTTTTGAACAAAAAGCCTCAAATCATAATGATAATGAACTTTATTTATATAGCACCTTTCAAAACAAGGTTCCAAAGTGCTTAAGGTTAAAAAAAAACAAAAGCAACATATAGCAAGTCACAATCAAGAGCAGTTTGAATACGAGAAACACAAAAGGAAAAGAAGACAAATAGCAGCAGTTGAATATGTACAATCTCCTATAGAAAGGGTAAAAAACATTCTGTGTAAAGGTGATGTTTTAAAAGTGACTTAAACACAGGCACAGATGGTGCTAACCTTACATGCACCGGTAGAGCATTCCATAGTCTAAGTGCCAGGGCGGCAAAGGCCCGATCACCTCTGGTGACGAGGTTCGTCCTAGGGACCACAAAGGGCCCGATCACCTCTGGTGACTAGGTTCGTCCTAGGGACCACAAAGGGCCCGATCACCTCTGGTGACTAGGTTCGTCCTAGGGACAAAGGGCCCGATCCCCTCTGGTGACGAGGTTCGTCCTAGGGACCACAAAGGGCCCGATCCCCTCTGGTGACTAGGTTCGTCCTAGGGACCACAAAGGGCCCGATCACCTCTGGTGACGAGGTTCGTCCTAGGGACCACAAAGGGCCCGATCCCCTCTGGTGACGAGGTTCGTCCTAGGGACCACAAAAATCTTTCACAGACTTTCCTACTAGGCTGAGGAAAATATCCCACCCTTTTCACATTGGCCTGTTATAGCGCCACCAACAGGTGGATTTGCAAGGGAAGCGTGCGTGCCTCCAATCAGCTGAGTGTCCCACTCAATTCTAAAAAATGCAGCGATTGATGAGGACATTCTCATCTTCACAGTAAAGGCACGCCTCCAAGTGTTGCCGCCTGCCAACCAAACTGAATCTATCAATCTGGTATCCCAATAATCATGAGTCAACTTTGACGATGGAGAGGGCCACTATATCTCCACACTCACTCCCTATAGGGCCATATATTAGCCTACTGTCGTCGCAAAAATAGACCACAGTAGCCGATCTACAAGCTCAAAACGCGTCGCGCTGTGACACGTTTTGAGCTTGTAGATCGGCTATTTTTGCTATATTCGAATTCTATTCTATTCTCAAACTATGCCTGAAGAAGGCCGAAAGGCCGAAATGTTGCTATATGACTCTTTAAAATAAAGTTCTTGAACCAGCAAGTGGCAGTGTGCGGGTCTCTCCTCCTTCCTCATAACGTTTGCTGTACTGCCAGGACCTATACGCACCTGCTATAGAACTGAACCGGGTGTGCGGAAGTCATCCCTCGAATAAGCTATATTCGAATTGAAATGTTGAATTATTTTTTACTATTTTTGAATTGGAATCCTGAAAATTTACATTTTTATGTAATTTCAAATGCCTTTTAATTATACGTGTGTTGAAGCAATGAGCTACTAATTTAGACTGAAGTAATTAAAGCGGGTCATGTTTGCATGTTGTGGAATTGTAAACAGCTGAAACCAATATTATATCAGTATCCTGACATTAACCTGAGGGCCACATTAAGTGAAGGTGGGGGCCGCATGTGGCCCCCGGGCCGCCAGTTGCCCACCCCTGGTCTACACCATGGACAGCATCAGACCATAGAGTCTATGGGCTCCATTTACACCATGGACAGCATCAGACCATAGAGTCTATGGGCTCCATTTTCATCACCGCTAAACCCCTTATCCCTAAACTTCTTTGCCTTTTTTTTACTATTTTGCAAAACATTTTTGAATAGTTAAAATGGCCAGTCTACAACTGGTCAACTACTAGCTCACAACGTTGAACTATTCAAAAATGTTTTTCAAAATATTGAAAAGGGCAAAGAAGTTTAGGGATAAGGGGTTTAGCGGTGACGAAAATAGAGCCCGCCCCTATGTCTTATATATTAATAATATTTACAAAGGACTGTATATACTGTACTACTACTAGTCAGGCATGACAGCATTGTGAACATTATTGCCAAAGATGTGTCACCTATTTTTGATTCCTCTGTTTTTCCTCCTGTGTGAAACCAGAAATGTTACTCCCTGTCTCTATCCGTCTCATGTGTTTAAGACGGATCTGTCCGATATTTCAGATTCCATCCTAATTGGCTAACATTGGCTTTCAAAGTTTGCAGGATTGGCCCGTTTTGAACAAAAAGCCTCAAATCATAATGATAATGAACTTTATTTATATAGCACCTTTCAAAACAAGGTTCCAAAGTGCTTAAGGTTAAAAAAAACAAAAGCAACATATAGCAAGTCACAATCAAGAGCAGTTTGAATACGAGAAACACAAAAGGAAAAGAAGACAAATAGCAGCAGTTGAATATGTACAATCTCCTATAGAAAGGGTAAAAAACATTCTGTGTAAAGGTGAGTTTTTAAAAGTGACTTAAACACAGGCACAGATGGTGCTAACCTTACATGCACCGGTAGAGCATTCCATAGTCTTTCAAGTGCCAGGGCGGCAAAGGCCCGATCACCTCTGGTGACTAGGTTCGTCCTAGGGACCACAAAGGGCCCGATCACCTCTGGTGACTAGGTTCGTCCTAGGGACCACAAAGGGCCCGATCACCTCTGGTGACTAGGTTCGTCCTAGGGACCACAAAGGGCCCGATCACCTCTGGTGACGAGGTTCGTCCTAGGGACCACAAAGGGAACGATCACCTCTGGTGACGAGGTTCGTCCTAGGGACCACAAAGGGCCCGATCACCTCTGGTGACTAGGTTCGTCCTAGGGACCACAAAGGGCCCGATCCCCTCTGGTGACGAGGTTCGTCCTAGGGACCACAAAGGGCCCGATCACCTCTGGTGACTAGGTTCGTCCTAGGGACCACAAAGGGCCCGATCACCTCTGGTGACGAGGTTCGTCCTAGGGACCACAAAGGGCCCGATCACCTCTGGTGACGAGGTTCGTCCTAGGGACCACAAAGGGAACGATCACCTCTGGTGACGAGGTTCGTCCTAGGGACCACAAAGGGGCCGATCTCCTCTGGTGACTAGGTTCGTCCTAGGGACCACAAAGGGCCCGATCCCCTCTGGTGACGAGGTTCGTCCTAGGGACCACAAGGCCTGATCACCTCTGGTGACGAGGTTCGTCCTAGGGACCACAAAGGGCCCGATCACCTCTGGTGACGAGGTTCGTCCTAGGGACCACAAAGGGCCCGATCACCTCTGGTGACGAGGTTCGTCCTAGGGACAAAGGGCCCGATCCCCTCTGGTGACGAGGTTCGTCCTAGGGACCACAAAAATCTTTCACAGACTTTCCTACTAGGCTGAGGAAAATATCCCACCCTTTTCACATTGGCCTGTTATAGCGCCACCAACAGGTGGATTTGCAAGGGAAGCGTGCGTGCCTCCAATCAGCTGAGTGTCCCACTCAATTCTAAAAAATGCAGCGATTGATGAGGACATTCTCATCTTCACAGTAAAGGCACGCCTCCAAGTGTTGCCGCCTGCCAACCAAACTGAATCTATCAATCTGGTATCCCAATAGTCATGAGTCATGACCCTCACTGTCTACACCAGGGGTGGGCAACTTTGACGATGGAGAGGGCCACTATATCTCCATACTCACTCCCTATAGGGCCATATATTAGCCTACATGTTATTATTCATTTATGTCTAAATGTTGCTATATGACTCTTTAAAATAAAGTTCTTGAACCAGCAAGTGGCAGTGTGCGGGTCTCTCCTCCTTCCTCATAACGTTTGCTGTACTGCCAGGACCTATACGCACCTGCTATAGAACTGAACCGGGTGTGCGGAAGTCATCCCTCGAATAAGCTATATTCGAATTGAAATGTTGAATTATTTTTTACTATTTTTGAATTGGAATCCTGAAAATTTACATTTTTATGTAATTTCAAATGCCTTTTAATTATACGTGTGTTGAAGCAATGAGCTACTAATTTAGACTGAAGTAATTAAAGCGGGTCATGTTTGCATGTTGTGGAATTGTAAACAGCTGAAACCAATATTATATCAGTATCCTGACATTAACCTGAGGGCCACATTAAGTGAAGGTGGGGGCCGCATGTGGCCCCCGGGCCGCAAGTTGCCCACCCCTGGTCTACACCATGGACAGCATCAGACCATAGAGTCTATGGGCTCCATTTTCGTCACCGCTAAACCCCTTATCCCTAAACTTCTTTGCCTTTTTTTACTATTTTGCAAAACATTGTTGAATAGTTAAAATGGCCAGTCTACAACTGGCCATAACTACTAGCTCACAACGTTGAACTATTCAAAAATGTTTTTCAAAATATTAAAAAGGGCAAAGAAGTTTAGGGATAAGGGGTTTAGCGGTGACGAAAATGGAGCCCTATGTCTCATATATTAAACGGCTGTAGGCCTAATATTTACAAAGGACTGTATATACTGTACTACTACTAGTCAGGCATGACAGCATTGTGAACATTATTGCCAAAGATGTGTCACCTATGTTTGATTCCTCTGTTTTTCCTCCTGTGTGAAACCAGAAATGTTTCAATGCAATGACCCAACCGTATTTGCAAATATAACTGCAAATACACCAGATATCATTATAATTGACAGCAGAGAGGTTTTTCTATTGGAAGTTGGCTGTGCTTTTGATTCAAGTTTAGAGGAAGCTTTCCTTACTAAACAAGTCAAATATCAACCATTAGTACTACAGGCCATTATACAAAACAATGTCAGCTCATTTTTTTTATATTTGGCAGCCTGGGCCATGTCCACATAGGCTAGTGGTCAGAGGCTTGAGGATTATGGGGTTGTCCAAGTGTAAGGCAAAGCAGCTTGCAACATACTGTTCAATCTCCTCCATTATAGGCAGTCGGTCTGTTTGGAGAAGGTGCTTTTTGTACCCATGATTTTCTTTCGCCGTGGGTAATATGACAGACTGAAGTGACCAATGTTGGCTGTGAATAACTTCATGCGTTGCCTATATTCTGTACATTAAGGGCTTGTTTGGACTCAAGCACTGAGACACATGATGTTTCCAGTGTGTGCGATATCAGAAGCAACTGAAAATATTTGTGCCCTTGATAATGTATTTATAAATGTGGACTCAAATAATGAAATGTGTGTGTAGTGTGCGTGCGTGTGTGCGTGATAGATGTGAGAACGAGATAATTATGTTACAGTAAATCCCTGACAAACCAGTTTTGCTAAGTGGAGCACAATATATTTTTGTATGTATGTATTTCTTATATAACTGTTGCACACGGTTGCCTGAGCACATCTGCTTTGTGGAACAGAGAGTCAGTTGGCACCATGGCTTCTGGCACTCTGGTGATGCTGGTCCTGATGGCATCACTGGCCAGTGCATCACACTTCTACGGTGGCAGCAGTTCCTTCACTGCCAGGGGAAGAAACCCAGATGGGACGTTCAGGGTGAGTGCACATTTTAACCTGACTATAATAATTCAGTCAATGTTCTAGAGCAGTGGTTTTCAACCCTTTTCATATCAAGGCCCATTATTTATCTATTGGGTATTTGAGCCATGGACCACCTGATGAGATTTAGCCTCTCAGACCTAAAACTTAATATTTTGTTGTCCTTGGACAAGATTATGTCCACAATTCCATGCTGTATTGATGTTGGTACCATAGGAGAGATAACAGGCAAGCATTGATAAAAAAAAAAAAACTATTCTGCATTCTCTAATTGTGTAGACTTCTTGTAAATTACTTAATGCACCTTTGGTTTCATTTTATGCTCTCAAGAGTTAAAGATCTATAAGGGTCCATTTGGTTACCAACTCTCCATCATTTAGCTGGGGACCACCTGGAACCCCCTCAAGGACCACTGGTTGAAAACCTACTGTTCCAGAACTAATATTAATCTGCATGGTTCTGCTTGTCTGGATGATATGCTTCTATTAATGCAAACTAAGACGCAATTTATAGGTAGGCTACATGTTTGGGAATCTATGGGACTTAATTAATACTTATTTAAAATGTTCCATGTAAAGCGGCTGAGTAGAAAAGTGCTATATAAATTATAGGATGTTGAGATGTACAGTATGATCCACCTATAGCAATAATAACCCATTTATCTTCTTTGACACTATTTACAACAATTTATCGATCTATTGTCATCGTTTATTTGTTTAGTGTTTATTTATTAGTTCTGTTTTTGATTAACTCACCTTCTGAGTCCAGTAAAATTGATATGAAATCATAATAAATTATAAATGTTGTGGTAGAACGAACATTTCCTTACAGTCATGTCTCAATCATATTTTCACGGATTTCAGAAATTAATCATATGGACTCAATGGCCATGACCCCGCACGCGCACACACACACACACACACACACACGATTTGATCCAGATTAAAGCTTTTATTTGATTTCTTGATATTATCGGATGTCAAAGCTATCACCAATCCTGTTCAGATTTTGAACAACCCAAATTCCAAATCTGAGCCACTCGGATAGGGATTAAAAGTTTTGAACTTGTTATGCAAGACTTCATAATATTATGACCTTTGGATTTTCTTCCACAGGTGGTGAACCGCTATAGAACAACATTTGATGGAAGTTTTATCAGTCCTCTTCACAATCGTTGTCACAGTGGTAACTGTGGTAACTCATCAGTTACTCACAAAGGCACAATCGACAGTGGCACTAGCGCAGTGAGCCGTCATCGCACGGCATGGACTGAAAGTGAAACGGTGGTAACAACAAATGTCGCAAGTAACAAACCTTTTCAAATAAGGTGAGTTATTTCACCCAAATTATGTATTTTCTTCATGCCTCTTATTTTTGTACCTTCTGTTACGACCCCCCATCTAGGGTAGGGGGAAACAACATAATAATGAGGAGACAGCTTTTACAAAAGATGATTTGTTTTATTATCTCTCCTTTTTTCTTTGGACAGGGATTAATTAAAAAGTGCATAATGGCTTCAGGGTGTCAGTTTACATTATAGAAAACTTGCTACCTAAGAAATAAAATTAACCCTAACTAAAAGTCCCTAACCGTATGAGAAACAAAAATACAATTACTAAACCTAACCTACCGGTAACTAAGAAAAATACAATAAATTAGATCACAAAACAAAAGTGAATAAACACCCTTACGGGATGCACAAAGGACGGTGTAACATTAAATAGGGAAATACAAAAGGACAATAAGTAACAATGGGAAGTTGGACAATAAATAACTGAGGAGCTGAATAAAGACAGAGTGAACAAATGCTAAGGGTCACTTAATGAGAACTCAATGAACCCAAAACAAAATATAACTTACTCAAAGAACCAAAGACAAACTAACTCACAAAACTAACGAACAAAGGCAAACAAAACGGAAAAAGCAACATGGGTGGAGGACAAGCAGGGTGGCGTCTCTGCTGCAGAATTCAGCTGTCATCCTCACAGCAGTCAGGACAGACTGAGCACCTTTATCGAGAGCAGGGCCATTGCCCAGCCAATGAGAACCAGGGCGTGGATGGGAAAGGCGAATGAGGGAGAAGGGGCAGGTCCAGGTGGGACCTGTCAATCTACAGCCACCTGTTCTCAACCCTTCACATTACTCTGTCAATCACCATAGCACTACACTCATTCTCCAACACTCTCCATTCATGACCTTACAGAGAAACACAAAAGGAACAATATATAACACAGGCCACAAGTTATACAAACATATTCCAATTTATCACCCGTATTCCCAAATTAACCAAATACAATAATAACTAGAACTGCACTCTGTCGAGTGCCTACTTGCTTGTTGCACACCATAAATGGCCTACTAGTGCGCAAACAGAGCGTGCAAGTGCTGTAGACCGCTACAAACTTTCAAATCTTAGCCTTAGCCTTGAATTATTAGATTTAGCTATTTGCTACGTACCTTCCAGCTTGCCTATGTCTATGTCTACCGGTATGTATATGTAATTTCTGAAACACGTCATCGTTACGTCACCATCGATAACCAATTATACCCTGGCATTGGTACATATATTCATCACGTCATATGCTCATATGTCCATATATGTGTACATGTCTATATGTATGTATATGTAGCTTTCTGAGTGGTTGGTGGTATAATGTGATCAGCTGGGTGGTTTGATGCGTACAGTATGTCGGGGCCAGCACATGTTATGACGTCATATGCTGGCACCAAGCTGACCGTGCAGGTATGTTTTCCGTCACGCTACGAAGCATGTGTCTATGACGTGATGAAGATATGTACCAATGTCCCTTAGAATGCATGTGATATGATGTCATACGGACATACGGAAGCTGACCATGCAGGTATGCTTTCTGTGAATCGTGATGAAGATTATGTACCAACGCCAGGGTATAATTGGTTGACGATGGTGACGTAATGATGATATGTTTCAGTGTCAGGGACATACGCACATAGCACCTGACTGATAACATTACTTGCACGCTCTGCTTGCGCAAGTAACTAGAACTGCACTCTGTCGAGTGCCTAGCCTACTACTTTTGGAGGTAAAAAAATAGTATTTTGAAGTATGGCAAAAGCTTCTATCTATAAAAGAAATACAGTCCCATCGATCCACTTGTAGTTTCTCAAAGAAAAATAAAACATGGATATCAGATGAAAGAAAAAAGTATATTAGTTGAAACAAATATCACATTTCTCACAGCGGTAATTTCCATTCTTAAGGTCAACAATCTTGTCCTTGCAGTCCTCATGGGGACATTCCTGGTATATGCACCTTTCCTTACGAATGTCCATGATTGTTGCCACGCTCCTAGAATAACCCACCCCATCTGCTTTGATTGTCACTATGGGCTGATCAGAGTCACACAGCACTGTTTGAACATCCTGTATGTTATTGTAGGCCATCTTCCAATTAGATTCTATTATATTTAAGTATCTTCTTTGGGTTTATCTGTTAGACTGAAAAAAAATATTCCTTATTTGACAACTCTTGAATGAACCTTGAACCTTTTGAACCTTGTAAATGATCGTAATTCATTTTAAACGGTTACGTAATTAATAACAACCAATTAAGGTCGTTTTATGTGTATGCCGTGGCTGCGTATGACGCAGATGGTGATTTAATAATGATATGTTTCAGTGTCGGGTGGATTAAAGGTAATGTCCCTATGTATACATGTACAGTATGTAATCTGAAACCAATGCCATATCAAGCACAAATTAATCATTACGTCATACGCAGCCACGGACATACGCATCGGAGCACCGGACAGACAACATTACTTGCACATTCTGCTTGCGCAAGTAAGTTGATTAGCAGTATACTGTGGTTACTTGGGTCGTTTGATGCATATGTCCCGTAGCAGCATATGGCGTGATGAAGATATGTACCAATGCCAGGGTATAACTGGCTCTCGATGGTGACGTAATAAAGATATGTTTCAGTGTCAGGTGGATTAAAGGAAATGCCTCTATGTATATATGTATATGTAATTTGTAAATTGATTAGCAGTATACTGTGGTTACTTGGGTCATTTGATGCATATGTCCCGTAGCAGCATATGACGTGATGAAGATATGTACCAATGCCAGGGTATAACTGGCTCTCGATGGTGACGTAATAATGATATGTTTCAGTGTCGGGTGGATTAAAGGTAATGCCCCTATGTATACATGTATGTAATCTGACACCAATGCCATATCAAGCACAAATTAAGCATTACGTCATGCGCTGCCACGGGACATACGCATCGGAGCACCGGACAGACAACATTACTTGCACGCTTTGCTTGCACAAGTAATTACAATAATCAGAAGGACAGCAGTAATTACAATAATCAGAAGGACAGCAGTCCGTAACACCTTCATTGTTTCCATATACCAGGTATGCCAGCTGCTGTTGGATTGCCCATAGTTCATGGTCACTACTGACTGAAGTGGATCTGGGAACAAGGTCTGATACTGGAAAACCAAACAGCTCTCCAGATATTACCATTCTATCATTCCTGCGGTAAGGTTTTACTATACAATTACACCCTATATCTAACAGTACCATTCTATCATTCCTGCGGTAAGGTTTTACTATACAATTACACCCTATATCTAACAGTACCATTCTGTCATTCCTATGATAAGTCTATATGGTACAGTATATGGCAAATGCCATACACTAATCTCTGGTCATCAGCTTAAATTAATATTATAATTTTGGATGTATACATAGCTGTCAGAATATTGACACATTTTGACTAACAACTGTAACTGAAGCCTAGTTTAGTAGGCTATTAGTGCAGGCCAAAAGCAGAGCCATGGATTTTTCCACCATTACCAGCAAATCCAACCCTGTCTAACATAATTTATTGGGATCTTTTCACCTGTTGTACGCTGCTGTGTACTTTTGTGACACCATTATTTCAGTGTGTGAAGGTCTTCTATTTTTTGTGTTTTTAAAATACATCTCATTGTATATTATTATTCCCCAGTAGCCATGAACTGATGATATGATGTATTATGTATTAGGGTAGACTACCATATGTGAAACATCTTCCAATTTTGTGTTAAATTACCAATTGTTATAAAGATTTGTATTTAGAAATGTTTAGAAAATGTTTATTTGCTTATTTATTTTGCAATCGACTCATTACAGAGCTGATTAATTCACTCTCTGTCCTCCTTGTTAATGTTTGTGTTAGAGTTCCTGTGAACTGCCCAAGGTCATACAACCTGATGACCTTTGACCCTGATGGCGACCAGGTTCGATGCAGATATGGTACTGCTCATACTGTTGAGTGTGGCCACTGCACTCAACCCTCAGGCTTTCACCTGGATCAGGTACTGTAGGTTGAGTAATTTCTATTTCATAGTTCATACTAAGATGTACTGAGATTCCTTACCAAGAAATGTCTTGGTGTCTATTTTGTCTGTCCTGATGAAGGTCTAATCGACTGAAACGTCGACCCAATAAAGAGCAACATTTTGGCAATTTTCTGATTTTCTTTGTTTTTCAAAGATACCCTTTTTTGGTGTCTACTAACACATTTCTTGAAATTGAAATGCATCACCCCTATGGGAATCAGTCACAGCTGCTGGAATTTGGTTTATTTCAATGTCTTGAATGCTCCGAGATACTGCTCCACCAATGCCAAACGCCTCAAGGTCGCCTGGAGGTCTGTCAGTAAGTTGTTTCTACTGCACTGGAGGTCTGTCAGTAGGTTGTTTCTACTGGAGGTCTGTCAGTAAGTTGTTTCTACTGGAGGTCTGTCAGTACGTTGTTTCTACACAACATCAAATAAAACAATCGTAATACAATAGCAACAATGGAAGCACATAACAATCAATAGAGGGTTTATTTGTCTCTAACTCACAGGTACAAGCAGCAAAATGTTGGTTGGAAATGTTTATTATTTTTATTTATTGTATTTAACCAGTGAAAACACATTGAGACTGAATCTCTTTTACAAGTGAGAACTGGCCAAGGAGCAGAACAACAATTACACTTCAAATAACTTTGTACATGTCAAATGACAGAACAGCCAATAATACATCCATGATACACCTCAATGTACCTATAAAATATATAGCAGTAGTACACTGAGGGCGATGTCGCGTGCGCACGCATCCGCCTGGGTGACGGCAGACTGTTGGGCGAGCGCTTTCACTTTGGCATGTGCCCTGTTGATCTGACCGATCAACACATGGAATGAAGGTTGTATTGGCCATTAACACTTTGATTGCTACAAGATCTCGACAGGCCTATTTGGATGTTGCTACCGTTTAACATTGCACAAAGGCCTTGTTCGGGGGCCCACAGCAAAATGTTCTCTTATAGCGAGAATCACACGCATACATCAAAAGAAAGCTGAACTTGTCCACTTCAATTTAAAAAATACATTTTGATTTTACCATGTTCCATTCTGGAGATATTGACCTTTTTGCAACACCTGCATTTGCCTGGAAGTGGTTATCTTGAACAGCGAGCAGAGTTATGGATGGTTTAAAGTCAGAGACATTGACAGGCAGATATAAAATTGAACCCAATAAATATCCTATACATCCTATACACCGAATGAAAGCCCTGAATAGTAAACATTGATCCCATGTACAGTTAGACAGTAATTGGTTATTGAATGCAGCTTGTGCCCACCAGATAACTTCAGAGAAGACATGGACGTGAACTCCTCAATATTCACAAAATAAGGCCTATAGCGACATATAAATACTATATACCGTATGAAACAGAAGACTCTCTGCTTTCATAAGAAAAAAACTTCTACTGTAGTAATAATAAAAATCACACCCATGTGAAGTGAGTGGTGCAACTCTGTCCCATATTCTGTTCTCTGCTTATTCAATACAGGTCGCTATATACGGACTGAGGCAGAAAGTCATGTAAACCTTTTATTTACAGTTTGGTCTGTAAACTTCTACTGTAATAATAAAAATCACACCCCTGTGAAGTGAGCGTTGCAACTGTTCTGTACTTATTCACTACAGCTCGCTATATACGGACTGAGGCAGAAAGTCATGTAAACCTTTTATTTACTCTCTACAGTTGCACCGCGCAACTGTAGAGAACAGTTGCACCGCTCACTTCACAGGGGTGTGATTTTTATTATTACAGTAGAAGTTTACAGACCAAACTGTAAATAAAAGGTTTACATGACTTTCTGCCTCAGTCCGTATATAGCGAGCTGTAGTGAATAAGTACAGAACAGTTGCAACGCTCACTTCACAGGGGTGTGATTTTTATTATTACAGTAGAAGTTTACAGACCAAACTGTAAATAAAAGGTTTACATGACTTTCTGCCTCAGTCCGTATATAGCGACCTGTATTGAATAAGCAGAGAACAGAATATGGGACAGAGTTGCACCACTCACTTCACATGGGTGTGATTTTTATTATTACTACAGTAGAAGTTTTTTTGAGTGGTGTAAACCACTCCTACAACTGGCTTTTGTGTGCATAAAAAAATGACCATGGTTGCTATGTTCAAAATAATTTCTGACGTAATTAAATCACACCCGGGTGAACTGGATGACCGTAGCAACCGTGGTCATTTTCTCTGCGCAAAAAAAGCCAGTTGTGAAATCACATCCGGGTGTGATACATACATTTATCAAAAATGATAGCTTTTTTTACTTAACATATTTTGTGTGATTTCATTACGTCAGACATTACGTCAGACCACAGTTGATCATGCTATATAAAACCTTACACCACTCAGTTCACACGGGTGTGATTTTTTTCTTATGAAAGCAGAGAGTCTTCTGTTTCATACGGTATATAGTATTTATATGTCGCTATAGGCCTTATTTTGTGAATATTGAGTTCGGGTCCATGTCTTCTCTGCAGTTATATCTGGTGGGCGCAATGTGCATCCACCCAGTAACCAATTTATGACAGACTGTACATGGGATCAATGTTTACTCTTTTCCTCGTAAAAGTACACATTCAGGGCTTTCATTCGGTGTATAGGATGTATAGCATATTTATTGTGTTTATTGTTATATCTGCCTGTCAATGTCTGACTATAAACCTTCATAACTATGCTTTCTTTTTGATGATGATGATGATTGCCGCCTCGCCTAATCTATCTCACTGCTTTCATTGTTTTGATCGCAGTAACATTGGGGGGGGGGGGGGGGGGGGTCATGGGCACATTGGGCAGCAAAAGTCTTGATCCGTACGGCTATAAAAAGTCCCATTCCACCGTTCGGTTCAGAACTATAGTATAACGGTGAGACGCGTTGTCATCAGCTGATTTTGTTTTTCAAGCTAGTGTAGGGGAACATGCCTGGGCATGCTAGCCTGGCACGGCCAGACTCATAGCGAGGGTTCACTGATGTTTCCTCCGGGGAAGAATCTTCAGTGAATCCCCGCTATGAGGCTGGCCAAGCCAGGCTATGGGCATGCAGCTTGGGGGCGATGGAGGGAAAAAAAAGCGTCACCCGGCTGTGATGTCGACGAGAAGGAAAAAATGACTTCCACAGATGACAACACCACGGTTTAGGTCGCGGAAAAGTTCGTTATACATTACACCCGGGTCGATTACGTCCCCGACGCGTTCATTGCGGTCTTATCACTACAATTATAATGAATAAAAAAGCGTTACAATCACACGTCTGAGCGATCTCCGATTATGACGGCTCTGCATGGCGATACGTGATCCACCAACGGTAGACTGTCTGTTGTCATGGCGGCCCCTCGATACTGTGGTTCGTTTGTTAGTTCGTAGTATTGTAGGCTCGGGGATCGTTTGGTCGCTACAGTATGAAGAAGTAAACATGCATCTGTCCATGTGTGTTGCCGATCTGGTGCAGAATCTGCAGATCATGTGTTAGGCAGCGTAACAGCGTTCCGTATGTTTTTTTCCGAGACATGAGCCCCCATCTCGCAAGGCTCTCCTCCTGCAGGAGAAACAGGAGGGGAGGGGGGAATCGAGTATAAAAGCCAATAGGTGGAGGAAAGCCTGGTGAGGCGAGGTTAGGTGAAATTTGATTCTTTTCACACACGGGCTACATCGGCATGGGCGCAGCCATTCTACACTGGTTTATACACGTAAAGCGGTCCGCCCTCCTGTTTTCAGGAGGGGAGGGGTTTTTTTTTTTTTGGTTTTTTTTTCTGATCACGTGAGCGGGACTAAGCAGCAATGATAGGGCGATGGTTCTTCATTGTCCGGGTGGGTAAAAAGATGAATGAAAGTATGCTATAAAAAAGTGATTGAAACGTATTGATACGTGATCCGCACCCGACGTTTGATTAATTGATAACGTATTGATACGCGATTCGCGTCGGCTGTGTTAAGGCCGGGCCTTAATTTTAGAGCCTGTTGAGAACTCTAGTTTTCGCCGTCTGTTGAATGGACAGGTATCAGTCAAAAGGGAGACATCGAAGAGGAAGGACGGGTGGGGAGGATCAACATATGGAATGTCAGAACAGGCCTGCTACATATATGGAGATCTAAGGGTTTGAGGTCAGATGTAGAGTTGCTGGCCGGCTCCATATATGCAGATCTAGGTGATGATCCAGCCTTCTCCAAGCATGGTTATCCAGGGTTAGATGAGGTCAGTGTCGTGATCTTCATATGTGGAGACGGCCATATACGTGTCACGAGGCGTGATGTCACGAGGCGTGACCGTGTATGGAGGAGTGATGTCACGAGGCGTGACCATATATGACTGACGGGTTTTGCAGGTTTTCATAGTAATCTGCAATCTATCAGTAACAGAGCGCAAAATTGTGCACAGAGCAAATGTACAAAATAAGCAGAAATAATACATATAGGCCTAGGCCTATACCAAGGCTAGTACACATTCCAACCTGCATGTGCAGGTGTTGGACTGTACATCTAAGATGATCCCTTTGAAACTGCCAACTGGAAATGTTATTCTCAACATTCTGTATCTATCTAATCCTTTTTTGTACCCATAAGGGTCCAGTATCAATCATTCAACTGGGAAACCCAACCCCCTCTAAGACCCTTTGCGGTCCACAGACCCCACATTTAGAACCATTATTGTACTGCACTATAGTGTACGCAGGCCGGCAAGATGACCAACTTGTTAAAACATGAAGATATCTCCTACCACTCATCATGAACAGAAATGCCAAACGTTTACAAATGTCATCTCCTTTGTCCTTTTAGGATTCTTGCACATTGCACTATGGCGCCTCTTCACACACTGGCATCCGTTCAGTTGAGTTGGTGGTCGAGGATTTTCCAAGACGACACATTACTCTGGCCTACACGGATGGATCTCAGTCCATCAGGTCTCCGCTGCAGTCGAGGGCAGGGAGGAGACTCAGGCGTTCCTTCCGAACTTGGGGGAGACAAACAACTGCTCCACCTTCAACAACGACCACCCCAACTCCAACTACTTGGAACCCTTGGGGGTGGTGGAGTTCCACTGCTCCACCTTCAACAACGACGACAACTCCACCTCCAACTACTTGGAACCCTTGGTGGTGGAGACAATCCACTGCTACACCTGCTGAAACGACCACCCCAACTCCAACTACTGGGAACCCTTGGTGGTGGAGACAATCCACTGCTACACCTGCTGAAACGACCACCCCAACTCCAACTACTGGGAACCCTTGGTGGTGGAGACAAACAACTGCTCCACCTTCAACAACGACCACCCCAACTCCAACTACTTGGAACCCTTGGGGGTGGTGGAGTTCCACTGCTCCACCTTCAACAATGACGACAACTCCACCTCCAACTACTTTGAACCCTTGGTGGTGGAGACAATCCACTGCTACACCTGTAGAAACGACCACCCCAACTCCAACTACTGGGAACCCTTGGTGGTGGAGACAATCCACTGCTACACCTGTAGAAACGACCACCCCAACTCCAACTACTGGGAACCCTTGGTGGTGGAGACAAACAACTGCTCCACCTTCAACAACGACCACCCCAACTCCAACTACTTGGAACCCTTGGGGGTGGTGGAGTTCCACTGCTCCACCTTCAACAACGACGACAACTCCACCTCCAACTACTTTGAACCCTTGGTGGTGGAGGCAAACCACTGCTACACCTTCAACAACGACCACAACTCCTCCAACTACTTGGAACCCTTGGGGGTGGTGGAGTTCCACTGCTCCCACTG
This sequence comes from Electrona antarctica, assembly GCF_951216825.1. Lineage (NCBI taxonomy): Eukaryota > Metazoa > Chordata > Actinopteri > Myctophiformes > Myctophidae > Electrona > Electrona antarctica. Next base: position 55,958,068 of record NC_136808.1, on the reverse strand, counting down.
CAGCAACTATCAACCCACCCACTGCTCCAACCACTACACCACCCACCAGCACAACCAGAGCTACAACCACTGTTCCCCGCAGGCCCCATACAACCACCAGACCAGTGACTCTCCCCGCAGTCACGTCTCCTCTCAGCAAACTTCCTTTACATTTCTCTTTCCTTGGTAAGTCAACACTATGCATGCGTAATATGTGACTTTTGTGCATGATTGGAATGTTCCCCAGACCCCAGTGAATATCACCTGGGGGCATGGCCGTTGAGGAGAGCTGCTGGAAAACAGAAAGATGAGTCCACTGTCTGGTGCTAACGTCACAAACCTGGACCGCTTAGCATTGATTGATTGATTGAATTTAAAACAAATATATTTTATGGCCCGGGACGGCTACTGTGTAGCCATCTGGGCACGCCGGTAATCCCTGACAGCGTGTCGCGGGTTTGACTCCCGATCAGACTCCTGTCAGAGTCAGACTACTGTGTAGTGTACTGTGTAGTGTAGTGTGTAGTGTGTAGTGTGTACCTACAGTATTACACCCCTAAAAAAAAACGGAACTTTGAACATTCAGTGGATTGTCTGTGTCCTGGCGTTTTGTGAACATTAGGCTCAGAAAAGTGCTATGATTGGCCCCTGGTCTTTGATATCAAAGTCCCCTCTCCTCACAAAAACTTGTTTCCATTGTGGTCAAAGGTTAGTGATACCAGCTCAATTTATCCCTCATTAGTAATAGCTATCATGTTACTGTCGAGGGTCACAAATGATTTTCATTTCAATTGCAGTTGATCCATCAGCTCCATCGTGTGTAGAGGGAGAATATTTACCAAGGCTGCTGCATCCAACACCCAGGGACGGAGAGCAACTCCAAGCTGAAGTCAACAAAGAGTCAGAGATCAGAGTCAAAGCACAAGCCACACGCTCCACGTAAGACAAACGTGGAACGAAAGTGCGTTTATGACAAAAATGTTAAGCATGCGAGATGAAATCTGTTCATTTTTTTTATACAGAGTCTATGATATGGTCTTCAGTGGACCGTTGAATGTCACTAAGAACAGGACCACACGAGACGAGTTTGTCCTCAGATGGACTCCTGTTCCCGATGACGTGGGACAACACTTCCCCATTTGCTTTGTTGTTGAGGCATCGTATGGGTAAGCCTCACATTCGTTCATTCCAAGGCTATACAGATTCTCTGGGAGGGGAGTTGAGTTGACTTAATGCGCAGTTAGTTCAACTCCAGAGCGTGCCTGTTCAGGGGACTAGTAGTCACATGCACTCTTTACCTGATCAGAGCGGCTATTTAATCTTCTCTGCCTATCTGCTCATTCCTGGCTAATAATAATAATAATAAAGCCTCTTTATTTATATAGCACCTTTCAAAACAGCGTTAGCTTCTCTCCTGCATGTAGTTTTGCAAATCCCACTGCATCCACCTGTATAGGTGGCAGGGACTTAATTAATTCCCTGCCACCTTTGAACCACGTCCATTTGAGCCACGGACCACCATTGAATTTGATGACATTTTACATCTTTCAACTATATGACCGCGAGGCAGCCTACTGATCATTCTCACCAGGTTTCATCCGTTCTCAAAACATTTGGCTAAGAGGCAGACCTTGACCTTGAACACACATCTGTTGTTTGTCACTCATTTCAGGTCTCTCATCTATCAATCTGAGATGAGGTGTGTTGTTGTGCAGGTGGTACCGGGACAAGGTGAGTCTCGTTGATATCCACCAAACAAAATCACGTTTGTGTGAAGTGAGGGGCCGCAGGGGCCCCTGGTAATGTCGGTTTAAAGTGCTCTAAACAAACAAAATAAATCCATAGACTTGGCTGCCATATGACATAATTCCGAAAGCCAGACATTGGAGGGGATAGTGCCCCTCAATAACATTATGTAGGTCGTAACCACCATTTTTGCATACACTGTATTTTTGATAGGTGCAACAGAACAAATGTATTTATTTGTTTATTTACAATTTATTTCAGTGATAGCCAATGTGATTTGCAATGAAACAGCCATGACAGTAGAGGTGGAAAAAGCCTCATTCAAGGGAGACGTAGGTCATCTACGACTTAATGAAGCAGGCAACGTAGCCCAGAGCCATCTAATAGAAGAGTTACGATACTGAGGGGGCAGAAACCGCACGCATGCCAACCGAGTTGGCATGCGTGCAACATGCCAACTGTTTTAAAGTATTGTAGTAACAATTAAAGTCTCTGTAATGTTTATGTTGTACGATTACTACAATACAATCTAAAATAAAGGGATTTAAGATCATTAAAGCTGGGTTTGTTGCCTGCGTCCAATGCATTTCTGCCTACTTCCGGTCCAGGACTTGTCCCTAGTTGTTGTCCCCATTCTCAATAGAAGCCTATGTAGGAGAGCCGCCATTGGACTGGCCCCATGAAGTGAACGGAGTTTGCATAACTCTGTCTTACTCTATGGCTCTGGGTTAGACTAAGTGGGCTAGTTCATGAGACAGTGACAGTTAAAGTTTGAACCAGGGTCAACCACGTCTTTCTGATCTACCAGGTGATGATCAGATAATCATAATTTTTGATTCCTGAAGAAGATCTCAGTGATCGAAACGTTGAATTTAATAAACCAGTGGAGCTGGAGTTATTCCTTACCAGTGTTGCGGTCTCTATTTATTTATCTTGTACTGCCATTTGTCCACCTGGGCTAGAGTGGATCATGTGCATGCTCTATTACCTTTGTCAGATTATCATCATTATCATTATAATGTGGCATAACTGTAGGAATAGGCCTACAGCAAGTGTTAAATGTGTCACTTTCCACGTTTCCAGACACCTGCACTGTTGAATGCAGTGCCACCACAATAAAAGTGGCAGTGGAGAAGTCCTACTCCATCCGACGCAATGAGGCACAATTACACCTGAGAGACGTCAATGATCCTGCCTGCAAACTGACAACCCTCTCCAATCGCACCCACCTGGTGGCCGTCATGTCCCTCAACACCTGTGGAACCACGCTAGAGGTACGTATGACTATGTTTAGTTAAACTGATTCAGGGCCCCTCCCTCCAAGAAAATCATTTGCATTATTTCTTTTTGCCAATCAGTTAATATTGAATAAGCAGCACGGACCAAAAACATAACAGTGCAATTAGTACTATACAAATAAATTACATATTCAAATTGTAATACTGTCTGTGATAACACACTTTGACAAATTTGTGAAAGATTTGGTAACAGTGAAAATAGTACATTTAGACTACAAGCTGAGCTTGATATTTGTGAAGGTTTTTTAAATGATAAAATAGGTTAACATTTTGACGCTGTTCTGTGCTACTTTTGTATTAATTTAAATGTTTTTTTGATTGATTGATTGATTATTTTATTAGACCATAACAAATGCAAAACAGTAGGCCTACATGGTACAGTCAAAGCACATTGATCCAATGCGGTCTCCTTGCGGTCTTGTTTCCATTCGGGTCCCATGCATTCATGTTACTGGCTGAGGGTTTCAGGCTTTGATTTGAAGTCTGCATGGGGCTTTTAGCAGTGCAACTAATTCATTTCAAAAGCATGCTCTTGACATTAACCTCTTTTAATCTCTTGCACTGCAGGAGGATGGCGACAACCTTATCTTCAAGAATGCGATCACATCTGCCGACCCCACTGAAGTTATTACCAGAGACCTTATTGAGATTGAGTTTTCATGTGTCTTTCCCAAACATTACAATCTGACGCTGGGATACCGGCACAAAAACCCATATGCATTTACAGAGAAAGGTTTTGGTACCTTTGGGTTTCAATTTGAATTCTTTGAGAGCGAGCGTTTCAGGCAGCAGAAGCATGACAGCACATATCCAGTGGAGGTGTACCTCAAACAGATGATCTACATGGAGATCCAGGCGACCACTGACATCCCCAATACAGAACTCTTTGTGGAGACCTGCAAGGCCACGCCCTATGACAACCCAAACTCTCGCATTGTCTACACCATCATTGAAAATGGGTAATTTATCATGCGCCAAATCACCGACAGTAGTTCTAGTCAAGCTTGATTCATACATTATACTTTTGCACACCGGTGTGACACAACCATGAATAAACCAGGCTTGTTTGGCCAAGATTCCCACAGCATTGCAGCCAACAAACAGATGCACTGTCAGCAGTGGCATTGTGCCAAGTTCAAGGCAACGCCCTATGGCAAAATCTCGCACTAACTACCACTGATATTCACTTTGTGACATTATATAACACAGTATAGTCTCAATACTATAAATAAACTAGTACTGTGTTTTATTGTTTCCTGTTCAGGTGTGTAAGAGACAACACAGTGCAAATCTACGATGGGCCCAAGTCTCAGTTCAGATTTGGAATTGAGGCTTTTGAATTCATTGGATCTCATGATGAGGTAATTGCTCTGACTTGGAATGCTACAGAGAGTCTGTATAATTCCAGTTGCAAATACCTAAGAAGCTGTCATCTGCTCTTCAGGGTAGGCAGGGCCAGCCGAGGGGCAAGTGGAAAAATACAAGCTACTAAAGAAATAGCAGATCTACAAGCTTGTAGCTCGGCACCGGGTACAGCGCTACGAGCTTGTAGATTTGCTATTTTTTATCTTGAAAATGTGGCGCAAATCTTTAAATGTATGCTTTCACAGTGAACGTTTTTAACACTTTGCTTCTGGGAGGTCCCTGGAACAAAGGAACAAAAAATACAGATAATTCTGTATTCTAGTATGTGATGAATAGAACCAGGTCTTTGTGTACATATAGGTGTATATCTTTGTGTGCATATAGGTGTATATCTTTGTGTGCATATAGGTGTACATATAGGTGTATATCTTTGTGTGCATATAGGTGTACATATAGGTGTATATCTCTGTGTGCATATCTTTGTGTACATATAGGTGTATATCTTTGTGTGCATATAGGTGTACATATAGGTGTATATCTTTGTGTGCATATAGGTGTACATATAGACCATATATTTGTGTGCATATAGGTGTACATCAACTGCGACGTCATTCTGTGTGAGACGGGGAGTCCTGGGACCAGGTGCTCTCAAGGATGCATTAACTCCAATCACCGCCACAGAAGAGATGCTGCTGCTCAAACGGCTCTGCACTCCATTTCCCAGGGACCTTTGCGCCTGATCACAGCTGCTGACAGCCCAGGTACAGTAAGACACAGTTTGAATGTTTGTGTGTGTGTGTGTGTGTGTGTGTGTGTGTGTGTGTGTGTGTGTGTGTGTGTGTGTGTGTGTGTGACGTGTGTGTGTGTGTGTGTGTGTGTGTGTGTGTGTGTGTGTGCGCGCGTACGTGCGTGCATGCGCCTGCGGCTGTGTGCGTGTGTGTGTGTACCGTGTGCATAAATGACTGTGTGGTTGAGTCATTCATTATGTACTTTTTGACTGACACCTCAATTAGCTGGATCCAAGTTCCAAAGTATCTAATTTACAATACAGTATTGTTTCTAGTGCTACCTGTCTTAGTGTACCTGTCCCTCCTGTTCAACAACAAAAAAATAAAATGAATTTGTTCTCCTTCTATGCCACAAAAATGTGGAACGTCAAAGAGCACCTATGGGTGGCTGCTATTTGACACTGGCCTGAGTAAAAAGTCAAAGACCCCTTTACTGGCTCAGAGATGCCTCCAAGGCAGGCATAGCCGCATAACCCCCTCTACTCCCACCTCTTATCTAAGCCCCAACCACCAATCGAACCTGGACTTCTTTTAGAACCCATTTCCTTCCATCATTTAACAGAGCAAGCATGAGAACTCCTTCCATTAGACGTCATTTCAATCACTCTGTAAAAAAGATGTTTTTGGCTATACAGGCCCCTCTATGCTCAACATCATTAACCTACTTGAATTGAAATCCTGAATAATTTGTTGCTAATTTTGAATTATAACTTTTCATGAATGGATTACAGAATCCATTCATGAAAAGTATAATTTTGATTTAATTTCAAATGCATTAGTTATACTTATGTTAACTTTATGAACCTAAATTCAAATACCTTGGACGTACAAAATAATACAATATATATATATTTTAATACTAGTCATTAAGCTACTAATATAGACGCAGGTCGTGTTTGCATGTTTGGAATTGTAACAGCTGAAATCAATAGTATTATCAGTATTACGATATTAACCTGCAGGCCGCATTAAGTGACGGTGGGCGCCGCATGTACGTGGCCCACGGGCCGCGTATGCTGTAGCTCTGCATGGTCAGTCACTGACCATGCAGGGGACTGACCGTCAGTCCCCGGAATACTTAACTGCCACATGTGCCCAGGGCCTATAGAGCGTCGCAGTCCCGCCCCTACCATGGACCAGGAAATTAATCCCAATGCATTTTTCCCATAGACATTTGCAAAAGTATTTATTTAAAGACGGTTACGCCATGGACAAAGCCAACTCGAGTCGTGACAACTCATGACAACACAAACAATATTTTGGACCAAACAAATAATAATAAAATAAATGTTGTAACCTGCCGTTTTTTTCTTCTTTCTAATTATTTTTTCGGCCCCAAAAATTATGTTTGTTGTCATGATTTGTCACGACTCGAGTTGGCTTTTTCCGCAGCGTAACCGTCTTTAAATAAATACTTTCTGAAATGTCTATGAGGAAAATGAACGGAGAATCATTTCCTGGTCCATGGTAGGGGGCGGGACTGCGACGCTCTATAAGGTCTGCTGCACAGGCCAGGGTCTGTTCCTAACCATGTTCCCCACACTAAACAAAAAAAACTAAAGGTGACAATAAAGCCTTTCAGCCTCATCCACAATGGGAGCTGCAGCCTCTGTGGACATTTTTAAGAAGAACCAATTATTTAAACAAGCATTTGCGGATGTTACATGATTCCATGCTTGTGTTGTTATATCTGCTGTCCTGCTTGCTTGAGATGAATTTGTTTTGTTTCTGTTTTTAATCTCATTGTATGTTAGTAAGGCACTTTGGGCAGTATTATGCGTGTCTTAAGTACCAGGTCTTATTACTTAACTTAAGACCTGGAGGCGTGATCAATGCCATTTGGCTATTCTGAGTGGCCAAACAGCATTGACCACGCCTCCAGGTCATAAGTTAAGTAATAAGACCTGGTACTTAAGACACGCATAATACTGCCCTTTGTGTTTAAGTGCTATATTTATAAACCAAATGTAACTTGCTTGTTGTTTCCTGTTATTTTACTTACTGTTTAGCTTCTGGTCCGAGCAGCAACCTGATTATGAACGTGGTCTTCATCGTTGGCTGTGTTCTGGTGTGTGGAGTGGTGATCTACCGTTCCAGGAGGTCCAAAGTCCACTACCAACCAATACCAACCTCTGACTTCAAATGAGGACAGAAAATCCATCTTCATAGCTTTCTGAATCTTTCATTCAGATCATTAGATGATGGGACATATAATTATAATCATAAAAATCCCAATAATGCTGTTATTATAACTGTTCTATTTTATGCTGAAAATATTTACTCTCTTTTCTTTGGTATATTTGGGTTTCATCATTGATACACTTGCATAGGCCTACGCATAGTGTATATTCAGTGTATAATTGAACGTAGCCTGCCTGTTGGCTGCCAACGCTTGCACACATGCACGCGCGCACACACATGTAATATTTGATCTTTTGTAGATGAATGCATAACTGTATTGGAAGTGCAAACTGAGACCAATGCACCGCAGCCAAACACAGCCAGATGAACAGAATGTACATAATTGATGCAGATTATTATTACTCAGCAGCATGACAATGGAAACATTCCTCCTGATAATAGAAGTTTAAGACCTATACTGTTTGTTCAGTCATCCATGCAAGATCAAGTTTCACAGCATTTAATTGCCTTGTTGAATTGTGCTATACATATAAAATTGTCATGCCTTCCCACAGAGACAATGTTGATATTGTTGTTTTTTTACTTCTACTTCTACTACTACTAGTCTACTTGTCTGCGGTCACTGTGTTCATAGTTTTTATTTTCTCCACCAGGCCGAAGGCATGGGGAGGACTTTTGCACTCCGTCCGTGTGTGTACTGCAGGGTTCCCCAATTAATTTTCCTCAAGGGCCATATTTTGACTAGGGTACCAGGCTGGGGGCCGAGTCCGCACGCGCGAGGTCGAGGTCTTGCCCTGAAAATTAATTTTCAGGGCAAGACCCCATTTGAAAAGGATGCCCAGTTTGACATGCATAGGCTACTGACCCCCATTTAATGCCATTTATATCTGGGACCCCCCTCCCAACCCCCCCCCCCCCCCCCCCCCCCCCCCCTTTAAAAAAAAAATCTTCCAGGGGCCACAAGGGGGCCGCCTATTGGGGAACCCTGGTGTACTGTATGTGCTCATGTGTCCGTCCGTCCGTCCGTCTGTGTACAGCTAATCTCCGTTAACCCGGTAGATGTCAAATTTTGCACACACACTCCCTGGATGCCAACGATGAACCTCTGCCCCAAATTTTCCAGAACGGTCTGTTATAGCGCCACCAGGAGGCTGACTTTTGAAAAACATTTTTTTTCTTATATTACTCCTCCAGATTCTGTCCAAAAATCCCGCAAATCATTACTCCCTATCTCTATCCGTCTCATGTGTTCAAGACGGATCCGTCCGATATTTCAGATTCCATCCTAATTGGCTAATTGGTTTGCAGGATTGGCCCGTTTTGAACAAAAAGCCTCAAATCATAATGATAATGAACTTTATTTATATAGCACCTTTCAAAACAAGGTTCCAAAGTGCTTAAGGTTAAAAAAAACAAAAGCAACATATAGCAAGTCACAATCAAGAGCAGTTTGAATACGAGAAACACAAAAGGAAAAGAAGACAAATAGCAGCAGTTGAATATGTACAATCTCCTATAGAAAGGGTAAAAAACATTCTGTGTAAAGGTGAGTTTTTAAAAGTGACTTAAACACAGGCACAGATGGTGCTAACCTTACATGCACCGGTAGAGCATTCCATAGTCTAAGTGCCAGGGCGGCAAAGGCCCGATCACCTCTGGTGACGAGGTTCGTCCTAGGGACCACAAAGGGCCCGATCACCTCTGGTGACTAGGTTCGTCCTAGGGACCACAAAGGGCCCGATCACCTCTGGTGACGAGGTTCGTCCTAGGGACCACAAAGGGCCCGATCACCTCTGGTGACGAGGTTCGTCCTAGGGACCACAAAGGGCCCGATCCCCTCTGGTGACGAGGTTCGTCCTAGGGACCACAAAGGGCCCGATCCCCTCTGGTGACGAGGTTCGTCCTAGGGACCACAAAAATCTTTCACAGACTTTCCTACTAGGCTGAGGAAAATATCCCACCCTTTTCACATTGGCCTGTTATAGCGCCACCAACAGGTGGATTTGCAAGGGAAGCGTGCGTGCCTTCAATCAGCTGAGTGTCCCACTCAATTCTAAAAAATGCAGCGATTGATGAGGACATTCTCATCTTCACAGTAAAGGCACGCCTCCAAGTGTTGCCGCCTGCCAACCAAACTGAATCTATCAATCTGGTATCCCAATAATCATGAGTCAATGACCCTCACTGTCTACACCAGGGGTGGGCAACTTTGACGATGGAGAGGGCCACTATATCTCCACACTCACTCCCTATAGGGCCATATATTAGCCTACTGTCGTCGCAAAAATAGACCACAGTAGCCGATCTACAAGCTCAAAACGCGTCGCGCTGCGACGCGTTTTGAGCTTGTAGATCGGCTATTTTTGCTATATTCGAATTCTATTCTATTCTCAAACTATGCCTGAAGAAGTCCGAAAGGCCGAAATGTTGCTATATGACTCTTTAAAATAAAGTTCTTGAACCAGCAAGTGGCAGTGTGCGGGTCTCTCCTCCTTCCTCATAACGTTTGCTGTACTGCCAGGACCTATACGCACCTGCTATAAAACTGAACCGTGTGTGCGGAAGTCATCCCTCGAATAAGCTATATTCGAATTGAAATGTTGAATTATTTTTTACTATTTTTGAATTGGAATCCTGAAAATTTACATTTTTATGTAATTTCAAATGCCTTTTAATTATACGTGTGTTGAAGCTACTAATTTAGACTGAAGTAATTAAAGCGGGTCATGTTTGCATGTTGTGGAATTGTAAACAGCTGAAACCAATATTATATCAGTATCCTGACATTAACCTGAGGGCCACATTAAGTGAAGGTGGGGGCCGCATGTGGCCCCCGGGCCGCCAGTTGCCCACCCCTGGTCTACACCATGGACAGCATCAGACCATAGAGTCTATGGGCTCCATTTACACCATGGACAGCATCAGACCATAGAGTCTATGGGCTCCATTTTCGTCACCGCTAAACCCCTTATCCCTAAACTTCTTTGCCTTTTTTTTTTTTACTATTTTGCAAAACATTTTTGAATAGTTAAAATGGCCAGTCTACAACTGGCCAACTACTAGCTCACAACGTTTAACTATTCAAAAATGTTTTTCAAAATATTGAAAAGGACAAAGAAGTTTAGGGATAAGGGGTTTAGCGGTGACGAAAATAGAGCCCGCCCCTATGTCTTATATATTAAACGGCTGTAGGCCTAATATTTACAAAGGACTGTATATACTGTACTACTACTAGTCAGGCATGACAGCATTGTGAACATTATTGCCAAAGATGTGTCACCTATGTTTGATTCCTCTGTTTTTCCTCCTGTGTGAAACCAGAAATGTTTCAATGCAATGACCCAACCGTATTTGCAAATATAACTGCAAATACACCAGATATCATTATAATTGACAGCAGAGAGGTTTTTCTATTGGAAGTTGGCTGTGCTTTTGATTCAAGTTTAGAGGAAGCTTTCCTTACTAAACAAGTCAAATATCAACCATTAGTACAGGCCATTATACACAACAATGTCAGCTCATTTTTTTTTATATTTGGCAGCCTGGGCCATGTCCACATAGGCTAGTGGTCAGAGGCTTGAGGATTATGGGGTTGTCCAAGTGTAAGGCAAAGCAGCTTGCAACATACTGTTCAATCTCCTCCATTATAGGCAGTCGCTCTGTTTGGAGAAGGTGCTTTTTGTACCCATGATTTTCTTTCGGCGTGGGTAATATGACAGACTGAAGTGACCAATGTTGGCTGTGAATAACTTCATGCGTTGCCTATATTCTGTACATTTAGGGCTTGTTTGGACTCAAGCACTGAGACACATGATGTTTCCAGTGTGTGCGATATCAGAAGCAACTGAAAATATTTGTGCCCTTGATAATGTATTTATAAATGTGGACTCAAATAATGAAATGTGTGTGTAGCGTGCGTGCGTGCGTGCGTGATAGATGTGAGAACGAGATAATTATGTTACAGTAAATCCCTGACAAACCAGTTTTGCTAAGTGGAGCACAATATAAAGGCCTTTGGTATTTCTTTTGTTTTGTTTTGTTTTGTTTATTTTGTCGGCAAGTTAACAACCAACATTTCGATATAAATATAACTGTTGCACACGGTTGCCTGAGCACATCTGCTTTGTGGAACAGAGAGTCAGTTGGCACCATGGCTTCTGGCACTCTGGTGATGCTGGTCCTGATGGCATCACTGGCCAGTGCATCACACTTCTACGGTGGCAGCAGTTCCTTCACTGCCAGGGGAAGAAACCCAGATGGGACGTTCAGGGTGAGTGCACATTTTAACCATAATAATAACTATAATAATTCAGTCAATGTTCTAGAGCAGTGGTTTTCAACCCTTTTCATATCAAGGCCCATTATTTATTGGGTATTTGAGCCATGGACCACCTGATGAGATTTAGCCTCTCAGACCTAAAACTTAATATTTTGTTGTCCTTGGACAAGATTATGTCCACAATTCCATGCTGTATTGATGTTGGTACCATAGGAGAGATAACAGGCAAGCATTGATAAAAAAAAATAACTATTCTACATTCTCTAATTGTGTAGACTTCTTGTAAATTACTTAATGCACCTTTGGTTTCATTTTATGCTCTCAAGAGTTAAAGATCTATAAGGGTCCATTTGGTTACCAACTCTCCATCATTTAGCTGGGGACCACCTGGAACCCCCTCAAGGACCACTGGTTGAAAACCTACTGTTCCAGAACTAATATTAATCTGCATGGTTCTGCTTGTCTGGATGATATGCTTCTATTAATGCAAACTAAGACGCAATTTATAGGTAGGCTACATGTTTGGGAATCTATGGGACTTAATTAATACTTATTTAAAATGTTCCATGTAAAGCGTCTGAGTAGAAAAGTGCTATATAAATTATTCTTAAAATTATAGGATGTTGAGATGTACAGTATGATCCACCTATAGCAATAATAACCCATTTATCTTCTTTGACACTATTTACCACAATTTATCGATCTATTGTCATCATTTATTTGTTTAGTGTTTATTTATTAGTTCTGTTTTTGATTAACTCACCTTCTGAGTCCAGTAAAATTGATATGAAATCATAATAAATTATAAATGTTGTGGTAGAACGAACATTTCCTTACAGTCATGTCTCAATCATATTTTCACGGATTTCAGAAATTAATCATATGGACTCAATGGCCATGACCCCGCACGAGCACACACACACACACACACACACACACACACACACACACACACACACACACACACACACACACACACACACACACACACACACACACACACACACACACACACACACACACACACACACACACACACACACACACACACACACACGATTTGATCCAGATTAAAGCTTTTATTTGATTTCTTGATATTATCGGATGTCAAAGCTATCACCAATCCTGTTCAGATTTTGAACAACCCAAATTCCAAATCTGAGCCACTCGGATAGGGATTAAAAGTTTTGAACTTGTTATGCAAGACTTCATAATATTATGACCTTTGGATTTTCTTCCACAGGTGGTGAACCGCTATAGAGTAACATTGGATGAAAGTCGTTTGTATTCTCCTCACAATCGTTGTCACAGTGGTAACTGTGGTATCTCATCAGTTACTCACAGAGGCACAATCGACAGTGGCACTAGCGCAGTGAGCCGTCATCGCATGGTATGGACTGAAAGTGAAATGGTGGTAACAACAAATGTCGCAAGTAACAAACCTTTTCAAATAAGGTGAGTTATTTCACCCAAATTATGTATTTTCTTCATGCCTCTTATTTTTGTACCTTCTGTTACGACCCCCCATCTAGGGTAGGGGGAAACAACATAATAATGAGGAGACAGCTTTTACAAAAGATGATTTGTTTTATTATCGCTCCTTTTTTCTTTGGACAGGGATTAATTAAAAAGTGCATAATGGCTTCAGGGTGTCAGTTTACATTATAGAAAACTTGCTACCTAAGAAATAAAATTAACCCTAACTAAAAGTCCCTAACCGTATGAGAAACAAAAATACAATTACTAAACCTAACCTACCGGTAACTAAGAAAAATACAATAAATTAGATCACAAAACAAAAGTGAATAAACACCCTTACGGGATGCACAAAGGACGGTGTAACATTAAATAGGGAAATACAAAAGGACAATAAGTAACAATGGGAAGTTGGACAATAAATAACTGAGGAGCTGAATAAAGACAGAGTGAACAAATGCTAAGGGTCACTTAATGAGAACTCAATGAACCCAAAACAAAATATAACTTACTCAAAGAACCAAAGACAAACTAACTCACAAAACTAACGAACAAAGGCAAACAAAACGGAAAAAGCAACATGGGTGGAGGACAAGCAGGGTGGCGTCTCTGCTGCAGAATTCAGCTGTCATCCTCACAGCAGTCAGGACAGACTGAGCACCTTTATCGAGAGCAGGGCCATTGCCCAGCCAATGAGAACCAGGGCGTGGATGGGAAAGGCGAATGAGGGAGAAGGGGCAGGTCCAGGTGGGACCTGTCAATCTACAGCCACCTGTTCTCAACCCTTCACATTACTCTGTCAATCACCATAGCACCACACTCATTCTCCAACACTCTCCATTCATGACCTTACAGAGAAACACAAAAGGAACAATATATAACACAGGCCACAAGTTATACAAACATATTCCAACTTATCACCCGTATTCCCAAATTAACCAAATACAATAATAACTAGAACTGCACTCTGTCGAGTGCCTATGCTTGTTGCACACCATAAATGGCCTACTAGTGCGCAAACAGAGCGTGCAAGTGCTGTAGACCGCTATACAAACTTTCAAATCTTAGCCTTAGCCTTGAATTATTAGATTTAGCTATTTGCTACGTACCTTCCATGGGCTTGCCTATGTCTATGTCTACCGGTATGTATGTAATTTCTGAAACACGTCATCGTTACGTCACCATCGATAACCAATTATACCCTGGCATTGGTACATATATTCATCACGTCATATGCTCATATGTCCATATATGTGTACATGTCTATGTATATGTAGCTTTCTGAGTGGTTGGTGGTATAATGTGATCAGCTGGGTGGTTTGATGCGTACAGTATGTCGGGGCCAGCACATGTTATGACGTCATATGCTGGCACCAAGCTGACCGTGCAGGTATGTTTTCCGTCACGCTACGAAGCATGTGTCTATGACGTGATGAAGATATGTACCAATGTCCCTTAGAATGCACGTGATATGATGTCATACGGACATACGGAAGCTAACCATGCAGGTATGCTTTCCGTGAATCGTGATGAAGATTATGGACCAACGCCAGGGTATAATTGGTTAGTGGCTAGTAGGCCATAAATGGCCTACTAGTGCGCAAGCAGAGCGCGCAAGTACTGTCGACAGCTATGAACTTTCAAATCTCAGCCTCTCTGTGAAATAACAGTTTCAATATTGAATTATTAGGTTTAGCTATGTGCTACGTACCTAGTTTTTGGAGGTAAAAAAATAGTATTTTGAAGTATGGTAAAAGCTTCTATCTATAAAAGAAATACAGTCCCATCGATCCACTTGTAGTTTCTCAAAGAAAAATAAAACATGGATATCAGATGAAAAAAAAAAGTATATTAGTTGAAAAAAATATCACATTTCTCACAGCGGTAATTTCCATTCTTAAGATCAACAACAATGTCCTTGCAGGCTCATGGGGACATTCCTGGTATATGCACCTTTCCTTACGAATGTCCATGATTGTTGCCACGCTCCTAGAATAACCCACCCCATCTGCTTTGATTGTCACTATGGGCTGATCAGAGTCACACAGCACTGTTTGAACATCCTGTATGTTATTGTAGGCCATCTTCCAATTATATTCTATTATATTTAAGTATCTTCTTTGGGTTTATCTGTTAGACTGAAAGAAAATATTCCTTATTTGACAACTCTTGAATGAACCTTGAACCTTTTGAACCTTGTAAATGATCGTAATTCATTTTAAACGGTTACGTAATTAATAACAACCAATTAAGGTCGTTTTATGCGTATGCCGTGGCTGCGTATGACGCAGATGGTGATTTAATAATGATATGTTTCAGTGTCGGGTGGATTAAAGGTAATGTCCCTATGTATACATGTACAGTATGTAATCTGAAACCAATGCCATATCAAGCACAAATTAATCATTACGTCATACGCAGCCACGGACATACGCATCGGAGCACCGGACAGACAACATTACTTGCACATTCTGCTTGCGCAAGTAAGTTGATTAGCAGTATACTGTGGTCATTTGATGCATATGTCCCGTAGCAGCATATGACGTGATGAAGATATGTACCAATGCCAGGGTATAACTGGCTCTCGATGGTGACGTAATAATGATATGTTTCAGTGTCGGGTGGATTAAAGGTAATGCCCCTATGTATACATGTATGTAATCTGACACCAATGCCATATCAAGCACAAATTAAGCATTACGTCATGCGCTGCCACGGGACATACGCATCGGAGCACCGGACAGACAACATTACTTGCACGCTTTGCTTGCGCAAGTAATTACAATAATCAGAAGGACAGCAGTCCTTCTGTAACACCTTCATTTCTCTAATACGTTTGCAGAGTGTGCATTATCTTTTCCCTTATTGTTTCCATATACCAGGTATGCCAGCTGCTGTTCGATTAACCATCAATCATGGTCACTACTGACTGAAGTGGATTTGGGAACAAGGTCTGATACTGGAAAACCAAACAGCTCTCCAGATATTACCATTCTATCATTCCTGCGGTAAGGTTTTACTATACAATTACACCCTATATCTAACAGTACCATTCTATCATTCCTGCGGTAAGGTTTTACTATACAATTACACCCTATATCTAACAGTACCATTCTGTCATTCCTGCGGTAAGGTTTTACTATACAATTACACCCTATATCTAACAGTACCATTCTATCATTCCTGCGGTAAGGTTTTACTATACAATTACACCCTATATCTAACAGTACCATTCTATCATTCCTGCGGTAAGGTTTTACTATACAATTACACCCTATATCTAACAGTACCATTCTATCATTCCTGCGGTAAGGTTTTACTATACAATTACACCCTATATCTAACAGTACCATTCTGGCATTCCTGCGGTAAGGTTTTACTATACAACTAGAAAAAGTGCCCTTCTGGGCACAGGTCTCCACCAGGAGGATAGGATTGTGTGTGATGTTTGGCAAAATGTTTAGGAGTAATATAAACATGTTTATTTGTTTGTGTGTGTGTGTGTGTGTGTGTGTGTGTGTGTGTGTGTGTGTGTGTGTGTGTGACGCGACTTGGCCTGTTGTAGCGCCACCATGAGGCTGATTTGAAAACTGTCAAGTGGCATTTCTTCCTCAGCCTAGTAGTGGGAATAGGCATGCACAGTTTCACCGCAATCGGACGCTGCGTTGCGGAGTTGTGGCAATTTGTACAAAACGGGCTACTCCTGAAAACTTTAGAAGCCAATCGTAGCCAATCAGGATGGATAATTATGAGAAATCAAACAAATCACATGACCACATGACTATGGAGAGCATGTGTACCGATTTGCGTGAAATTTGGATAAAGTCTGAAGGAGTAATATTAGAAAAAGGTTTTACTATACAATTACACCCTATATCTAACAGTACCATTCTATCATTCCTGCGGTAAGGTTTTACTATACAATTACACCCTATATCTAACAGTACCATTCTGGCATTCCTATGATAAGTCTATATGGTACAGTATATGGCAAATGCCATACACTAATCTCTGGTCATCAGCTTAAATTAACATTATAATTTTGGATGTATACATAGCTGTCAGAATATTGACACATTTTGACTAACAACTGTAACTGAAGCCTAGTTTAGTAGGCTATTAGTGCAGGCCAAAAGCAGAGCCATGGATTTTTCCACCATTACCAGCAAATCCAACCCTGTCTAACATAATTTATTGAGATCTTTTCACCTGTTGTACGCTGCTGTGTACTTTTGTGACACCATTATTTCAGTGTGTGAAGGTCTTCTATTTTTTGTGTTTTTAAAATACATCTCATTGTATATTATTATTCCCCAGTAGCCATGAACTGATGATATGATGTATTACGTATTAGGGTAGACTACCATATGTGAAACATCTTCCAATTTTGTGTTAAATTACCAATTGTTATAAAGATTTTTATTTAGAAATGTTTAGAAAATGTTTATTTGCTTATTTATTTATCGACTCATTACAGAGCTGATTAATTCACTCTCTGTCCTCCTTGTTAATGTTTGTGTTAGAGTTCCTGTGAACTGCCCAAGGTCATACAACCTGACGACCTTTGACCCTGATGGCGACCAGGTTCGATGCAGATATGGTACTGCTCATACTGTTGAGTGTGGCCACTGCACTCAACCCTCAGGCTTTCACCTGGATCAGGTACTGTAGGTTGAGTAATTTATATTTCATAGTTCATACTAAGATGTACTGAGATTCCTTACCAAGAAATGTCTTGGTGTCTATTTTGTCTGTCCTGATGAAGGTCTAATCGACTGAAACGTCGACCCAATAAAGAGCAACATTTTGGCAATTTTCAGATTTTCTTTGTTTTTCAAAGATACCCTTTTTTGGTGTCTACTAACACATTTCTTGAAATTGAAATGCATCACCCCTATGGGAATCAGTCACAGCTGCTGGAATTTGGTTTATTTCAATGTCTTGAATGCTCCGAGATACTGCTCCACCAATGCCAAACGCCTCAAGGTCGCCTGGAGGTCTGTCAGTAAGTTGTTTCTACTGCACTGGAGGTCTGTCAGTAGGTTGTTTCTACTGGAGGTCTGTCAGTAAGTTGTTTCTACTGGAGGTCTGTCAGTACGTTGTTTCTACACAACATCAAATAAAACAATCGTAATACAATAGCAACAATGGAAGCACAGAACAATCAATAGAGGGTTTATTTGTCTCTAACTCACAGGTACAAGCAGCAAAATGTTGGTTGGAAATGTTTATTATTTTTATTTATTGTATTTAACCAGTGAAAACACATTGAGACTGAATCTCTTTTACAAGTGAGAACTGGCCAAGGAGCAGAACAACAATTACACTTCAAATAACTTTGTACATGTCAAATTACAGAACAGCCAATAATACATCCATGATACACCTCAATGTACCTATAAAATATATAGCAGTAGTACACTGAGGGCGAGGGCGCGTGCGCACGCATCCGCCTGGGTGACGGCAGACTGTTGGGCGAGCGCTTTCACTTTGGCATGGGGTAAGCCCGCATGCCCTGTGCCCTGTTGATCTGACCGATCAACACATGGAATGAAGGTTGTATTGGCCATTAAGGCCGGGCCTTAATTTTAGAGCCTGTTGAGAACTCTAGTTTTCGCCGTCTGTTGAATGGACAGGTATCAGTCAAAAGGGAGACATCTAAGAGGAAGGACGGGTGGGGAAGATCAACATATGGAATGTCAGAACAGGCCTGCTACATATATGGAGATCTAAGGGTTTGAGGTCAGATGTAGAGTTGCTGGCCGGCTCCATATATGCAGATCTAGGTGATGATCCAGCCTTCTCCAAGCATGGTTATCCAGGGTTAGATGAGGTCAGTGTCGTGATCTTCATATGTGGAGACGGCCATATACGTGTCACGAGGCGTGATGTCACGAGGCGTGACCGTGTATGGAGGAGTGATGTCACGAGGCGTGACCATATATGACTGACGGGTTTTGCAGGTTTTCATAGTAATCTGCAATCTATCAGTAACAGAGCGCAAAATTGTGCACAGAGCAAATGTACAAAATAAGCAGAAATAATACATATAGGCCTAGGCCTATACCAAGGCTAGTACACATTCCAACCTGCATGTGCAGGTGTTGGACTGTACATCTAAGATGATCCCTTTGAAACTGCCAACTGGAAATGTTATTCTCAACATTCTGTATCTATCTAATCCTTTTTTGTACCCATAAGGGTCCAGTATCAATCATTCAACTGGGAAACCCAACCCCCTCTAAGACCCTTTGCGGTCCACAGACCCCACATTTAGAACCATTATTGTACTGCACTATAGTGTACGCAGGCCGGCAAGATGACCAACTTGTTAAAACATGAAGATATCTCCTACCACTCATCATGAACAGAAATGCCAAACGTTTACAAATGTCATCTCCTTTGTCCTTTTAGGATTCTTGCACATTGCACTATGGCGCCTCTTCACACACTGGCATCCGTTCAGTTGAGTTGGTGGTCGAGGATTTTCCAAGACGACACATTACTCTGGCCTACACGGATGGATCTCAGTCCATCAGGTCTCCGCTGCAGTCGAGGGCAGGGAGGAGACTCAGGCGTTCCTTCCGAACTTGGGGGAGAAAAACAACTGCTCCACCTTCAACAACGACCACCCCAACTCCAACTACTTGGAACCCTTGGGGGTGGTGGAGTTCCACTGCTCCACCTTCAACAACGACGACAACTCCACCTCCAACTACTTGGAACCCTTGGTGGTGGAGACAATCCACTGCTACACCTGCTGAAACGACCACCCCAACTCCAACTACTGGGAACCCTTGGTGGTGGAGACAATCCACTGCTACACCTGCTGAAACGACCACCCCAACT
Organism: Electrona antarctica; assembly: GCF_951216825.1. Classification (NCBI taxonomy): domain Eukaryota; kingdom Metazoa; phylum Chordata; class Actinopteri; order Myctophiformes; family Myctophidae; genus Electrona; species Electrona antarctica. The sequence goes on along the minus strand of NC_136808.1, from coordinate 55,938,146 downwards.
CCAACTACTGGGAACCCTTGGTGGTGGAGACAAACAACTGCTCCACCTTCAACAACGACCACCCCAACTCCAACTACTTGGAACCCTTGGGGGTGGTGGAGTTCCACTGCTCCACCTTCAACAATGACGACAACTCCACCTCCAACTACTTTGAACCCTTGGTGGTGGAGACAATCCACTGCTACACCTGTAGAAACGACCACCCCAACTCCAACTACTGGGAACCCTTGGTGGTGGAGACAAACAACTGCTCCACCTTCAACAACGACCACCCCAACTCCAACTACTTGGAACCCTTGGGGGTGGTGGAGTTCCACTGCTCCACCTTCAACAACGACGACAACTCCACCTCCAACTACTTTGAACCCTTGGTGGTGGAGGCAAACCACTGCTACACCTTCAACAACGACCACAACTCCTCCAACTACTTGGAACCCTTGGGGGTGGTGGAGTTCCACTGCTCCCACTGCAGCAACTATCAACCCACCCACTGCTCCAACCACTACACCACCCACCAGCACAACCAGAGCTACAACCACTGTTCCCCGCAGGCCCCATACAACCACCAGACCAGTGACTCTCCCCGCAGTCACGTCTCCTCTCAGCAAACTTCCTTTACATTTCTCTTTCCTTGGTAAGTCAACACTATGCATGCGTAATATGTGACTTTTGTGCATGATTGGAATGTTCCCCAGACCCCAGTGAATATCACCTGGGGGCATGGCCGTTGAGGAGAGCTGCTGGAAAACAGAAAGATGAGTCCACTGTCTGGTGCTAACGTCACAAACCTGGACCGCTTAGCATTGATTGATTGATTGAATTTAAAACAAATATATTTTATGGCCCGGGACGGCTACTGTGTAGCCATCTGGGCACGCCGGTAATCCCTGACAGCGTGTCGCGGGTTTGACTCCCGATCAGACTCCTGTCAGAGTCAGACTACTGTGTAGTGTACTGTGTAGTGTGTAGTGTGTAGTGTGTACTGTGTAGTGTGTACCTACAGTATTACACCCCAAAAAAAAAACGGAACTTTGAACATTCAGTGGATTGTCTGTGTCCTGGCGTTTTGTGAACATTAGGCTCAGAAAAGTGCTATGATTGGCCCCTGGTCTTTGATATCAAAGTCCCCTCTCCTCACAAAAACTTGTTTCCATTGTGGTCAAAGGTTAGTGATACCAGCTCAATTTATCCCTCATTAGTAATAGCTATCATGTTACTGTCGAGGGTCACAAATGATTTTCATTTCAATTGCAGTTGATCCATCAGCTCCATCGTGTGTAGAGGGAGAATATTTACCAAGGCTGCTGCATCCAACACCCAGGGACGGAGAGCAACTCCAAGCTGAAGTCAACAAAGAGTCAGAGATCAGAGTCAAAGCACAAGCCACACGCTCCACGTAAGACAAACGTGGAACGAAAGTGCGTTTATGACAAAAATGTTAAGCATGCGAGATGAAATCTGTTCATTTTTTTTATACAGAGTCTATGATATGGTCTTCAGTGGACCGTTGAATGTCACAAAGAACAGGACCACACGAGACGAGTTTGTCATCAGATGGACTCCTGTTCCCGATGACGTGGGACAACACTTCCCCATTTGCTTTGTTGTTGAGGCATCGTATGGGTAAGCCTCACATTCGTTCATTCCAAGGCTATACAGATTCTCTGGGAGGGGAGTTGAGTTGACTTAATGCGCAGCCTGCGTAGCTAGTTCAACTCCAGAGCGTGCCTACCTGTTCAGGGGACTATACTAGTAGTCACATGCACTCTTTACCTGATCAGAGCGGCTATTTAATCTTCTCTGCCTATCTGCTCATTCCTGGCTAATAATAATAATAATAATAATAATAAAGCATCTTTATTTATATAGCACCTTTCAAAACAGCGTTAGCTTCTCTCCTGCATGTAGTTTTGCAAACCCCACTGCATCCACCTGTATAGGCTCTGTTTCTAGACCCCCCTGGGGGACTTAATTCATTCCCTGCCACCTTTGAACCACGTCCATTTGAGCCACGGACTACCATTGAATTTGATGACATTTTACATGATTTCAACTATATGACCGCGAGGCAGCCTACTGATCATTCTCACCAGGTTTCATCCGTTCTCAAAACATTTGGCTAAGAGGCAGACCTTGACTTTGAACACACATCTGTTGTTTGTCACTCATTTCAGGTCTCGCATCTATCAATCTGAGATGAGGTGTGTTGTTGTGCAGGTGGTACCGGGACAAGGTGAGTCTTGTTGATATCCACCAAACAAAACAAAATCACGTTTGTGTGAAGTGAGGGGCCGCAGGGGCCCCTGGTAATGTCGGTTTAAAGTGCTCTAAACAAACAAAATAAATCCATAGACTTGGCTGCCATATGACATAATTCCGAAAGCCAGACATTGGAGGGGATAGTGCCCCTCAATAACATTATGTAGGTCGTAACCACCATTTTTGCATACACTGTATTTTTGATAGGTGCAACAGAACAAATGTATTTATTTGTTTATTTACAATTTATTTCAGTGATAGCCAATGTGATTTGCAATGAAACAGCCATGACAGTAGAGGTGGAAAAAGCCTCATTCAAGGGAGACGTAGGTCATCTACGACTTAATGAAGCAGGCAACGTAGCCTGCAGTCTGGACAGGCAACAAAACACTACTCATATCATCGCAGTAGTCCCCCTCAGTGGCTGTGGTACTCAGATTGAGGTAAAGAGCTCATTCCTGGATTATACAAGTGGTTAGATTTGTTCTGTCTGTCTGTCTGTCTGTCTGTCTGTCTGTCTGTCTGTCTGTATGTCATATATAAATGACAGACAAGTAACAATGTTAAACAGCACTGTTCAATATTTGCATTACTTAAAGTACAAGTTAACTTGTCATACAAAATATGAACTTTTCCATGCAGGAGGATGAGAATAACATCATCTTCAAAAATGCAATCACCTCCGTCGACGATGTCAATGCCTTGATCACTCGCAAGCACCTGTTGGAGGTGGAGTTCTACTGCCTGTACCCCAAGACTGGCAACGTGACCCTGAGCTTCACTGCACACAGGAGCAACGTCAAAGTCGAGGAGAAAGGCTTCGGTACCTTCACCTACCAGTTTGAGTTCTTCCAGAGCCAGCGTTTCACCTCAATGAAGGACCCACGCTCCTACCCACTGGAGTACGATGTAGGGGACAAGATTTACATGCAGATAGAGGCCTCATCTTCAGTCAACAACACCGAACTGTTTGTGGAGTCCTGCAGAGCTGCACCGTACGATAACCCCAACTACCAGCCAACCTACTCCATCATAGAACATGGGTGAGTGAAGATAATACTTATTTATTGTCATTAATTTAGGCAAATGTATATGTAACAGAATAAATCTCTTATACACATCTTTCTTTTTTGAGGGCGCTATACCCCTCCTATATGTCCAGCTTTTAGTGAGCGTGTAAACACAAACCTTGTCCTAACACAAACATTAAATGCCATTGACAATGAATGGCCAGCTTTGTAAACACAAACATTAAAAGACTAATGATTGGCCAGAATGAGATGCATGATGATGACGTATGATGATAAGAGCGCCCCTCACTTCACACGGGTGTGATATTTATTCAAGAAATACATAAATGACAAATAACCAACTTGACATCTTTCTTTTTGGTTTCAACCAGGTGTGCTGTGGACCACACTGTTGACGTTTTTTCACCACGCCATGAGAAACATTTCCAATTCTCAATGGACGCCTTCAAATTCATAGGATTGCATGATCAGGTAAATAGGGATCTATAGTAGTGGTGTCAATTCCTTGTCAGGGTCAACACGAAATACGGTGTTCTCTTTCTTCAGCTATGTGTAATATCAATCAATGCTTAATTTAACTATGAAATGATGACACATTTATTTCCGCAAAAAAAGGTAGGAAGGTTTTAAAGTGATATTGTTATTCTCATGTTTCAGGTGTACATCAGCTGTTCCGTTATCCTGTGTGAAGCTGGGAACGCCAACACCAGATGCTCTCAGGGATGCCTCAACTCCACTCAGTCTAGAAAGAGGCGGGAGCTGGCTGTCATTCAAACGGAAAGACACTACATTTCCCAGGGTCCCCTGCGCCTGAGAAGGTCACCTGAGACTGAGAGCACAGGTAACTCAAACCTTTCTCAAGTCTGTGATGAACTATAGGGTGTCGTAGCTGATCCACCAGTTCTTGTGCAAATCCCACAGTTTGTGTCCCACTGCCTTTTATCACATCATCTCCATTTTGCACTCTCTCCTTTCTAATTGAAGCAACAAAAAACACTGCAAATTAGAGGTGTGCCAGCACTGTCAAGTCCTTACCACAACCGGCCTAGGTTCCATGTGGCCCTTAAAAGACCAGTCCACACTCCACATCAATGCATCTAGTCGCAACTTGCAAACAGTTGCAAGAAATTGCAGTGGTCTACTCTGGACTGCAGGCAGTTTCAGACCAGTGCCATAATCGTTGCAAGTACAGTTGCATTTGCAATTAGTAATTGGTGTGGACTGGTTTATTAGCTGCATGTCATCCCCTCTCTCTCTCTTTCTACCATATCTGTCTCTCCACCTACTATCACTATTAGAAACAAAAAACAGAAAATGCAAGTTGAGCCTTATGAATCATTGCCTTTCATTTGGGCTGTCTGGTAAGGTATAGTGTTTCAGTCCAAGTCTGTTTTGGCATTTTAGTGACCTCTAGTGGACAAAAAGTGTCATAACAGTACATAATACATTCAGTATATTATACTGAATGTAGTGTAGTGTACTGTACCTACAATACGTACATTACAATAGTTTAGCATCACAAACTATTTCAAATATGTTTTTCCTTTTAGACCTGCCTTTGAGATTGTCATCACAGGCTGAAACAGTGTGCTTTCTTTTTATTATTTCTTCAGCTACCAGCCTGAACCTGAACCTGAACCTGAACCTGGTCTTCATCGCTGGATGTCTTCTCACAGCTGTCGCCATGATCTGTGCAGTGGTCATGTACAAAGTCCGGAACACAGGGGTGAAATATCAACTCCTGCCATCCACTGAAAGTTAAAGAACACAGGGGTGAAATATCAACTCCTGCCATCCACTGAAAGTTAAAGAATACAGGGGTGAAATATCAACTCCTGCCATCCACTGAAAGTTAAAGAATACAGGGGTGAAATATCAACTCCTGCCATCCACTGAAAGTTAAAGAATACAGGGGTGAAATATCAACTCCTGCCATCCACTGAAAGTTAAAGAATACAGGGGTGAAATATCAACTCCTGCCATCCACTGAAAGTTAAAGAACACAGGGGTGAAATATCAACTCCTGCCATCCACTGAAAGTTAAAGAATACAGGGGTGAAATATCAACTCCTGCCATCCACTGAAAGTTAAAGAACACAGGGGTGAAATATCAACTCCTGCCATCCACTGAAAGTTAAAGAACACAGGGGTGAAATATCAACTCCTGCCATCCACTGAAAGTTAAAGAACACAGGGGTGAAATATCAACTCCTGCCATCCACTGAAAGTTAAAGAACACAGGGGTGAAATATCAACTCCTGCCATCCACTGAAAGTTAAAGAACACAGGGGTGAAATATCAACTCCTGCCATCCACTGAAAGTTAAAGAATACAGGGGTGAAATATCAACTCCTGCCATCCACTGAAAGTTAAAGAATACAGGGGTGAAATATCAACTCCTGCCATCCACTGAAAGTTAAAGAACACAGGGGTGAAATATCAACTCCTGCCATCCACTGAAAGTTAAAGAATACAAGGGTGAAATATCAACTCCTGCCATCCACTGAAAGTTAAAGAACACAGGGGTGAAATATCAACTCCTGCCATCCACTGAAAGTTAAAGAACACAGGGGTGAAATATCAACTCCTGCCATCCACTGAAAGTTAAAGAACACAGGGGTGAAATATCAACTCCTGCCATCCACTGAAAGTTAAAGAATACAGGGGTGAAATATCAACTCCTGCCATCCACTGAAAGTTAAAGAATACAGGGGTGAAATATCAACTCCTGCCATCCACTGAAAGTTAAAGGCATCAATGTGTGTGGTGTCTGATGATGCACATTGCTCTAAAGGGGGACATTATACATGCAGTCATTGGCTGGGGAGTTTCTTCTTTCAAATAATGCATCATTGAATTGCTATGGATTATTTAATCTAAATGGGAATGTTTACAGGTGATTTTGAATGATGGTGTATTAGGATGGTGATTAGATCGTGTAGCCTTGCGCGTGTAGCCAGCCTTCATCTGCCTTTTGCAACCAGGCTATAACCAACAGGGAAGAGACTAATATCCATGCAGTGACATTAGCAGTGGTGTGCTGTGGATCTTTTAACTAGTAGGGCTGTATTTTAATGACGTTGTGCATGAAGCTCATTTGAATTGCATGTGGGGGGCGTGCGGTGTCTGAACTACTGGGGCGGCGCCCTGGACAGCCCTACCGCCAGCTCACCACCGGGGCGGCGCCCTGGACAGCCCTACCGCCAGCTCACCACTGGACATTAGTATCGCTACGTGAGGCTAGATTAGATGCTTCCAATCTCTAGACTAATTCTGATATACTTCTGATAATATTCCATACTTCCTACTCATATAAGGGGAATTAAAAGGGATGTCAAAAACAGGTTAAAAACTCTAAGTCACATTACTATGTTTTTGGATTATCTGTGTGAATTATTTTACAGTGTATAGCCTATTGTTTAATTTGTGGTGTTTCACAAAATATTCCATGAAGTGAAATCATTAAAAATAAATATATATTTATGTGAAGTATCAAGTATGTTGTTATCATTATGAAATGAGGCCAGAGAATGTACAAAGAAACACAAACACAAAGAGAGAGAGAAATATAGCTGCAAGCAGCGATAAGATTGGGGCGATAAGAAGAAAAATCACACCCGTGTGAACTGAGTGGTGCAGGCTGCTCAACAACACCGCTGGCTGGCTGCAGTTATAGTTATAGTGCTCAGTGTAAATGGCCCTTTGACAGACAGACAGACAGACAGACAGACAGACAGACGGTCATATCGGATCGGTATCGGCAAATATGCCAAAGGCCAAAGGGCCTTCCTCAGCGTAAATTAAATCATTTACGCTGAGGCGTAAATCTCATTGAAGACAAAAGTGAGTACGCAAACTGTGATTGGCCGGAATGAGATGATGTATGTATGATGATAAGAGTGCCCCTCACTTCACACGGGTGTGATTTTTTATATTTAAATTACATGTTTTTTAGGTCATGTCATGCGGTCTATACCTGCACAACCTTAGTGATCTACTGGTAGACCGCAATCTACCTGTTGGGCACCCCTCTGCTCTCTAGCAATGATTACTGTCAGAAAAGCACCTTATCCTTAAAAAAAACCCTTTAGTTTTTGTTAAAACTACACGTACTTAATTGAAATGGCTGCGGATTCTGATCTTTTAAGTCAAGAGAAATGTCCTCATTACATATAAGTAACATCACATATACTTACAGTATTAACAGTGAATCATGGCTGAATAAGAAAGCAAGTCTCTAAAACAAAATGTGCATTTTTTTATTATTCTAAAAGACAAGAGCAAGTCATACTCATATTCTGTAAATCTCAACTAAACAAAATATGTTGGTAGGCAGTAAAATATAAGATCATTTCCCAGACGTGCTTCAGGTCCATAATGGTATGTTTCCAGTACAATAGATGTTAAAATGCAGAACAGTAAGATATACATAATAGTGGTCATAGGCCTACAGTATTTAATAATACATTCATTTCAAAGTCTCTCATATGTCATTCCATATTTACAGTTGGGATGAGTCTTTGTAGCTAAAGATGTTCACGTTCATTCTTTTAACAGTGCCTTGCAGTTGCGGTATAGTTTAAGACTGCAAATATATTGATTATTTAGGATCACTAGGCCTGTCATGTTTTATTAGTTGATCTAGAAGCATGTTTTTGAGGGGCGCTAGCCACAGGTTTAACGTTTGTTTTTAGTTTGTTTGTTTTAAAAACGCCATTGACAATGAAGGGGAAATGTACATCTCGTCCCTAACACAAACATTAAATGCCATTAACAATGAAGAGAATTTAATGTTTGTGTTGGCATGGTTTGTTTTACATCACCATTACATCACCTAATCAACACGAGTTAGACTTTAATATATCAGCGCCCCTCACTTCACACGGGTGTGATTTTTTTATTTTTGTTGCAACTTTATGAGCTTGAAGATTGGCTATTTTTGCTTTTAAAAACAATAATCAATTAAATTCATTAGTTTAATGAAGTGTTGCATGGTGTAAGCCAAATACATCACACATAGCCTACTCATCTACTGCTACTGCTACTGAGCTGTGGAATATGTCTGAGACTTGGTGCTCACGTTTAGTTTTTATTGAATAAAACATTCTGTTAATACAATATAACCAACATATTGGTTGTAGTTGGTCTCCCTGCTCTTCATTAGACCCTGTGGTCAGGTAGGACACCTACTGGTTGAAAGGGGTATTGCATGAATAGGCTTTCTGTATTAGCTCAGAAGTAGAAATGTTGGCACTTTGCACGGGGTACTTATGGGTTCAGTACCCGGGTAGGACAAACTACTTATGGATTAGATTTAAGTGAATAAGGCAGGTTAGGTTGGAGGAGTTGGCTAAAGCAGTAGTTCCCAAAATGTGGTCCGGGGCCCCCCAGAGGTCCTTGAGGTGGTTCTCAGGGGTCGCCAGCTAAATGACTGATACTTAGGAACCAATAGCCCCCTTACGGGTCTGTAACTTTTTGTTATGGGGGTCCGTAGCCTAATGCATATACCAAATCCTTGAAATTAAACATTTTGAGAATCACTGGTCTAAAATAGTGGTGGTTTGTTGCCCAACTGTGGTTGTCCTGTCCTGGACACAGAGCAGTGAGAATCACTGGTCTAAAATAGTGGTGGTTTGTTGCCCAACTGTGGTTGTCCTGTCCTGGACACAGAGCAGTGAGAATCACTGGTCTAAAATAGTGGTGGTTTGTTGCCCGACTGTGGTCGTCCTGTCCTGGACACAGAGCAGTGCTGAAAACATCCCACATGGATGGACATGCTTTATAAAACAAGTCCATCTGACCTTGAACTATTCCAGTTCATGACACCAGTAGTCACAGGTGTGACTTGTGCTGCTTGGACAGAACGGAAGCGCTCTTCAAATCTAAAGACATTTGTCATTTTGTAACAAGACAGTGAGTTTAGTGTGAATCTGTCTCTACTTCTATATACAGAACATACAGTAGGACACAATTTACAATTTACAATTTAGGCATTTAGCAGACGCTCTTAATCCAGAGCGACTTACATTAAGCAAGAACAAAAAGCATGGGAATAAGCAAGAACAAAAAGCATGGGAATACATCACATATGTAAAATGCATTTATCGCGAAACATGCGTAAGCTAAGAACGTGACTAGAACATATCTATATAATGACACTATACATATAAACTATAACTAGAACATATCTATATAATGACACTATACATATAAACTATAGATATATGCTATACTATGCTGTACATATTTACTATGAAGTGCTATGACTACATACAATGCACTTATTGTGCTGTCTACATGACATGCTATAAGTCTGTTTCAAATGCTATATAAGTCTAAGAAGTGCTGTCTAAGGGGGGTAGGGTAAGTGCTATGAGCCATGATGGAGTCTGAAAAGGTGGGTTTTCAGACTACGGCGGAAGATCGGGAGTGATGCTGCAGTTCTGATTGCAACGGGAAGTGCATTCCACAGTTTTGGGACACAACATGACGCAACAGGCAGCTTCACATGTGGTACAAACAGTCTCTCAGAACAAAGAGATTAAAGAGAAACAATGAAAAAGCACTAGTAGTTCAACAACATTGCATATTCAAAACAATTGTACTGTAGATCAACTCCTGCTTTGCATTTAATTGTGCAAATAAGAAAAGAAAGGGGCTCATCTGAATGGGACGCTCATACGTACACCATCCCATTATGTCTGATTTGTACTCATACCATGGTGTCTGGACTCTCCACAAAAATAGTAGATCTACAGGCTCACATGCTTGAGTTTGTAGATCCATTTTCTCACGAGTGAAGCCATCATAGCGGAGGGTAAAGCATTAGACTCTATATATATGTGTTGTGTAAAGTAGTTGGACCATGGCGGTTCTCTGTAATCTTTATATCTGAGACACAAAGAGAGAGGAGATGGAAATGGGAGGAGGGGGGGAGTGAGAGAGAGAGAAAGAAAGAAAGATAGAGGGATCGTATTTACTCAGTATTCAGTAGATTTTTCATCTGAAGATTCATAATCATTTCACTGATTTCATTTCAATAATTGTTTATATACACCTATAAATGCACCATGTCTCTGTCTGTGTGTACGGCTGTAATTCATGTAACTCGTGAAACGTTCCCCCACGACTTCAAATTCAACACACGTTCCACACCCCCACAGGGAGTGCAGTGCCCGGTGTCGAGTCGGTCGGACCCACGGTTGTCCAGAACCGCCACAAAAGGCCTCTGCCCGGGCTGGACAGGGCCCCTGCCCAGGCTCCATATATGGAGCTGGCCTGTTCTGACATCACAACACTCCATATTTGGGCATGTCTGACACAGAACTCCATAGGAATAAAGGAACACAGAGAGACAGATACAGAAATCTCCATATATGGGCATATAAGGGACACAGACAGATGGGTGGAACGGGTACTCTGACACGGGTACAACGGGTATTGCATAGCCGGGTGGGGCATAGATCTCCAACTTCCTCTACAGCCGGGCACCGGTCTAGTATAATCAATGCACACAGAGGATTTGGTTATCAATACAACATGGCTTGTCTTTGAAGTCAATGGAAGCACACATGGCGGCCAGTCGGCATGGACACATGCGGACAATACCTGCATAATATGCATGCCCGTCCACCTTACATCGCGGCCAGATGCATGGACTCACCTGCACACGTCCACCTTATATCCCAGATGCATGGGCTGCAGAGGCTCCGTGTTGGTTTGCAAGTTGCTGACGTTGAAGTAGGAGAGGGTGTGGTTGATGAAGCCGTGCATGGAGCCATCCATGCACGGCATGGAGTACTGGTAGACCAGCCGAGGAATGAAGTCCGACGTGAAGGAGATGACAAACGCCTACGGGTGGACCACACATGTCACATGAACACATTGAATTAATTGTGCATTAACTGGATGGTCTTTCAAGTCCACTCACTCAACACTGCATTAACAAATGCCGTCATCTACAAATATCTTTTCAAATCATTCTGTCACATGGTCTGGAAACATGGGTGCCCTGGGAACCAGAAACAAAACTCACATTAACAATGACTGCTACCTTGCTGAGGCCTCTCAACAGGTTGTACCAGATACCTGCAAATAGATAAGAACAAAACAATCTTTGGCATATGTTGTAATCTAAGTACGGGACCCTCGTTTGGGTTGACAGACAGGTAGTGTGTGCAGGCTGGGTGGTGTGTGACAATCCTGTTGAAGTATTACTTTGGTACGGCGACTGCGGCGGCGGCCGGCGGGTACCCGGGAGAACAAATTAACGAGACACGAGACAGTATCACGCTAAGGTTCACAAAGTTTATTACACAAACATGAAACATATATAGTGCTGGATCATAATGACGTAACAATAAGATATGAGACAGAAGAACGTGCCTACTGCAGCAAGGCTGACCATGCTGTCGCCTAGATGTCTCTCGTAGCCTATCTATAAAGAATGCTACAGTACCGGCAGTACACAATACATATCAAGTACACTGTATCTCAAGTTCAAGTACATAGACTAAGATGTACTGTGCATGGGCTAATATCACAACAGCATACATATACAGTACATCTGTGTGTGATGATTTATCTGAGATGGAATTCAAGTCCAGCGTTACAGTTGTTAAGTACACACGTGCCACCACTAGATGGTGCCAACAGCATGGACAAGAGAGATGTAGTCTGTACTGTGTTTTGAACTCACATACAGGACAGTGTGAACATGGTAACACCATGGCACTGTGCTGCTTATTGTTGGTGAACTAAGATCTAAAGTTTCTGGATGAGAAATGTGGTTGATATATCCATAAAGTATGGTAATAACAAGTGTAGAGTACAACAGTTGATTAAACTAATCGATTTAATAGATTATAGAAACATATAGGGTATATTTAAAAAAAATATATATAATCACTTTACATTCTACAAGCACAATGTATGCATACTGTAGCACCACATACTGTAGTTTGAGTCCCTTGTAGCCTTAATCATGTGGAATACAATTTCCGTCAGTTGAACATGCTTGATTATATACTGAGAGACAGAGTGAGCTTAAATGAGAAACCCATGATATCTACGTATATAACCTTTTGCACAACAGAACATAACAGGATAATTGAGTTAAACATATTCAAAAGTGGTCATTTCAGTTAAGTCTAACTAAACAAGGCCGGTTGAAATATTAGAGCTGATAAAAGTAAGTCAATTATCCTTATTGAGGGTAAATCCTTTAAAGAACTTATAGAACCACCAATAAATAATATTGCAGAAGTACTGTGTTGGAAGTTATGATCTGAATTGTATATATATTTTATTATTGATGGACTCTTATTGTGAAGTAACAAACCCCAGACCGGAAGTGCTTGTTAACTGATCTGTATATAACCAGGTGTGAATAAACTTGCTCAGTGACGTGTGTCGTACTGATCCAGCAACACTAAGCTGATGCCTCCTGGTGTATTGTTTATTTACTTGAGTATTATTCCTTCTTCTATTTCTTCACTTCTTATATTTCTGGTACACACGCTAAGACAGCTGTGAAACTCAACATACTGTTTGCACATACATTAGGCCTACATAACGTCGCCGACTCGCTGGCTACAGCATGTTCAAAACAAACAAGTTCTACATGGTCTTCTATATCGTTGCTGTTGGGTGGAAACTTTATTATGTGCAAAACCGTTACTTTTCATGAAACCTGTGGTACCAATGGATCCTATGTAGTTATTATTTCACAAAAATAGCAATAGGGCTTGCAAACCTCGCACCTTTGGTATGCAAATTCGGGGGGTGCACCATTTTGGTTGTGATGAGTCACTACTATACCTGGCCAACAGATAGGCATACAGTGGTGGAAAAAGTAATCAATTGTTTTACTTAAGTAAAAGTACCAATACTGCAATTTAAAACTACTCCGTTACAAGTAAAAGTATGGAATTGAAAATGTACTTGAGTAAAAGTACAAAAGTATCGGCATCAAAATGTACTTAAAGTACTACAAGTAAAAGTACTCATATTGCAGGGCCAGCAGACCACCATGGCCCATCACCATTACTTTTTTTTAACCGATATTGATAACATCCTGCTTCTCAAGACCGATAACTGATAATAAATTCAAATATATATATAAAAAATTATAAAGATATAGGCTATTTGTAAATGTATATTAATCTGTGTAGTATTAGCACACCTGAAGGTAACAAATACTAGTAGTGGACAAAGATGGATTTAACATAGCTTTGACTTAACCAAATACAGTATATCATTATTCATTATCATGACTATTAAAACAAAACAGAATAGTTCTGACTGAATGAACATATTTATTATTTCAAGTCCTAATATGATGACACTGTTTTCCCCCCAAGCAGAACTAAAAACCTATGGGTGCTTTGTCACTTGTCAAGAAAATAAAATGGACAATAAAAATATAGTAGCCTATAGCCTACCCTAATTATACTAGGGACTTTCTGAGAAGGGCACTTCTCATTGAGTTTTTACACACTAAAAACACGAGTGTTCATTTAACTCTGACTCAGAGTTAAATTAACTACTGAGGTTACTGAGAGTGTACGGGAGAGGTGCGCGAACGCATCCGCGATGTATTGTGATGACCAGCTGTTGTAAATCACAGATGAAGAGAGCAAGAGACTCTCCGAATCAAATCTCCGCTTTGAAATTGTTTTTACGAAATAATTACTTTATGACTCAGTCTCAGTCACTCGATCTGTCCCAGACTAGTCGCTGTCCCAGTCAGAAGCAGAAAGCTAACGCATGAAGCTTAGCTAACAGGTAACATTGCCTGGAAGGCTGGAATGCCTTCAGAGGAAAATCAACAGCAAACGCATCGATTATGTCCGTAATGTCACATCACCACATCGATGCAGAATCATGCACGTGTGTGTGTGTGTGTGTGTGTGTGTGTAAAGTAAAACAACGCTATGGTAACACACGGCTCGTTAAAAGAACGGGCGCGATGCATGTTGGCAATGTTTACAATTTACTAGATGAGTGGAGTTGTGCACGACGCACGTGGACATATTATATCCTTTATGGAAGGGAGATGGGGAAACACCACAAGAGTGACAAGTGACAACTGATCATCAGGCAACTGCAAACATGTGTTCTCTCCGCAGTAGAGGTTTTATGTTGCAGGCTAGTTTGTTGTGTTAGCCACCTAATTAATATAGCCGAGCTTGACTCTCATTGACTGTCGCCGTCGGTCGGAGATATTAAATAATAAAATGACCGAGGTGGAGGTTTGACAGACAGACAGATGGAGCAGCAGGTAGGAAACGGGTCGCCGATCTACTCACAGACGCGAATGTATAACGTGTGAGATATATGAGAGAGAGAGAGAGAGACAGAGAGAGGGAGAGAATAGTTCTATATCCATAATATAGCGAGAGAGAGAGAGTCACACTCAGGCGGCAGTGAGATGAATGCGCCGGTGAAACGTTAGTCCATTATTTATTTATCCCCTTTATTCTGACCTTGTTTATGGTGAGAAGCCTACTTGTATTTCACACAACAGTAGGCTACTCAAGTAGGCTTAATAAATCCCATTTTGGCGAACTGAAAGAGCTCTAGCACCGTGCACTAAACACTCAAACACCAACTTTATGTGACCTCTCCTATTCTGCCTGCTGTCTCATCAAAGATTGACGCAAGTCCAGGTTGGAGTAGTTGTTAGAGTGTGGTTTATTCACCTGAGAAAGCACAGTTGGGACACACAACCACAGCTCAGACACAGTAACACATGTGGTCATCTCCCTCAGTATGGAGTTCCTCTGTACTGACATAGTGATCGTATAGTGGTTATTTGTTTTTACATAGTCTGACAAAAATACAAAATACAAACATTCCCTTAAATACATGAATTCAAGTACAGCAGAATAATTCCCCTCTAAAACTCCATTTCTATGTAAGTGGGAAGCAATGAACATTAGTGCCACCCACTGAAATAAATGCAAAAACAACAACATTACAGATGCACAGGACATACCTGAGAAAGCACAGTTGGGACACACAACCACAGCTCAGACACAGTAACACATGTGGTCATCTCCTGTTCAGACACAACATACTCCATGTCAGAGAATTCTTATGTAACACAGGCTACACAGCACACTAGCAGAGCTAGCTAACATGCTAACCGTTTTTTACACACAATGAATGAAATAAGAAATGTCATACCATGAAATACAAAAACGAATGTTACTGAATAACATTATGTAAACATAAATGCATATCTGGTCACTTATATGAAGCTTAGATGTTTGTAATTAATTTGTTTGTGCCTGAGCAAACAGGAGACCATCTTACCCTCAGTATGGAGTTCCTCTGTACTGAGGATTACCCACAATGCAACACAACATCTTGTGTTGCATCAAAACCAAATGTATTACATACAAAACGAAATAAATTAGCCATGGCTGTGTCCCAAGTTTAACATAATTGAACTATAAAGAAAGTATTTCTTAACACTGTTACATATACACTTGATGCAGATCTAATATGTAGTAGGGCTTGTAGGCCATCACAATCACAATGGCGCCGGTAGGCGTGACAGCCTACCGTGACGTCAGCCTTGCATCTCCTATAGCATACTCTTGGGTATGACGAAGTAGGGCATTATTTTGTGTAAATATATGAGGTTCCAGCCGGACAGTGACGACATGAGGTGCGTGACTCCTACCGATGTCTTTGGCCCGGGCAGCGATGGGTCTGCGAAGCTCTGTGACAAATTTGTTGGCGTCCAGGCGGATCTCGATGTTGTTGAGTAGAGCGAAGAGCGGAGCCAGAGGGAAGGACGCCACGAAGAGAGTCACCATCCCAAACTGGATGACTGCATGAACCAAACATAGGACAGTTAGTGCATGTCTCCTGAAACTGGACATTTTACCTGCCAAAGTAATTTCACATAAACTAAAGCTGATATATCGGCCATTATTTGACTTTTCTGATAACGGTATCGGTATCAGCGTTTATGCAAAAGACGTGACCCGATTTTTAACCACGTTCAAGCTGGCCCCTATTTTGTAATGTCATTATAGGCTACAGTAGGCATATGGGGGAAATGGTAAAGGTTTCACATTTGTGTCAGGCTCTAGTGCACACAGCCTGTAATAGGCGTTATTTGTACTTAGAAGTAATGGGTACCAGGTCGTCTCGCCCCTTTTCCAACTCGCCCCCGCGAAAAGTGAAGACGGCTCGCCACAGAATTTCGAAAAGTGAAGACGGCTCGCCACAGAATTTTATATATTATATATTATACATGTGTACTATAAGTAATCCAGATGTTTATTTATAAATATCAATATAAATCAATACAAATATAAATCAATGCAGCATAAATATCAGGTTATTTCAATGTATTTCAAGGATTTACTATAGCCCATACTATACTATATTATTATTCCCGTTGGGGCGACCGCTCTTCCCATTGGCGGCGACCGATCTTCGCCGCTTTGGGCGAGTTGGAAAAGGGGCGAGCCGTCTCGTATTCGAAGTAATGTGAACAATATGAAATTGATGAGGGACAGGAGAATCCTGACAATATCTACTCACCCTGGTACCAGATGAAATGAAGTGTACATAACACACCCGTAAAGAACAACTGGAGTTGAAGAAACCAGCTTTAGAGTTCCAAAAAGGGCATCAATAGAATCCCATAAATTAATCGTCTAAAGTGATATGATCGCATCGTCAATGGAAAAGGCCTCTATATTTAAGGTCCTTGTAGAGGAAAAACACCAGGAAAAAAATCCAAACAACACAGCAGTCTGCAGGGATCATTCTGTAGATCTTTTTTAATGTATTTTTTAAATGAATGTTCGCGCAACGAGCAACAGGAAGCCTGAAGGGTGTGTAAACGCGGGAAGTTTCTTTCATGTTCTCTGTGAGTAGAATGTGCACTAAAAAATGGCATACAGAAGAAAGAACAACAGTTGCTCAGCAGAGATCAAAGTAGCCTACTGTAGGCAAAAAGTGTTAGTGGTGCTCCTGGATCGATGGGAAATACTAAATAAAAATAGAAAGCAAGATTTGGCATCTATAGCCATGTTTGTCTCTATGATTTTTCCCGATCTTTATTTTTTCACAGTGAGATTAATTGGCTTCAGAGGACAGATTATTCCGTTTGGACTGGAGTTATTACAGTCTTTCTTTTGTTTATTTTTGTTGTACATTTTTGAAGTCTAAAATGTAGTCACTGTTTTTCATTTGATGATCGGTGTCCGTGTAGCAGAGTGGCTCAGAGCCTCAGATGATCGGTGTCCGTGTAGCAGAGTGGCTCAGAGCCTCAGATGATCGGTGTCCGTGTTGCAGAGTGGCTCAGAGCCTCAGATGATCGGTGTCCGTGTAGCAGAGTGGCTCAGAGCCTCAGATGATCGGTGTCCGTGTAGCAGAGTGGCTCAGAGCCTCAGATGATCGGTGTCCGTGTAGCAGAGTGGCTCAGAGCCTCAGATGATCGGTGTCCGTGTAGCAGAGTGGCTCAGAGCCTCAGATGATCGGTGTCCGTGTAGCAGAGTGGCTCAGAGCCTCAGATGATCGGTGTCCGTGTAGCAGAGTGGCTCAGAGCCTCAGCCTGATGGCCTCAAAAGTCTAATATCTCCGCGGTCCAAAGGGATATCCCTTTGGTCTAGTGGTTTAAATTGGACTTTCACGCGAGAGATCCGAGTTCGAATCCCAGGTGGAATCCCAGGAGTTCGAATCGGCAGTGGTGAAAAGTAACTAAGTACTGTACATTTATGTAAGTACTGTACTTAAGTAAAACTTTGAGGTATTTGTACTTTACTTGTGTATTTCCATTTCCCAGTACTTTTACTTCTGCTCCACTACATCTCAGAGGCAAATATTGTACTTTTACTCCACTACATTTATTTGAAAACTTTAGTTTTACTTTACTTTGTAGATTTTGATTATTATTAGAAAACTTACAGTAAACACTTTGAGCCATTAAAAACTTGTGAAATGGGACAGTCTGCATAATAAGTACTTTTACTTTTGTACTTTTAAGTATAGTTTGATACCAATACGAGACGGCTCGCCCCTTTTCCAACTTGCCCAAAGCGGCGAAGATCGGTCGCCTCAACGGGAAGAGCGGTCGCCCCAACGGGAAGAGCGGTCACCCCAAAGCGCGGAGAATTCGCCCCCAAAATTCCGGAGAATTCGCCCCCAAAAGTCCGGAGAATTCGCCCCCAAAAGTCCGGAGAAGTCGCCCCAACAAAGAGAGAGAGAGATTTTTACATGTAGCTGTTATGTCTCACTGACAGCTGTTTGATTGTGCTGCGCTCTTGCATATTCCTGTGTTGTTTGTGATGATTGGGGGGATTATCTGGGATCGACTACTTCAGTCTTGACATACAACATGATGTGTGATGATGTTGCTTTGCCTTATTATTGACTCTGAGTTTTGAAAGTAAAGAAGAGTTGTGTTCAAGCTGTCATGGTCCACTGATTCACAATAGTAGCCTACTTTTAAACAGAGAGAGAGAGAGAGATTTTTACCTGTACTATATTTGTACATGTATATGGACCTGTATTGAGGTTGGAGCATTTGCATTCTGTAGGCTACATTCCAGGCCATCATTGATTCATTGACTTAATTCATGGGATTCTGTTCAGATGAACGATGCCACGATAATTTCAATAATTCACACAGGAGGACTATTTATTAGAATGTGAGAGTAACAATAAATCCTAGCTCGTATCCTATCGTCGTGCGTCAAGCTTATAAAGTCTATTCTAATCAGACCAATGGGCAGCGCGCTTCAACGAGCGACACTGCCGTAACTGGTCCAATTGCTGTCCACGGTGCTGAAACAGTGCACCGGGGAGAAGCTGCACTGTGTGTGTGCGCATGCAGGTTTTTATTTTACACGATCAGTAAAAGTAGTAATACAAGTATACAACATTAATATAAATATTTGTTACAAGTATTAAAAAGTCCCGAAATCAATTGACTAAAACTACAAAAAAAGTATTGGCATGATGTTTAAGTACCAAAGTAAAAATCAGCCTTTTTACCCATATGTATTTGAATTGTATATATCAACGCTAGTATAATAAACGGAAGACATGATGGCCATTCGTCTCTCCCAGTCTCCCTATGATAAACAATCCGTGTGTCCTCATCCAGACAACATTGGTATGATGTATTATTTTGTTTTAGACACAGGGTGGCGCCACAACACCTTGCGTAGACTATATGTCACATTCGCTACTAGGCTACAATAGCTCGCACACATCTCGTCTACACTATTGTTGTACATTTTAGACTACTATTCACTGGTGGAAAAAATACTTGAGTTTACTTGAGTACTCTTTCAGTAGAAGTATAGGCTATGTAAAATCACTGCACATCATTTTTGTAAATGTTTTTTGTGGCTTTCGCCTTTATTTTATATGGAGGGACAGACAGTAAGTAGGCTGACAGGAAATGGGGTGAGAGATGGGGGGATGACATGCAAGGCCGTCGGGATCGGGAGTCGAACCCGCGGCACACTGCCAGACTGGATTACCAGCCAAGGTGCCTGGACCGCTGAGCCATGGCCCAGGCTCACACATCATTTTTAATATGAAACACTTTCACACATCCTTTCATTCTCATCTTCCCTTGCTTCTAATCTGACTTGATTAAACGTTCGCCCGATGCAGAGCATGTGTCTCATGAGGAAGGTCAAGACAAATGCCTGGATCTTCATCTCTGCTTCCATGCCATCACTTGTGGCATTGCCCACATGATCCCACCATGGCTCTGTGGCCTGCATAACAATTCCTGCACATGCATGTTACCTGTTATTAGGCCTACTTTGTGCCTTGTGGCACATGATAAGGCCTTCACAGTGCACTTCCACTTGTCACGGTCAGCTGCTGCAGTCCTCACTTCAGACCTTTTCTTCTGTTCCCTTCTGGTGCCCATGTCATTGATATGTTGCAGACGTTGTTGTGGTCCTGCCGTATAGTGCGTGTCTAATAAATCATCTTCCATCTACGCATGCAGCTTCATTTCCTCACTCAGCGGCTTCATCTCAGTTCTAGACGTGGTCTGAATCTTGCCAATGTATACTTGCCAGAGTATTATTCCTAGGCATCTGTTATGGAACACATCATCTGCCTCGTTGTCTCCTTTGTTCATTTTCCATGTGTCACATTCATATAGCAATAGTGGCACCACTAGGGTCTTGCACAGTTAGCTTGGTTCTTCTTGTGATGGTGTTGGAGCTCCAGGTCTTTTTAAGTCTGATGAATGCACCTCTTGCTTTTGACAGTCTATTCTTCAGGTTCTTCATATCGTACCACCTCCCTCTTCACAAACTGTGGCAAGTGAACCGGTCTATGCACATGAATGACCAGATTTGAACCATATTCACCCACAGTCACAAGAATGTTGTGAAAATTGCTTCCATTATTCTTTGTAATACAATAAACCAGTGATTGTCAAATGTGAATTCCAAGGACCTTGGTGTGATATGCATTAGGCCATGGACCCATATTTGCCACCTTTTTTTCATCTCTGGGACTGCAATCTAATCTACACCTTAAAATCCTCTGTGTTAATTTGATTCCGAGAGTCTACCGATTGAACCAAATAGACCCGGGTCCATCTCAGAGTTACAGGACCGTAAGAGTGCATTTGGACCCCTGGTGTGCCCCGGACTCTATATTGACGTGAGCAACAGTGCATTATAATAGATAATACAAAAATCACCTTTACTGTACAATCATTACACTTGCAGCAAGTATAAAAGCCAATATTCTGCAAGTATATGACGTAAGGAAAACCAATAACTAGTTGCTGTTGGGTGGAAACCTCATATGTCCAAATCTGTTACTTTTCAGGATTCAAATTCAAAAATAGCAACAACACAAAATGCCCCCAAAATGCTTGTAGATTAGCTATTTAAAATGGAGACACATGTTACTGTACCTTGCAGAGTTGGTGATCTCATGTATTTTCAACACTGTGTGTGTCTATGAAGGTTGCACCGCGGATGTGTGAGTGTAATAGCATTACAGTTTCTACACCATGTTTCACATCTGTTGCTCTTTATAGCCAAATTTCACGCAAATCGGTACACATGCTCTTCATAGTCATGTGATCAAGACGTGTTGTTTGATTTCTCATAATCCACCCTCATTGGCTACGATTGGCTTCTGAACTTTTCAGGAGTAGCCCGCTTAGTACCCGTTTTGTACATATCGCCACAACTACTCAACGCAGCGTCCGATTGTGGTGAAACTGTGCATGCATATTCCCACTAGGCTTTGGAAGAAATGCCACTTGACAGTTTTCAAATCAGCCTCATGGTGGCGCTACAACAGGCCAAGCCGCGTCACACACACACACACACACACACACACACACACACACACACACACACACACACACACACACACACACACACCACACACGTTTATATTGCTCCTAAACATGTTGCCAAACATCACACACACACTCCTATCCTCCTGGTGGAGACCTGTGCCCAGAAGGGCACTTTTTCTAGTTCAATATTGAAACCGTTATTTCACAGAGAAGATTTGAAAGTTCGTAGCGGTCGAGAGTACTTGCACGCTCTGCTTGCGCACTAGTAGGCCATGTAGGCACTCGACAGAGTTCTAGTTCGTTTCAATGTTTTACAGAGAGGCTGAGATTTGAAAGTTTGTAGCGGTCGACAGTACTTAAATGGCCTACTATAGTGCGCTCTGCTTGCGCACTAGTAGGCCATTTCTGGCCTACTTGTGTGCAACGCGCAAGTAGGCCACAGAACCACAGTTCTAGTGTGGTTGCCCAAACAACCACTTTTTTCTTTTTCCGGAGTAATCGAACTTCCGCTGTGATTGGCCGAGCTTTGCATAACGTTTGTAGCAGCTAATTGGCTGTTGTTGGTTACGTAACCATTGCCAATCTATGTTTTACAATCGTTTATAAAGACATAAAAATACATGAAAAGAAAAAATATATAATCTCGTGTTTCTCGTGTTTGGCACACTGTGGTAAAGCTCTAAAGAACGAGATATCTCGTGAATGGCACAGAATTTACCCTGTGGGATTAATAAAGGTCTACATTAAATAGTAAATGCGTCGGCTTGGAGTTGTTATTTGGTGACTGTAGGACTACACCATACAATGTTATTGGTGACTCCTGTAGGACTACACCATACAATGTTATTGGTGACTGTAGGACTACACCATACAATGTTATTGGTGACTCCTGTAGGACTACACCATACAATGTTATTGGTGACTGTAGGACTACACCATACAATGTTATTGGTGACTGTAGGACTACACCATACAATGTTATTGGTGACTCCTGTAGGACTACACCATACAATGTTATTGGTGACTGTAGGACTACACCATACAATGCTATTGGTGACTCCTGTAGGACTACACCATACAATGTTATTGGTGACTGTAGGACTACACCATACAATGTTATTGGTGACTCCTGTAGGACTACACCATACAATGTTATTGGTGACTGTAGGACTACACCATACAATGTTATTGGTGACTCCTGTAGGACTACACCATACAATGTTATTGGTGACTGTAGGACTACACCATACAATGCTATTGGTGACTCCTGTAGGACTACATCATACAATGTTATTGGTGACTGTAGGACTACACCATACAATGCTATTGGTGACTCCTGTAGGACTACACCATACAATGTTATTGGTGACTCCTGTAGGACTACACCATACAATGGTATTGGTGACTGTAGGACTACACCATACAATGCTATTGGTGACTGTAGGACTACACCATACAATGTTATTGGTGACTGTAGGACTACATCATACAATGTTATTGGTGACTCCTGTAGGACTACACCATACAATGTTATTGGTGACTCCTGTAGGACTACACCATACAATGCTATTGGTGACTCCTGTAGGACTACATCATACAATGTTATTGGTGACTGTAGGACTACACCATACAATGGTATTGGTGACTGTAGGACTACACCATACAATGCTATTGGTGACTCCTGTAGGACTACACCATACAATGTTATTGGTGACTGTAGGACTACACCATACAATGTTATTGGTGACTCCTGTAGGACTACACCATACAATGTTATTGGTGACTGTAGGTCTACACCATACAATGTTATTGGTGACTCCTGTAGGACTACACCATACAATGTTATTGGTGACTGTAGGACTACACCATACAATGATATTGGTGACTGTAGGTCTACACCATACAATGTTATTGGTGACTCCTGTAGGACTACACCATACAATGTTATTGGTGACTGTAGGACTACACCATACAATGTTATTGGTGACTCCTGTAGGACTACACCATACAATGTTATTGGTGACTGTAGGACTACACCATACAATGTTATTGGTGACTGTAGGACTACACCATACAATGTTATTGGTGACTCCTGTAGGACTACACCATACAATGTTATTGGTGACTCCTGTAGGACTACACCATACAATGTTATTGGTGACTGTAGGACTACACCATACAATGTTATTGGTGACTGTAGGACTACACCATACAATGTTATTGGTGACTGTAGGACCACACCATACAATGTTATTGGTGACTGTAGGACTACACCATACAATGTTATTGGTGACTGTAGGACTACACCATACAATGTTATTGGTGACTGTAGGACCACACCATACAATGTTATTGGTGACTGTAGGACTACACCATACAATGTTATTGGTGACTCCTGTAGGACTACACCATACAATGTTATTGGTGACTCCTGTAGGACTACACCATACAATGTTATTGGTGACTGTAGGACTACACCATACAATGTTATTGGTGACTGTAGGACTACACCATACAATGTTATTGGTGACTCCTGTAGGACTACACCATACAATGTTATTGGTGACTGTAGGACTACACCATACAATGTTATTGGTGACTCCTGTAAGACTACACCATACAATGTTATTGGTGACTCCTGTAGGACTACACCATACAATGTTATTGGTGACTGTAGGACCACACCATACAATGTTATTGGTGACTGTAGGACCACACCATACAATGTTATTGGTGACTGTAGGACCACACCATACAATGTTATTGGTGACTGTAGGACTACACCATACAATGTTATTGGTGACTCCTGTAGGACTACACCATACAATGTTATTGGTGACTCCTGTAGGACTACACCATACAATGTTATTGGTGACTGTAGGACCACACCATACAATGTTATTGGTGACTGTAGGACTACACCATACAATGTTATTGGTGACTCCTGTAGGACTACACCATACAATGTTATTGGTGACTCCTGTAGGACTACACCATACAATGTTATTGGTGACTGTAGGACTACACCATACAATGTTATTGGTGACTGTAGGACTACACCATACAATGTTATTGGTGACTGTAGGACTACATCATACAATGTTATTGGTGACTCCTGTAGGACTACACCATACAATGTTATTGGTGACTGTAGGACTACACCATACAATGTTATTGGTGACTGTAGGACCACACCATACAATGTTATTGGTGACTGTAGGACTACACCATACAATGTTATTGGTGACTCCTGTAGGACTACACCATACAATGTTATTGGTGACTCCTGTAGGACTACACCATACAATGTTATTGGTGACTGTAGGACTACACCATACAATGTTATTGGTGACTGTAGGACTACACCATACAATGTTATTGGTGACTGTAGGACCACACCATACAATGTTATTGGTGACTGTAGGACTACACCATACAATGTTATTGGTGACTCCTGTAGGACTACACCATACAATGTTATTGGTGACTGTAGGACTACACCATACAATGTTATTGGTGACTCCTGTAGGACTACACCATACAATGTTATTGGTGACTGTAGGACTACACCATACAATGTTATTGGTGACTGTAGGACTACACCATACAATGTTATTGGTGACTGTAGGACCACACCATACAATGTTATTGGTGACTGTAGGACTACACCATACAATGTTATTGGTGACTGTAGGACTACACCATACAATGTTATTGGTGACTGTAGGACCACACCATACAATGTTATTGGTGACTGTAGGACTACACCATACAATGTTATTGGTGACTCCTGTAGGACTACACCATACAATGTTATTGGTGACTCCTGTAGGACTACACCATACAATGTTATTGGTGACTGTAGGACTACACCATACAATGTTATTGGTGACTGTAGGACTACACCATACAATGTTATTGGTGACTGTAGGACTACATCATACAATGTTATTGGTGACTCCTGTAGGACTACACCATACAATGTTATTGGTGACTGTAGGACTACACCATACAATGTTATTGGTGACTGTAGGACCACACCATACAATGTTATTGGTGACTGTAGGACTACACCATACAATGTTATTGGTGACTCCTGTAGGACTACACCATACAATGTTATTGGTGACTCCTGTAGGACTACACCATACAATGTTATTGGTGACTGTAGGACTACACCATACAATGTTATTGGTGACTGTAGGACTACACCATACAATGTTATTGGTGACTGTAGGACCACACCATACAATGTTATTGGTGACTGTAGGACTACACCATACAATGTTATTGGTGACTCCTGTAGGACTACACCATACAATGTTATTGGTGACTCCTGTAGGACTACACCATACAATGTTATTGGTGACTCCTGTAGGACTACACCATACAATGTTATTGGTGACTGTAGGACTACACCATACAATGTTATTGGTGACTCCTGTAGGACTACACCATACAATGTTATTGGTGACTGTAGGACTACACCATACAATGTTATTGGTGACTCCTGTAGGACTACACCATACAATGCTATTGGTGACTGTAGGACTACACCATACAATGTTATTGGTGACTGTAGGACTACACCATACAATGTTATTGGTGACTGTAGGACTACACCATACAATGTTATTGGTGACTCCTGTAGGACTACACCATACAATGTTATTGGTGACTGTAGGACTACACCATACAATGTTATTGGTGACTCCTGTAGGACTACACCATACAATGTTATTGGTGACTCCTGTAGGACTACACCATACAATGTTATTGGTGACTGTAGGACTACACCATACAATGTTATTGGTGACTCCTGTAGGACTACACCATACAATGTTATTGGTGACTCCTGTAGGACTACACCATACAATGTTATTGGTGACTGTAGGACTACACCATACAATGTTATTGGTGACTGTAGGACTACACCATACAATGCAATCAGTGGCTTAGGATCAATAACCTTGTATGAAAAGGTATTAAATACACCTGTCCAAAAAGCAAATTTTAATGGCCCTTTTGTCCATAACAAAACGTGACATTGTAATTGGCTGACAATATTAGTGGGAGGGGCCTATGTAAGCGACTGCGGCAACCACAATTTTTCAAAACTGCGACTTTTCTAGTTATTATTATTATTATTATTATTACCCTTATTATTATTAATGTTGTTTTGTTCCTAAATCAGTGGATGTCCGGAAATAAACTTGGACTCCAGCTGTTCCCTAGCAACGCAATTGCACGGACAAGGTATATAAAGGTATCACTTTGCCTTACTTATTACCATATTATACCTGTAACCTGATATTATAAAGGCTGCCTTTTTCTGCTTTTTCTGCCTTTATTGATAGTATTGATAGTAGTAGAGAGAGACAGGAAGTGACACGCAGAAATGGCTGTCGGTATAGGGACTCGAACCCGCGACATTGCATTGGAGCTATGTGCCCGGACTGCTAGTGCTATAGGCCAGTGGTCCGGGCCTGAATGTAATGTAACCAGCATCAGTTTGATACTGGGAGAAAATTAACTAAGGGTTGAATGCTATAACAGGGTTGAAGGCTATAACAGGGTTGAAGGCTATAACAGGGTTGAATGCTATAACAGGGTTGAAGGCTATAACAGGGTTGAAGGCTATAACAGGGTTGAAGGCTATAACAGGGTTGAATGCTATAACAGGGGTGAAGGCTATAACAGGGTTGAAGGCTATAACAGGGTTGAAGGCTATAACAGGGTTGAATGCTATAACAGGGTTGAAGGCTATAACAGGGTTGAAGGCTATAACAGGGTTGAATGCTATAACAGGGTTGAAGGCTATAACAGGGTTGAATGCTATAACAGGGTTGAAGGCTATAACAGGGTTGAATGCTATAACAGGGTTGAAGGCTATAACAGGGTTGAAGGCTATAACAGGGTTGTCGAATCTATTTGCTAGTACCTTGGATAGGCCTACCTTTGTTTTCATGACATTTTGGTGATAATTAATAAAAAAACGGAAGCCTGCACCAAAAAAACAATCAAAATGGGCTGTCTCAACAAAAAACACAATGACCTATAGTTAAATGAATTAGATAGGGAAAGCAGTGAGGGTACAATTTTCTTTGTGGAATAAACCTTTACACAGCCGCAGTTTGTATGTGGCTGCCTGGATGATTTACAGAATGACCTTTCCGACAGTTAAGATTAGAGTCTAAATGCATTCAGAAAAGAAAAACATCCTCTGAAAGGGCACTGGATGGCACTGAGCTAACATACAATGAATATTCCTTTAGTTCATGTTTTTGCAGATATCAGCAAAACAGATGATACCACAACAGACTCAGTCGGTCTGTGTATTTGTTTTGTTGCATTTATCAAGGTTGATAGTGAAGATTAACCTCAACCACTTATTCCATACTTGTATACTCCATAACAGTTTATACAGGACAGTCTCACAGCACGGCACCGATCACATTAAGAAATTGTTATTGCTTCCTCGTATTTTTCTTGTATAATTCCATGGAGCAGTGTGTATATAACTATAGACAGAAAGGGCGGCATCTTATAATGAGCCGTAACAAATATGTTTTGGAAAATGGCAGATCCACAAGCCCACAACACATAGTATTGTGATGTGTTGTGAGCTTGATCAGCTATGTATATGGTTAAACTGATTTTGATGCTTTATTATTTTTATTTATTTGTTCATGTCTGGGGTACCCCCTGGAAGACTGTCATCCAGTGTACAAACAATATAAAACAATCACACCTGTGTGAACTGAGTGGTGTAAGGTCTTATATAGACTGATCAGCTGTGGTCTGACGTAATGTCTGACGTAATGAAATCACACCCATGTGAACTGGGTGACCATAGCAACCATGCTCATTTTTTGGTACGAACAGACAGACAGACAAACAGACAGACACGTAAACTAACAAAGCCAGTTGTAGGAGTGGTTTACACCACTCAAAAAACACTACTAATACATAGCGTACACAAATACAACCCTTCTACTGCTTGCAAGACGGCTGCAGCTCAAACAGTTCATGGTTGGGGTTCATCAACAGTTCATGGTTGGGGTTCATGGTATCTATCCTGGATGGAAGGAGGGAGCTCATCTCCACTCATGCTCTGGGCTGTCCGCACAACACACTTCAGTGCTTTGCGGTTGAGGGCAGTGCAGTTCCCTGCATGCCACTCAGGATGCTCTTTGGTTGCACATCTCTGTTGAAGGCCGGTAGGATTTTGGTCCCCGTGCTGAACTTCTTTAGCTGCCTGAGGTAGAAGAGGTGTTGCACTGCCTAGTTCACCACATGGGCCTGTGTGTTCATCCCACTGATGTACGTCCTCAGTGATGTGAACATAGATGAACTTGAGGCTGCTGACTCTCTCTACAGCGGGCCTGTTGATGTTAACTATTTTTACAGTGGGCCATATTTGAAAATATGAAAATACCAGTGATGGCCGACTGGATCTCCTGTCATACTGTATGTTTGGACCATAACCAAGTAACATACAAATACATTGCATTAAAACTAATGTACTTAACTACAGTGCTATATCAGTAGTCTTTTGCTGGCAGTGTAGCTAAATGCAAGCCACTCGTCGGTGCTGTGAACAAAACACCACAACCTTTTTTCCACATGCATGCACTGTATTATTGCTAATTTGCTATTATAATTACAGTCCAGTGAATTGCCTTTTGTTCAAATAGAAGGGTAGCCAAATGGGTAACAGGTACGGTCGCCCCAATTCCATCTCGCCCCAGCTTTTTTCCGCCGACCTCACGCCGACCGCTCGGTGCGGCGGTTCTTGTATTCTTTATTTTGTTTTAATGAGAATAAGGTTTGAAATACGTTTAGGGTTAGACATAGTTTTACTGGGGTTAAGTTTAGGAATAGGGATAAGGTTTAGGCATAGTTTTACTGAGGTTAAGGTTAGGAATAAGGTAAAATAAAATGTTTAACCGTTTAAGCATAATTTACTTATTTACTTTAGGAATACCAGGCCGCGCTGTTCCGCCGGCTCTACGCCCGGGGCGAGTTGGTAAAGGGGCGAGTTGGTAAAGGGGCGAGTTGTTTGGTATTCGCCAAATGTAACCAGGTGTGAAAAGGTCCAGCTGTAAAAAGGAATAAATAACATAAATATTGCCATTATTGCCTTTATCTTGATCTTAACACAGCTCTGCCAGTAACAATAAACACAAGACAATAACAGGACAGACATGTAACATTCATAAACACAGTACCCACTAACGAAGAAGCTCAAAGGAAGAACAGGAACGTCTAATAATACAACCATTAAAGGCTAATATAAAAAAACTAAATTTGCTAATAAACTACAAAGCAAGAGAACCAACATTTGCTATATGTCAAAGCAGGAGCAATGTCTGGGAAGTGTGCCTAGGCTATATGGCAGAAATCAAGCCTTTTTTTTTTTCATACTCAGATTTTGTTGAGGGCACGACAAGCATTAAATGCTTGTCGTCAGGTTGAATTGATCTGAGGTTGAATTAGAACAAATGAATTTAGAACAAATGTAAAGTGGGAGATTATCAAGAATGCCTTTGTAAGTGAGAATATACCATGTATAGAATACAGTGATGAGTCGTATAGGGGGAGTTGGTTATGAACCTCAATGCAGCATGAAACAAGGGGTCAAGTTTGTTCAGAGTTGAGGAACTAGCGGAACGGTAGACAATATCGCCATAATCGAGCTGCGACAGGAAGAGCCTTGACCAGCTTTTTGCGAGAAGCAATAGAAAAGCAGGACTTCATTCTGTAGAAGAAACTCAGCGTAACATTTAGCTTTTTTTGCTAAGGCATCGATGTGGTGTTTGGACGCAGTTTAACTTATATTGTCCAATTCCCAAGATATTTATACAACTCAACCCATTCAATGGATACTTCAATGGAGAAAACAGCATGGCCTTGGTTTTATGGCCATTTTAGTAGCATTTTGCTATTTTGAAATTCATGCTGCAATGAGACAAAGTCTGAGACCAAGGTTGACACTGCCACATTGAGTGAGGGGGCACATGGGAATACAGAATTGTATCATCGGCATACAAATGATACAATCTATTTTGTGGTATATATATATATATATATATATATACAGTATATAATACTTATCAACTCAAAATGTATTTATATACCATAGACCAACGGTCAACCAAAGTGCTGTACAGGTTAAATTCAGGAAAGCAAGACAGGCAAAAAATTCACTTCACTAAAATCCCTCCCTATAAGTAAATGAAAAATAAAACTTCCTTTACAACTATTGACAAAGTCACACACGGCTAAAAGGATGTTGGAACATAATTACAAGTTGATTTTCAAAACTTCTCTAACCCCACTGCATCTCCACTAAATGGAATGAAACTCTTGGCACCTTCCTTCCTATACACATGAAGTGGAACCTGTCCAAGAGTTTAACAAATCACCCCTGTTTTATCTTCTCAGGGCTGACGCAGCCGTTTGCCTCAGGACCTGCTCAAGCGAACATTTGTATTTTAGGAGAGAAAAAAAAAACAGCATCTTAAAGTTGTGGAATACTGTGAGCAGTCCAACTTTACGATTATGGATGTGCGCTCAGATCACATACATATTTATGAGGGGCAGTGTATGAATTAAATATCGAGTCACTCACAAATACTACTGAAAGGCTCTATGAAACACTCACGCTCACTCATCTGCCATCTGAAACTCTTAGATAAGAGAAACACATCACATGCATTTATACAGTATATGTCAAATACACATACATATTGTATATAATATCTTCATGTATATTTTTTATGTTTTTAACATAAAAGTAAATAACAAAAGTATCAAAAATATCCCACAGCTCTCACAGCGTGTTGCAATGTTGCATCGCGCCACATTGTGAGCTGATGCTGGCATTCAAAGCAACCAAAGGCATGGCTCCCCCATATCTTGCACGTCTGATCGAACCCTACGAACCCTCCCGCACACTCAGATCAGCCAACGCAGGGAAGCTGGAAGTACCTGGACTAAAAAACGCTGGGACAACGCTCCATACGTCCGAAACTCTTCTCCCTTCTTGCTCAAACTGTGGAATGCACTTCCCATTACAATCAGAATTGCAGACTCACTCCCAATCTTCCGCCGTTGTCTGAAAAAACAACCTCTTCAGAATCCATCTTGGCCCGTAGCACTTGCTGTAGCACTTGCCCTAGCCCAACGACCTTGCAGGCGAATGCAAAGGCTCAACTTATGTAACTTAGATAGCATTATGTAGACATAGTATATATGCATAGTTTCATAATATAGATATATTCCACTGTTATGTTCGTAGTTTATGTATGTTTCATGATAACTAGTCTTTGCGTATATGATGTATCGTCATGTTTTGTTCTTGCTTAATGTAAATCCATCTGGATTAAGAGCGTCTGCTAAATGCCTAAATTGTAAATTGCTAGGTTTTACATTTGAAAAAAAAAGAAAAAAAAGTGAAAGTTTGTCTGTGTTTTTTATAAACATTTAGCCTATGAAAAGTATTAACAAGGGCTTGTGACTAAATAATAACTACAGTACATTGGATACCGTACATTGGATACATCGGAACACTTCTTTGCATTTCCTGAATAAACAGTTTTGTACTAGGTTTCCACCCGACAGTGACAATATGAAATGCTTACAGTACTGTACATGCATATATAGTTAAACATAATCTGAAACACTCACGCATGCACACATCCTTTTATTATTGTTGTTGGAGGCTGCATGCAGGCAGGGGTCATAGAGTAATCTAACCCTCCACTCCCCATGCCGGCCTCCTTTATTAGTAGAACCTTCTATATATTGACATAATACTTCCAGTTATTTATTACATGGCTTAGTACAGTGGAGAGATTCATCTTGTACCAATACCGTTATGACATTCTGTGCTCTAATTAAAAAAGAAATAGATAAAGCATGCAACGTGTCCAATGTTCCAATTGCCTCCTTTTCAGTTTATTGATTCAGTTCCTCCTTTGTGAGGGTAGAGACTGGAATGATATAAGCCCTTTATTTATTATTTTTCCACTTTCTCTCTGTTCTTATGAGTGTGTTTGTGTGTGCGGTAGTATTGTTGTACAGTAAGTAAGTAAGTAGCCTTGCCGAGCCATGAGGCCCATAGGGCAGGAGCCTATCTCCTGTTTCTGTAGCGTGAGGTAGCTTCATGTACAAGTACACCCCCTGGACATGACGCTAGTATGTCACAGGGACTTACCCCCAATCCAACCCTTGATGCTGTGTGTCAAGCAGGGAGGCACTGGGTCCCATTTTTACTGGGTCTTTGGTATGACCCGGCTGGGGATTGAACCCCAACCTCCCAGTCTCAGGGCGGACACTCTAACCACAAGGCCACTGAGTTACAGTACAGTGCACTATATGCTACTATGTCTAGTAGGTACTGTGCATTGCAGTTTCATAAACTTTGGATTGGGCACATTTTGCATGTGAGGTCCTTTGCATGTTCTTTGTTGTGAAGGTTTTGCTTTGTTTCTTGTGATGCATATTAATGATAATAGCATCCTGCAATGCATATTAATGATAATAGCATCCTGCAAATCAATTCATTATATGATTAATTCCAGTAAATATGAAACTGTTTCCCAGGCAACGTGTCGTTGTGAGATTGTAGATCTCACACAAAATATGTTGTTGTAAATCAGTGGTTTTCAACCAGTGGTCCGGGGACAACCAGTGGTCCTTGAGGGGGTTCCAGGTGGTCCCCAGCTAAATGATGGAGAGTTGGGAACCAAATCCTTAACTCTTGAGAGTGTAAAATTAAACCAAATGGACCTCAAGAGTTAAATTATTGTTATGGAGAGAAACAACCGCAGGAGCAAGTGGAAGTGGGGTGGGGGGTTGTCAACATAAATACAGACAGCCGTGCATATGAGACATGGCGGGGGCGGACATTAAATGACGGTAAAGTTTGCGTGCAGTTGAGACTCCAACCTTCTGAGTGCAACTTGAACAACTTCTGAGCAACATAATGATGATGAGCGCACTTTGTACATTACACTCATGTCATGGCTTATTCAAACCTATAGAATAATTAAGTAACAGTTGCATTACTTTTAATAAACTGTAGACTAAAACTAAATTTAATTTAACAATCACACTTGTGTGAAGTGAGGGGCGCTCTTGAATGAATGAATGAATGCATGAATTAATGAATGAATGAATGAATGAATGAATGAATGAATGAATGAATAGTTTATTTGTATGATATGATATCCGTGATACAAACAGATTCCGTGCTCATACACACATACAGTACTACACACACAAAGCTGTGCATAGGATGGGGCTAGCGCCCCTCAAACATAAAACATTATAACAGCACTATGTCGTTTTTGAGCAGTGCAGCTGCTCCAATGCACAGCTCTGTCTGTCTGTCTGTCTGTCTGTCTGTCTGTCTGTCTGTCTTTCTGTCTGTCTGTCTGTCTGTCTGTCTGTCTGTCTGTCTGTCTGTCTGTCTTTCTGTCACAATGGAAAACTGAAACTTGCACTAAAACAAAAATCCCAAACTAAATGAAAAATATACCCTAATGAAGAAATTCAAAAATAACCATGTATTAACTCCACTCAGCGAGGTATTATGTGTCAGTTGACAGCGTTTGATCAGTATCTATTTATTGCCCTGCCTTTGTGGAGACTTTGTGTTGGGAGGTGGTTGAACAATCATTCTACACATCAGACTTTGTGTCGGGAGGTGGTTGAACAATCATTCTACACATCAGACTTTGTGTTGGGAGGTGGTTGAACAATCATTCTACACATCAGACTTTGTGTCGGGAGGTGGTTGAACAATCATTCTACACATCAGACTTTGTGTTGGGAGGTGGTTGAACAATCATTCTACACATGTTTGAAATCCCACAGCTATTCCGGGCGTCTTTGTTGTCTGCATCTTCTGCCGTACTCGGATGACCTACTTGCCTCATCAGAGAGTGTGATGACGGCTAGCACTCTGCACGAGGACACACGGCGAGCATGCAGACACAAGGAGATGTTTCAGAAGAACGCATTGTACTTTTGTATGTTTTTACTGCATCACTGTGCTGTTTACATGTTGGACTAAAAATAAATAAATCAATCTAAACGCACACACACACACACACACACACACACACACACACACACACACACACACACACACACACACACACACACACACACACACGCACAACTGCACATATGCACGCTCACACATTTGCATTACCATACTCGTGAGTGCCAAATGTCGTCACAAGTCATATGAGAAATTGGTTATGGTTAAAAGAATCACACCCGTGTGAAGTGAGGGGCGCTCTTATCATCGTACATCATTATGCCATAACGAACGGGTCTATTTGCTCAGACACTATGACGTAAAATTGTCCATTCATTGTCAATGGGAATTTAATGTTTGTGTAGGACACAAATAGACACTAAGCCATGGCAGATCCTTGAACAACATTTGTGGCATGTTTGGTGAGGATTGGAGCAACGGTGTGCCTGACTGTGGCCCCCGGTGGACCCTGATGTAGGCGCTGACTATTGTTATGGCAGACCCCTGAAGTGAACAGTGTTGCAACAATGTTGTGCCTGTGGCCCCCGGGGCCCCTAACTTGGCCCCTATTATTAAAATGGTAAATGGTAAATGGTGCATTTATATAGCGCCTTTATCCAAGGCGCTTTACATAGATTGTGCATCAATTCACCCATTCACACACACATTCATACACCGATGGCGGCCGAAACCATGCAAGGCACTAGCCAGCACATCGGGAGCAATGTGGGGTTCAGTGTCTTGCTCAAGGACACTTCGACACTAACTCTGGGGGAGCCGGGGTTCGAACAGGCAACCTTGCGGTTACCATCCAGCCACTCTACCCCTGAGCCACCGCCGCCCTCCGGTTTATTATATTATTATATATATTATTATATTGTCATGGCAGAACCTGGTTACTTTGGTGTATTGATTGAATACTTTATTGGTCCAAATGATTTAACAGTACATCAGTACAGTAGAACATTAGGTTAAAAGGATAACACAAAAAAGGGCCCTGGATTAGTTTCCACTGTGGTCCTACTTGTGTTCTTTTCCTCGCTATTATATCTTCCCACTATTCTAATTCTTCCTGTAACTGTACTGCACATACAACCCGACCCAGGGTGCCGGCCCGATTCCGGCGAGCCGCCCTGCGTCCGAAACGGTTGAGAAATGACAGTTATCGTGTGGGGGTCCCGCTACTGTACTGTACTGTACTGTACTGTACTGTACTGTACTGTACTGTACTGTACTGTACTGTACTGTACTGTACTGTACTGGCACACCCGAAATCACCATATATACAGTTAATATGTGCATGTGTGTTTGTGTGTGTTAGGTCGCGCACAGGTGGTGAAAAACAACCGTGCTGTTTTCGTGCTCAGACGCACCCAGCCACCCACCCACCCACACACATAGCTCCATAAGGGAGTGGTTGCACCACTCAAAAATACATGAACCTGTGTACTGGCGCACTCTACTGAAAGTGACGTCAGACTTCGGTGCTCTATAGTATAAACGTGGTCTGCTTTTTCCCCCTCTACACCAAACCTCTTTGCCAAAAATTACCAATTCAGAAGCTGACAACACATAGCAGCGCACTGCGGCTATTTTCTACGAATGTTCCCTCCAGAATGTTGCTAGGGTTCAAGTGGTTTGGTCAACAAAACTCAGTGGCGAATATTATACTTTTATAAAACTTTAGTTACTAATTACTATTCAAAAATAGCTGATCTACTAGCTCACAATGTGTCACAATGCAATGTGGTGTGAGCTTGTAAATCTGATATTTTCAATTAAAGATTTAATTGAATAAAACAAGTGAAATGGACCATTCATAATGAGCACTTTTACTTTGGTACTTTAAGGATATTTCAACCTTTGTACTTTTTACTCAAGTACAATTTTGAATAGAGGCCTTTTACTTCTATTGTGGTTTCGCTACTTGAGTATACTCCTTCCACCGGAAAGTATGATTGTTGAGAGCTAATTACAAAACAGTTTGTGCATTCAAACTCATTACTTCTGTCTTTTCACCATTCAAACTCATTACTTCTGTCTTTTCACCATTCAAACTCATTACTTCTGTCTTTTCCCCAGTCGGACTATCATTCACACGTACCAAACACCAATCAAGCAATGTTTGGTCGTTTTTGTTGGGCCACCACAATGCTTTTCCAATGGGGGTCACATGGTTTGATCAAACATTTGTGTTTGATTGCTGATTGCTGATTGCTCCCCCCTCATCAAACAAAAATGTTTGGTCAAACCATGTGACTCCCATTGAAAATGAATTGGAGCAGCAATCAAACAGCAATCAGACATCGCACTCGGACCGAACATTTGTTGTGTAGGTGTGTACGAAGCCTCAGTGGTTCAATTTACAATTTAGGCATTTAGCAGACGCTCTTAATCCAGAGCGATTTACATTAAGCAAGAACAAAAAAGCATGGGAATACATCACATATATAAAAATCATTTATCATGAAACATGCGTAAGCTAAGAACGTAACAGTGGAATATCTATATAATGAAACTATACATATACTGTACATACTATGCTATACATTATGTACTATGACATGCTATGACTTCATACAATGCAATTATAGTGCTGTCTACATAACATGCTATAAGTCTGTATCAAATCCTATCTAAGTCTACAAAAATGCTATCTAAGGGGGTAGGGTAAGTGCTATGGGCCATGATGGAGTCTGAAAAGGTGGGCTTTCAGACTACAGATTGGGTTCAGGTCAGGTCGCCATTTTAATTAAGCTCATTAGCTCTGGCTGCTTAATAATGAGTGATTTATTGAACCTGAGAAATATCTCTTGGCTTCCTGTGAACAACATGAGGGCTCTGAGTACAACAGTGCTCTGAACAAAAGGCTGAAGGAAGGTGCTCCCAGGCATGACGGATGATTAAAAGCTAACTTGCCTAGCCGTGCCGTCAAGAATCATCAGGGGCATCACACTGGAATTCTTGTATTCCAGTGGTCTCCACTTTCCAGCTTTTCCTGGATCAGGGAACACTTGAAAGCGTTCATGGCCCACCCATCGGACCACAGTGGCCCACCCATCGGACCACTTAAGGCCAACAGTGAACAGTCCAAATGGACCCTTAGTTAAAGCTTAACAATTTACAAAATAGGCATTTAGCAGATGCTCTTAATCCAGAGTGATTTACAGTAAGCAGGAACAATACAAGGTAATCAAATAGTCATCAAGAATCATAAGCAAACTAAGAACCTAACCCATTTTGGGCGGGAACCCCTTTTGGTGTTAGCATTATGTTATGCTTTAGCTATTGAAAAATAGCAGATCTACAAGCTCATAGCGCGCCACCGAGTGGCGCGCTACGAGCTTGTAGGTCTCAGGTCTTCAGTTTGGTATCATATCTGTCGGGTGGAAAATGTCCAAAAGTGTTACTTTTCAGGATTCAAATACAAAAATAGCTAATGTACACACGTGTACGCACGCACACGCACACGCACACACACACACACACACACACACACACACACACACACACACACACACACACACACACACACGCACACACCTCCCCATGGTCTCCTGACCCTTTAGTGGGGTTCATTGGTTGGCAACATGAGATAGGCTATCCTATCCCATGAGTCTGCTGCTATACCGCAATTACATGGACATGGTAAACCTTATTTTCTTTTCTTTTTTTCTTTTTTATCGCAGAGGGGCAATTTGTTGCCCAGACAGCAGTAAATACGATTATTATCACCAACAATAAACACACGCACGCACGCGCACACACACACACACACACACACACACACACACACACACACACACACACACACACACACACACACACACACACACACACACACACACACACACACGCCAATCAACACAGAACCAATGCAATACAATGCACACATAATGACTGTGGTTTACAAAGCCAATACCTGCAAGGACAAAATGAGTTGTTGACTGTTATTGATTAGTACCTGTCTGCGACCAGATGGACTATACCTGTATAGCTCACTGAACTAGGGGGCGAGTAGCATCAGCAAGGATCGACTGCATGGGGCCTTTTTGTTGCTCAGTTAGAGCATACTAGCCCTTACCCGTTGTGAGATACCCCCCCCCCCCTTGTGGCCGTGGGGGGTACTGCGCCCTAGGTGCGTTTTCGCATTTTTAATTCACTAATAAATTCATTATTAATCATTAATGTGTGAAATCGAAAAAAGGGCTTCGTTACGCCCTCCATATTATTATGGTCAATGCCTGTGTGAAAAGTGGGAGTGATTGGTGCAGGCAGTGAGGAGCTACGGCAGTCACAGTGACACACAGACATTCAGACAGACATTCAGACATTGTCAGAATTATAGTATGATTATAGTATGATGCGAAACTGCCACCCCCGTGATATGCCATTGTGCAACAGTTAATTTGGCAGATAGTGACAATTATGTGAATAAAGTTTATTGGTATACATATAGCCAGTAGAAAGTGTGGAGTGTTCAGGCTCTAGCACTGTCCACTTACCCTCCCACTCCCTGGCCTCGAGGCTGTGACTGTACTGTGCAATGCTGTTTCTATGTTTGACCTTAACTTGGTTATACTTTAGGTCCTGCTTCGTACTGACCCTAGCTGGCCTGCATCGCTGTGATGAGCCTTCCTTATGGGTTGTTTGCAATATTTATTATTTTGCACATTCTGAAACTGGGTGTGCTTATGGTTGTGTTAGCAGTGGTGTAATATACTTTGCGGGTTTCTCACACCAGTTCATGTTTTGAGTATTGCATATTTGACTTAATTTACAATACATGATACAAGTCAATACTTTGACTTGTGTGGACTCCCTTGTTTTGCCATGTATCCCCTAGGCCTAGTCACAGTGCATGACACTGGTCTGAGCATCTTAAAGGTGTAGTGAAATGGCTTTTTGGGGCATTTTTCAGCCTCAGACGGCAGGATCTAAGTTTCTGAACCAATCAGAGCGTCGCTCCATCCCTCTAGGCTATGGGTCGTATAGGTCCGTCTCATGCACGCACATGCACAGTGGTTTGTTTACAAAGTGACAGAGAGACGGCAGAAAAGCCAGGGGATTTCTTTCTAACCTGTACAAACCTATATACATATTTTAACGAGATGATTAAATTGAAAACAAGTAATTCACTATACTACTTCTAGCTACTTCCAAGATGGTGCGGAGCAACCTTGAAATAGGCTCTGAAGCTGCAAATCGCTGGGAGGCGGGCGCCCTGATTTAATGGTTCCAAATTCCCCTGGGCGTTAAGGGTGTACTTCATGTCCTCTTTCGATAAATCTCGTATTTGGTCTTCCTCTATAGGCCTCTTGCCTGGCAGTTCCAACCTCGGCATCCTTCTACCGATATACTCACTATCCCTTCTCTGCACATGCCAAACAATCTCAGTCTGGCCTCGGGCTTTATTGCGAACGCAGTGATTGCGAATGCAGTGAGCACTAACTATAGAAGCTGGCCTAAACTGTCTGTGTGTCTGTCTTTCTGTCTGTGTGTGTGTCACGCTGTAACACCACCGGCCCGCCACCTAGGGCGCAGCTGTATCACACACAAAACACACACACACACACACACACACACACACACACACACACACACACACACACACACACACACACACACACACACACACACACACACACACACACACACACACAAAACTTAACTTAAAATAAACTTAACTTAACTTAACTTAAAAAAAAAACTTACAAAAAAACGAATTCTAATTGTTGTTATTGCAATTTACGAGCTGCGTTCGCTTCCCGCGTTCGCGCGTCTTACTTGTCTCTCAAAACATATCTAACGTGCGTTGTCCCTCTGATGTACTCACTCCTGATCCTTGTTAATTCCTCTCTGCTTGCTGTCTTTTCTACTTTCCCTATTTGGATTATTAATAATGAATGAAGCTCACACATTGCATGCTTGTAGGTTATTATCCCCATTGCAGCCAGCAGGATGGGAAATAGTGACACCTGCTCTGCCATTAATGGGAACTGCAGGGAATTCTGCACTTCCTTATTGGTTTTCCATGTTGGCTCGCACCAGCGTGAAGCTGGCTGCAGTCTGGAGTATTACCCATTCAGAGTAGACATGTCTCTGTAAAGCACAACTCCCTGGTCTCCTGGTATACTCGCATAGCTTGTCTAATGTCTGCCTTGTTGGCCATCAATCTCACATTCCCCATGACTACAGACTAACGTGGGTAGGTTTTAAAAGCTCCCCTTTTTCTCCTTTCCCACACGACCGCACCATACTCCTCTCTGTGTACGTGTTCTTATCTTGCAGGTAAATCCCTCATGGCGGCAGCGATATGTTTCTATTCCAGTGGGCCATTGTTCTAGCTACTGTAGACTACAAACAATGTCTAAACTGAGAAAAAAAACTATAAAACTACTTGGGCTGCAGCTGTTGATTCTATTATCGATAACATTTAGATTAATTGAATAATCGAGAAGCGTTTTTATATTTTATTTATTCATTGAATATTTTATTACCTTATTGATTTTACTGTATATTTTTCTAATCAACACACGACACACGACACAATACGACACGGTCATTTATGTCTTCCGAAACCATTAACTATAGCATGTCATTTTTTCATGATATTTTTTTAAATCCTCCAAAATCATGAAAAACGACATAGTATGTCTTCCGAAACCATCTATAGCATGTCGTTTGTTCATGATTTTTTTTTAAATCCTCCAAAATCATGAAAAACGACATACTATAGTATGTCTTCCGAAACCATGATCTATAGCATGTCATTTTTTCATGATATTTTTTTAAATCCTCCAAAATCATGAAAAACTACAGACTATACTAGTATGTCTTCCGAAACCATGAACTATAGCATGTCATTTTTTCGTGATTTTCATTTTTTTTTTAATCCTCCAAAACGAAAAAGTGTGACGAAAAAGCGTGATGGAAAAGTGTGACGGAAAAGCGTGACGAAGTGTGTGTGTGTGTGTGTGTGTGCGTGCGCGTGCGTGTGATAGGCTGCTCAACAGTGCCACTTTAGGTCACCCAGCGGTATTGCAGCTGTTCATACTCCAAACATACAATAGCCTAATGTGAATGCTTTTTCCACCACTGGGTTAGGGTTAGTATGTTCTATAAAATGTTTCTACAGGGTCAGGGTTAGTATGTTCTATAAAATGTTTCTACAGGGTCAGGGTTAGTATGTTCTATGTTCAAATGTTTCTACAGGGTCAGGGTTAGTATGTTCTATGTTCAAATGTTTCTACAGGGTCAGGGTTAGTATGTTCTATGTTCAAATGTTTCTACAGGGTCAGGGTTAGTATGTTCTATGTTCAAATGTTTCTACAGGGTCAGGGTTAGTATGTTCTATGTTCAAATGTTTCTACAGGGTCAGGGTTAGTATGTTCTATGTTCAAATGTTTCTACAGGGTCAGGGTTAGTATGTTCTATGTTCAAATGTTTCTACAGGAACCTACATTGGGAGTGTTTGCATGGTGTGATTGTCGGTTTTCCAGACGATAACTATACCCGGAGGATATAACAATAAATGGTGCATTTATATAGTGCCTTTATCCAAGGCGCTTTACATAGATTGTGCATTACATTCACCCATTCACACACACATTCATACACCGATGGCGGCGGAAACAATGCAAGGCACCAACCTGCTCATCGGGAGCAATTAGGGGTTCAGAGTCTTGCTCAAGGACACTTCCCTAGCTCTGTAGAGCCCGGGTTCGAAGTGGCAACCTTGCGGTTCCCATCCGGCCACTCTACCCCTGAACCACCGCCACCCCTCATGGTAATAGTAACTATGTAGAGTAGGGCTGGGTTATTTCAAATGATTGCCTCGTATTGATTATGAATATTAAAGTGCCACGATTTTTTTCCACCCTAAAACATGATCATCGGGTATTATTATAATATAAGGAGGAAGAACTTTTTAGAAAAAGTGTACAGTATTTGTTAAAATCATGCTTTTATGTGGGCACGCCCACCAGTTCATTAAGTATGCCTGGTTTGCCTGGTGGGTGGTGATGGGTGGTGATCCACCTGAATTGAAGCCGCACCCACAGCTGTAGTTGTATGATAAAGGGGGAGGGGTTAGGGGAGGGGCTGATAGTGTGATGTGACGTCACTATATTACTGTTTATTTCATTGGCCCGTTTGACTGTCAAGGGTTCAGCCTCCAGGAAGAAACCCTAAATACAAAGTTAATACACCATTGCACATAAAAACGACTCCAGGGTGTCTAATGAAGTACTGTCACCTCAGAAATAAAAATAATTGTGGCACTCCATCTTTAAACGATTATAAAGAAAATATAGACAAAGTAGCAGATCTACAAGCTCACAGCGCATCACCATGCAACTTGTTCT
The DNA here is from genome assembly GCF_951216825.1 of Electrona antarctica. Lineage (NCBI taxonomy): Eukaryota > Metazoa > Chordata > Actinopteri > Myctophiformes > Myctophidae > Electrona > Electrona antarctica. The sequence goes on along the minus strand of NC_136808.1, from coordinate 55,895,114 downwards.
GAGTATTGCATTGTGGTTTTCGATATTGATCGTTATATGTGCTGCATTGTGTGCTAGCAGATCATTTCACTACTTTTGAAATGGGGCTTACTGTAAGTGAATGATTCAGAATGTATTTTTTGTACATTGGGGTCCCGGGGAGAAGCCAAATTGGATCCCAAGCTGAAAAGGACATGATGTTCTGGCAGAGTGGACTGTACGCTTCTATCAAGAGAACATGAACTAATTGGTTGGGTGAGAGAATTCAGCTTTTTCTTTTGGAAAAATACTAGATTGTAATATATATATTACTATAGTTCCAGTCATCCCCTGTTATTGTCTCCACCAGGCCGAAGGCATGGGGAGAGAGAATGTTTTGCACTCCGTCCATCCGTCCGTCCGTCCGTCCGTCCGTGTGTGTGTGTGTGTGTGTGTATATGTGCGTGTGCGTGCGTGCGTGCATGCATGCATGCGTGTGTCCGTCCCTCCGTGTGTCCGTCCGTGTGTCCGTCCGTCTGTGGACAGCTAATCTCTGGCACCGTTGGCTTGATCGCAGCCATACTCTGCACACACACTCCCTGAATGCCACAGCTGAACCTCTGCCCCAAGGTTTTCACATTGGCCTCTTATAGCGCCACCAGGAGGCCGCTTTGTGCAAAACACTTTGTTGGACAGTACACCTACAGATTTTGTTCAAACATCACGCAAATTGGTACACAGTCTCTCTAGAGCCATTCAACGAAACGGGTCTTTCAGATTTTTCAGACTCCATCCTGATTGGCTAAGATTGACTTCCAAAGTTAGCAGCAGTGCTCAGTTTCAAACAAAATGCCGCAAATCATGAACACATTGTGTGATTTCCGTGAAATTGTGCACGCACATTCCCACTAGGCATCATCATCATCATCATCATCATCATCATTTATTTAACTCACGACCATGATGATAGATAATTTTGGAGTTTGGTGGATGGAATTGTCAATGTTCCCTTTGGCCCAGACCGTGTTCATATTTTGTCCTCTTGCCCTTTTACCATCAGTTTTATCATCAGCCTACTGCCTGTTTACTCTGGGTTGTTCTCCTTATCCTATTTATGTCATGTCACCATCCACGTGCCTAATCATCTCAGCCCTATATTATCCTTTATATTATTTTATCATATATATTATGGGTTGCCTGACGCCAAGTTAAGATTCACTGTCTGTCCCCAGTCAAAAGTTAGCTTGCATACTGAGAGGTCTATTTTGATTTGAGACATGTATTTGACCTTGGAGCATAGTGAGAAAGTAGATAGGAGTATTTCTCTCTGTCGGAAGAGTTCACAGCTAGCAGGGAAAGAAATGTTATCTTCAGGTTGCCATAGCAACGCCAGCCTCAGTGCTTTCCCGGTCTATGGCCCTCCATGACGGAACTAAGGAAGCTGTCCCGATATCAGTCTCATCATCCATGTGCTGGTCCAATGAGCGCTTGACAACCAGTGCCAGCGCGGTATAGTGCGGAAATGAACTATCTATTCAGCCAATGAATGTGTATCAACAATTGACGTATTCTACAGTATTAATGCCTGTGAAATGAATTGTTCGAGGGAGACTACCCTGTGCCTTTTGGTGGTACAGGGGAGAGTTATTTGGCTGTATGTGAGTATCATTCTGTCTCTCAGATCTGGAAAATGAATTAACTAAACCATAATGTTCTGACTCGACAATCATTCTTCTGGTGGACTCATCTTTTTAATTGGGTACTTAAGGTATTTTTCTAAAAGAGTATTTCCTGCTTAAAGTAATCCTGTTAAAGCTAATTGTGAACTTGGTCATCTAAAAGGTTTGGAAACCATTTTTACCATTGTGGTGCTGAGTATTTATGTGTACTCTTTGAGTACTTTCTCAAAAGTATTTTTATAGTTATAGCTCTGTGTAGCTCAGTAATTCAGTATTATACAGTCCTTTATATCCTTGGTGAATCATTAATTGTCCCTTCTGCATTTTATATGCAACTAATTGGCCTTCCCTTATCTGTTATCTTGACAATTTATGTATCACATGATCACATGGTGGAGCACAGATTCATAAAAGTATACAATCACAAGTATACAATACATTACACAATATAGCCTACATACATGTACAGACTAAGGCTGGCCCTGTTTTTATCTAGCCCTGTTTTTAGGACTCGAACTTCGCCAGGAATTTTCGAGCGAAGATCCGAACCATTTGTTTGTAATTTATTGTGTTTTTAACCAGGCGTCAAGTGGCAAGTAACACAGAGCGTCAAGTGGCTGTGACGTGCTCGGCGAAAACAGCTGATCTGCGAGCTCATCACCAAGTTGCAAAATGAGCCATGAGTTCTCAAGAGTCAAGCCCCCCAAAATGGTAATTGTGAGTAGGCCTACCTGTACGATTTTTGTCGTATGACCAAAAATGCTTCCCAATGTCTCTGTGAGCTTGCTTTTTTGATTGATTGATTGATTGAAATATGTATTAACAGTTTGCAGAATTACAGTACATTTCAAGCACAAACTCAATACAAAGACTTTTAACTGTGAGTGGATGACCCAATTAAGCATTAGACTTGTTTACAAGAGGGTCCACCTTGTTCAATTTATCAAAACATTTAGGGACGTACAAATAGACTAGACAGGTGCAATTATGGTTTGACCCTAAAAAAATTGCAACAGAAGGTTTCTCAACTGTTTTGTGTAGTATTAGGTGTCCTTAATAACATACTAAAAGTTTACCAAAGTTTGACCATGCGAAAGGTGTTATTTTAGCATAATATGCATAATATGCCCATAACATCCTATATAAGGCAAAAAACGTCCAAATTTCATCATTCTTTAAGTAACATGTGACATATGAAACTAGGGTGTTTGCATGATTCTGAATCCATTCCAAGCATTAGTTTTGCACAAAGAACACTCCTTGGGAGGAAAACGGCACATGGAAATAAAGGCAGATATATTTCTGAGCACATTTGGTCAACTGGATATGGCCTAATTTAGCCCAAGGAGTGTTTTTTGTGCAAAACTAATGCTTGGAATGGATTCAGAATCATGCAAACACCCTAGTTTCATATGTCACATGTTACTTAAAGAATGATGAAATTTGGACTTTTTTGCCTTATATAGGATGTTATGGGCATATTATGCATATTATGCTAAAATAACACCTTTCGCATGGTCAAACTTTGGTAAACTTTTAGTATGTTATTAAGGACACCTAATACTACACAAAACAGTTGAGAAACCTTCTGTTGCAATTTTTTTAGGGTAAGGTGCCTTTTTTTCATATATGCCCTCACCTAGACTTCTATATAGTCAAAGAACAGAACAGGAATTCATCATAAGGGAGGTAAAAAGGGAAAAGAAACATATACAGTGAGGGGAAAAGGGGGTGGGCGGTGGGGGGGGATTCAGATTTTACGGAGGCCAGTTTCGAATTGCAGCCGTCCGTAGGTGCCCTTTGAGAGCGGTTTTGAAGGAGTCAAGGGATTCACATGTCTTAATGACTGTTGGTAGGGCGTTCCACATTTTGGTGGCATATAAGCGAAAATAATGTAGTCCCTTGTTTGTGCCGAATCTGGGTTGTACATGGTTCGTTGCACTTCCTCTGGTGTTGTGGGTGTGGACTTCGTTAACATTAAGGAAGTATCTAGACAGGTACATGGGTATCTTGGTGGTGTATCGAATCTTGTGGACCAGACCTTCAAGGTGTTTTTGTTGACCAGTGAGGAGATCCTGTAAAGGAAATCTTGTTCTTTGGTTGACTTTTTTGATTACGTTGGTGGCCATTTTATCACCGGAAAGATGAGCCTCCAGGATGGAACCTAGGTAGGTAATTTCATCTTTACGTGTGATAACATTGTCACCCACTCTAACCAAGAAGCCATTTGCCTTGCTGAGATTACTATTAGATCCAAAGAGAATGAATTCAGTTTTTCCCAGGTGTAAAGATAGTTTGTTATCAGCGAGCCAGGTGCAGATTCTACCGAGTTCAGAGCTGAGGGCCTTTTCAACCTGCAGTTTGTTCCTGTCCGAAGCTAGCAGTGCCGTGTCATCTGCGAACAGGAACAAGTTGCAGTCACAAGCTGATGTCATGTATTTTACATATATTAGGAACAGTAAAGGCCCTAGTATGCTTCCTTGTGGAACGCCACAGCTCACTGGGAGTGGGATGTTCTGAAGCCAGATTGGAACTCGTACATTAATTTATTGGTGGCAAGATACTTTTCAACCTGTTCATAGACTATTTTTTCCATCACTTTCGAGATGGAGCTTAGAATAGAAATAGGGCGGTAGTTGCCGGGGTGTAATTTACTCCCTTTCTTGTGCAAGGAGGTTACTTTGGCCAGTTTGAAACCTTGGGGGACCTGTCCCTGTTTGATGGAGAGGTTTACTATGTGGGTGATGATTGGAGCTATAGAGATGGCTGAGTCTCTGAGAAATTTGGAGGGAATATTGTCATGGCCAGTGGCCTTGTGGGGTTGGAGGGCACTCAATTTCTTAAGTACCTCATCAGTTCTGCTGGCAGGCAGCTAAGACGACAGTGTACAGTAGCTTGCTCGTTAGCTGTCACTCGTTAATTAATTTGTTCCACCTGTGTACTCTCAGAAGCGCATTGAAGGGCAAAAGCAGAACCTCCGTGACCGTTTTGCTTAACAATGATCAGAGTTCAGTGCTGTTTGGCAATATGTGTGATGCTAGAGAGCATGCTAATATATTATGGCTGCTAAGAATTCCCCCTATCAGCTATCATGCTGTTGTAATTGTGCACATACTGTCCTACACACTGCATTTGTAAAAAACAAAAAAAAGGATAAACAGAAGGTTAAAAAAAGAGTATAGTTCCAGTTTTCAGTAGTTTTACTTCTACTCCACTACAAGCAAATATTGTATTTTTACTAGTGACTTTAAGTCACTAGTAAACAACCCTATACTAACCCTATACTTCAACCCTATACATTTCTGCCATTACAAAATAGCCGATCTACAAGCTCACAATGCGGATCATTGCGATATTTCTAGTAAGGAAAGATAAGACATTTTATGAACTGAATAAGGGATGAAAGATCAGGACATTGGTTGAATTTTTTTGTTTGTTAATTTGAAAATGTGAAAATCTAGCCAATATGTTTCCTTCCTTGATACTATTGTGTTTAGTGCCTGCATGGTTCTAATAGGCCTATCTCACAGCCCGCTTTCCACGCCCACTTCCGGTAAATAGTGGTGTCATTTAACATTAGCATTTACACGTTTTTTTCTCTGGAGAATCTACAGTAAGTACATTTTCTAATGTAAAAATGTGACAGACCAATATTATTATGAAGCAAAGATGGTAAATCAGCTCGAACAGATAGAACAAACCTTACCTTGAGAAAACAAAAGTTGTAGACTTCTTAAATTACCTCTGTTAACATGTAGTGTCTATGGAGTGACGTCACGCTATAATAATAATAAAGCTTTATTTGTATAGCACCTTTTAAGAACGAGTCACAAAGTGCTTTAACAGAGAAACATATATAAAGACATAGCAAGGAGGCAGACTATAGAATAAAATACATTGTCAATAATGCACAAAATCACAACAACAGAAGAAATCAATAGAAATAATAATAATAATAATAATAAATAACACAAATCACAAGGGTAGGGGGTCGAATGCAGCTCTGTAGAAATGAGTCTTAAGGAGTGATTTGAAACGGGGCACAGACTCGGCAAGCCTGATCTCTAGGGGCAGGGCATTCCAGAGAGACGGTGCACGGATAGCGAATGCCCGGTCGCCTACAGTTTTTTTGCAGCCTGATTTGATAGATAGAAGGGCTGTGCCGGATGATCTTAGCTCGCGAGCTGGCTCGTAGGGGTCGAGTAGGTCAGAAATATAAGATGGAGCAAGTCCGGATCTAGCTTTGAAGGTAAATAAAAGTATTTTAAAATTGATTCTGTATGAGACAGGCAGCCAATGTAGGGTGGCCAGGATAGGGGTGATGTGATCGAATTTTCTGGAGCCCGCTATCACCACTAACGCGGAAAGGGGGCGTATTAAGGGGCCGGGGAAATTCTGTGAGATAGGCCTATTGTACATATGTGAGGCTGAGCCGAGGGCCCATTATCTATTATACAATTGAAAAGGTGTGCCCAAAACGCTGTTCCCAACCCAGGAAAAAAAGGCACCAGCTACTACGTCACTCCAAGAGTGTCTGACACACTGCAACACACACTGCAATAACCCACTAAACACACTAACACGTCACAGACTTACCCTCCGCGTCGATCCACGGCTATCTCCTCATGTCGCGCAGCACGCCCACACACACCACACGCGTAAAAATTGTCATCACACTGCCACTACAGCCGGCTCCCGTCCAGACTCACAAACAATATCAATATCAATAATAAACACAAACAAGCCACAAGCACCGACACCCCCGCCTAATTTGTTGCCACGTCTATGAAAACAAGCACAGAAACAATGCCATTCAACACGCTACTTACACACACTACCACTCGCTTACAATACGCGGACCTGGCAACACTACATCCCCTCTCCCATTCGCTCAAAGCCAACCACGTGACCCACGAGAGCTTTTATGTTTCTGCAACACCGGAAGTTACACGCTACACACACACACATTAGAAGAACAACACGAACACAACACTACACACACACACACACACGGGCCACTGTTGCCAGGTCTATGAAAACAGGCCCAGAAAAAAGCAAACAGACCCAGAAACAAAGCCATTCACCACGCTACTTACACACACTACAACTCGCTTACAATTCACGACCCTGGCAACATTGTTCCCCGTCTTCCACAACACACACAGTCCCACACAGACACACACACACACTGATTCGGACTTGCATGGACAGCGGCGCCATTACATAAATACACCGTTTAATTCATGCAAACACGACAATTGCACCACCAGTTTCATTCATGTAAACACGACAATTGCGCGACCCGTTTTATTCATGGAAACATGACAACTGCGACGCACCGAGTCGCATGGATTCTGTGTGTGTGTGCGTGCGGGGTGCCTCTGAATTGGAGTGTTTATGTCAGTCAGCGATGCGATCCGTTGTTATTCAGCCAGGAAAACAATCTAAACATTATATACTAACGTCAGCACCGGGCACATTAACACACACAAGCGTTATTAGTTGCGTTTTCTCATTGAAGTGCCTCTGAATTGTAACTGTGTGTTTATGTCAGTCAGCGATGCGATCCGTACCAGCACCATATGCACGGACTGGAGAGAGGCGAAGTGTTTCTCTCCCTTCGGCTCATGTAGCCCTCATTGTAACTACAAATATTGTTCCCGAACAAACAATGTGGCGTCACTGCAATCCGCAATCCAAAATATTGTAGCCCTACTATAATGCAGTCAAGGTCCCCCAAAAAATATACTACAGTATGTTCTGCTCCATTCTCAACAGCTTTTGGTTTCCAAAAACAGTAATTTATTGTAAGCAAACAAAAACAGTAAACAGCAGTTTCATGTCTGCTTATTTTCATTTACATTAATTTCCTTTGATGTGAAAATACAACAAATCATAATAATACCCATCCGTTACTACATGTCAAGGGCACAATACTGGAGTGGAGTCTGTCAAATCCCGCTATTTCCTTCTTCCCATTGCGCTGCCAACGGAACTAGGATTCGCCGCCCAAAGGGCGGCGAAATTCTAGTATAAAGACAAACTTTATTGGCTGAAACCAGGGCTTTCCCCTGGAATGAGGTAATGATGAAACCAGGGCTTCCCCTTGGAATGAGGTAATGACACCATAATGAAATGGATGTTTGTGGCAGATGTCGTCTGTCTGTCTGTCTGTCTGTCTGTCTGTCTGTCTGTCTGTCTGTCTGTCTGTCTGTCTGTCTGTCTGTCTGTCTGTCTGTAGGACATGTAGGACCCCTATCATTGCTGTCAGGCAACTATACCAATGTCCATATGTTTTGTTTTGTTTTGTAAATGAATGCTGTCATACAGCGCCACACAAACGTATAGCAGATCTACAAGCTCAAAGCGCGGTGCAAAGCGACTAGTTTTGAGCTTGTCAATCTGTGTTTGATACTTTTGAATTTGAATCCTGAAAAGTAACAGTTTTGGATATAATAAGGTTTCCATCCAACAGAGACCATGGGCTATATCTTGCGCCACCCCTTATCCCTCAACTAATTTGCCATTTTTACTATTTAAAAAAACCTAATAGTTCAAATATCCAATCTACAAGCTCACAATGTCTCAATAGATCGGCTAGTCGAACTATTTTAAAAGGTTTTTTAAAATAGTAAAACATGGAAAATTAGTTTAGGGATAAGGGATAAGGGTGGCGCAAGATGGAGCCCCATATATATTTGGCCGCGGACACCCATCTGAAACGTTTTGTGCCCGGGACGGTGACTTATTTGGTAATACTCATAATACTATACTACCTACTAGTCATAAACTCTAAAAGAATATCTATAAAACCACAAATCCCCTTTGACTACTCTGATGTCATCAATAGAGCACTTTTCCAAACAGTGTTACAAAGTGCTTTACAGAAGTTCACGCTAAAACTAACAAAACATGGCATCACAAAACGCACGCACGCACGCACGCACGCACGCACGCACGCACGCACGCACGCACGTACGCACACACACACACACACACACACACACACACACACACACACACAGTATAAGAGTAAGGGAAGCAATGCACATTACAAAATGCCTTGGTGTAAAAATGTTTTCAGGAGTTCTTAAAAGATGACACTGCTAGTCTTAGTAGATCCTCAGGCAGGCCATTCCAAAGCTCCAAAGTGCCCTGACGCCCATGGTGACGAGGCTGGTCTTGGAAACGACGAAGAGAGCCCTCTAAGGCCTCACTCACACGGTCGCAACAGATTGCTGTATGCTTGTTGTATACAAAGGGTGTGACACAGCTTGCCCCAATGCATTTCCAATGGGAGTTACATGGTTTGACACAACATTTGTGTTGTATGAGGGGGAGGGGCGCAGTCGAAACACAGCCGAAAGCCATACAACAGCTTGTAGTCCAAAATGTGGACTACAAACCATGTGACTTCCATTGGAAATGCATTGGGGCGGCCATGACACTCACAACATTCATACAACAAGCATGCATCAATGTTTTAAAGGTCTGAGTGAGGCCTAAGGCTGCAGACAGGTTCATGTTACCCACATCTAAAATGTAACTATAGGAGCTTGGCCTTGTAGGGCATTTAAAGTCATCAATACAACTTTAAAATCAATCCTGAAACTAATACCTGCACCCTTGGTAAATCCAAAGCACCTTTGGTAAATCCAAAGCACCTTTGGTAAATCCAACGCACCTTTGGTAAATCCAAAGCACCTTTGGTAAATCCAAAGCACCTTTGGTAAATCCAACGCACCTTTGGTAAATCCAACGCACCCTTTGTAAATCCAAAGCACCTTTGGTAAATCCAACGCACCCTTTGTGAATCCAAAGCACCTTTGGTAAATCCAAAGCATCTTTGGTAAATCCAAAGCACCTTTGGTAAATCCAAAGCACCTTTGGTAATTCCAACGCACCTTTGGTAAATCCAAAGCACCTTTGGTAAATCCAAAGCACCTTTGGTAAATCCAAAGCAGCTTTGGTAAATCCAACGCACCTTTGGTAAATCCAAAGCACCTTTGGTAAATCCAAAGCACCTTTGGTAAATCCAAAGCACCTTTGTTAAATCCAACGCACCTTTGGTAAATCCAAAGCACCTTTGGTAAATCCAAAGCACCTTTGGTAAATCCAACGCACCTTTGGTAAATCCAAAGCACCTTTGGTAAATCCAAAGCACCTTTGGTAAATCCAACGCACCTTTGGTAAATCCAAAGCACCTTTGGTAAATCCAAAGCACCTTTGGTAAATCCAAAGCACCTTTGGTAAATCCAAAGCACATTTGGTAAATCCAAAGCACCTTTGGTAAATCCAACGCACCTTTGGTAAATCCAAAGCACCTTTGGTAAATCCAACGCACCTTTGGTAAATCCAAAGCACCTTTGGTAAATCCAAAGCACCTTTGGTAAATCCAAAGCACATTTGGTAAATCCAAAGCACCTTTGGTAAATCCAACGCACCTTTGGTAAATCCAAAGCACCTTTGGTAAATCCAACGCACCTTTGGTAAATCCAAAGCACCTTTGGTAAATCCAAAGCACCTTTGGTAAATCCAACGCACCTTTGGTAAATCCAAAGCACCTTTGGTAAATCCAACGCACCTTTGGTAAATCCAAAGCACCTTTGGTAAATCCAACGCACCTTTGGTAAATCCAAAGCACCTTTGGTAAATCCAAAGCACCTTTGGTAAATCCAACGCACCCTTGGTAAATCCAAAGCACCTTTGGTAATCCAAAGCTCTGAGGAGCACTTTTTCTAGTTTAAACTCTATTTCACCCAATCATTGCGAACGAAGTAAGCACTAACTATAGAAGCTGGCCAAAACTGTCTGTGTGTGTGTGTGTGTGTGTGTGTGTGTGTGTGTGTGTGTGTGTGTGTGTGTGTGTGTGTGTGTGTGTGTGTGTGTGTGTGTGTGCGCGCGTCACGCTATAACACCACCCGCCTGCCACCAGAGGGCAACTGAAATTGGAACGATACAGAGGTCTGTGTGTGTGTGTGTGTGTGTGTGTGTGTGTGTGTGTGTGTGTGTGTGTGTGTGTGTGTGTGTGTGTGTGTGTGTGTGTCAGACTGCCACAACAGCTTTGTTCGCTTCCCGCGTTTACGCGTCTTACTTCACTTGTGGATATAAATTAGTGTGTTCAAAGGGAGAAATTGGAGTAAGAAGTGTGTGCGTGTGCTCTGCGCATCACGTATATATTGTGTTATGTCGGGCGGTGTGATATTGTATCTCCATGTCTAATTATTCCACGCATTGTGGGTTAGCTCATCATGCTCATGGTCACAATTAAAGCAGCCAATTCATATGCCATTCTCCAGCAGTCTCTCGCACCAGCGGGTCACCTAAGCAATAAATCTCCCAAATGACAACTGCTCTCTCTGGTATTTTGAAGATAAATCTTTTGTATTTAATTTAACAGGACAGTGTAGAGACAGAGAGAGGAATGTGAAGGCAGCGCAGATGGTGACACAACACTGGGCTGTGAGTGGAGAATGGGGAAACTATGGGGACTGCTAGAAAATGGACAAATCTACAAGCTCAAAGCGTGGTGCAAAGCGACTAGTTTTGGATATAATCGTACTACGAGTATCAACCTGACTTAAAGGTGCATGAAGAATGATTTTGTAGCCTTTGTTTTCCAGTTCCAGTTGCAATGCGATAATGTACAGTACGCATCCAATAGCCTGGCTAATAAGCCAGACCGAATCAGCCGTTGGCAAAAAAAAATTTGCCTGCCGGCGGATTACGGTCTGGAGAGGCTCAATTGTACGCCCATTTCCTACACCAGAGAACTGGTGTGGCCAATCGGGACACGGTATGCAATATGGGCGGGCTTTGGTACAGTGACGTTCAATGCTTGAGACCTTTGACTGACAGTAGCTCTGACCAATTGCGTCAAAGAGAAAATGTTTGAACCTGCCCCCCGGGAAACAAGATCCATACACAGCATCTCCAGACTCAAATACCACACGACAGTGTGATTTGAGTCTGGCTTATTAGCCAAGCTACGCATCCACACCCTGTGTCGGACAGGTGCTGAATGAACAATAGTCTGATGAAGGGCGTGTAGCTCGAAAACACTTTTGAGTGTGTAATAAATATTTCTTCTTTAAACGGAGCCCATCGGTGTGACGTGTGTGTGTGTGTGTGTGTGTGTGTGTGTGTGTGTGTGTGTGTGTGTGTGTGTGTGTGTGTGTGTGTGTGTGTGTGTGTGTGTGTGTGTGTGTGTGTGCGTGCGTGCGTGCGTGTGTGCGTGCGTGCGTGTGTGTTTTTCACTTACATTCCCCTACTCTTCTTTTTAGAGTTGTGGGCTTGTGTGGGTGTCAGGTGCCTTGGGAAGGATACCTGCATGTCTTAAAAAAGGCCAACTATATACTGCTAAAAGAGTTAAAAAGTCCAATGCCTTGGACAACTTCTTTTTTTTTTTTGTGATTTTAGCTATTTTTGACAAGGGGCGGGGGCATTCGAACATGGGCTAAATACGTATTTTTTTTACAAAATATTATAGTGATTTATTTTTGTATTATTTGCTATAGTCCTACTAGACCCCAAGAAATTACATCTGGCCACAGAAGATCACAGGATCTACTGAATGTGAAGGTAGCCTAAATCGCTATAAAATTGTGTAAAAAAATACATATTTATAGCCCTGCTCGAATGCATGTAAAAAAAAAACAGCTAAAATCCCTAAAACGAAAGAAAGCAGCAAATGAAAAACATGGTTGAAAAAAACTAAAGTTGTCCTTTAAAAAGAGAGGTTTTTAGTCCCCTGTCAACAAACTGGTGCCCTCAAATGGTCAGGGAGGGCCGGGCAGACAGTAGCTGAGCAGAAGGCCTGGTAGCCCATGGTGCAGATCTTAAGATGTGTGACTGTTTCTTACACACTTTATTTTGTGCACAGTCTGCATGTGAACGCTGTATTTACTGTTGTAGTTGCAAAGAATCAATTACAGATTTCCCTGTAAGTATATAAATGTAGTCCACCAGTACATCTTTATTCACATTGAAGTGATTGAACTATGAAAAGCAAACAAAAGTCAACTGCAGCTGCTACAACCCCATGCACAAAGAGACCTCTTTTATGTGTGCCTGTTTGTCGGCTGTAAGCAGAAAACACATATCATCGACAGTATCTATAGTACAGGAAATCTATGGAAAATACAGGGTCAACCTCAATCTAATTGCAAAAAAAACAAACTCAGCTGATGCTCAAATGTGCTGACATCATCACATTTGAGCAAGTTGCTAGGGCAAAATCTTGCCCAATGAGTGTTTTTGTGCAAAACTAATGCTTGGAATGGCTTCAGCATCATGAAAACCCCCTAGTTTGATATGTCACATGCTACTTAAAGCATAAGGAAATGTAGAAAATATTGCCTTATAATAGGATGTCAATGGTGGCCATACTGTACAGGCCATTTTCAACACTTTCCCCTCAGACAATTCCAGGCAACTTTTTTTCTGTTATTCAGGATATATTGAAGATGCAAAATCAGCTGAGTTTGTTTTTTTTGCAATTAGATTGAGGTCAAATTACATTATTACTGGACTAGGACTACTAGCTGTCAAGATGCATACTGCAGTATAGCCTGGATTTCAGAGGGCTGGGATGCCAGACCTGTCACCGAGTTCCCCCTGGAAAGTTCCTGTAGCGAGGAATCCCGTTCCCATGTGTAGAAGTAGAGTTATAATAACGTTCCACAGTCATTGTAAACCCTCAATCCGCAGCCCCGGGGATCCATAATCCTGACGATCCATGGAAGCCTGTAAGACGACGAGAGCACAGAAACTATCTGGAGATTGATTAGACACGACTGTGTACAGATGGAGAGGGAGCTATAGGGAGAGAAGCACAGTGAATGCTGGAGTTATGAGTTATGGAGTTACGATTAATAATTAATCGTCAAAATAGAATTCCATGATCATCATTTGTAAACAATTATCAATGTTCGCAAATAATTGTGAGGTTTGATTTTCTTTTGGAATTCACTGATGACATAACGGACAGACTGACGGGTACAACAGGCCTCTGACGATGGGTACAACGGGTCTCCCATAGCCGGGAGGGACAAGCATTTCCAACTTGCATTGTCCGACCTAGGCCCAACGGGCACCGGTCTATTATGAATAAGAATTGGATGTGATGGTCAATATTGCATCAAATGCAGCGCTATATAGTCTAACAAAACGTACATAGAACTTTGTCCTTTGTCGGTTGCAATTGCTGGAGGCCATTTGTACCTTTCACCAATGCTATATCTCTCGGGAGGTGCACAGCTCACATATTTTCCACGACACGCATACACAAAGTTGGCTTTTTGAGGAAGAAGTGTGTTCATGGTGGTGTGTGTGCGCATGGGAGGACTGTTTAATCTGTGTTTTCCTTGCCCATGTTTTGTTCGGGTGTCTCCACAAACACTAACACGATTTATTTCTCTGTCCGTGTGTTTTAACATGAATGGGTTGAAGTCAAGACATTATACTGCTACACACTTAATTACCGCCAACTATGATGGCATGGCAAAAGAAAGTACCGTGTTTTGTGAACCTTGAATTGTGTTCAGAATTCACAACCATGCCTTCCTCATTGTGTTCCCCCCACATATTCTCAGTCTGTCTTTCTCCCCCGAGTCCCCCCTCTCTTCTCTCTGCTCGGCATTTCTTCTCATTTATACTCCAAGGCAAAACAAGTGGACCCTATGGGTCCATTTGGTTCCATTTTACAGTGTACCATTTTGGTATGGACAGCAACATTCTTATATTGCACATGCTCACAGACCAGGCAGGCATGGACAGCAACATTCTTATATTGCACATGCTCACAGACCAGGCAGGCATGGACAGCAACATTCTTATATTGCACATGCTCACAGACCAGGCAGGCATGGACAGCAACATTCTTATATTGCACATGCTCACAGACCAGGCAGGCATGGACAGCAACGTTCTTATATTGCACATGCTCTGCTCACAGACCAGGCAGGCAGTCAACAGGGGCCAGGATGAAGCTCATTGTCCAAAGTCAATGCTATGCTGGGCTGGCATCGCTGACTTTCATCATTCTAATCAGAGAGAGAGAGAGAGAGAGAGAGAGAGAGAGAGAGAGAGAGGGAGAGAGGGAGAGAGGAGAGGGGAGAGGGGAGAGGGAGAGAGAGAAGGAGAGGGGAGAGAGAGAGAGAGGGGAGAGGGGGGGAGAGAGAGAGAGAGAGGGGAGAGGGGGGGAGAGAGAGAGAGAGAGAGAGAGAGAGAGAGAGAGAGAGAGAGAGAGACAGAGAAAGGGGGGGGGCTTGTGTTTTGGTTTTCTCTTTAAAAGCCTGTCAAAAGCTGGTGTAGCCTGTGAGGACTGTGCTGAATATTCATGGTTTGGACCAAAGGGGGTGTGTTAGTGGAGGAGGGGGGGCGGGGGGGATAAAGTAAACAGGCAGGGTTCAGAGTTTATTTTAAGATGAGGTGTGTGTGTGCGTGCGCGCGTGCGTGCGTGCGTGCGTGCGTGCGTGCGTGCGTGAAATAAAAGGCTGAATGAGCAGTAAGTCTATTTACCAGGGGGTCCCCCGCAAAACAATTTAACAGAGCATCACACTACACATTTACATATTGATGTGCAAATACAAATTAAATAAAAAAATCTTGAAAGTAAAGGAACATTTTGAATAATGTCTCCTCTTCTGGGGGTCCTTGGCACAAAACATTTTCAGATGTGGGTTCCCAAACAATTACATATCAATTTACACTATACAGATGTTGGGGGTTTAAAGGAGCATTCAGTGATTTGGAAAAAAACCCGGTCCACCCGGTAACAAGATGTGCACATGCACACGCTCTACAGTGGGGGAAGTACAACAGACCAACAGCACGTGCACCAAGGCCAGCCCCACTCGATCATGATTGGAGGAAGGCCCCTCTCATCCTGATTGGATGAAGGCTTTGCCACCCAAAGCCCAAACCGAAACTAGGGTTTTTTGACGCCAGGGGCTCACTGGGGACAGGGAGGAACTCCTTATATGGTCAGCACACTTTATAGTAGGGAGGATTATCCAAAAAATAAGAAAAAATAAGTGATATTTGAATTAAGTGCAATCACTGAATATACCTTTAAGTGGTTAAAAAGGTTTGAGGCCTGCTCTGCGAATCGGAAGGTCACCAGTTCCCCCGCACCCCTGAGCAAGTCAGCTAACAGCTAACTCAGTGGTTCCCAAACTTTTTCATGTCAAGGACCCCCAAATTGACACTAATCAGCCCGCGGACCCCCATTTCAAAAAGATATGCCAGGGACCCCCATAAAAGAAAATGTGTATGTCTTTAGCAGTGGTTTTCAACCCATTTAATTTCAAGGACCCCCAGTTTGACATGCATTAGTCTACGGACCCCCATTTAATTGCATTTCCATCTCTGGGACCCCCAATTTATATTGTAAAATCAATGCTAATTTAACTCTGAGAGCGTATAAATGGAACAAAATGGACCCGTTTAGGGTCCATTTGGTTCCATTTGTACACTCTTTGAGTTACAGACCCATAAGGGTCCATTTTATCCAAATTATCATTCAGCTGGGTCCCCCCTGGAACTCCCTCAAGTACCCCTGGGGGTCCCCGGACCCCACTATGGGAACCACTGAGCTAACTGACATATATATTAATGGCAGCCACTGCGACTCATACTTAGGATTGCTCAATGCCAAGCGCAAATTCCACGCAATGTGAAAATGTATTGGGACAATAAATACCCCAACTAAAGAGTATTTTATTTTATTTTTGAGTGGTGTAAACCACTCCTACAACTGGCTTTGTTAGTCTGTCTGTCTGTGCTCAAAAAATGAGCATGGTTGCTACGGTCACCCAGTTCACCCGGGTGTGATTTCATTACGTCAGACATTACGTCAGACCACAGCTGATCAGGCTATATAATACCTTACACCACTCAGTTCACACAGGTGTGATTTTATTTGTTATACAGTAGCCTATATTTCTTAATAAGATGAGAGTGTGACACTTTCCACCAACTGTTTCTCTTTCTTTTTTTTTCAGCTGAAGGAATGTTTTGGGTCATCTGTGTGAATGTCCTCCAGACAATTTAAATGTAAATTTGTAATTGACGTTATTGGGGTCGAGGTTGAGGTAAACCTGGTATGTGTGTATAATCTCTATGTTCATCACAGGGTGAGTGGTGAGATGGATCTCTCTCTCAAATGAGACCAGATGACCTTCCATTACCCTCCAGCTATGCTCTAAAAGGCAGTGGTGGAAAGTACATTTACTCAAGTACTGAGAATTTCCATTTTCCAATACCATTAATGTGGACGTGGTGGGTGCAGTACTTAGTTTAGACAGTTTTTGGTTGATTGCAACCCCAGACGTGGTTAATGTATATTCTTACAAAACATATACATTCGTAAGCCCTATTTTTATACTTATGCGATCTACAAGCTCAAAACGTTTGAATACACTCCTTTGCTGCACATAGGCATGTGTTGAAATGCTGGCTCTACTAACTAGCTGTCTAGCTGCACATAGGCATGTGTTGAAATGCTGGCTCTACTAACTAGCTGTCTAGCTGCACATAGGTATGTGTTAAAATGCTGGCTCTATACTAACTAGCTGTCTAGCTGCACATTAGCCATGTGTTGAAATGCTGGCTCTACTAACTAGCTGTCTAGCTGCACATAGGCATGTGTTGAAATGCTGGCTCTACTAACTAGCTGTCTAGCTGCACATAGGTATGTGTTAAAATGCTGGCTCTATACTAACTAGCTGTCTAGCTGCACATTAGCCATGTGTTGAAATGCTGGCTCTACTAACTAGCTGTCTAGCTGCACATAGGCATGTGTTGAAATGCTGGCTCTACTAACTAGCTGTCTAGCTGCACATAGGCATGTGTTGACATGCTGGCTCTACTAACTAGCTGTCAAGCTGCACATAGGCATGTGTTGACATGCTGGCTCTACTAACTAGCTGTCAAGCTGCACATAGGCATGTGTTGCAAGGGCAGTATAGTAAAAAGACAATTGCACGACGGGCTCAAGCACTCAAGATACTAGTAATCAGCAATCATGAGTCTATCTACGCTCAGGAAAGAAATACACAGTGGATACTAATGATGATCAAGAAGAGGAGAGGGAGGCTTCAGAGCTCCTGACACTAACAGGACAACAGGATGAGCATGAGGCATCCGAAGCAGCATCCGTCAAGACTTCTCACAAGTCTTATCACAAGTCTTCAGTTTCAAAGGCAGCACACTGGGGTTTAAGAGTTAAGTTAGACTCTACATACACAGTGCAGCTTTAACTTACTTAAGTAGAAAATCTGAGAAATTCATCCACCACTGTCGGAAGTGATTTCAGGACCATTCCGTGTTGATATGTGAGGGTGAAACATTAGTGGAGCCAAGATGTGTGAGGTGGATCACTTCACTTTCAGCAGGGGGTGCTGTTGTGTCTTCCCCCAATGTGGTACCTATCCTTGAAGAGATGTTCTTCTATCAGATGGTGTCTGGGTGCCTGACATTAGGTGGGGATTAAAGACAGGTGCTGTTGCTGTAGAAGCTACTGTAGACAGCATTATTTATAATCCAAACACCTCCACACTCAAAACTGTGCCCTAATGTGTGCCGTAGAAGCAATTGTTTGAGCCCACACTTTTCAGGCTGTGACCCCCTCAAAAACTACAAGCTCACAGCGCCTTGTAAGCTTTTCAGCATATTTCTTAGGTAATATTTGACAATTTGGCTAACAATGTTTAACAGTTTTTGAGGGGCTGTTTTTTGTTGAGGCCTATATAGGCCTAGTGTGGATTCTGTCTGAAGTTTGAACACAAACATTAAATGCCATTGACAATGGATGGAGAATTTACGTCATATGTGTCGGAGTGCACTGCACTCCCTGTGGGGGTGTGAAACATGTGTGTCGAAGACTCGAATTTGAGTCTTCGACACACACACACACACACACACACACACACACACACACACACACACACACACACACACACACACACACACACACACACACACACACACACACACACACACACACACACACACACACACACACAGACAGACTTGGCGCATTTATACCGTAGTTATAGATAGTTAGTTTGTTGGGTACTTTGACATAGTAATGGTGGTGTTGTTAGTTTTTTTTAATCTTTTTACATTTATTTTTTCCCCCATTTTAGTGGAGTTAAAAAGATCTTAAGAGTCGCACAGAAATGTGCAGATAGTCTGTATACACTTGTACTGTGTGTTGGTTTGTTTACTGTTGAGTGAGGAAACAACAAACACAGGTTCACATAATGAAACCAGGACATGCAGACTACTGGCATGGCAGGACAAAAACACTGGACTGGCTTTAGGCAGGAAAGGACAAAAACACTGGACTGGCTTTAGGCAGGAAAGGACAAAAACACTGGACTGGCTTTAGGCAGGAAAGGACAAAAACACTGGACTGGCTTTAGGCAGGAAAGGACAAAAACACTGGACTGGCTTTAGGCAGGACAGGACAAAAACACTGGACTGGCTTTAGGCAGGACAGGACTAAAACACTGGACTGGCTTTAGGCAGGAAAGGACAAAAACACTGGACTGGCTTTAGGCAGGACAGGACAAAAACACTGGACTGGCTTTAGGCAGGAAAGGACAAAAACACTGGACTGGCTTTAGGCAGGACAGGACAAAAACACTGGACTGGCTTTAGGCAGGAAAGGACAAAAACACTGGACTGGCTTTAGGCAGGAAAGGACAAAAACGGAATGTGACCATTTTAATCATAAATCAACCAATTCATTTATTTTTTAAGGTTATACTAAAATCTTAGTGTTTGCCAATTATTTGGGGGCCCACTTGCAATACCCTCACGGCCCACCAGTAGGCTGCAAGGGTATTACACAGGTTGAGAATCACTGATGAGACACCTGAGGGAGAGAGTATGAAAATTGTTTTTCCCAGTTGTTCATGGCAAATAAACGCAGTATTATTATTTTATTTATTTTTTAATGTTTTTTTTTTTGTGGCTTTCGCCTTTATTTCATATTTTTTTATGGAGGGACAGACAGTAGGCTGACAGGAAATGGGGAGAGAGAGATGGGGGAAGACATGCAGTAAAGGCCGTTGGGATCGGGAGTCGAACCCGCGGCACACTGCCAGACTGGATTACCAGCCAAGGTGCCTGGACCACTGAGCCATGGCCCAGTAAACGCAGTATTATTGCGAATAGGGATGCACGGAATTAACATTTTACCGATATCCGATTGCCAACAATTAATTGCATGACATTCTGTATTACTGTTACGCATTCACCTGACTCCGCCAGATGGGGCAGCAGAGAGTACACTGGGTTCCCCCCTCCTGCTCAGAGTTCCCAGATGGGAGCAGGAGGGGGGAACCCAGTGTACTCTCTGCTGCCCCATCTGGCGGAGTCAGGTTAGTTACGCATACCATTTTACTTAACATTTCCAACTTGTTAACCCTTTTGAATGCTTCCTCAGATAACACTAGTGCTGTCCCCGACTAAGGATTTGTATAGTCGCAATTAATATGAATAAATTTGCTGTTAGTCAACTGATAGTCGACTGAACACCCCCCTGCCCCGAATTTTTTTTTACTACAACTACAATTAGGACCGATATACCAGTCATTGTGAGAACGTTTCTAGCATATGGCTTTTCTAGCATTAGTTGCCTAATTACTGTATGCCCTGTTGCACACCCTTCACATATAATGCTTGGGTTAATCCATCCCTGACCGCTGACAGATCATACAATAGCCTAAATATATATATATATATATACTAATGGTTTGTCATAATGGATATAGATTTTTTTAAATTAATTTAATTTGAAATTAACATTGTCAGATATTAAGAAATGGAATAATGTTACAGCTAAGTTTGTATGGTGTATGGAGTATGAGTGTGTATTCAATATCATTTACCATTGCATTCTATAAAACAATGGCAGTGAATCGTGATGCATTGGGAGATTGTAGATCTGCTACTTTCGCATCATTTTTAAAAGTGTGTCTAACACATTTTCTTCATACTTCTTCATACTTTAGTAACTTTAAAAACACAAGAAAAAATAGTATAATTTTTTTTTTTGTGAACATCGACTGAGAGGTTGTCAGTCGACTGAGACCCGTTCCGATCGATTAGTCGACTATTCGACTAATCGAGGTCAGCACTAGAAAACACTGATTGTATACGCAGCTTAATCACATAAGGCTTTTCCAGCTTGACATTTAAACATAGCTACAAGTACATATTGTGATAATTGTGATACTAATATTGCATTCACTGATATCATGACCGAATAATCATGTATGCATCCCCGATCGCAGTTGTCTTCTACCTTTTTATATGTGCATGGAAATGTTTTGTGCTATTGGATTTTGGAAAGACTTCAAATGTTCTGGTTATACTGTAGAAGCCTTGATTCAAGTACATGCTGGAGAAAGACAAGTGCATTTATCTAATCCTATTTACTTTCTCTAGTAAGAGAAAGGTGTTAAGACTAAATGCATTGTCCAAGCCATAGCGTCAGACGCCAAATTGCGTTGCCATGTTGAAACGTCTAATTTGTTTCCAATGGGGGGAAATAAGCAACACAACCGTACCACCCTCTGCCAAGATAAACTACTAAAAACTCTTGCTTCTTGTCTCCGGCCTGACAAGTTTACTATCCTAATTGGCCTCAGTGGGCAGAACATCCAAATGTGCAAATAATTTTCCAGCCAAAAGTCTAGTTCTATCTTTGGATGTCCTGGCCTGCACTCGCTTTGTCTTCCAGCCTGCTTTTCACTGTGTGTAAAAAAAAAACCCTGGATATTTATAACGAAAAGAAAGGAGGCCCTGTTGGATCACTGTCCTGTATAATTCCTGGAGCACATATTGTGTTATCTTGTACAGAACTGCTAATGAGAGTCCAATGTGCAATCACAGCATTACAAATCACATAATGTGTATGACCCAGCCACTGTGCACAGCCAGGCATGTCTCGGCTGCACTAACAAATTACAGATGGGCTTGCAGTATTGTTCCAGTGTGTGGTGTTGTTTTGCGGTTCGGGGGATTGGGTTACCCGTAATTAAGAACATAATTTGGAACAGGCTGGGTCGTCCCCTCTGACGGATCAGCTTAGCCAGCGTTCAAGGGACTCAAGACCCAAGACAATTTCATCTCCACATGAGCATGTCTGCCGGGAGTGCTTCAGCTATAGCAATATGGATGTGTCAATTTTTATGGTGTAATTTGCCACAGCCTTCTACTGTTTGACACTTATGTTAATTACTGTTTACAACTGCTACACGAACAGCACCAAGCCTTTCATACACACACATGCATGTACGCAGACATAGATATGTACACACATTACTGTGTATTACTGTACTTGTGAGGACATCAACATTTTAGGGCAACAATCTTTTTAATGCAATTTGTGCAATTTGTGTTTCATTTTCAACTCTATCCCTAAAGCCGAAAACAGGCAATCTAAGTTGACAGCACACCATGTTGTGAGCTACTTGTAGATCTGCTTGCTATGTTTTTGCACAACACCACCACGCAACTAAGAATAAATAAATAAAGCATAACTCTAATCCCAAACCCTAAACGAAACTCTGCCTGCCTATTCCTAATCCTAACCTGAACCTTTGTCAGCCTCCCCAAATTTTAACCATAACACAAGCAACTAGAAACGGTGCACAGAGCACTGCAGGTCTCCGCCAGGTAGGTTATTGAGGGCCAGAAATGTTCGGAATTAGTCAATTATTAGGAAATCGGACGGGTCATCCGTTTTGATCACTTGACTATACTGCCCTACAAGGCCAAAGTGCAGTACCTATACGTTTTTGGACTCAAAGGTCAAATTAGCGCACACACACAAATATCAAAAATCCCAACAATATCTCCAGCACAGTATTATCAGATTTGTGTGGTTTTGTATCTGTGGTTTTGTGCTCTTTTCTTTTTTTCTTTTTTTCTTCTTCTTTTATCTCAGATGTATACAGCTCCTGGTGCATTGTGAGTTGATTGGTGAGCAGCTGGTAGATCCTGTTCATTATTCCATGGCAGCTGGGAGGGAAAGACAGAGGGAAAGCAGCACTGGTGCAGAGTAACTAAGTACATGTACTCAAGTACTGTATTTATGTACAATTTTGAGGTACTTGTACTTGTACTGCGTTTCCATTTTTCGATTTGTACCCCTCTACATCAAATATTGTACTTTTTACTCCCCTATACAATTACTGCATTTGGCAGCTTTTAGTTAGGCCTAAAGCTAAATACAAAAGCCGTATTCTATAGCCATTCAAACATCTAAACGCTCAGAATGTGTTGCATTGCAATATATTGTAAGCTTGTAGATCTGCTATTTTCAAAGACATGGTAAACATTTTACTTTTGGTACTTTAGGTGCACTTTTTTTAGTACAATTACAATTTTGAATGTATAACTTCTACTTATTTTCAATTATTGCTACTTTTACTTTTACAACCACCACACAGAAGCAGGAAAATGATGGCCTGACCGCAATCACCCAGGACACAGCAATGCTATTAGTCCTCCTTCAATCCAATCTCATAATCCAACGGGGCAGACACTGCTTTAATCAGACACCTGGGAGAGAATGCCTCCATCCCATTTCATTACATCAGGGCCAGAATCAATCTGATTTCCAGTGTTCAACGATTACCTTCAACAATGGATGACTAGTTCCGAGTCAGACGAGATGTCATTACCAAAATAAGCCCTTACATTTTCAACATCCTTCACTGCACCCTTGAAAACCGGCATGACCGTCGTCAATATTCTGCTCATCCATTTCACGAAAAATATTTTTTTGAAACTTTAAAAAGGAAAAATCACACCAGTGTGAAGTGAGGGGCGCACTTCATCATCCAATACAAAATGAATATACTTCCTCATGAATTAATTTGTCAACTTATGTTATTATCTTTTAATCATAATACAATGTTTTAAAACAATATTCAATGTATTTAATGTTAATATAATTATGTAAAGCCCCGAACGGAACAGTTGATTCTGTTCTAAACTGTGTTTAGAAAAGTCGATTTGCTCGACTACATGTGACGTAAATGAATAATTATCCTTTAATTGTCAATGCATGGCATTTAAGGTTTGTGTTGCCACAAAACGCTGATTTGTTCAGACGCATGAAAATAAATTGCGTCCTCACCTTCGTCTTCAATGTTTGTGTTGTTACGCAATGTTTGTGTTTTTGATTTTGATTGATTGATTGATTGATTGATTGAAATATTTATTAACAGTTTGCAGAATTACAGTACATTTCAAGCACAAACTCAATACAAAGACTGTTAACTGTGAGTGGACGACCCAATTAAGCATTACACTTGTTTACAAGAGGGTCCACCATGTTCAATTCATCAAAACATTTAGAGACGTACAAATAGACACTTCTATATAGTCAAAGAACAGAACAGGAATTCATCATAGAGGTAAAAAGGGAAAAGAGACATATACAGTGAGGGGAAAAAAAAGGGGGGGGGGGGGATTCAGATTTTCACAGAGGCCAGTTTCGAATTGCAGCCGTCCGTAGGTGCCCTTTGAGAGCGGTTTTGAAGGAGTCAAGGGATTTGCTTTGTCTTAATGACTGTTCGCACAAACACTCAAAATTGTCAATTCATTGTCAATGGCATGTGGCATGTAATTTGTGTTAGGACAAAGTTTGTGTTTACACACACACACACACACACACACACACACACACACACACACACACACACACACACACACACACACACACACACACACACACACACACACCAAAAGCTGGACATAGGGGAGGGGCTATCTCTATTCAAAAACACATGCCAAGCCAAGGCATAACTTCAAAATAATGTGATGATGTTGCTTGTACAATGACTGATAACTAATCTTCTATAATACTATGACAGAATCCGATTTTCTAGAGTATATCATTATCTTTGAAGATGGATATCTTACAGTAGGGCCGGAGCCCGGAGGTAGAGTGGCCGCTTGGGAACCAAAGTATCAAACTTCAACTTCAAAGTGTCATTGAGCAAGAAACTGAACCCTTAACTCCTCCAAACGAGTTGTAGGTTAATTGGTGCCATGCATGGTTTCCTCTGCCATTGGTGGGCGAATGGGTGAATGTAATGCACAAATTGTTGGATAAAGGCACCATTTACTGTATACCAGCCATCTTGTTTTTAGAGTGACCTTAGCATTGCCTGCCCATCTCACCATGCCACGTATTATTACATAATTATACAGCAGAGCCATGCACTTACTGACTTACTTGGTGAATATAAAAGCTATGTACAACTTGTACGTGCGTGCGTGCGTGCGTGCGTGCGTGCGTGTGTGTGTGCGTGCACGTGTGTGCATGTGCACCTGCACGTGTGTGTATTTTCCTCCAAAGCCCCATATTATTATCTTTGTCTGCTTGTGCACACTGCGCACGCACATGGTGATGCTGAGAGTGTCAGGGAAGCTGAGAATGCGAAGGCAAGGAGAGCCTTTGTCTGACTTGCCGAGGCTCCAGCTGGCTCTCCATCCCGCTATGGGTTGTGTTTGCATGTGAAAGTCAGCGGGTCCCTTAGCTTAGCACATGGTCTGTGTGTGTGGTGTGTGGTGTGTGTGCGTGCGTGTGTGCGTGCGTGCGTGCGTGCGTGCGTGCGTGCGTGCGTGCGTGCGAGCGTGCGTGCGTGCGTGTGGGGGTGGGGGGGGGGGGGGGGGGGGGGGTTGCAGTGTTGCTGGATCGATATTGATCCATTTGTGGTTATTCTATAAATTGCTTTCCCGCGTAATCTGATTTTTTCTTTTCATATCAACACACGCGTTGTTTTATACTTTGTCGCATCATGCGATAATAGTGAAAATAGCAGATTTACAAACTCCCAACGTATCCATGCACAACGTACGTGTTCAGAGCTTTGTTATTTTCACTGTTTCATTTTTCATTTTTCGTTTTTTTAACAAACAACAACGTTTCACACTATGATGACATGTACCTAAAGCAGGGATTGATTATTAATTATTATTATATCTATTAAATCAACACCTCCAATGTTGCCTCCCTAATCAGGATGCCCCACCAACACCCCTCCTTCCTCCATCCTGTTCATTATGCTCAGGGAGGAGGAGGAGGAGGAGGAGGGAGCACATGTGTTCTCTTGGTCTCCATCTTTACCTGCTTCATCAACACAGAACACACACGCGCAAGCGCGCACGCACAACACACACACACACGCACGCGCACACGTGCACACGCACGCACGCGCCCACACACACACACACACGCACCCGCGTGTGCACGCACAACACACACACACACACGTGCACACACACGTGCACACGCACGCACGCGCGCACACACACACACACACAACACACGCGCGTGCACGCACAACACACACACACACACACACACGTACATTTTGGTTATACTTGTGAGGACATAAACATTTTGGGACAATGAAAGTCATTTCATAATATTTAGAAAAAAGCAGATCACTACAAACTCTCATGTTCTGCTGTGTTATTGCACCATGACTGTAGCCTATGTGTGCATAATAGGCTATTGTGCTCAGCCTGTACGTTTTTAACATCTGACACTGAGTGTGTGTGTGTGTGTGTGTGTGTGTGTGTGTGCGTGTGCGTGTGTGTGTGTGTGCGTGCGTGCGTGTGTGCGTGCGTGTGTCTCTAACAGAGAAGAAGAAGAAAAAAACTGATTTATATTAGGAGAGTTTGCAGCACCGCTTTGGATACTTGGGATCGAGTTCAATTTGGGGTCCGAAACTCCAAATGCCCATATATGGGTCTGTATAACTCAAACTAATAGACGGTCCATTTGGGTCCATCTGCACTCTCACAGAGTTAAATAAACACTGCATGCTCTGAGAAAGCTTCGACAAAAAGCGGGGAAGAAGAAGAAGGGGCGTGTTAGATCACCGACAGCTTTTCAGGACTCTCTCTTTTACAGCAGCCAGCCAGCCTGCCCAGTGTGTCTGCTGCTAGTGGACGACGTGCACGTGTGTGTGTGTGTTGCGCGTGCGCGAGCATCAGCATCTAGCACTGTCCGACCGTACGTGCATGCGTGAGAGCCGTGAACATGCGTGTCTGTGTGTGTGCGTGTGTGTACTGTGTAGAGCAGCGTAGAACCGTGCAGCCAGCCAACACACACACACACACACACACACACACACACACACTTAACATTCGCTCACAACATGGCGATGAAGCGCCGAGAGACACGACGGCTCTCCCCCGACTAGAAATGCGACTTTTATTGTTTTATTTCAGAAGGCTCGGGGACTCGAAACAAAAAAAAACAAACACAAAAAAAGACAACAATAAAACAGGCTGATATATCCACCTCTTTACGCGCCGGGCGGAGAGACAATAGCGGGATTCCAACATATACCACCACGCATGCATGTCGGTCTATAACGGTATTATAGCTGGCTCGGTATAAGAGACGCACGTTGCTTTTTTTTTTACTACCCCTCCGGTGTGGAAATCAAAGGGCTTGTATTGTAGCCTACATGGCGATGGAGAGGAGGACTATCTGGGGATTCTGTCTACTTTCACTGGCGTTCTTCTGGGGTCCGTCCAAGCAAGGTAAAAACAATCATCACTCTGTTCTTTTTTTAAGTCGCCTGCAACGAATCATTTCCTTTCCAGGTACAGTATTATAGTATAGCAGCACTCTATACGTGCATGATGTGTGTGTGTGTGTGTCGGATTTTAGTAGCTAGAGACACTTGTTTTAGCCCTGCCTTGCCTTGCCTCACACTAGTGCCGATTTACGCTCAGCATGCGAGTGTAGCTGGCTGGCTGTGGCTGGCTGGTTGTACAAGATGGGATAGCTGGGCTGCTGGGTAGGTTTATTGCACCTTGCTTGCACCATGCGATATTACAGCCAGGGCTCAGTGACCGTATTTGCATTAATCACTTTGATTCCCGATACGCTATAGCCTCTACATATAGCTGCTCCACAAGCTCACAATGCTTTGCGAATAAATACGATGCTATGTGAGCTTGTAGATCTGATTTTTTTTTTTTTTTTTTGCTACTTCTGTCAATTGCTTTGACTTTCTTTTCACCTGGTTGTTTTCATCCGGATATTTTAGCACTTATAGCAGCACGCCTATAATAACTGCACCTTGCATCAACAGTCAGAACCAAAACGTGATAAACATCTAATGGA
Source organism: Electrona antarctica (assembly GCF_951216825.1). NCBI lineage: Eukaryota > Metazoa > Chordata > Actinopteri > Myctophiformes > Myctophidae > Electrona > Electrona antarctica. Next base: position 55,867,298 of record NC_136808.1, on the reverse strand, counting down.
AGCACTTCAAAAACAAGTGTTGTGATTTGAAGGATGGTGAATAAACCGGGGTCATTCATTGTTTGGTAGTGAATGTGAATGAAGGCTGAATCTCCTGCAGCCAAACCGGGACGCCTGTCCTGTCCTGTCTGGCCACAGACATGTATATAGCCTTAAATATAGGCCCACTAACACGTTAACCTCATGTAGCCTCTGCGGTCAGCTAAAGTGCTTATGATATGCTATTCTCTTTCATGGTCCTATTATTTCTCCAGGCCACGGTACTGTGTTGTTGCCTGAGCCAGTCTTTATTGGCGTGACAAAGTTGCAGGCAGCACATTGGGTTCAATCTGCTGCTGCTGCTGCTGCTGTGTAGCCTCATGCAACAATGTAGCGATGAGCGGCACATCAATGGTGCTGCCCGGGGGCTTCAGAGGAGACCGCTGGAGTTCATAGGATCAAACCAGGCAACGGAGCTTATTAATATGTGGGGCCAGTCTGTCCAGTGGTTCAGCCGTTTTTAATTTCAAGGACCCCGCCCCCCCCCCCCCCCCCCCCCCCCCATAACCCTGAGCTGAGAGTGCAACAATGTAACCAAAGTTCATTCCATTTGTGATGTGCACTCAGAGTTACAGACCTGGCTGTAACCCCCCCCCCCCCCCCCCCTAAACTGAATATTATTTAATATTGTCAGAAAGCAATGCAGACGTGAGAGTATAGTAGGCTAGTCTGGTTTTGATGGATGATTACCATACTGTAGTATAGAGACAATCAGGGACAGATTATTGCTTGTACCTTACCCGTTCAATTCGGATCGGCCCTTATTTGTCATATCAGGTCATATCGGTATCTGTGAAAATGCCAGTCTAACCACAGATCCGACACAGGGGTAAGGGGTTGACACTATGGCAAGTAAATCAAATGTTGGGACATGTGGAATTTGCTTTGGAGTTGCCCAAACTGCAAGTGCACATTTGAGTGAGGAGTCTGCTATAAACAACACAAGATATATATATATATATAGCTAGATAGCTAACACAGAAATTGAGGTATCGGGATCGGAAGCGAAAAAAGTGTATCGGGACATCCCTAGTTCAAATATATGAACACCAGATGATGTTATGTATTGTGGGCAGCCTACAGCCATCTAAATAGATGATGTTATGTATTGTGGGTAGCCTACAGCGATCTAAATAGATTATGTTATGTATTGTGGGTAGCCTACAGCCATCTAGATAGATTATGTTATGTATTGTGGGTAGCCTACAGTGATCTAAATAGATGATGTTATGTATTGTGGGTAGCCTACAGCGATCTAAATAGATTATTGAGGTATGTATTTTGAGGTGTAACACAGTGTCAGAGGCACTTGCCCTGGGGCATTGGTTAGACATAGCCTATACCAGTCCTACAGTCATTAGTCCGACAACACCGTTGCTCCGGACATGCACTGCAGGTTAAAACTAACCTGTGGTGGGTTAAATATCACCCGTGGCGTCCACGCTAGGGTTAGGGCAGGGCTACTCAACGTAGGATGGCTCAGGGGCCACTCAGCAAAACACCAAAAGTCCAAGGGCCGCAAGCCCAAAAATGTTGGTCCTATATTGGATTTTTTTTGTCTGTGATTTTCGAACACACTATGAGTAGTCTAGAAATTGAGGAAACACACAGAAAAGTGACTACATTTCCATCTAGGAAAGGCCAAACCTCATTGAAACAAAATTATTGTCATGACATGGAATGATTAATAATGAAATTAAGTTACAAAATGAGGCTTTTATTCACAAAATGTGATGAGAACATGAACAGACTACTGTTGCAAATACATCAAATATCAGATAACCAAGAGGCCAATACTACTGAAATGAATAAGCCATATCACAGTCTCATGGACTGGTACAAATAATAACATACCTATAAATTACAGTTTTGGAAACAAACAAATGTTTCCTACTTAATGGGTTCAGGCTCTCTGGATATAATGATAAGGCTCTCTGGACAAGTGGACATAGGCCTACTTGATTCCAAACCAAGAATCAGGCTTTGTTAAGGCCGTGTTTCTAATGTGATCAGAATGTAGGACGGGCCATGTTCTTTTGAGTGGTGGTGGAGGAGAGCTGTGACTTCTCAAAAGTTGTATTCACAGACACCCAAAAGACTCTCAAAGTTACACATTTGTAATGGTCTTTACACACACACACACACACACACACACACACACACACACACACACACACACACACACACACCCAAGGAACCGAATACAACAACCTAGTTGGACTCAGTCAAATCCGGCGACCTCGGTTACAGGGAACACTGCTGGGTACCTGGGGATCACCCCGGTTACAGGGAACACTGCTGGGTACCTGGGGATCACCCCGGTTACAGGGAACACTGCTGGGTACCTGGGGATCACTGCTGGGTACCTGGGGATCACTGCTGGGTACCTGGGGGCCACTCGTCCCGGTTACAGGGAACACTGCTGGGTACCTGGGGATCACCCCGGTTACAGGGAACACTGCTGGGTACCTGGGGATCACTGCTGGGTACCTGGGGATCACTGCTGGGTACCTGGGGATCACTCGGTTACAGGGAACACTGCTGGGTACCTGGGGATCACTGCTGGGTACCTGGTTACAGGGAACACTGCTGGGTACCTGGGGATCACTGCTGGGTACCTGGTTACAGGGAACACTGCTGGGTACCTGGGGATCACTGCTGGGTACCTGGTTACAGGGAACACTGCTGGGTACCTGGGGATCACTGCTGGGTACCTGGTTACAGGGAACACTGCTGGGTACCTGGGGATCACTGCTGGGTACCTGGTTACAGGGAACACTGCTGGGTACCTGGGGATCACTGCTGGGTACCTGGGGGCCACTGCTGGGTACCTGGGGGCCACTGCTGGGTACCTGGGGGCCACTGCTGGGTACCTGGGGGCCACTCGTCCAAGCAGTCGAGTCCCACAACCATTGCAGAGGTTTCTGATGCAGAAGCAAACAGAGACCGCATGCATGGTGTTGGGTGACAACTTAGAAGCAGAGATCTGTGCACAACAAGCGTATCGTCTCATGCAAGGCTACGTCACAGTACTGTGTCCAGTGGCAGTAGCCTGTATGACCGCCAATAGAGATTAACTCACTCTGAAAGGTTCAGTAAGTTTTTATTTTATTTTGTTAAAATGAGTGTTAACCCATTTTGGGCGGGAACCCCTTTTGGTGTTTTAAGCATTATGTTATGCTTTAGCTAGCTCATAGCGCGCCACTCCTTGTAGGTCTGCTATTTTTGAAAAATCGTGAAAATGTGGCACAAGTCTTTGAATATATTCTTTCAGAGCAAATGTTTTCAACTCAAATCTTTGCTTCTGGAAGGTCCCTGGAACAACATATTTTCAGATGGGAGTCGTGGCCAAATACATATCATTTTTTGGGGTCCTTGACATGAAATATTGAGCACCACTGAAATAGAAACATGAGGTATTTCAGAAAACTGTCATGATTTAGAAGATGTCAATCATTGCTATATAGAGTGAGACTATTGAGTGTGTCTAACAGGTGTCTCCCCAATCCCCATCTCTACAGATCTTTAGTAAAAACTGCTGCAGCTATAAAGTGGGACAGCTTTACATCGGGTTTGTAAGATGAAGGCTCATTTGATTAGCCAAGCCATTAGTGGTTGTTTTTGTTTTGTTTCTTACCAGAAACAGGGACTGTTTACATTCAAACAGTCTGGCAGGGACTGTTTACATTCAAGCCATCTGAAACAGTCTGGCAGGGACTGTTTACATTCAAGCCATCTGAATAATATTGGCATTCACCTGTTTGAGCCAGGTAACTTCCTATGAGTTCCTATAAACTGTCCTCACCGCTGACAGCTGTCTTGGAGAGGCATCACATTCACCAGTAACAGCAAGTACATTTTCTTGGATGTATATGTAATGCCTGGGATTTGAACTCGGGTCTCCCACTTGAAAGTCCAATATCGTTAGGCAGACTTTAAAAATATTTAGATTTTTATTATCACTTCCATTTTCAGGAATAGAAAGCCTGCAGTTAGTGCATGCGTTTGGTCCGACATACCATTGGTCCGAACGACAACCTACCTCAAACCCTCACCCGAACCCTAACCCCCCACGGGGCAGCACACCTAACCCTAACCTCCCACGGGGCAGCACACCTAAACCTAACCCTAACCCCCCACGGGGCAGCACACCTAAACCTAACCCTAACCCCCCACGGGGCAGCACACCTAAACCCTCACCCTAACCCTCGCGCCACCGAGTGGCGCGCTACGAGCTTGTAGGTCTGCTATTTTTGAAAAATCGAAGAACGACTGTCATAGAAACATAGCTTTTTCAGAAAACTGTCAGGATGTAGAAGACATTTTTAGAATCTGATCTCAGGTCAAAATGGGCTAGAGGTAAAGGGCGCATATGATATCACACCTACGTCGCACTGCCCATCCGACCATTGACCAATATGTCCGAGTCATAGTGTCGGGGGCTTTGTCAGAGTACCCGTTGTACGGTACACGTCTGTCTGTGTCTCTTTGGTGCCCATATTTATGGAGATGTCTATCTCTCTGTCTACCAGTGTCCCTTTTATGCCTTGTGGAGATATCTGTATTTGTCGGTCCTTGTCCCTTTCATGGAGATCCATGATGTCATCATATGCCCAATAGCCCATTTTAATATAGGATAGTGAAAATGGAAGAGCTAGCTATTTTCAGCTATTTTCACTATTATATATTGAAAATATCTGGGAAATCTTTGAATAAAATTCACTAAAGCAATGAATTGATATTAAAAACATGTTTTTTTTTGTTTTTTTTTACTCAAAGTACAAATTTGACAGCAACTTTCACCTGTAGTTGAGTAATATTTGACCAGGAGTAGGCCTAACTATACTTTAAACTAAAGTACTGAAGTTGAGTAATATTTGACCAGGAGTAGGCCTAACTATACTTTAAACTAAAGTACTGAGGTTGAGTACTTTGTCCACCATGGGCATGACACACCTGAGCACTTTAATAAGAAACGGTTCTCCATCAAGTACATGCACTGTGTGTGTGTGTGTGTGTGTGTGTGTGTGTGCGTGCGTGCGTGCGTGCGTGCGTGCGTGCGCTGGAGTGCAAGTGACAACTATGATGGATATTGGAAGTGTTTCACTTCGGATCACCCTACCTATTGATCTATTGCTAGTCGGATCACCCTACCTATTGATCTATTGCTAGTCTCAGGATCACCCTACCTATTGATCTATTGCTAGTCTCAGGATCACCCTACCTATTGATCTATTGCTAGTCTCAGGATCACCCTACCTATTGATCTATTGCTAGTCTCAGGATCACCCTACCTATTGATCTATTGCTAGTCTCAGGATCACCCTACCTATTGATCTATTGCTAGTCTCAGGATCACCCTACCTATTGATCTATTGCTAGTCTCAGGATCACCCTACCTATTGATCTATTGCTAGTCTCAGGATCACCCTACCTATTGATCTATTGCTAGTCTCAGGATCACCCTACCTATTGATCTATTGCTAGTCTCAGGCTCAGGATCACCCTACCTATTGATCTATTGCTAGTCTCAGGATCACCCTACCTATTGATCTATTGCTAGTCTCAGGATCACCCTACCTATTGATCTATTGATAGTCTCAGGCTCAGGATCACCCTACCTATTGATCTATTGCTAGTCTCAGGATCACCCTACCTATTGATCTATTGCTAGTCTCAGGCTCAGGATCACCCTACCTATTGATCTATTGCTAGTCTCAGGCTCAGGATCACCCTACCTATTGATCTATTGCTAGTCTCAGGATCACCCTACCTATTGATCTATTGCTAGTCTCAGGATCACCCTACCTATTGATCTATTGATAGTCTCAGGCTCAGGATCACCCTACCTATTGATCTATTGCTAGTCTCAGGATCACCCTACCTATTGATCTATTGCTAGTCTCAGGATCACCCTACCTATTGATCTATTGATAGTCTCAGGCTCAGGATCACCCTACCTATTGATCTATTGATAGTCTCAGGCTCAGGATCACCCTACCTATTGATCTATTGCTAGTCTCAGGATCACCCTACCTATTGATCTATTGCTAGTCTCAGGATCACCCTACCTATTGATCTATTGCTAGTCTCAGGCTTTTTATTGAACACCTAAGGTTAGCAAATACACAGTGGAATGGATGCTGCGTGTCGTGTCGTACTGCAAGAGCCGCCGCATTCCCTTTTTTCACTTTTAGAAACACTGTGTTCACCAACCTTTAAAACAGACATGTCTTAACACTTGTAAATACCCATAAGTAATGTACCACATATAAGCCAAGAAAAAATGTGTGTGTGTGTGTGTGTGTGTGTGTGTCTGTGTGTGTGTGTGTGTGTGTGTGTGTGTGTGTGTGTGTGTGTGTGTGTGTGTGTGTGTGGTTGTGTGTGCAGGCGTGTATAGTATACATTGATTAATAGACACTGTGACTATTCCTGGTTCTCACAGGCTAAAATGGTTGTTTTATATTAAACTATAAAAAGTGCCCAGGTCTCCACCAGGCCAGGTCAGGTTGTGGCCTCCTGGTGGCGCTATAATAGGCCAATGTGAAAAGGATGCCATTTGTTCCTACACCATTGATGGCAATTGGATGATGTGAGGAATTTTGTTCCAAAAATGTGTTTTGCAAACATCCACCTTTTGGTGGCGCTATAACAGGCCAATGTGAAAAGGGTGGGATATATTCTTCAGCCTAGTAGGAAAGTCTGTGAACGATTTCATGTAAATTGCACGCAGCGTTCATGATTTGAGGCTTTTTGTTTCAAAAGGGCCAATCCTGCAAACTTTGAAAGCCAATGTTAGCCAATTAGGATGGAATATGAAAGATCGGACAGATCCATCTTGAACACATGATTATAGAGATAGTGTGTAACGATTTGCGAGATTTTTGGACAGAATCTGGAGGAGTAATATAAAAAAATGTATTTTTCAAAAGTCGGCCTTCTGGTGGCGCTATAACAGGCCGTTCTGGAAATTTTGGGGCAGAGGTTCATCGTTGGCATCCAGGGAGTGTGTGTGTGTAAAATTTGGCATCGACCGGGTTAACGGTGCCGGAGATTAGCTGTTCACAGACGGACGGACACACGGACGCATGGACAGACACACGGACGCATGGACGGACACACACACGGACGCATGGACGGACGGACGAACGGACGGACGGACGGACGGACGGCAAAACATGCTCTCTCCCCATGCCTTCGGCCGGGTGGAGACAAAAAGAGATTTGGGGAATTAGACTTACAACTACAGTAGGTACAGATTCTGGCTGGGGGCTATAGGTTTTATGATTGCGCATTTGGAGGTTATGGTTAGGGTTAGATATTTAGAAGTTAGGTTTAGGGTTTAGGAGAAAAGATATAGTTAGTTGCGCACTGGTGTGGTGCACCGAAAATAGCAGATCTACAACGTAGCGCAGCCCGACATGATGTGAGTTATTTTTACTACCATTCATAGAATTTCCATCCTAAACGTTTGATGTCCTCACAAGTATAGTAATACCAAGGTGTGTGTGTGTGTGTGTGTGTGTGTGTGTGTGTGTGTGTGTGTGTGTGTGTGTGTGTGTGTGTGTGTGTGTGTGTGTGTGTGTGTGTGTGTTATGTGCGGCTCAGAAAGTAGAGCAGGAATGTTGTGGGTGGTGATGGTTGTGAGGTTATTTGTGGGAAAGTGGGGATGGTGAGCGGGGGCAGGGGGTGATATTAGGACAGGGATGAATTGACGAGGAGGGGAGCCGGTGCTGGGGAGAATTCGGGGGCAAGGGGGCATCGCTACATCAGATCCACAAACAAAGAGCTTGTTTTTTCCATTCCAAAGATCAAATGAAAATATGTCAACGTCGCTGAGCCCCGTCTCAAACCAAATGAGCGCTATGAAAGGGTGCGAGCGCCACTCTTTTGAACCTATAGAAGCAGGGTCCATCGCGGCCATTAACGGACATGGAAAAGAAAAGCCTAACACCAAGGGAGAGGTTCTCAAAGTGGGGTCCGGGTACCCCCAGGGGCCCTTGAGGGGGTGGAACCCCCTCAAGGGCCCCTGGGTGCCCCTGGTGCCCCTGGGTGCCAGCAAAATGTGTAGTATTGCAATCTGTTCAACTCTAATGCTATTTTACTTACGCTGTTTGAAAATAGCTGTGAGCTTGTAGATCATTTTATGTAGAGATTTTTTTTAAAACACATTTTTAACACATGTCTTCTCTTATGGTTGTCCCTGGAACTAAATATTGCAGCCACCAAATAGGCTACTTGACATTCCTTCCTTGTTACTGAAAGAATTCAGTCATCCAATCCATCAATCCAGCAAACAGCACCAAACTGTTTGGCATTGGCAGAGAAGATTTGGCAAATGTCTCATGGGCGCAACCAAAATACTCAGCTGTGCTGCTCATCCCACAAATACATGTTCCTTACAAACGGGGCACCATTGAAAAGGGAAATAAACAGGCCTTCCAACGGTATAAAAGTTATTGCCAACTGCCAAGAAGCGTTAAAACAGAGAAACACAATCTATACCAAAGACAAATGTCCAAACGTTTTGTTGGATGTTTATCATGAAGCAGGGCGAACAGGGTGAAGAAAACAAGGCAGTGTGTGTCACATAGGTTCACTTTGACTATTTGTCAAAGCATCACATGTACACATCATGGCATACTTTGAGGTTAGTCCACCCACCGAACTGTATATCATCTCTGTCGGGTGGAAACCTCATATTTACAAAAGTGTTACTTTTTCAGGCTTCAAATTCAAAAATAGCAAAAGTTGCAGATCAAAACAAGCTCGAAACGTGCTGCGTTTTGAGACACATTTCAAGCTTGTGGAACTGCTACTTAAACTATTGCTTTTGTGTGACGCTGCAGTATGATCAAGTAGGGCGTTTAAAAAAAAAACACAAAAAAAGTTAAAATTATGGAGATAAGAGGTTTCTTATCAGAAACCCTGTACATCCATATTTAAGCAAAAATGTTTTTTCTTTTCCTTTTTCTTTTTCCGTAAAGTAATGCCCTACTTCGTGATACAAGCATGTCACACAAAAATTACAAAAATGGCAGATCTACAAGCTCACAAGGGTCGCATCAGGAGCTTGTAGAGTATACCTTTTTGAGTCTGGGTCCTCAAAGTATTAACAAGAGTATTAACTTGTGACTAAATAACGGCTACATTGGATTCCCCACAGTTTTTTGTTTTTTTCTATTTTTATTTTATTTATTTATTTTACATTTCATGAACAAATAACAGTTTTGTTTCCACTCTCCACTGTTGCTTCCCACTAAAAAATATCCTTGGTTTACATCTTGTATACTTGGTACAATTAATCAACATCCCATCTGTATTATGGTATTATCTCCAATTCTCCTCTTTATTGACACTGGCTGGGACTTAATCTCTTATCTTCTACGGTCAGCAGTGAGATTATGCGGAGCGAGTGGCGTGTAATTAATTTGTTCTGCTGCATACTGGCTGTGACATTTGGATTTCCAATCGAAACAAATATGAGAAGTACAGACTGCCGGCTAATACTTCTGTCTTTATATTGCGAATTGTGTGACAGTGTGCACATGTTAAAACATGTCAGGGGAAGTGCAAATGTCTCTCCATATTCCCAACAAGTTTTACCAAATTCAACCAAGTGTAGCAATCATTTAAAGGTGCAGTGATATATAAAAATATTGTTTTAGTGGCTTTCACCTTTATTTTATGGAGGGACAGACAGTAGGCTGACAGGAAATGGGGAGAGAGATGGGGGGAAGACATGCAGTGAAGGCCGTCGGGATCGGGAGTCGAACCCGCGGCACACTGCCAGACTGGATTACCAGCCAAGGTGCCTGGACCACTGAGCCATGGCCCAGGCCATATATATAAAATTAATAAGTGTTGCGTATTTCTATATTCTGTTATTTGCCAATGCTAGAGTGTAGTTCAGTAACAGGGGTCTCCCCGTCTCGCTCAGCTCTATACAGGATAAACAAGTGATGACTCAACGCACTGAACGCAGTAAGCAGACGACATTAGAACTTGAACACTGAAATTGAAGCTGATGAATGGCTACTCTCTCACTTAAGTGTTTAGGGGCTCAGCATTCAAACCTTTATTCACATGATTCTTTTGTCATTTTTTTTTGTTCCATTTTGTCACGTGTCCGTGTCATTAGTCAGAAGGTTCATTGTTCCGAAATTACTATCCCTATCTTAATGCATGTTCGGACTAACGGGACTTCGGATCTATGGGCAGTCCCCCAACTGTTAGACACATGACAAAATGGTAAAATAAAATAAAAGAAGACTCCCACACAGTTATAGTCACCTACAGTTATAGGTGTCACACACAGTGAATGACAGATAACTGTGACACCTATATATGTGACTATAACTGTGAGAACTAGTGCTAGACTCTGAGGGTATATAGAGTGATAAAGTCATCACAACTATTTCACTGGTTACAGTTTTTGTCAGCCTGCAAGCTATATTATTCCCATTGAACTCTATGTAGCCAGCAACCCTGTGACTGTAGTGACCCTGTATAACTGGAGGCATGGTTTGTGGGAGGGTCATGTTTTTTCGACTGGCAAACAAGTTGAGTTTGTGGACATTAAGGAAAGCGTACACTGAAAAAGAATGGTTGTAATCAGTCGTATTGTTCCACGAAGAACCGTCACCTACTAAATAACAATTGGCAAACATTTTAATGAGGAAATGTCATAATTGCTCTTCAGATGTCAAGGTATCACTGTTTAAAGCTTTCTGTACACCGTTGTATACTGCTCACCTGTGGAGTAACTACAAGGTGAGTAGCATGCATAAACTTAAGGTTGCATATAATGATGCATTACGTTTACTAATGAGGGTACCAAGATGGCACAGTGCCAGTCAGCTGTTTGTGAACTTGGGGGTGCCTACCTGTCAAGCCCTTCTGAGAAACTTAATGTACAAATTCATGTGTCGACTAGAGGAGTCTGACAACTGTGTCATCAGGTTGTTAACCAACCCTGTGAAGAGCTCTAATAGGTTCTCTTCCATGATTTGGAGACATTGGCGTAACTGCCTCTACAGGCTGTGACCTTATGTACTGTGTATATATATATATATGTATATTTTATTTTTTCTATTTTTAATTTGTTTTATTATTTACTGTCCTTTGTTCCTCTGTATGTGATCTGGACCGTGAGTTTGCAATAAAGATTGAAAATTGTATTAGTGAATAAATACAATATGAGGAACAGGCAGAGCCATTCACTAAATAAAATGGTCATATTAAACCCTGTCGCTCTGGTTCAGTCTCTATCCTTTTAATACTCTATGGGCCCGCCCCAAACCACCAGCTGGCGCAACTCCTTGCAACTGCTCGTAACTCCTTGCAACAAAACAAACCACACTGTGATGGCCACACAAAGTTGGTAATGTTTTTTTAATTTAGTTTATATATATTTTCAGCACTACTACATTCTAAAGGAATACACACAACACAACTGGTTGAATGACACACTGTTTATTGTCTCCACCAGGCCGAAGGCATGGGGAGAGAGTATTTTTGCACTCCGCCCGTCCGTACGTCCGTCCATCCGTCCGTCTGTGAACAGCTAATCTCCGGCACCGTTAACCCGGTCAATGCCAAATTTTGCACACACACTCCCTGGATGCCAAAAATGAACCTCTGCCCCAAAATTTCCAGAACGGCCTTTTATAGCGCCACCAGGAGGCCGACTTTTGAAAAACACATTTTTTTTATATTACTCCTCCAGATTCTGTCCAAAGATCCTGCAAATCGTTACACACCATCTCTATAGTCATGTGTTCAAGATGGATCTGTCCGATATTTCATATTCCATCCTAATTGGCTAACATTGTCTTGCAAAGTTTGCAGGATTGGCCCTTTTGAAACAAAAAGCTTCAAATCATGAACGCAGCGTGCAATTTACGTGAATTCTTTCACAGACTTTCCTACTAGGCTGAGGAATATATCCCACCCTTTTCACATTGGCCTGTTATAGCGCCACCAACAGGTGGATTTTTGAAAAACACATTTTTGGAACAAAATGCCTCAAATCATCCAATTGCCATCAATGGTGTAAGAACAAATGGCACCCTTTTCACATTGGCCTATTATAGCGCCACCTGTGCCCCAGGAGGGGCACTTTTTCTAGTTGCAATTGTGGTGATGAAATTACAGACTGGAGTGCACATCCATTATGTTATATTTTGTCAAATGCCAAGTTGTTTAGGAGTTAATTAATTAATTAATGTTTGTTTGTTTGTTTGTTTGTTTGTTTTGAGTATCAGTTCAAATGAGTGCTGGAGTTAAATGGCTGGTCTCAGCTGCTTCAGATTGGCTTATAAGGAGCTGGGTAATTGGACTGCACCATGTCCTTATAAGGAGCTGGGTAATTGGACTGCACCATGTCCTTATAAGGAGCTGGGTAATTGGACTGCACCTTGTCCTTATAAGGAGTTGGGTAATTGGACTGCACCATGTCCTTATAAGGAGCTGGGTAATTGGACTGCACCATGTCCCATTTGCTTTGGGGATGGGCAGGGGTTTATGTTTGAATTTATTATGATTTTGAAGAAATGCATTTTGATAGTTCACTTTCATTGTATTTGAAAGTGAACTGTTTTGTTATGAGTTACTGACGTGTTGTAGTGGATTATGTTGTAGTGATTTGCAGTATTTAATTATTTTTGTCTTAATTCCCCTGTGTGTCAATAGCGGTTTGATCACCCACTATATATGTTCCCCTCATGTCTCATTTTGGTTAGCTCAGTCTCGATGTCAAGTTCAATTTGTCTTTATCTTTAGGCCTAGAATTAATGTTTGATATTTTTTATTTTGTTTTCATGGGGAAAATAAAAGGGGAAAATACCTTTTTAAGAAAACCACGCAATAATCCTGGTGTCTCTCTTTGCCGACCAACTCTGGTCCCTGAGTCCTGACACACACCAATGCAACTCTGGTCCCTGAGTCCTGACACACACCAATGCAACTCTGGTCCCTGAGTCCTGACACACACCAATGCAACTGGTCCCTGAGTCCTGACTCACACCAATGCAACTCTGGTCCCTGAGTCCTGACACACACCAATGCAACTCTGGTCCCTGAGTCCTGACACACACCAATGCAACTGGTCCCTGAGTCCTGACTCACACCAATGCAACTCTGGTCCCTGAGTCCTGACACACACCAATGCAACTCTGGTCCCTGAGTCCTGACACACACCAATGCAACTCTGGTCCCTGAGTCCTGACTCACACCAATGCAACTGGTCCCTGAGTCCTGACACACACCAATGCAACTGGTCCCTGAGTCCTGACACACACCAATGCAACTGGTCCCTGAGTCCTGACTCACACCAATGCAACTGGTCCCTGAGTCCTGACTCACACCAATGCAACTCTGGTCCCTGAGTCCTGACACACACCAATGCAACTCTGGTCCCTGAGTCCTGACACACACCAATGCAACTGAGTCCTGACACACACCAATGCAACTGAGTCCTGACACACACCAATGCAACTGAGTCCTGACTCACACCAATGCAACTCTGGTCCCTGAGTCCTGACTCACACCAATGCAACTCTGGTCCCCGAGTCCTGACTCACACCAATGCAACTCTGGTCCCTGAGTCCTGACACACACCAATGCAACTGGTCCGTGAGTCCTGACACACACCAATGCAACTCTGGTCCCTGAGTCCTGACCAAGGGGCCAGTGAGGCTATTCAACGTTGAAGCTCTGGGCCCTAGTGGTAGGAGGAGGGACTACAGGCGGACCCGTGTATTCATGACCGGGAAACCCCGTGCAGCTGGGCTTTAACATTGAGCGCTCGGTTGCACTTCCGCATTTGACCACCAAAATTTGGTGGTCAAATGCGGAAGTAGAAGTTCTGAGACGGTACTTCCGGCAGTCTTCCGGGTGCTTCAAAACGCCACTGAGCAACTTCCACTGACATGAATAGCTGGGGGGGCGGAGCTTCGCGCCAGTTCAGTCTCTATCCTTTTATATACTCTATGGTCCTGACACACACCAATGCAACTGGTCCCTGAGTCCTGACTCACACCAATGCAACTCTGGTCCCTGAGTCCTGACTCACACCAATGCAACTGGTCCCTGAGTCCTGACTCACACCAATGCAACTCTGGTCCCTGACTCACACCAATGCAACTGGTCCCTGAGTCCTGACACACACCAATGCAACTGGTCCCTGAGTCCTGACTCACACCAATGCAACTCTGGTCCCTGAGTCCTGACTCACACCAATGCAACTCTGGTCCCTGAGTCCTGACTCACACCAATGCAACTCTGGTCCCTGAGTCCTGACTCACACCAATGCAACTCTGGTCCCTGAGTCCTGACACACACCAATGCAACTGGTCCCTGAGTCCTGACTCACACCAATGCAACTCTGGTCCCTGAGTCCTGACTCACACCAATGCAACTCTGGTCCCTGAGTCCTGACTCACACCAATGCAACTCTGGTCCCTGAGTCCTGACACACACCAATGCAACTGGTCCCTGAGTCCTGACTCACACCAATGCAACTCTGGTCCCTGAGTCCTGACTCACACCAATGCAACTCTGGTCCCTGAGTCCTGACACACACCAATGCAACTCTGGTCCCTGAGTCCTGACACACACCAATGCAACTGGTCCGTGAGTCCTGACTCACACCAATGCAACTCTGGTCCCTGAGTCCTGACTCACACCAATGCAATTGGTCCCTGAGTCCTGACACACACCAATGCAATTGGTCCCTGAGTCCTGACTCACACCAATGCAACTCTGGTCCCTGAGTCCTGACTCACACCAATGCAACTCTGGTCCCTGAGTCCTGACACACACCAATGCAACTGAGTCCTGACACAGACCAATGCAACTGCCATTGGGAATTATGGTTGCAAGTAGTTGCATGTTGGAAGGAGTTGCATGGCAACCCTCTGGTGTGGTTAGGGCTTAACACATTCACTCCCAAACACAACTTTCCAGAGTTAATTGATGAATACCTCTTTCCCTGCCGACCATGAGTTTCCTGAGTTATGTTTTATTAGTTTTATTGGCTGATTGATATCTTTTAAGACTTACGAGGTTTTCCGCTGACACTTTGTGACACGTCACAGGGGGGGTTCCAGACCCCCAGGAACGCGCCCAGGGGGCAGAGTTAAACAATCATGCTGTTTTCGTGCTCATACATACCACAAAGCCAGCCAGCTACCCACACATAAGTCCGTAAGGGAGTGGCTTGCACCACTCAAAAAAAGCTCATAGCACAGCATGAAGTGACATGCTATGAGCTTATATATCTGCTATTTTGGAATAGCCAAAGTATAAAATAATAGTTAACACTTGTTTACAATGTGAATCCAGGCCGGAGCTCCGGAGAGCTCTAGATCGTCAGCTCTGTGCCGTCAAAGAACAGCGTTTTGACCAAAAATGCCTTCTGGGACAAGGAATAGGAGATACAGGCGATTGAAACAAATGGATAGAATGGATTCTTATGGCGACGACGATCTAAGATGGGCGATCCAGTGCTGTGCTAACAACACAGCTAGCTAACCGGCTAACGCGAGTAGCATTTTGGCTCGAGCAATCGAACGCGCTATAAAAGCTCAATTGCCGAAGGCCGTCGGCAATGGCGTTAAGCGTCAGTATCAAAATTAGGCTTCAATTGACTTTAATCGTCGCCAATGGCGCGGAGGGTGTTAACCCATTTTGGGCGGGAACCCCTTTTGGTGTTTTAAGCATTATGTTATACTTTAGCTATTTTTGAAAAATCGTAAAAATGCAGCACAAATCTTTGTATAGGTATATATTCTTTCAGAGCGAACGTTTTTTTTATTTCGACGTCAGGCCTAAATGGGTTAAAGTGGTTAGAATCTAAAAAGACACTTGAAAAAACACATTTGAAACTGTTCAACTGTTCTGAAACTTTGTTAAATTTGGACTATCTTTGCAAAGATTACAGCAAATAAATGTAATTCCAATGCGAGTCAAAATAAATGGTTATTTCAAAAACCTTTGTTTCTTTCTTGAACCAATAGAAAATGGAACTAGTTTTTGCTCCTCTCCTTTATTTTGTCTGTGTGTAGCATCAGCCGTTTATTCAGCACATTACTGTGTACCCACGGTTAACCCATTTAGGCCTGACGTCGAAATTTTAAAAAATCTCTTCAAAATCCTGACGTTTTTCTGAAATACCTCATGTTTCTGTATCAGTGGTGCTCAATATTTCATGTCAAGGACCCCAAAAATTATATGTAATATGCCTCCGTCCCCCCTTCTGAAAATATGTTGTTCCAGGGACTCCAACCCAGAAGCAAAGAATTGAGTTAAAATGTTCACTCTGTAATAATATATATTCAAAGATTTGAGGCACATTTTCACGATTTTTCAAAAATAGCTAAAGTATAACATAATGCTAGAAACACCAAAAGGGGTTCCCGCCCAGAATGGGTTAAGCTCAAAGTCCATTCCACAGCACACACATTGAGATGCAAAGTTATGCAATGCTTACATTTCTGCTTTGATCAAATACAAGAACAGTGCAGTGATCTTTGGTCTGATGTATCATGCAAGCATTTTGTATGAATATGAATAAATAACTATCCGAAAAAAGTGAATGTCATAATACAGGTGAAATGTAAAAGAATAAAAATCACACCCGTGTGAAGTGAGGGGCGCTCTTATCATCATACATCATCTCATTCCGGCCAATCACAATTTGCGTCCTCACCTTCGTCATCCATATTTGTGTGATGCAATGTTTGTGTTTACACAAACACTCAACATTGTCCATTCAGTGTCAATGGCATTTAATGTTTGTGTTAGGATAACATTTGGGTTACACACACCAACAGCAGGGGGGGAAAAACTTGGACAATGGCACTTCAGAACAGTAGAACAGTGGTGAAAGAAGTACTCAAAGATTTTATTTTACTTAAATAAAAGTAGCAATAGCACAAAAAATACCCTATATACGGTACTTTGTTTTGGTCAACATTTGTCATACTTTCTTTGAGAAAAGCAACTATAGAGGTTTGGGCTGCTCCGAGGCCCTACCACAGGGTTCCCCAATAGGCGGCCCGCGGGCCATTTGCGGCCCGTGGAGCGCCCCCTTGTGGCCCCTGGAAGAATTTCCAAAAAAGAAAAAAAAGTTTTTTGTTTTGTTTTGGGGGGGTGTCCCAGATATAAATGGCATTAAATGGGGGTCAGTAGCCTATGCATGTCAAACTGGGCACCCCCTCAAGGACCACTGGTGGTCCCCGGACCACTGGTTGAGAACAATTTTTAATTATTATTTTTTCGCGCGTGCGGACTCTGCCCCCAGCCTGGTTCCCTAGTCAAAATATGGCCCTTGAGGAAAATTTATTGGGGAACCCTGCCCTACCATCTAGGCTTGTTTTGGTCTGTCACAGTCAGCATGAAACACGCCATATTTGGTCTGTCACAGTCAGCATGACACACGCCATATTTGGTCTGTCACAGTCAGCATGACACACGCCATATTTGGTCTGTCACAGTCAGCATGACACACGCCATATTTGGTCTGTCACAGTCAGCATGACACACGCCATATTTGGTCTGTCACAGTCAGCATGACACACGCCATATTTGGTCTGTCAAAGTCAGCATGACACACGCCATATTTGGTCTGTCACAGTCAGCATGACACACGCCATATTTGGTCTGTCACAGTCAGCATGACACACGCCATATTTGGTCTGTCACAGTCAGCATGACACACGCCATATTTGGTCTGTCACAGTCAGCATGACACACGCCATATTTGGTCTGTCACAGTCAGCATGACACACGCCATATTTGGTCTGTCACAGTCAGCATGACACACGCCATATTTGGTCTGTCACAGTCAGCATGACACACGCCATATTTGGTCTGTCACAGTCAGCATGACACACGCCATATTTGGTCTGTCACAGTCAGCATGACACACGCCATATTTGGTCTGTCACAGTCAGCATGACACACGCCATATTTGGTCTGTCACAGTCAGCATGACACACGCCATATTTGGTCTGTCACAGTCAGCATGACACACGCCATATTTGGTCTGTCACAGTCAGCATGACACACGCCATATTTGGTCTGTCACAGTCAGCATGAACTCTATATATGGCTGAATCAACTTAGTGAAACTCTATACCGTACGGTTATGTCTGAGATGGAGTCCGAGTGGCGGTGGTCCGCCCACTCCCCGCCAGGATTCATTCATTCATTCACCTTGTATTGCCATGGATTTTCCCCCCAATCAACCCTTATTTTGAAGAGCCAAAACCTGTGACCGGATCGGATGTTGTTAATACTAGTGTATGTGTATTGTCGCATCCACTTCCCGTCTTGCGATCGGGACAGAGAAAGCCTGACCACGACCATCACAGCGTCGGCTATGGGCCGTGGAATAAACCTTGTTTTGACCAGAAATTACATCTGGGACAAGGAATTGGAGCTAAAGGCGATTGAACGAAACAGAGTGAGCACGGGAGCGTGTGGCATTCAAGATGGCGCGCTGACATCATCAGCTAGCAAACCAAATACTAACGTGAGTAGCATCTCATCTCGATAGATCAAAATCACTATAAAAGACCAATTAACTAACGCTAATCTACGCCAATGGCCGTGGGCCATATGAATTCAAATTATGCAGATTGACGCCAAAGGCAGGCAACAAGTTAATATTCGATAGAAGTATAAAATAGGGCTTAAGAGGTTAATGTATGTTTTTGTAATGGTAGGCCTAAATAATTGCAGTGGAGTACAATATTTCACTCTGAGATGTAGTGGAGTGTAAGTATAAAGTATCAAAAATAGTGTACTACTCAACTAGTACCTCAAAATTACAGTACAGTAAATGTAAATGTAAATGTACCGCTGCTCAAGAGCCTGCCTCGTTGCTGGGTAGTAAGTCGGTGCATATGCATGAAGGGGGCATTATGAATCTATTTGCAATGAATACAGCCTTTAGCATTTGCATTTATAGGTCAGCTGAATAGCAGTTTTCATTACTACTGTATGTCTGTTTTTTGGCTGGAGGTACTTTTTGATGATGGAGGAATCTGGAGTATGCAAGTCTCCAGGAGCCTCTAGCCAGCTTCACTGGCTTTCAATTGACTTTCAATTTCCTGTCGTATTGCCACTCAGAGGTTGAGTTTTGTCCACAAGGCCATCCTGGCAGAGTTGTTTGTCGTTGATGACAGCAGCCTTTAAATGCGTCCAAGCACTCGAGTCGTGATATGTGCGTTTTGACATCCCAGCCTTGCTACCCTGTTAAAGGTGTAGTGAAATGAAAAATATGTTTTTCACACGTTTAGACCATATCCGTGGTCATGGGCATACCTAACAATGGATGCCATTTTTTGTGTTTTTATATCAAAAGTCCATACAAATAAAAATGTAATTACTTCCTTAAAACAAAAATGTGCTGCGTGAGAGATGACGTGTAGAGATACACATAACAGTTTTGGACATGCTGTTGTATGTATGAGGTTTCCACCGACAGACGAAAGTACAGTTACTTTAATTCTACCTTTTTAAGAAGTATTTTTAATATTAAATGTTTTGCCTTTTCTATATTTTACTTGATTACTAGTATTAAAGTTTTTTTATAGGGTTTAAGTGTTTAACAAAACCTCTGGCAGCAACTCTGCGTTAGACAAATCTAATGCAAGTTGCCATACAAGTTTGAAGCAGGTATACCTGACACTGGATCTGCTAATGTGGTGCAGCTTGAACCTTGTAGAATGAACATTTTTCCTTTCCTATACATTTTTCCTTCCCTGGACCCAGTTCCAGTATTATTTGGTTTTGGTTTCACTTTCAGGAATAAGTGTTAGAGTTCAGTCTCTCCAACTCTTTCGTAAACAGAAAATGCATTTTCAGGTGGAGATACACTATACCAGTTGTATCCAGTCAGGAGAGAGAACTCATACAGGGATGGATACAGGATACACAACTGAAACTGGGAATGATCGCACACACGCAGGCACGAAGGCAGGCACGAAGGCAGGCAGGCAGGCAGGCAGGCAGGCAGGCAGACAGGCACGAAGGCAGGCAGGCAGGCAGGCAGGCAGGCAGGCAGGCAGGCAGGCACGAAGGCAGGCAGGCAGGCAGGCAGGCAGGCAGGCACGAAGGCAGGCACGAAGGCAGGCAGGCAGGCAGGCAGGCAGGCAGGCAGGCAGGCAGGCAGACAGACAGGCAGGCAGACAGACACGGAGCAAGAGCAGACATAATTGGAACTGGCGAACTATACAATTGCAGCAGATACTCTCGTGAAAATGTCTGTTTATTAAAGAGCTGTAGAGACAAGGAGATCATATAATAAATATGAACAAGCATTATATAGCAATGATTACTAGTAGGCCTAGTAGCCCATAATTGAGATGTAATGTATGTAACCTTTTAACTGAAAACAGTTTTAACAACAAACAAATAAATGTGTGTGTGTGTGTGTGTGTGTGTGTGTGTGTGTGTGTGTGTGTGTGTGTGTGTGTGTGTGTGTGTGTGTGTGTGTGTGTGCATTGGCTACTGTACAGTACATAATGTACATGCAGCCCATATGTGAGCTTGTGCGTGAGCATGGTGGTGTCAGCTCAGTTTTGGGAGTGCATCTTGATCCGCCCCCCAGAGAGTTCTATGCTAAATTAGGATGCATAATTATGTTCTTAAAGAGGCCCGGGGGCTGAATGTGAGACTGGTATCTTTGTCCAGTGGATATGTTGATTTGTGTGAGCCTGAGGTGCATTCGCTGCGTGTGCCTAGTATTCGCCACAGTGGTTGAAAAAGTACTGTGATTGCTTTGTCTTTTATACAAAATGTTTTGTCTTTTTCCTTTCTTTTTCCTTTTCACTAAAAGTAGCAATATACCACCATATATAAATACTTTATTACAAGTAAAAGTATACGCACGCACGCACGCACGCACGCACGCACGCACGCACGCACGCACGCACGCACGCACGCACGCACACTTTTTGATTATTAAATAATTGTAGTGGAGCAAATAGTACAATATCTGCCAATGATATGTGGTGGAATCAAGTATAAAGTGAATAAAAAAAGAATAATACTTAGTAACTTTCCACCACTGATGGTAACTTTGTCTGGCGGATATGCTGATTTGTGGGGCTCTCTCACGTGTGTGCCTAGTATTCACTTCACACGGCCTGAAGAAGCACTTGTGTGCCCAGAATTGGCTGCTAAAGAAAAGGTCTTGAGTTCCTGTATGCAAACTTGAGAGTCATTCACTCACCGTCAATCCCATTTCAAGGCCCTCCTCCACTGCAATGTAAACGACTTTGATGACTTTAGGTGACACAGCCCTTGAGATCTTTATGAGCCGGTCGTATTTATTCATTCAATTAGAATCTCAGGGTAGCGTGTTCTTGACCTTTGTCTAGCAGGTACCGTTGTGGGTTACCGTAGAGCTCAATATTCCGGAAGTAAACGTCCCATTAAATTTTATTTTCAGCTATAATGTTCATTGTTGGGATAATCCAATGCACTGTAGACCAGGGGTGGGCAACTTTGACGATGGAGAGGGCCACTATATTTCCACACTCACTCCAGAGGGCCACGTTGCATATACGTTTTGAGCTTGTAGATCAGCTACTATTTGAATTGAAATCCTGAAAAAATTCTTTGCTATTTTATAATTCTGAAAAGTAATTAAGTAATGGTAGTAATGGTAGTAATTATTTAATTTCAAATGCCTTTAAAAATGCCTTTAATTATAGTTATGTTAACTTTATGAACTAAATACAAATTACAGTGGACATAAAAAAGACAACAGACTAACATTTTAATACTAGTCATTAACCCATTTTGGGGTGGGAACCCCTTTTGGTGTTAGCATTATGTTATGCTTTAGCTATTGAAAAATAGCAGATCTACAAGCTCATAGCGCCGCTATGAGCTTGTAGATCTGCTATTTTTTTGAAAAATCGAAGAACGACTGACATAGAAACATAGCTTTTTCAGAAAACTGTCAAGATGTAGAAGACATTTAGAATCTGATCTCAGCTCAAAATGGGTTAAAGGGGAAAACCACCCATTTTCAACATTTTACTATGACATTAATATACATTAGAGCTGTTGTGTGGAAATAATAAAAAAGTCCCCCCCATTCTGTGTTTCCTAGAACTGTAATTATGAAAAAAAGCATTAACATGGTGAAACACATCTTGATGACATCATCAAGATGCGTTTCACCATGTTAATGATTTTTTTCAGACCTCTAGTTCTAGGAAACACAGAATGGGGGGACTTTTTTATTATTTCCACACAACAGCTCTAAGGTATATTAATGACATAGTAAAATGTTGAAAATGAGTGGAATGCCCCTTTAAGTGAAGGTGGGGGACAGTTGCCCATGTATGCTGTAGACGTTCCACGGGGGTTCTTTGCTCTGCTAGATGCGCCTGTAAAAGCCACATGTAAAATCAGTCACTAGTTACGCTAGCATTTTTTACATCATAGAGAAATACACGGAGAGAAACGATCGTCAACAATCAATACCATATTTTGACGATATGAAAACCCTATATATAATAAATGACCATGACGCCTAAGGGCGAGAAGCGGCGAGGTCGCGTGCACGCATCCGCCTCGTTGACGGCAGACTGCTGGGCGAGCGCTGGCGCTTTGGCATGGGGGGTCAGATCAACATGGAATGAATTCTGGCGCATATAAGGAGCATGTAAGGGTGTAAGGTTAATGGAGATCTAAGGGTGGTAGCGGGACATTCTCTTGAGTGTACAGGGTTTGATGAGGGCCGGGCCGTAATGAATGGAAGATTCTCTTTCGGAATCAGCAATGTTCTAAAAGGAGGCGGTCGCTGTTCAGTTGTGGTTCTCAAACCTTTTCGTGTCAAGGACCCCCGAATGAATATGTAGTTGGCCAGGGACTTCCTGAAGAGAAGATTTGTATTAAAATGTTTCAACATATTCCAAAACCTTCAGGATTTTTAAATAAATAGCAGATGTTGTGCAGTGAGCTTGTAGAGCTGCTCTTTTTTAATACCAAACGTATAACATATGGATAAAGTGGTTAAAGTGATTGTGATGCTGTATTATACAACAGGTCGTTTCAAGGAAGCAATCTGAGTGGTTGAAATAGCCATCTAGCCGTGCTTCAAACCCCAGTGGAATAGTAAGAGAGTGGCGACACGCGTTGATCTTGGCCCAAAGCAGGTGCCTATATGGGCTAAATCTAAATACAGGAAGGATTTGTAGATCGGCGACACCGGATCGCAACCAAGTATACATCAGGCAGAGCTCCAACTCTAAAACGAACATCTTAATCCTAACCCCAACCTGAATATTTTCCTAGTTGAAAGCCTAACTCTTTTTAATACCTTGGCTTAAACCATACATACATGTCCAGGAAAATGCTCACAATGTCTATTTCTCAAATTCTAGTATACTTCTGGGGAGTCTGGGGACATTCAGTGCTCATAAAACAAACACACACGCACACGCACACAAGCACGCACACACACACACACACGCACGCACGCACGCACGCACGCACGCACGCACGCACATACACAGAGAGATCAAATGTCATTGAAGCTGGTTGTTTACTGGCTTGTTACATTGCCACCGGTGCTGTCCGTTGCTTCCTCCATTCCCAGAATTCTAATGAGCTCAGGAGACTCATTGTTTTAACTCAACTCTGGTTAACCAATGAGGGTCCATGTTTACTCTCTCATAGTTGGATTAGAATACAATAAACTTGGCATCTCTATTTTAGGCAAATCTTCAAGAACCTTCTTTTCACACAAAAATCCAAAGTAAAGAAAAAGTCTAAAACGACATCTTTAGATAGTTTAAAACTACATCTTTAGATAGTTTAAAACTACATCTTTAGATAGTTTTGAACATTTATATCAATAGAGGTGTGTGTCGACTTGTCTGGCAATATTATTGAATCTAAAGTTGGAATGTTTGAATGTTAATTTGATGAATTTATTATGAAATACTGTCCGCTGTCAGAGTATACCAGTTGTACCAGTCTGTCCGTCCGTCCGTCAGTCCGTCCCTTTTTGGCCAATATATGGAGTTCCTATAGACATAGAAATATCGAGTCCATCCCAGTTCTATGATGTCATGGGCAGAAACTTCATTCTTTTCTTTATATTTTTGTGTTTGTTCGTAAATGTATGCCCTCCTTGATCATACATACAGCATCTCTCACAAGCATCAAAAGTAGCAGATCCACGAGCTGCCGTTTTTTTAAAATTTGAATCCTGAGGTTTCCACCTGACAGAGACGAGGAAACCTCCACCTGACAGAGACGAGGAAACCTCCACCTGACAGAGACGAGGAAACCTCCACCTGACAGAGACGAGGAAACCTCCACCTGACAGAGACGAGGAAACCTCCACCTGACAGAGACGAGGAAACCTCCACCTGACAGAGACGAGGAAACCTCCACCTGACAGAGACGAGGAAACCTCCACCTGACAGAGACGAGGAAACCTCCACCTGACAGAGACGAGGAAACCTCCACCTGACAGAGACGAGGAAACCTCCACCTGACAGAGACGAGGAAACCTCCACCTGACAGAGACCAGGAAACCTCCACCTGACAGAGACCAGGAAACCTCCACCTGACAGAGACGAGGAAACCTCCACCTGACAGAGACGAGGAAACCTCCACCTGACAGAGACGAGGAAACCTCCACCTGACAGAGACGATATGCTGACATTGTCAGCACCTCCAATCTGACCAAGGCCCTCCTCAGGTCCTCCTATATATACACAGTCACATGTGTACACACATATCCGGACGTGAAAACAAATCCATATATTGGAAAGTGATCTGCCACTATTTGATTCAGCATGGTAACGTACGTGCTTTTCAGTTTAAAGCTCCATCTGATTGGAACAACTTGTCCATTTCTTTGAGATCAATTACTTCATTTACTATTTTCAAGGCTTCTTTGCTTGTCAACCTGAAACCCATCTGTAGTTGTTTCTGATTTTTATTTCTATTTGATTTATTATTTTGGGGGAATATGTGTACTTCAATGCTTGGTTATTCTAATTACTTTATTGTTATTATTATTAGGATTATTATTAGTCCTATTATTATTTTTTATTACTATTAGTATTATTTTTTGTAAGGTGTTTCATTGCAGATATTGGTCTTAGATGTAGAGTGTTTTTTGAGTGGTTGGGAGTGTGCAGTACTGCAGATTTACAATTCACATGCAGAATTGAGGATTTACAAATGGTATTTAAGGATAAACGCACACACAAATCTAATATTCTTGTCTTTTACAAAGACATTTGTAAATCGTGGAAACCCATTAGTAAATCGTGGAATATTTGTGCATAATATTGAGACATATTTCTCCCCATATTATGGGAGAGCTTCTATGTGTATGTTCTCGTTGATGTTCATCAAACATGTTTGATGTAATATGTTTTGTCCATGTGTTGTGCCCGAGGACCCCCTCTAAAACGAGATGATGCATCTCAAGCTAGGGCTTATCCTTTAAATAAACTTTCGTGCGTGTGCGTGCGTGTGTGCGTGCATGCGTGCGTGCGTGCGTGCGTGCGTGCGAGAGAGAGGGAGAGGGGGACCTCTCTGGTAAAGCGACATGCGATCACATTCCTACCATTCCACACTGCTGTCCACCTAGTCACGTGACCTGAACAAGCGAGAGAGAGAGAGAGAGAGAGAGAGAGGTGCCGATTAATGGCCAGCAAACTGGATTAGGATTTTGTGTGAATTAGGCTATAGTTTAGTAATGAAATATCTATTGATTCAGTGAGGAATTAATGCAGGGTTAGTTCAGATGAATTGACCCACTGTCAGCCTTCTGATTGGTCCCTGACTGACTAACCAGCAGGCTCTTTCTGCATTGTTGTTCCTACCTGGTTCCACTTTATGGTTGTTTTAGGTGGAATTTGCTAAAACATAATTTTGGAGGAAAAATAGCACGATATGCCCAGTCACTAATCTCTATGATGCACTATAGCCTCGCGTAGCGATACCAATATGACTAGTATATATATATATTAGTCTTGTCCCTCTCAGTGTTAGACTATAGGCCTACCATATTTGCATACTGGGCCCTGGTTGGTTATTGCCTGGTTCTAGACAAATCTGGTTGGCTCGTCGCCACTTCGGGCCGTGAAGTCCGCCCACAATTGAGAGGGGCCAGACTTAGGTGACATTCACACCAGAAAGCTTTACTGCGATTAAAACGAATCCTGCTGCGCATTGTCCGAAAGTTCGCTTCGTTTGGCAGGTGTGAAGGCTCATTCGAATCCTAATGCGCAGCAAAGAACCGCATTCTACTCCGCCCAAAAACGGGGGTTTCGCTTCGCTTCCAATCGCACTTGATTTCGATTCGGTGCAGGTGGGAATGCAATCCATAGCAAATTATCATGTGGCGGATAAGGAGCTAAACACAGATGGAGACGGAGAAGGGATATTCATTTTACGCAGTGCAAAGATGTCCCGTTATCATGTGACGTGGTCAAATAAGGAGACCGAATTAAGCCCTCATCGGAATATGAGGACGAGCACATTAATCTATTGCTTAAGGAAACACATAATAAACACTGCAGTGTACAGAATATTCTGTCTGTCTATCGTGCATAAACATGGAGGGCTGTCACTGTGTGGGGATCCGAGTGGAGACTTTCTTCATCTTGTTTAAATATAAATACTTCAAAATTAAAACACATGTTTAGCTCAGCATGATCTATAAACTGTATAGCTAACATGGCATATGCATAATAATTGTGATCCGATCATCAATGGGACTCTGGGAGTAGGATATACTATTGTAAACTTCGGATCATTTTGCGCTCCCGTCTCCGCTGTGCCTCGTTCATGTGCCCAAAAGAACAGTGGCGCGCACACACGCACACACGCACACACACACACACACACACACACACACACACACACACACACAGTAAGTCCCCGACGACACACTGCATCCGTTACCCTCACTTTACGTGAAAAGTCCTAACTATTACTCGAAGTATATTTTTTAACATCGGCTTTCTGAACACATTGATAAAATTCCCTGCTACGTTTCCTTGCTGCGCCTGACACAGCCAGTGTGAAGGCAAACCGCAGCAAATTAAATATGCAAGAATCCAAATTATCCGCCCAGTCGCATTCGAGTCTACCGAAGTATTAGGTGAGAATGTGACCTTAGTCTGCCTGGGGTAATATGCATTGCAAAGGCAGATGAAGGCTGGCTACGGAAGGCTGAGATGTTCCTTTTTTACTGACATTAAAATTAGAATTGAATAGGAATACCCAAAATATCAATATGAAGCAACTGAAAACCAAGGTTTTTACCAGCTGCTGTGTAACAGCTGAACTGGTCTATGTTCTATCACTTTCACGCCCACTTAAGCTATCTTTCTCTGCTGTTTTGACGACCTATCGTCCTGATTGGCTGCCTCGTCGTCTCTAGGTAACCAGACACTTTCCGCCTCTAGCCGACCTCTCAGCCATGGGATGCGTTGCAGGTTGCCAGGTTTGCCTGGTTGCGAGTTCCAAGCAACTGGGTATATGAAAATGACCGCGGGGCCGTTCAAATAAAAATTAAAATCACATCTGTGTGAAGTGAGGGGCGCTAATATATTAAAGTTTAACTCATGTTGATTAGGTGATGTAATGGTGATGTAAAACAAACAGTGCCAACACAAACATTTTACGCCATTAACAATAAAGAGACAATATGATGTAATGAGGCACATTATGACGTAAATTTTCCCTTCATTGTCAATGGCGTTTACAAAACAAACATTGAACTAAAGACAAACATTACACCTGTGTATAGGAGGGGCTGGTGCCCCTCAAAAATAAAAATAATAATACAAAAATCGGGATCAAGGGCACATTTTCCACCACCGCCGCAAATATAAAAGCAGCTGGTAATTATGACTATGTCATCAATTCTTGTTTTCAATGGTAGTGGATGGAGAGAAAGTATTTTTGTCCAACCAAGAAACGGCAACCAATGGATGCGAAGAGAGGCACAACCACACAACCACGGGCGGGACTTGACAAAGGGTCTATTGATATTCAACTGTACATCTTACTGTACATCTTACTGTACATCTTACTGTACATCTTACTGTACATCTTACTGTACATCTTACGGGACTTTATTGGCCTGTGAGGGAAATGTTTCCAGATTGGATAATAAGACGTGATGGTCCCACACTCAGATGTTGAACCAACAAGTTGCACAGACATTTTGGCTGGGACTGTGAATTTCATTGACATAGGCCTATATATGGTTGACTTGTTTTCAAATGAATACATTCTTGGCCGTGGGGCCTCCATCTTAAAATATCCTGTGCCAGGGAGTGGGACCCTCATACAAGATTATCATTATTTATGTTTTTAATGTAAGTCGCTCTGGATTAAGAGCGTCTGCTAAATGCCTAAATTGTAAATTGTAAACGGACTATTGGTTCACCAACCTATGTGCCCGCCTCCCCAGCCCTAACACAGCGGAGAACACTGACATCACCAGATTTGGAGCGACGCCCCTCTGCACTGTTATTGGTTACGGAAATACAACGTTCACTCCCACTCCTATGCCACATTTCCTGGGTCGTTCGCCCCGGCTTTTCTTTTTCTTTTGAAACAAAATCGCCTGGGACTCCGAGGCTATACTGCACTGATCTACAAGCTCACGTTGTGATGCGATGCTTGAAGATCAGCTATTTTCAAGTAGCAGATGTTTGGGGTTAAAGTGGTTACACATATGTTGAACTCATTTTTCTTCTCCTTCTGGTTCTTGCGGAGGAGTTCAAAGAACCGTCTCTGATGTTCTGCATCAACCAGTGGGGCTCTACAGTCACCCCGGAGCATCATAGGATTGCACTCTTATTCCCTCACTGTGTTATATAAAGCTGCTAAGCCTTACAAGGTACTTGGCAGCACACTTAACTACATATCACTATATCTCAGTGGATTAACCACATGGACCCTATAGACTCCCTGTTCTGTTCATATAGGCCAGCATTAACCACATGGACCCTATAGACTCCCTGTTCTGTTCATATAGGCCAGCATTAACCACATGGACCCTATAGACTCCCTGTTCTGTTCATATAGGCCAGCATTAACCACATGGACCCTATAGACTCCCTGTTCTGTTCATATAGGCCAGCATGCAGCACGGATGTAAGATCACGTTTGTTGACACCTTGTGATCGGCTGCAGTGTTGATTTTGACAGCAAAATTTCAATTTTAGTCATATAATAGTCGTTTGAATAGTTTTCATTTAGTTTTAGTCACATTTTAGTCACCTGGAATGTTTTAGTGTTAGTCTAGTTTTAGTCGTCTAAATACCATAAGATTTTAGTTGGCCAAATCTACAATTGATTTAGTCGACTAAAATGTATTTTAGCATGCCTTGATGCCGTCGTAATGACTAATTTTACATTTGCTGAAAATCGCTGATCTACAAGCTCACAGCGCGTCACGATGCGACAGGTGAGCTTGTAGATCTGCTATTTTCAGCATGCAACCAAGTGTAAAATGACGTATACTGGATCTCTTGTCCACTAGTCCCTTCCCAACATTTGTTGATGAAATTGTCAATATATTTAGTCTTAGTCATCATAGCTTAGTTTTCATTTAGTTTTCGTCAGTGAAAAAAGGTAGTCGACATTTTACATTTTACATTTGTCATAGTTTTACTCGAAACGAAATCAACACTGGTCTTATGTCTTAACCCATTTTGGGCGGGAAGCCCTGTTGGTGTTTCAAGCATTATGTTATACTTTAGCTATTGAAAAATAGCAGACCTACAAGCTCATAGCTTGTAGGTCTGCTATTTTTGAAAAATCGTTAAAATGTGACGCAAATCATTGAATATATATTTCATATTTTTAACTAAAATATTTGCTTCTGGGGGGGTCCCTGGAACTACATATTTTGAGATGGGGGGGTCCGTGGCCCAATTCTGGGGGTACTTGACATGAAAAAGGTTGAGCACCACTGACATAGAAACATAGGTTTTTCAGAAAAATTTTAGGATTTAGAAGCCTTTTTTTTTGAATCGCCCTCAGTCCAAAAGGGGTTAAATAGTGTGTAGATGACATAGATAGAAATGTGGATCATGTACAATATTAGCATTTTGAGTCTATGACCTAATTATAAATATGACTGACTGACTGTATCATCATACGATGTACAGGTTGACCACTTTCAACCCGGCGTCCCTATTTTGGGCATATAATTATAGTTGAACAAGAATGCACCCTGCCCTTGTTGGCAAAAATAGCAGATCTACTGATACAAAGAGGGCTTTAGTTTGATATTTATTAGGCTATAGGCCTACGCCTAAGTAAGGATTGATTGATTGATTGAACATTTTATTCACAGTATGCAGAATGGGTACATTTCAAACGAAATCACAACTCAATGCAATTTTTTTTACTGTGGACGACACACTGATAAAGCATTACACTTGTTTACAAGTTGAATATAGTCAATCTACAAGCTTTTTATACATTATATTTTTTCAATTTTTATCATTATGTATATTATTCTCTGGTATCGGTATCGGCTAACATAAATTGTGGTATCGGGATTGGATCGGAAAGGAAAAAGTGTATTGGGACATCCCTACTTGTAACTTTTCTGTGTGTTTGTGAGACTTGGTGTTTCGTTTCCTCCTCTTCTTGGTGTTCTAATAAAGTTGTATAACATATTAGAAAGAAAGAAAGAAAGAAAGAAAGAAAGAAAGACATTACAGTACAAGCTATCCCTGGATGATGCTGGTATTTCATTGTGTTGCTGGTATTTCATTGTGTTGCTGGTATTTCATTGTGTTGCTGGTATTTCATTGTGTTGCTGGTATTTCATTGTGTTGCTGGTATTTCATTGTGTTGCGTGTATAGAATGCAATGCACTCTAAATACTTGGCATCTATAAACAAGTAGTCCTAAACAACATACCCAGAGCTCATAAATGTATTTGGGTTTACAATAACTGTCAATATCCTAAAGGGAATCTTGAATTGTTGCTACAGCAGTATTGCCACTAAACAATGGTTTGGATTCAGTTCAGGAGCATAATATATTATTATACTGTATTTATAAATAATAAATATGATAATGGAATTTCAATTGGGTACCTTCTATTGTCACTGCCAGACCTGTATGCCTTCTATTGTCACTGCCAGACCTGTAGGCCTTCTATTGTCACTGCCAGACCTGTATGCCTTCTATTGTCACTGCCAGACCTGTAGGCCTTCTATTGTCACTGCCAGACCTGTATGCCTTCTATTGTCACTGCCAGACCTGTATGCCTTCTATTGTCACTGCCAGACCTGTATGCCTTCTATTGTCACTGCCAGACCTGTATGCCTTCTATTGTCACTGCCAGACCTGTAGGCCTTCTATTGTCACTGCCAGACCTGTATGCCTTCTATTGTCACTGCCAGACCTGTATGCCTTCTAGTGTCACTGCCAGACCTGTATGCCTTCTATTGTCACTGCCAGACCTGTAGGCCTTCTATTGTCACTGCCAGACCTGTATGCCTTCTATTCTCACTGCCAGACCTGTATGCCTTCTAGTGTCACTGCCAGACCTGTATGCCTTCTATTGTCACTGCCAGACCTGTAGGCCTTCTATTGTCACTGCCAGACCTGTATGCCTTCTAGTGTCACTGCCAGACCTGTAGGCCTTCTATTGTCACTGCCAGACCTGTATGCCTTCTATTGTCACTGCCAGACCTGTATGCCTTCTATTGTCACTGCCAGACCTGTATGCCTTCTAGTGTCACTGCCAGACCTGTATGCCTTCTATTGTCACTGC
Organism: Electrona antarctica; assembly: GCF_951216825.1. NCBI lineage: Eukaryota > Metazoa > Chordata > Actinopteri > Myctophiformes > Myctophidae > Electrona > Electrona antarctica. The sequence continues at coordinate 55,835,446 of NC_136808.1, read as the reverse complement.
CAGACCTGTATGCCTTCTATTGTCACTGCCAGACTTATAGGCCTTCTATTGTCACTGCCAGACCTGTATGCCTTCTATTGTCACTGCCAGACCTGTATGCCTTCTATTGTCACTGCCAGACCTGTAGGCCTTCTATTGTCACTGCCAGACCTGTAGGCCTTCTATTGTCACTGCCAGACCTGTATGCCTTCTATTGTCACTGCCAGACCTGTAGGCCTTCTATTGTCACTGCCAGACCTGTAGGCCTTCTATTGTCACTGCCAGACCTGTATGCCTTCTAGTGTCACTGCTAGACCTGTATGCCTTCTATTGTCACTGCCAGACCTGTAGGCCTTCTATTGTCACTGCCAGACCTGTATGCCTTCTAGTGTCACTGCCAGACCTGTATGCCTTCTATTGTCACTGCCAGACCTGTATGTCTTCTATTGTCACTGCCAGACCTGTATGCCTTCTATTGTCACTGCCAGACCTGTATGCCTTCTATTGTCACTGCCAGACTTATAGGCCTTCTATTGTCACTGCCAGACCTGTATGCCTTCTATTGTCACTGCCAGACCTGTATGCCTTCTATTGTCACTGCCAGACTTATAGGCCTTCTATTGTCACTGCCAGACCTGTAGGCCTTCTATTGTCACTGCCAGACTTATAGGCCTTCTATTGTCACTGCCAGACCTGTATGCCTTCTATTGTCACTGCCAGACCTGTATACCTTCTATTGTCACTGCCAGACCTGTAGGCCTTCTATGGTCACTGCCAGACCTGTATGCCTTCTATTGTCACTGCCAGACTTATAGGCCTACAAGCATTTTCATTCTGGATGAATTTTCGACTCTTGTCTAATTAGTCTATTTGTACAGTAACAGTGGTGTTGCCATTGTTGCCTGGTTTCGCTGCGGGCGCGGAAGCTCTCTGTTGATTTTCCATGATTTACTTGGGCGGTGAGAAGTGTGTCTAATCTATTGTGTTGTTTAAGTTGTTATTTAAATATGGAAATGCGTAGGGGCCGGGGGATTATGTGGTGGGACTTTTATGTGTAGTGTTGTGTCATGGTGTTTATTTGTTCGTTTCATTTGATGTATGTATGTTTGTAAATGTCCCCATTATTAAGACATGGTGTGATTTGTTAGCTTCACCTGCCCCTTGTTGATACTCTCATATACTTGGCTTGCGATTTGCAACATATTAGTTTTTTTCAATGACTTGCCACTGTGTGTGCGTGTGTGTGTGTGTGTGTGTGTGTGTGTGTGTGTGTGTGTGTGTGTGTGTGTGTGTGTGTGTGTGTGTGTGTGTGTGTGTGTGTACTGTATGTCTGAGTCTGAGTAGGCTACGATGTGTATGGGTAGGGGTATGTGACCAGACAGTAGCATCAAGAAATCGCCTAGGGGGCCCGGTGGCACAGTTGGTAGTGCTGTCGCCTCACAGCTAGAAGGTCCTGGGTTTGATTCCCGCTCGGGGCACTGTGGGTGCTGGCAGCGTGTTTCCTCCTCCGCCCATACCATCAGTGCCCATACCCGAGGCGGGGTTGGCGAAAGGGCCTTTCTGTGTGGAGTTTGCATGTTCTCCCCGTGTCCCCTAGGGTAGGTACCCTCACAGGGTTTTCAAACAGCTGGTGGATGTAATGGTAATTACGCTAGTGCATGGCTTCAACGTGTTGCATGGGCAAAAAAACTGAAACGCTTTGCCAACGCTATACAAGTTGAAGCCGTGCACTAGCGTCATTTTCATCCACCAGCTGTTTAAAAACCTGTAAGAGACGCCTGTTCTAGGCGTTTTTTCTTTCTTGATGCAACTGTCTGGTCATACCCTCTGACCCTCAGTCTGTCTGTCTGTCTGTCTGTCTGTCTGGGTATGAGGCCTCAGCAGCTGCAAGTGTTGTTGAGCAGCTTGCACCGCTCAGTCACACGGGTGTGATTTTATTTCGAATGAAACATGAAGATGTTTTTCGTTGAGTCCATTCAGTGAGAGCCAACTTCTGAGGGATGAGTGTCTGGTTCAGCTCTACAACAAGCCCCTGTCATTGTGTCCAGAAAGCTGTGAGGAGTAATACTGCTGACCTGTTTCCATCCTGTGTACCTCAGGGCAATCCTGGATATATAGGCTGTGAGAAAGGGAACGATGATGACATTATTAAATAGATGTGGAAATATGGCTCAATGAGAGAAGCATTGCCTGCTCTCCCTAGTTGGTTCTCAAGATTGATGTTTCATCTTTCTTTCTTTCTTTCTTTCTTGTCTCCTTCCTTTTTTGATTATTTTGTGCGTCTGTCAGTCCATTCACCACTTTGGTCATGTGTTTGGTCCGACTAGTCATTGGTCCGAAACATGACAACCCACCTCAAACCCTAACCTAACCATAACCGCAAGCACGGGAGCAGGCGCTAGTCCGAGGTGCGGACGCATGTCGAACCAATGCTCCGTCGGACCATAGTATGCCTCCCGGTCAAAACAATATACAGTAGCCTACATTCCTTCCTTTACAAGGCTGGATTGCCGTCAACGTTTCTGTGCGCCTTCCTGCTGCCCAGGTGATGGCCTCCAGTGATCATGACCTTTCCTCAAGCACCACCCTTGCTTTGGGGTTAAAACATGTGATAAATGCACCTTTATTCTGTTGTGATGGAAAAGCCACATATAAAATAAGGTGGAATAGACTCAATTCCTACAGGCCTCGATGAGAAATTTGATCTGAAAGTTGATATGCGGTGTAATTAAACTTCTGTGACTTAAAAGAGGAATTGCCATGAACATTTAAACTTTCTTTGTGTGTGCATTGCAAAATGGGCCTTACCTTTGTATGCATTGCATATAGCAGTTACAGTGATCTGCTATATAACAACAGATTATTTTTCAAAGGCCCTCAAGAAGTGCAGTCAGTCCACATGTTATAATTCCACCCACAGCCTCGGCTGTGAGTCATCCACCAGTATTGCACAGCTGCTGCGTCAGGTGTTCCCCTTCCAGCTGTGTTTCCTCCACTAATGACAGGGCCCGGGTCCTTCTGAGGGTGGGAAATGACCACTGGCTGCCAGCCAAGTGCTGGGCAATCTTTGGCTGTGATTGGCCACGTTTATCAACCACACCAGCAATGCTGGCTGTGATTGGCTTATACGTTTATCGACCACATGCACCCCAGCAACGTTGGCAGGCAACCAACCAACTGCACGGCTAGAAGAGTCATTTTCTAGCTCAGTCATTACTGACCAGTTGTTGTGACATACAGTAGAGACTGTAGCACACGCACACGCACACGCGCACACACACACACACACACACACACACACACACACACACACTTAAGTACTATACTGTACTTTACTTGAGTATTTCTAATCAATCTGGAATTTCCAGGCTTGCAGACTAACAGAATATTTCTATATTACTTTCTCCACCACTGCTCAATATTACTCATTCATGTCAGTGCCTTCATCCAAACACAGAATGGCGTGTGTACGATGTCAGTGCCTTCATCCAAACACAGAATGGCGTGTGTACGATGTCAGTGCCTTCATCCAAACACAGAATGGCGTGTGTACGATGTCAGTGCCTTCATCCAAACACAGAATGGCGTGTGTACGATGTCAGTGCCTTCATCCAAACACAGAATGGCGTGTGTACGATGTCAGTGCCTTCATCCAAACACAGAATGGCGTGTGTACGTGCTTCACACAGCCAGCGGTAGCGGTATAGGGACCCGAGGGCCCCAAGCTGCATCAAACATGGGGGCCCATGGGGACCACGTCCATAGGTCAACAACACAGCCTGGAACAAAACTATTGAATTGGAAGGTACCTGGTTCAATGCCCACTAGCTCCCCTGGGTTGGTGTCGAAGTGTCCTTGAGCACTAGCATGACTGAAGTCAAATCAGACACAAGTAGCATATGCTTAAGGCCTGACGTCGAAATAAGAAAAACGTTTGCTCTGAAAGAATATATATTCAAAGATTTGTGCCGCATTTTCACGATTTTTCAAAAATAGCAGACCTACAAGCTCGTAGCGCGCCACTCGGTGGCGCGCTATGAGCTTGTAGATCTGCTATTTTTCAATAGCTAAAGTATAACATAATGCTTAGTTAAAACACCAAAAGGGGATCCCGTCCAGAATGGGTTAAATAATACATATGTGATGTATTCCCATGCTTTTTGTTCTTGCTTAATGTAAATCGCTCTGGATTAAGAGCGTCTGCTAAATGCCTAAATTGTATATTGTAAATTGTAAATTCATATTTAGAAAATGTTTCAGATGTCAAAAAGTTCTGAGATGATGGAATGGTGATGGATGATGGTGGTCATGGAAGGAGAACCTTCTGAAAGTTTCATGGGCAAAGATAATCAACTTCAAAATACAATAAAAAAACAGTCAAAATGACCTCTTCAGACATGCTAGTGTTGGCGCCTTCCATGTTTTCCTCCGCCGTCAGTGTGTGAATGGGTGCATGCATGTGTTAACCCATTTTGACCTGAGATCAGATTCTAAAAATGTCTTCTACATCCTGACAGTTTTCTGAAAAAGCTATGTTTCTATGTTTGTCGTTCTTCGATTTTTCAAAAATAGCAGACCTACAAGTTCATAGCGTGCCACTCGGTGGCACGCTATGAGCTTGTAGATCTGCTATTTTTCAATGCTAAAGCATAACATAATGCTAACACCAAAAGGGGTTCCTGCCCAAAATGGGTTAATACACAAGCACTGGATAAAGGTGTTATATAAACGCACCTTTTATGAGAGCATACGTACGCAGGTTCCTCTTTTGCATGGTGTTAAGGGGTGATCTCGTCCATCAAGTCTGCCTGGTGACGTTGCTGCAGGGCCATACTGACTGACAACAATGTGTTCCCCCCACAAAGCACGTACAGTACTGACATACTTCATGTACGCTACAAGGACGGCAGCGCTCCGGCATACGGTACAAATAAAGACACAATGATGACATGGCTAGAGGTGCCGACAGACTGGCCAAATTGGAACACAATGTCTATGTCTCCAGGCGCTGCTGCTGTCCTCGCTATCTCAATTCCATTTCACCAATGGGAGACAAATGACGGACAGTTGAAATTCTCTCTCGCTCTCTCTCTCTCTCTCTCCTCTCTCTCTCTCTTCTCTCTCTCTCCTTCTCTCTCTCTCTCTCTCTCTTCTCTCTCTCTCTCTCTCTCTCTCTCTCTCTCTCTCTCTCTCTCATCTCTCTCTCTCTCATCTCACTCTCTCTCTCTCTCTCTCTCTCTCTCTCCTCTCTCTCTCTCTCTCTCTCTCTCTCTCTCTCATCTCTCTCTCTCTCTCTCTCTCTCTCTCTCTCTCTCTCTCTCTCTCTCTCTCTCTCTCTCTCTCTCTCTCTCTCTCTCTCTCTCTGAAGTCAGACACGTTTCACATTGGCTGCGTATGTGTGCAATATCTGCATGTGTATGCGTGCTGGGGATGAACACATGACACGAGAGGTCAGCGTGATGAGCGATGCAGCTACGTGATATTACATGAGATATCATATGCTGCATTGTGGACGGGCATATCGCACTGACGACCAATGGGTTTCAGATGACGACGTGTGTCATCCATATACAATTCTGCTCAGTACTGTCCCTGTCCATCACGGCCGTAACAGAGTCCAAGACATATTCCCTCGAGGGACACTGTGCATATCCGTCCCGGACCAAACATCAGTGTTTCTGAATGTAGTGTTGGGCAAGTCACAACTAGTTACATTACAAACACGCACGGTCGCACTGTGCGCGCACACACACACACACACACACACACACACACACACACACACACACACACACACACACACACACACACACACACACACACACACACACACACACACACACACACACACACACACACACACACACACACACACACACACACACACACACACACACACACACACACACACAGGCTGTACCCTATAGCCCTGTTTTTAGGACTCAAACTTCGGCAGGAATTTTCGAGCGAACCTTCGAACCATTAGTTTCTAATTCATTTGAAAAATAACCTTCGAGCTCCGAACCTCGGCGGGGGGAACACGTAACTTTGGGGAAGTGTCATAGTAGCTCGTTTACAACTGAAACGGACTTCCTGTGCACTAACTTCCTCTTCAAAATAAGAGCCACACGTAATGATTAGTCAACACTAGTTTTATTTCTAAGTCTATTTACAGGACATTAACATCACATTTGAGTTCCTTTTGAATGCCTGTCAGATTTCTCTACATAACTGTCTCAGCTGTTGGTGCGCAAATGTGCCTTGCATGTCTTTGATCTACGCGCAGAAAACATTTTGACGACGTATGCGCACTGGTTGTGTGCACCCCTGATTATTAATAACATCTAAAAATGTAACATGTAACCACAACATGAACATAGTACTCTTATTGTGCATATCGCATTCTCGCCGATAAATAGTTTCGAGTTAAAAAAGGGGGGAAAAAAAAATAATAAAAAAAAAAACACGAATGGTTCAAGCCCATTAATTAAGATTCGAGTGCCAACCCTAACGAGCGAAGGTTCGAACCCTGAATGTTTGGGGACAGCCTTAACAGACACACACACGTCGGCTACAAGGTGACATCTCTCAAATTGCATTGTAGCTCACTGACAAACTAGTAGGGCCTAGATAATGCCATAACAACAACGTTGGAATCATGGAATGTTTGTTCTGCCTGGCTCTAGACTGGAGCAGACGGCTCTAATTAAGTGATCTTGAACGTGCCTCCATGATGACAAATGTCCAGTCCATGCATGTTCCCGCCTTCCCGGTCATGAACGCAAGTCTATATTATTCAACATGCAGTCAGGAGTGCTAAAAACCTGGCATAAAAGGTAGTTTCAACTATTTTTTGACGTATTTGACTTCTTTGATGACGGTGTCAGCATAGCCGCCGATTTGTCACAATTTTGAACCCCCTTTCAATGTGGTGTCTCCATTTTAGTTTGTAGATCTGTTATTATAATAATTTTTTTCAATAGTTAAGTTTGTGTTTATATTGTATTCATGTGCATTGTGCATGCATAAGTTAAACGTTCTAAAATAGAAACATTACATTTTGTTATTAGAACAGCATCATTTTTGACAATATCAGTCCAAACATCAGTACTAAATGCTCTACGACTCGGTTTACTTGTTTAATCAAACACATAATCTACAGCATAAGAGCTACGAAAATAATCGATAGTTGCAGCCCTACAAACTGGAGTGGAGAGAGGAGTACCCATCGCAGAGCGGCGAGATGGCTTGGATTAGACTTAATGTATTGTCAGTGGGTGAGTTGTGGGAAGACTCAATCTTGGCAGGAGGATTCAATCATGACCAATCAAAATGTCAAAGTGATGTCTGTGCAGGAGGTTCCAAGTCGTAAACAACAACAACAACAACAACAACAACTGTACACCACCTATGGCTGGGTGATAGGACTTCAACTCAATTTCCTTGACGATTTCGGTCCATTAATGATTTGTTACCATAGACGGTGATCTGGGGCCAGTGCCAACAGCAAAAGGCAGAGAAGGCAGATAAGACATACTGTAGGCCTATCTGTCTCCTAGGGAGTCTGGGAGACAGATAGGCCAGATAGGCCTATCTGTCTCCTAGGGAGTCTGGGAGACAGATAGGACAGATAGGCCTATCTGTCTCCTAGGGTGTCTGGGAGACAGATAGGCCTATCTGTCTCCTAGGGAGTCTGGGAGACAGATAGGCCAGATAGGCCTATCTGTCTCCTAGGGAGTCTCAGCTGTTGGTTGCGCAAATGCATGTCTCGGGACCCCCGCCCCACCCCCTCCCGACCCCCAATATAAATGTACTGCTACAATAACCTTAATAATAGAAACAATACACCATAAATAAATACTGAAACCAGATATAATCATTAGGGAAGGTGTATGCATGTACTATGTGTACTAAAATCTTCATTTCCACTTTCCAGCCATTCAGTTGCAAAAAGAAAAGTTTTTTTTTCTTTCTTTTTTTTAATTTGGGGACCCCCCAAAATAATTTGGCGACCCCCCGAGGGGTCGCGACCCACGGGTTGAGAACCCCTGGCCTAGATAATGCCATAACAACAACGTTGGATCATGGAATGTTTGTTCTGCCTGGCTCTAGACTGGAGCAGACGGCTCTAATTAAGTGATCTTGAACGTGCCTCCATGATGACAAATGTCCAGTCCATGCATGTTCCCGCCTTCCCGGTCATGAACGCAAGTCTATATTATTCAACATGCAGTCAGGAGTGCTAAAAACCTGGTATAAAAGGCAGTTTCAACTATTTTTTGACGTGTTTGACTTCTTCTTGACTAAAAAAAAGGTAAGCTCTATATTGTGCAATGCTACAGCGTGTTTGTTCAGGGGTCTCCCGGCCTGTCTCTCCAGCTCTTCAATAATTAGAAGATACAAGTTTATCCATTTATCAGCTACCATTTAAAGTGTTCTAGTTCTTATTGTGTCTGCTCACGTCTGTATGCGATCACTTCTGGTGTTACTGATCAAACACTCAATATATGGGTTTCTTGTTTACAAACATTGAGACTTCACGCGCAGGTGCCGGTTTCATGAAATACAAAAAAGCTGTTATTTTGGGGAGCGCTGGTTTCAGTTCATTCAACCTCCTCTTGTGTGTTGGCTGGTGAGACATACACACCCTATATAGTGAGACAGATACGTAGGCTTCACCCTGCCAACAGTATAGCATGTGAAAACGTGTACGTCACCAAGAGGAGGGCGGCGTCTGAAAGGCTAGGGACGGCCCTCTCGTGGGCATTCAATTCTAGCCCACATCACTCAGAATAGAGTGACGGTGGTCAGGGCCGGATTAACACCTCTGAGGGCCCCTGGGCACTGAAGCTCGAAGGGCCCCCCTTCACGCGCGCAACATTTTTGCTGTTTCGGAGCCGTTTTGGGGCAGTTTTATGCCGTTATATTGGCCTATTTCCGGTCGCCTACCCCCCCCAGAGTGACAGCCAATCTAGCGCATTGTTGCTGCTTTACACACAATTGCACTTTTCAGCTGCCCTTCTCACCAACAATAAAACACTAATCTTTTTAGACACCATTTATTTCATTCGGATTAGCAGGGAATTTTTTTTTTAGGGGCCCCTGGTGCCCAAGGGCCCCTGGGCACGTGCCCAAAGTGCCCATATGGTAGATCCGGCCCTGACGGTGGTATGTTTTTGTAAATATTGAGCTTGTTCTTGGCGATAACATAGTGAACAAACACCAGGATGGATAGAAAGAACGTCGGGCCCAAATACATTACAAGGACAAGGAAAATGTTGTGAACAAACACGGCTGTGCTTAGATACTTTGTTGAATGTTATGTCTCTGCGCCTGTGCGCCGATCCAAGCCATTCTACGTCCTTTTTGTAAACTCATCAATCTGGGTTCCTTGATGCTGTCTCCATGCTGGAAAGCTGAACATCTAATTCCGTTTTCTGGCTCATTTCCTCGACGTGACCTGCTGTGGCACTTATTTACTGAGCAAGTCTGCACCATTGTGAGGTCAGTTTAAAAAAAGAACGTATACAAGCACACGGATAGTCGCTCAATGTAAACAAACCAGACAAGCCAGCAAGTATGGCGGCCGCTACCACGTGACACATATGTTGACGCCCCCTCCAGGAGATTTTGGTACACCCTATTGAGGGTATGCGTGTGACATCATCATACCCGGAAGTTATGCAGGAATGCCTACTGAGTGGCAAAAACCTACTTTCTGGCCTTGACAGCCCATACATCCAAACAGAACAGTCCTATTAAATGACTTTATACAACATTAAATTGACTTTGTCACTCACTTTGCCACTCGATCTGCCATTCACTTTATGCATGCGCATACACTCTATTGCGCGCCCAGAACAGCTGACTTACAAGATCACATCGCGTCGTGGATGCGGCCACTGTTAGCTTGGAGGTCTGCTGTTCTCTGCCGTTCGTGTGTGTGTGAGTGAGTGTGAGTGTTTGTGTGAAGAGCATGCATGTGCTCCTATATGCTTCATAGATTTAGACCTGCACTTGCATTCATTGAAAATGAATTACTAGGTGTTGTCTGAAATGTCCTTAATGTAGCCAAGCTGTCGTGCAGCCCTACTGCATCGTACACAATTCTTGCCAATCACAAGGTTAGAAAATAAACGTTGTTGTTAATGAATTATTTGCATGCAAACAAATACATTTGTACTGCCTTTGGATTTTCTCTTTTGAAAGTGGTTAACATTTTATTCTGTTCACCAGTGAATTGTATTATTGTTTTTATTATTAGAACAAGGATAAACTCTAAATTCAGCTATTTGTCATTTACACAATTTTAATTCAGGATGAGTCAGACTTTCAGTATATTATCAGTAGTAGTCACCTCTCCTCAACAAGGAGACTTTCAGTATATTATCAGTAGGCCTAGTAGTCACCTCTCCTCAACAAGGAGACTTTCAGTATATTATCAGTAGTAGTCACCTCTCCTCAACAAGGAGACTTCCAGTATATTATCAGTAGTAGTCACCTCTCCTCAACAAGGAGCACAGTATAGTATCAGTAGTAGTCACCTCTCCTCAACAAGGAGCACAGTATATTATCAGTAGTAGTCACCTCTCCTCAACAAGGAGCACAGTATAGTATCAGTAGTAGTCACCTCTCCTCAACAAGGAGACTTTCAGTATATTATCAGTAGTAGTCACCTCTCCTCAACAAGGAGACTTTCAGTATATTATCAGTAGTAGTCACCTCTCCTCAACAAGGAGCACAGTATATTATCAGTAGTAGTCACCTCTCCTCAACAAGGAGACTTTCAGTATATTATCAGTAGTAGTCACCTCTCCTCAACAAGGAGACTTTCAGTATATTATCAGTAGTAGTCACCTCTCCTCAACAAGGAGACTTTCAGTATATTATCAGTAGTAGTCACCTCTCCTCAACAAGGAGCACAGTATATTATCAGTAGTAGTCACCTCTCCTCAACAAGGAGCACAGTATATTATCAGTAGTAGTCACCTCTCCTCAACAAGGAGCACAGTATATTATCAGTAGTAGTCACCTCTCCTCAACAAGGAGACTTTCAGTATATTATCAGTAGTAGTCACCTCTCCTCAACAAGGAGACTTCCAGTATATTATCAGTAGTAGTCGCCTCTCCTCAACAAGGAGACTTTCAGTATATTATCAGTAGTAGTCACCTCTCCTCAACAAGGAGACTTTCAGTATATTATCAGTAGTAGTCACCTCTCCTCAACAAGGAGACTTCCAGTATATTATCAGTAGTAGTCACCTCTCCTCAACAAGGAGCACAGTATATTATCAGTAGTAGTCACCTCTCCTCAACAAGGAGCACAGTATATTATCAGTAGTAGTCACCTCTCCTCAACAAGGAGACTTCCAGTATATTATCAGTAGTAGTCGCCTCTCCTCAACAAGGAGACTTTCAGTATATTATCAGTAGTAGTCACCTCTCCTCAACAAGGAGACTTTCAGTATATTATCAGTAGTAGTCACCTCTCCTCAACAAGGAGCACAGTATATTATCAGTAGTAGTCACCTCTCCTCAACAAGGAGACTTTGGGCCCTATTAAGCAAGACGAAAAACCCATGCGGTAATACAGATTTCGCCCTCGCTCTGCGCCTTTTCGTATTATGGAAGCCGTGGTGAGCGCTCACTCATATGGAATACCACGTTCCTGCATAATTTAGCATTGGGGGAGTGTCCATATGTTAATTATTTTCGTTTTGCGCTATTTTGCTATTAAGCCCCTTGACCTAAAAACACTCAGCGCATACCGATTCCGCCTGGGTCTGACCACGTCTTAAAAGCAAAAAGCACTGTTTGATTTTACACTTGAGCGGCTCTGGAGTGCTGCTGGAGTGTTGCCATGTCTGTTTGCTGTTTGCTTATTATAAGCGGCTTCTTTTTCTGCAAAGTTGCTTGTAAATATTGGTAGTTGTGGTTGCTTTTCTTGTTTCTAAAGTGCTTATTTGGGCTTTTCTCCTAATGTTGTTTAAACCAGTGATCCTCACACAGCGACATTCCCATGTCAAGGACCCCCAGATGAATGCATTTGCCCAACTAAGCCAGTGACCCCCATGACAGATTTGTGTTTTTAAATGTTTCAATAACATTTTTCAAAAATATTCTTATTGTCACTTTTTTCAAAGATTACTTTTGAAAATAGCAGATCTACCAGCTCACAATGCATCACATTCATTCATTAAAACAATGAACTCTGACTGCAGGGGGATATATATTTATAATGATCATTATAACAATGTGCAAGAAAATATGTAAAAAGAAGGAAGAACTTTATATTTGTGGACAATCAAAATATGCTGGAAATTTTAATGTGGTGTCATTAAAAGGAATCTTGATATGGCAGACTCACTATCTAGAAAATAAAAACATGGCACTTCATTTAAAATAGGTTGTAGACCGCTGTTATATGCGATTCTTTTGGGAGTATGTTTATAGACCTATTTACTTGTTTCTATGAGACATGGCAACAGCGAGCTGTCTGGCTTTCTCGTTGAGATTATAAAGGGTCATATATCGCTCATTTCTAAACCTTTTTAAAAAATTAAAAAATCTCCATAATCACTGGGAAGTTTGCTTTCATACGCTGTATCACACCCGACTCAATTCTTCTTCAATAAAATGCTACGAGCGAAGACCATAACATTGGGGCCGCAGCAATACGCATGGCGCACGTATGGCATTTCAACTCATTCCTTCGTCGTGACTCGAATGAAATAAAATAAAATAAACGTTATTTTACTGGTGTTTTTCAATAGAAACAAATAAAGAGCGTGTGTGCAACAGTCAGTGCATATACGTGCATGCACTATAGGCTATATTTCCTCCTTGTCGGGATGGTGAGCTGAGCTCTTCACAGCCCGTTTGTCTTTCATATTATTCTTATAATATTTGATATTATAAACACTCATGGTTCTCTCATTTCTCAGCCGTTTTTTAAAATGTAAAAATCCCCACATTCCTTAGGAATCTTGCTTTCATTCGCTGTATGGTATATGGTTCTATTTTTATCGAATTAAACAATATCAAACGAACTTGTATGTTCGGGGGTTAGACGATTCTGGGAACATTACGCATGGATTGCCAATTTGCCAGCCAATGCTGCGTATCTACTCGCAGTTCCATTCCGATCTGAAAGGTATAGGTAGGTGCCATTTCAAAGGCTTAGTTATTCATTTATGAATCAAATGAACTAGAATAAAGATTTTTACAGCTGTTTTTCATGCTTAGAACAGAAACAAATGAAGTGATGATGTGCGTATATCTCCCTCCCTTAGCATATGGCTGCGCCGCTGTAATGACTTTCCAATGAACACTGCAAGTTACTTAACAAAATAGAGACATAGGCCTACAAGCTATGCACATCATGGCTGTGACAGCTTGTGGATCTGTTCTTTTGAGGCATAAAGGTGACAGCATGCAGTGCAATAGGAATAATTAACCCAAATGTGACAAAGTCATGTCATGTCTATGGTGCCAGTCTGCAGAAATGTAATACCACTTGCCGAAAAGGGCGCATTCCATGAGGACATCAGCTGGTGTCGTAAAGAGAATAGTACGGACATGTTCATTGGGTAAGCCTCAAAACTCCCTGAAACACTCCCATGACTAATTCAAGGCCGTTTTGCTCACACCACGGGGTGTCGAAAGCGCTTCTTACCTGGCCCATAATTGTAATATGACATTGCACACGCCCCCACGTCTTAAAAACTGTAAAATTATATGTAATTAGATTCCACTTGCTTAATAGGGCCCTTTCAGTATATTATCAGTAGTAGTCACCTCTCCTCAACAAGGAGACTTTCAGTATATTATCAGTAGTAGTCACCTCTCCTCAACAAGGAGACTTTCAGTATATTATCAGTAGTAGTCACCTCTCCTCAACAAGGAGACTTTCAGTATATTATCAGTAGTAGTCACCTCTCCTCAACAAGGAGACTTTCAGTATATTATCAGTAGTAGTCACCTCTCCTCAACAAGGAGACTTTCAGTATATTATCAGTAGTAGTCACCTCTCCTCAACAAGGAGACTTTCAGTATATTATCAGTAGTAGTCACCTCTCCTCAACAAGGAGACTTCCAGTATATTATCAGTAGTAGTCACCTCTCCTCAACAAGGAGACTTTCAGTATATTATCAGTAGTAGTCTAGTCACCTCTCCTCAACAAGGAGACTTTCAGTATATTATCAGTAGTAGTCACCTCTCCTCAACAAGGAGACTTTCAGTATATTATCAGTAGTAGTCACCTCTCCTCAACAAGGAGACTTTCAGTATATTATCAGTAGTAGTCACGTCTCCTCAACAAGGAGACTTTCAGTATATTATCAGTAGTAGTCGCCTCTCCTCAACAAGGAGACTTTCAGTATATTATCAGTAGTAGTCACCTCTCCTCAACAAGGAGACTTCCAGTATATTATCAGTAGTAGTCACCTCTCCTCAACAAGGAGCACAGTATATTATCAGTAGTAGTCACCTCTCCTCAACAAGGAGACTTTCAGTATATTATCAGTAGTAGTCACCTCTCCTCAACAAGGAGACTTTCAGTATATTATCAGTAGTAGTCGCCTCTCCTCAACAAGGAGACTTTCAGTATATTATCAGTAGTAGTCACCTCTCCTCAACAAGGAGACTTTCAGTATATTATCAGTAGTAGTCACCTCTCCTCAACAAGGAGACTTTCAGTATATTATCAGTAGTAGTCACCTCTCCTCAACAAGGAGACTTTCAGTATATTATCAGTAGTAGTCACCTCTCCTCAACAAGGAGACTTTCAGTATATTATCAGTAGGCCTAGTAGTCACCTCTCCTCAACAAGGAGACTTCCAGTATATTATCAGTAGTAGTCACCTCTCCTCAACAAGGAGACTTTCAGTATATTATCAGTAGTAGTCACCTCTCCTCAACAAGGAGACTTTCAGTATATTATCAGTAGGCCTAGTAGTCACCTCTCCTCAACAAGGAGACTTTCAGTATATTATCAGTAGTAGTCACCTCTCCTCAACAAGGAGACTTTCAGTATATTATCAGTAGTAGTCACCTCTCCTCAACAAGGAGCACAGTATATTATCAGTAGTAGTCACCTCTCCTCAACAAGGAGACTTTCAGTATATTATCAGTAGGCCTAGTAGTCACCTCTCCTCAACAAGGAGACTTTCAGTATATTATCAGTAGTAGTCACCTCTCCTCAACAAGGAGCACAGTATATTATCAGTAGTAGTCACCTCTCCTCAACAAGGAGACTTTCAGTATATTATCAGTAGTAGTCACCTCTCCTCAACAAGGAGACTTTCAGTATATTATCAGTAGTAGTCACCTCTCCTCAACAAGGAGACTTTCAGTATATTATCAGTAGTAGTCACCTCTCCTCAACAAGGAGACTTTCAGTATAATCAGTAGTAGTCACCTCTCCTCAACAAGGAGCACAGCCATATTGAGAAGAACTCTCGTAGTTCTCTGTTCAAAACACTTCAGTCTTTCAAGAGGAACATAGTCTAGTAGCCAAAAAGTGAACCCGGACATGTTGAGTACACCAAGGTTTTATGTTAGAAATGTTTAGTATGGGTCCCCAGCATGTAGAAACTGCCGGATGGTAACTTGCATATGTTGAGCAATTTTCATAATTGGCATAATATGTGACCATACCATTAACAACCTATAGAAGGCAAAATATTCAAAATTGATGATGTCAACACATTTGGGCAAGTGGGCATGGCCGTTTTAAGCCCAATGAGTTTTAAGCCCAATGAGGTTTTTTTGCAAAACTAATGCTTGGAATGGATTCAGCATCAGGAAAACCCCTTGTTTGACATGTCACATGCTACATAAAGCATGATGAAATTTTGAATATTTTGCCTTCTATAGGTTGTAATTGGTATGGTCACATATTATGCCAATTATGAAAATTGCTCAACATATGCAAGTTAGCATCCGGCAGTTTCTACATGCTGGGGATCCATACTAAACATTTCTAACATAAAACCTTGGTGTACTCAACATGTCCGGGTTCACAATGGGGCTCTATGGGCTGGCTACTAGACTAACAAGGTTTCTAACCACTCAAACAAAAGCACTGCAAAGCAGACTGATTTATTCAATGATTTGATGATTTATTCAATGATTTGATGATTTATTCAACGATTTGATGATTTATTCAATGATTTATTGTGCAATCCCATCTACACCAAAGTTGTCATAAAACACAGTGCAGGGATCTGCCATGAGATTACACACCATGTGGCCCGACCCTTGGTGTGACTAGATTACACACCATGTGGCCCGACCCTTGGTGTGACTAGATTTAAAGAATACAAGACACCCCAAAACACGCTGGTCCACCGTCCTCGTCCTGGTTGAGAATCCCTGGCCTAATGCATATCACACTGGGGCTCCTTGGAATTAAAAAGGATTTAGAATCACAGAGTTATCCCATTGATTAGTGTGGAGCTGGGAGACAGCTGGGCTCTGTTTGCACCGTATCGACCTGCATATCAAAGCAGGTGATGAAAGATTCAGCAAAGAGAGAGATGAGGGGGCAACTGGTGCAGAACAGTGTCAATAGGACTGGAAAATCTATCTACTGTATATCATCTCAGTCGGGTAGATATACCTCGTATGTCCAAAACTGTTACTTTCAGGAATCAAATTAAAAAATGTCAAAAGTAGTACTTTTGATGACTTTTTGTGATGCTCTAGTTAGTATGATCACGTAGTCGTAGGGTGTTCATTTACAGAGAAAAAAAACACACAAAAGGTTAGAATTTCGAGATGAGGTTTCTACACTGACAGAAATGATATGTTGGAGAATGTTTGTTTCTTAGATGTGTTTTTCTTGACAACAATGCTATTGTTTAGACAGATGCTAGGTTCATTGTTCAACCTCGTAGTCTCAAAATACAGAATGTTATTTAGATAGACCAGGATATGTTAGGTTCATTGTTTACTAGGTACTAGGCTTTTTTTTGCCCTTTTTACTGACGAGAGTTCATGCTTACTCTGCTTATTTTGATCACACATTTGCATGTTGTTCTGGATATTGTGCTAATATAACCACTTCCACACCGCACCAGTCAACCCCTCCGAGGGCCCTGATGCTATACACCAAATCAAAAGCCCCCATGAACTCGCGTGATGTGATTCGTGTGCGCGCGAACGACACTTTTTTTTTTTCACCTGTGTTCTGTTTGTCTGAATCCCAGTGTTGATTGACTGCTTCGGTTCACCTGTGTCTAGTTAGTCTTTGTCTATATTTAATTATCACCCCTGGTTTATCAGTTCCTTTGTCAGTTCATCAATGTAAGTCAGCGTGTTTATATCTTGTATTCCTAGTAACTAGTTTCCTAGTATTTTTGGCCTTGTGTATTTTGCTTCTTTGTTCCCTCGTGTGGGTTTTCTATTACAATATCTTGCATTATAGCCTACATTGGTCTGTAATTCCATTGGGTCCTACCTATCCTTGTCTCAAACCGTGACAATAAGAAGTGCTAAACAGACGGGGTGTTCAGCAGCTGACTCACTCAACTGTCAGGTACGAGAGTTTCCCCACTAGCCCTTGAGCATGAAAGTAATCTCAATATACTGTAGCTGTTCGATAACTGAGCCCCCCTCAGCCCCCCCTCAGCCCCCCCCCCCCCTGCACCTAGAGGGAGAATTGGCACAGATCAGTGCAGAATTTTGGGAGATGTGTAGCTGATTTGCACGTTATTGAAGTTGTACACATCACTGTTGAACTGAAAGAAGGATTTACACTACAGGGTAAAGGAAGCGGAACAGGCTGACACAAAACTTTGAAAATCATTTTACAAGTTAGGTATTTGTATAAGTAAAATATTTGTAAAATGTTCTGTCTGTCTGTCTGTCTGTCTGTCTGTCTGTCTGACCGATCGATTGTATTTATGTTGTTTTGTCTGGTCTTTATGGAACAATAGCTACCATAATCCTCACCTCCATACTTGGCAACATTATATCCAATACCATCCCCATTCAATCATTGTTTTCTACCGAGAAGAGAACCGCTGAACGGGGCCAAATATATGCGCCGATGAGGCAAACCCTGGAACAACAAACAAGAGATCTGAAATACACATTGTTTGTTCGGAAATGGTAGAGCATGGGGGGGATCAGAGTGTACCGGTACTTTGCTTAGTGTGATTCCTTTTCCCCTGGTGTTTTTTCCTCTGGGCTGCACATGTCGGCGGGTCTCTCTAGTTCATTAATGGACTGGGGTATTGTGTAACTAAAACAGCAGGGATGGGGAAACCTTAGCTCAGAGCCACCGAGGCCACGGGAGCCATGTCTGTCACTGTCATCGCAGGCAGGGGACAGGTAAGAGAACATGCTCAGTGCTGGGTTACTCTGATCCTCTGTCTTGTTCTCTCTTTCTCTCTCTCTCTGGCTATTGTCCACACTTGCAAAGATTTCAGCGCCACCTAAACATAACCGCAAGCACGGGAGCAGTGCATGTTCGCCAACCTTAATGCATGTTCGGACTAACGGGACTTCGGATCTATGGGCAGTTTCCAAGATTTCTTTGTTCTATCCAGATTGGAATAAGATTGTTTCGATTTGTTCTGATTTTTCTCAGATTTGAAATGCAATTCAAATCTTTTGGAATAGTCACAAGTCTGCAGGGCGCTCTCTTGACACAGCTCTGCAAGTGATGCGATTGTGAGGTTGTATATCTGCTATAGTTCCGCCCTACCAACAGTCATTAAGACATATTAATCCCTTGACTCCTTCAAAACCGCTCTCAAAGGGCACCTACGGACGGCTGCAATTCGAAACTGGCCCCCGTAAAAATCTGAATGCACAAGAATCAGAATTGGTTGTATTGTTGTCACATGACAGGTTTGCAATACGATCATTTGCAAATAACAGTCAGTCCCAAAGATCAGATTTGAGACACATCGGTTTGGGCTGCAGTGTGAACAATTATTATTATGCTCTCCGTCGGGCTCTTATTGTGAAGAAGGTAGACCTACTGTAGCCCTTAACACGAGTGTCCTGTATGGTGAACTGAACAGCTGTTCACAGCACTGAGAGCACTCTAAAACCCTATCCGATTGGTAAATTAAGTTCAGGACACGGGAATCTTGCATGCCTCAGCTGCAATAGGTCAGTCAGCTGATTGTATCAATCAGCCTAGATTCCTATTCCCCATTCATTACGGAGGAGGTATACTTTTTTCAAAAAAAGTGTACAGTATTTGTTGAAATGTTTTTATGTGGGCACCCCAGGTTTGCCTGGTGGGTGGTGATGGGTGGTGATCCACCTGAACTGAAGCCGCACCCACAGCTGTAGTTGTATGATAAAGGGGGAGGGGTTAGGGGAGGGGCTGATAATGTGTCACTATATTACTGTTTATTACATTGGCCCGTTATGGCGAGATCTCTGCTTATCTTGCTGCCTCCTCCACCCCAGCATCCACCTTTTGATCAGAGTCTGGCATAGGCTCAAATACTTATTGCGAGGTCACAGTTAACTATGGAATCGTGCGTTTTTCGTGACTCAAAATCCCCATACATGGGGCGTTTTTCAACACTCAAAATCCCCCTTACATATATCTTGTGCCCAGGCCTCGTGACATCACTATGACATCATCATCCCCATACATGGGGAAAGCCCCCATATACTGTGCCCAGGTCTCGTGAGATCACTATGACATCATCATCCCCATACATGGTGGAAAGCCCCCATATATTGTGCCCAGGTCTCGTGACATCACTATGACATCATCAGGGATATTAAGCCCATATACAGGAATGTCCCCATATATGGTCACGCATTGTGATATCACGTCTAGTCATGTCTCCAAGACACGCTATATGGCCATGAACCCTATCCATGGCCATGGCATTTCTTGGTCAAAGTTGATCCCATGCCAAAGCGACAGCCTGGCAGCGTTCTCAACAGGCCCGAAAAAATTAAGGCCCGGCCCTATCTGGGCCCTCATCAAACCCTGTATACACTCAAGACACTGCCCCCGCTGCCACCCTTAGATCTCCATATATGGAGCTCAGCTTGGGAGGCATACTATGGTCCGACGGAGCATTGGTTCGACATGCGTCCATCCGCACCTCGGACTAGCGCCTGCTCCCGTGTTTGCAGTTATGGTTAGGTTAGGGTTTGAGGTGGGTTGTCGTTTTTCTGACCAATGACTAGTCGGACCAAACACATGCACCCGCTCAGCTTACCTGTTCTGACATTCCATATGTTGATCTGACCTCATCACACCCTGTACACTCAAGACACGCTCCATATATGGCCAGTGCACACGACATCGCCCTCAGGCGTCTTACTGGTAGGCCTACTATACTATACTTATGTCTGCTTATTCAAGCTAAATATCAATGCCATTCATTGCCCCTATGGGGGTTTTGCTTATAACGTTCCCTGATTTTGCTTAGCATGCTGCTTAGAAAAGAATCGAGGAACATCGCAGAGAGCGAGCCTTTAACGCAAAGTTTAACTGTATTCCATTCAAAGTGGTTAATCTACTCTACTGACTGAAATACACTTTAAAGTGGGACTGCACTGGCTTTTTGGAGGATTTTATTTCAGTCTGACCAAGGTTAATTAAATAAGGTTTAAGAAACATGCACAATTGAGACCAGGAAGTTGTACATGCCCAAATGTGTGCATGTACAACTTCCTAGTCTCAATTGCGCATGCTTATTTCCTTTCAGGGAGCAACATGGAGTCCACCGTATGGTCTTCGCTTCCTGTCCTCATTTAATAGTCCTTGAGTCTGACATGGAAGCTTGTATGTTTCTGAACCAATCAGAACGTTGCATCCCTTCAGGCTATGGGACGTTAGTAGCTCCGCTACACACAGGTGCAGTCTGTTTACAATTAAAGCTAAGCATGTTTGCTTTGCTACTATGTGGCTTAGTTCTAACCTATAATGTTTTCAGATACATATTGTATTTGTAGCATGCTGATTAAGTTTAAAATGAGTAATACACTGTCTGGATATCATCTTGAATGAGATTAAAAACTGAGTAGTTCTGTAATCAAAATAAGCTGTGTTTGGAGGAACGTGCAGCTATAAACAGGTGAATTAAATCAAGATTTATTTATATCCATAAGGGTAGCGATACGTCATAATTTTTTTAAATTTTCTCTGTGATGATTTCAAACTCTTTGGGTGTTTGGAACCTGTGGGAAGTACAGGTATACGTTTCAGATTAACCTTTGTAAGTAAACCATTGTGTGTCTGTGTATTGTATCTGTAGTATGCTGTGAATGATAATAAAGTAAAGTAAAGTAAAAATGTAGCTGCAGGTACACAGCCTGTCTTCTCTTGGGAGCCATGCAGATCTGCCTGTGGCGACCTACTGTTCCTAGTCGAAGCTTTTCTTAGTTTTGGATCAGTCACAGTGCTCAGGTATTCTGCCACTCTATTCTCTATTGGATCAGTCACGGTGCTCAGGTATTCTGCCACTCTATTCTCTATTGGATCAGTCACGGTGCTCAGGTATTCTGCCACTCTATTCTCTATTGGATCAGTCACAGTGCTCAGGTATTCTGCCACTCTATTCTCTATTGGTTCAGTCACAGTGCTCAGGTATTCTGCCACTCTATTCAGGGATCAGTCACAGTGCTCAGGTATTCTGCCACTCTATTCTCTATTGGATCAGTCACAGTGCTCAGGTATTCTGCCACTCTATTCTCTATTCAGGGACAAATAGCATTCCATTTTGCTCTGGTATATTGGGTTGACTCTGTCAGGATGCGGAGGTTTGAACCCAATGTGCAGAGTCATGGGAAACAAGCGTCTATTTCAAAGTATTTAATAAGGCACAATCTTGCAACTTAGTAGAACTCAGGAAACAGGACAAAAACTCACACTTGAGTAGAATGCAGGAAACAGGAATAAATCTCACACTTGAGTAGAACGCAGGAATCAAACAGAAAAAAAGTAGTCAAACTGGAAAACAGGAACATGCACTGACGACATCAAACTATGAACTGACAAAGAAGTGTTGCAATGAGTCCACTTATATAGGGGGCAGGCTGATTGTAGAAGTGTTCACAGGTGGGATGACGAGGGAGTTGGAGACAGGTGAGTAATTGGGACTGCAGTGTGGAATGGAAAGTGGGAGTGGCCAGGGCTGACATGGTCTGTGGAGAGACAGACCCTGACAGACTCTTTCCAATACTGCCGTTTTTCGTGGGATGCATAATTGATTTACATTTCATTGAGACACTTCAGCTCAGATTGACCATAAACATAAAGCTATTGCATTTTAGTATGGCGGCGTGGCTCTGCTCATGTGATATCAGATAATTACAATTTACAATTTAGGCATTTAGCAGACGCTCTTAATCCAGAGCGACTTACATTAAGCAATAACAAAAGCATGGCATACATCACATATATAAAAAGTAGTTATCATGAATCATGCGTAAACTAAGAACGTAACAGTGGAGTATCTATGTAAACTATACATACTATACTATATAATATATTATACATGTGTACTATAAAGTGCTATGACTACATGAAGTGCAATTCTAGAGCTGTCTACGTAACAAGCTATAAGTCTGTTTAAAATACTATCTAAGTCTACATAATGTGCTATCTAAGGGGATAGGCTAGGGCAAGTGCTACGGGCCATGGTGGAGTCTGAAGAGGTGGGTTTTCAGACTACGGCGGAAGATTGGGAGTGAGGCTGCAGTTCTGACTGTGATGGGAAGTGCATTCCATAGTTTTGGAGCCAGAAGGGAGAAGAGTTTGGGACGTGTGGAGCGTTGTCCCGGCGTTTTTAGTGAAGGTATCTCCAGCTTCCCTGCATTGGCTGATCTGAGTGCGCGGGAGGGTTTGTAGGGTACGATCATACTTGTGAGATATGGGGGGGCCATGCCTTTGGTTGCTTTGAATGCCAGCATCAGAGTTTTGTATTCTGTGCGGGCAGCGACCGGGAGCCAATGGAGGGAGCGGAGAAGGGGGGGTGACGTGTGAGAATTTTGGCTGGTTGAAGACCAAGCGGGCTGCGGCATTTTGGATCAGTTGAAGGGGCTTAAGTGCACATGCCGGTAGGCCAGTAAGGAGGGAGTTACAATAGTCAAGTTTTGACAAGACTGTTGTCTGGATTAGGAGCTGGGCTGACTCCTGGGTGAGGAACGGTCTAATTTGTCGTATGTTGTAGAGTGTAAACCTACAGGATCTAGTGACAGCTGTGATGTGTGTTTTGAACGAGAGCTGACTGTCCAGGACAACACCAAGGTTCCTGGCTGTCGGGACAGACTTTACCAGGGCGTTGTCTACAGAGATAGTTAGCTCCCGCATAGGGCAGGACTTAGCTGGGAAGAACAGAAGCTCAGTCTTGTCTGGGTTCAGCTTGAGGTGGTTGGAAGACATCCACTGTGAGATGTCAGCCAGGCATGCAGTGATGCGTTCTTCTACCTGGGTGGCAGAGGGGGGGAAGGATAGAAACAGTTGTGTGTCATCGGCATAGCAGTGATAGGATATATTGTGAGCAGAGATGATGGTGCCAAGGGATTTAGTGTACAGTGAGAAGAGGAGGGGACCAAGTACAGATCCCTGTGGAACCCCAGTTTGGAGGGTGCGGGGGAATGATACGCGGGGGAATGATTATCTGTGTACCGAGACACAGCTCTGATATCAACGACATCAGAGCAGAGCCAAAGATACAATAATACAATAAAGATACAATGATATAATAATTCCATGAACAACAATACACAGTGATAACACATCAACACATGATTCAACACAATGAATCAACACAATCGCAAACAATCCAATAATATCCTATAACCCCTTGCCGAAGAACTTCAGGGAGGAGGCCGGGGAGGTGGGGGGAAATTTTCACACAGACGCTGAACTAGCTGCTTTGACAGCTCAGCATGAAGAATGAGTAGTGAGCTGAGGCTGCTTAAAGGTGCTGCCACACTTATAAAAGAGCCGCGGATGTTCTCGGCTGTCCGCAGCTTCTTTTTCCGGGTTTTTAGACAGCTGGTGGATGGAAATTAAGCTTCACCTCCGCGGACGACTTGCGCGACGGCCAGATTCCCGGAAACGCTCTCCTCCGCGGCAGTCGTCCGCGGAGGTGGAGCTTCTTTTCCATCCACCAGCTGTCTAAAAACCCGGAACAAGAAGCTGGGGACAGCTTCTTCTGTCCGCGGCTGTCGGCCGCTTTGCGCTTAGGTGTGGAAACACTGTAAGAAGGCCGCCTGAATTGCACTGTGGGAATGAGGGCGTGGATGAGATAGCTCGTAGCCAATGAGTGTGAAGGGAGATGACCGGAGAGGCAGCTGATTTAAAGAAGCAGAATTAATTTCTAAGGGGAATGAATGAGGGGAACTACATATATTAACCATCTGCCTTCCGTGCCTCAATGAACTATCGCTTACGCTGGATTTGTTTTTTACAAGTTCTTGGTTGTTAAGTGGACCCCAGACCTCACAACGAAATCAAACTATTTTTTTGCCGGGCTGTAATTGCTGTCTAATATGATGTCTTTGATGTTCCTTTTTGCATAGAAAGCCCATCTTGCTTTCTCACTTCTTCTCTTCCTCTTGTCTCTCTCTCTCACTCGATCTGTCTCTCCTCTCTCTCTCTCCTCTCTCTCGTCCTCTCTCTCTCTCTCTCTACTCTCATCTCTCTCTCTCTCTCTCTCCTATCTCTCTCTCTCTCTTCTCTCTCTCTCTCTCCCTTTATATATTCATACAGGTATATCAAATTAAAAATAGCAAAAGTAGCACATCTGCTACTTTTGATGCTTTTGTGTGACGTTAATGAAGTGTAGCCAGACATGTAAAAACAGCAACAAAGTACAGTCAAACACTTAGACCAAAAGGGATAGGCTTTTCTCTCTCTCTCTCTCTCTCTCTCTCTCTCTCTCTCTCTTGTCTTTCTCTCTCTCTCCTCTCTCTCTCTCTCTCTCTCTCTCTGTCTCTCTCTCTCTCTCTCCTCTCTTCTCTCTCTCTCCTCTCTCTCTCTGTCTCTCTCTCTGCTCTCCTCTCTCTCTCTCTCTCTCTCTCCTCTCTCTCTCTCTCTCTGTCTTTCTTTCTCTCTCTCTCTCTCTCTCTGTCTTTCTCTCTCTCTCTCTCTCTCTCTCTCTCTCTCTCTCTGTCTTTCTTTCTCTCTCTCTCTCTCTCTCTGTCTTCTCTTCTCTCTCTCTCTCTCTCTCTCTCTCTCTTCTGGTCTTTCTTTCTTTCTTTCTTTCTTTCTTTTCTTTCTTCTTCTTTCTTTCTTTCTTTCTCTCTCTCTCTCTCCTCTCTCTCTCTCTCTCTCTCTCTCTCTGTAGTCCCTCATCATTGTTTTCTCTGTCTCTCTCTCTCTCTCTCTCTCTCTCTCTCTCTCTCTCTCTCTCTCTCTCTCTCTCTCTGTAGTCCCTCATCATTGTTTCTCTGTCTCTCTCCCTCCATGGTATTCTCCCTCTACTATGAGTGTGCTATGAGCCACTTGGCACTGTGCCCGGTGGTCCATTCAGTGTGAGCACACACAACAGCCACCTCCTGGAGTGGACGCTGCCCCTCCCACCAGCATATCCCACTAGCACAGTAAAATAGCAAAATGGCCACTTCACAGAAGCCCCTCTTAACTGCTACCACACACTCGTGGGACCGTGACTGTGTGTGTGTATGTGTGTGACTGTGTGTGTGCGCGTGCGTGCGTGTGTGCGTGCGTGCGTGTAGATTATTACTGTACTTGTGAGGGCCTTATTCAATTTCCGTAGAATTTGAGAAATAGACATAATGAGGATACGTTTTCCTGGTCCTCACACAGAGAAATGGTTACAAATATAAAGAGACGGAGCACGAGATATATTTTCAAGTTAAAAAAGGGGGGGAAAAAAAAATAAATAAAAAAAATAAACCGAATGGTTCAAGCAAAATATTCGAGTGCCAACCCTAACGAGCGAAGGTTCGAACGCCGAATGTTCGGGGACAGCCTTAGTGTGTGTGTGTGTGTGTGTGTGTGTGTGTGTGTGTGTGTGCGTGCGCGCTATACATTTAGGCGAATATGAATGAGATTCATTCTAAAAGGAGCGAGTGGACCGTTTGAAAAGTGTAACACCTAGTCCTACTTTAGAAATGATAGTAGGTCACATGCTGCTGGCTTCAACACAATGAATACAGCTTTATACTGTACACTATAGAGCTCTCAAACTCTGTCCGAACCCGACCAGGCCCGAGCCGACGTGACGTTTTCGGACCGGGCCGGGCCTAAAATGGATGTTAATCAGTAGGGCTGGGCCGGGCCTCGAGCGCTCCATGAAAAAAAAATATATATATTGCATTTCTTTATAATAATACAAATAATAGTTCTGTTCTGTCTGAGTATTTATCTATTATGAAGATGGTGCTGACTGGCATCTCACTTTTACTCTGTGTAGAGTTCTCAAATTCTGCCCAAACCCGACCCAGCCCGACCCGACCCGATGTTTTAGGTCCGGCTCGGGCCTAAAATCTATGCTAATTAGTCGGGCCTGATCAGTTAGGGCCCAGTTAGGGCCGGGCCTTAATTTTCAGGCTCGTTGAGAACTCTACTGTACACACACACTTAGTAAGGAGACCCAGAGTTAATGACTTAATGATTTCATAAACGTCAAGATGAGGAATTTTATTTTTCACACTTATGGTAACTATAGATATGCCTTCTTAGGCCGAGCATTGTGAGCTTGGAAATCGGCTGTTTTTGAGCTTATCAATCTGCTACTTTTGCTACTTTTGCTATTTTTGCGACGATACAATAATTATAACTAGAATCACTCCCACTTTTCTGCCGTCTGAAGTGCCTAGCTTTTCCCCCTCTTGCCACATTTTCTTTCGATGGATGCTTGGATGGATGCAACTGCTATCTTCGTCACTCATGTTTTTATTTCTTCGATTTATTTTTATTTTTTACATATATATATTTCTTTATCCCACGATTTTGTAACCCCTTTTTCACCCCTGTGTCAATTATCTAATGTGATCCTGGGCTCTACACACCCTTCGCCAACCTAGTCCCCATATATGGAGGAAATGGGGAGAGCAACGGACTTGAACTCATGCTTCCTTCATGCCTGAGTGTCCAAGTTGCTCCTTTACACCTGACAGGGGGGAGTTTCCCTGGTTGGACGTAGCGTGTGTGACACGTTATTCCAACTCTAGGGGACACGGGGAGAACATGCAAACTCCACACAGAAAGGCCCTTTCGCCAACCCCGCCTCGGGTATGGGCACTGATGATCCGGTGTCACGCACTGACCCCAGCGGGAATCGAACCCAGGACCTTCTAGCTGTGAAGCGACAGCGCTACCAACTGTGCCACCGTGCCCCCTAGATTTGTTTTTCTTGAACCAGAGAATGTTATTTTCTAGGGTATAGGTATCCTCACAAAACAACATGCAGTAATCCTGGTCTCTAAACTGCCTCCACGCGCTATACGTCCAACCTGTCAGGTGAAAATAAGCGGATTGGACGCTCATGTATTGAAGGAAGCATGAGGTCAGTCCGTTGCTCTCCCCAGGTTGGCGGAGGGAGTGTAGAGTGTGTGTGTGTGTGTGTGTGCGTGTGTGTGTGTGTGTGTGTGAATGAATGTAAGCACAATCTGTCAATCTATGTAAAGTGCTTTGGATAAAAGCGCTACATATATAAATGCACCATGGCATTTACCATTTATTTATTTACGTCACCCTCATGGTTGGTAGACCATGTGGGAGACCCCTGCTAACATCCCTGGTAAAATATGAAATTGATTGCAGTGTCCCCGTTTGTGGTTTTCAAAAGATAAACCCATTGGGAATGATGTCCGTTGGGAACGACGTTCGTTGGGAACAATGTTCATTTGGAACACAACCGGTTATAGTACCTGTTGAACCGTCAGTGTACCCGTTGTACTCGTTGTATTTAGTTGTAGTCTGGTAAACGAGGCTATTATAGTACTTGGAGGCCAGTCTATTGCATCCATCCATCCATCTTCAACCGCTTATCCGTAGTCGGGTCGCAGGGGGCAACAGCTCCACCAGAGAGCTCCAGACATTCCTCTCCAGAGCAACATTAGTAACTTCCTCCTGGGGGATCCCGAGGCGTTCCAAGGCCAGTGAATCGATGTAACGCCTCCATCTGCGCCTTGGTCTGCCCCGGGGTCTCCTCCCAGTGGGACGTGGTCCTTGGTCTTCCCCGGGGTCTCCTCCCAGTGGGACGTGATCCTTGGTCTGCCCCGGGGTCTCCTCCCAGTGGGACGTGATCCTTGGTCTTCCCCGGGGTCTCCTCCCAGTGGGACGTGTATCGAGGACCTCCTTAGGGAGACGCTCGAGAGGCATCCTAACCAGATGCCCGAACCACCTACTGTAAGCTGGCTACTTTCCAGGCGAAATTGCAACGGCTCTACTCAGAGTCTCTCTCGCGTGACTGAACTTCTCACCCTATCTATAAGGGAAATGCCAGCCAATCGTCAGAGAAAACTCATTTTGGCCGCTTGTATTCGCAACCTTATTCTTTCGGTCATGACCCACGTACACTTCATGACCATAGGTGAGAGGTCATGACCCACGTCGTACACTTCATGACCATAGGTGAGAGTAGGAACCAAGATTGCTCGGTAGACAGAGAGCTTTGCCTTCTGGCTTTTTTTATCGCACGTGCGCGCACGCACGCACGCACGCACGCACGCACGCACGCACGCACGCACGCACGCACACTCTATAGTGAAACCACAGAATGCGGGACCCGTAAAATACGTGTTTGAATCCCAGACGCTCCGATGCGGACCCTGTAGTTTTACGTGATTTGCGTCTTTTTATTGATTACTTTCAATCACTTTTGTCCCCTCCCGGACAATACATCAACAGCCCTGATCCCTGCAACAACACCTCGTATCACGTGATCAACCGGAAACGAGAAATCAGAACCGGAAATCGGAAACGGAAATCGGCGAGGCGCTCATCATCATCAACATCATCATCAGGTAAGAAAAATATCGTGGATTGAGAAGGGCAGATGAAATGAAACGATGTAAAGACGTGTTGTGTCATTATTTATCTATCTACGTGTCTTTGCATTGCATATATATATATATATAATTTGACAGCTTTAGTTACTTTTGGATTATCATTGCAAAACGTTATACACTAACCACTATACAGCCCTATATGCATTTTGACCATTTGAAAATAGCTAATCTATACAAGCACCACATTTATGTATTCATTCATTCATTCATTCATTCATTCATTCATTCATTCATTCACAGTTCTATCTATATCTACCATGTGTCCTGGACTAAGTGTCTAAATTGTAAATTGTTGTCCCTGCAGAGCTGGCGGATTTGGAAAGAAACCACGTTGACAGAGCTGAACGTCCTCGCCCTGTCCTCCCTGGGGTCATCGTCAAGCCCAAGTTGGAGCTGTATTGGGACACTAGTGAGGTTCTTGCTAACCCGTTTTTCAACAAGACCATTATGGCCCGTGACCGTTTTTCACCATGGCCCGTGACCGTTTCTCAGCTCCTGCTCCGGTCCCGGTTCCTTCACTTCTCGGACAATGGGGCAGGTAACAAGGCAGACAAACTGCACAAGGGAAGGCCAGTGTTGGACTATCTGTTGGCCAAGCTCCAGGAGATGTGGACACCCTCAGAGAACATTTGCATAGACAAGGGAATGATGCTCTGGTGTGGGAGACTGGGCTCCAGAGTATATAGTGGACGGCTCACTGTATGCTTACTACAGTAACAAAAACAACTCTCTGTAACTGTATGATTACTGCAGTAAAATCCACTGATAATATGGGCATCACTGTAACTGTACAGTAACTATATGATTACTACAGTAAAATCCACTGATAATATTGCCGTCACAAATGCAGACCAAACTAAATAAAAGTTGTACATGATTTTCTGCCTCAGTCCGTTTATAGCTGTCAATAACTGGCGAACGGTAGATGGGATAAATGTAATTATTGATCTTATGAAAGCAGAGAGTCTGTTATATAGCATGTATATGTCGCTATAGGCCTTATTTTTTATCGACCTGAAGAACTCTTGTTTCATACATTTTGTGTTCTCTCTCACCTTTATTGGTGGGAGGCTCAAGCTGAATTCCAAAGCCAATTACTGATGAACGTTTGCTGTGGGCCTTGAAAAAGTATAGTCAGAATGAATCAATACCCTTAGCATCCATAACTTCCATTATTGAGAATCGGTCAGTGTGATTCAAGATTCAAGATGTTTATTATTGTAACACAGATTTACAAGTACATGCACTGTGAAAAACCTAGGTTGGGTGAAGCTCCACAATACACAAATAAAAACAGTAAATAAATAACGATTCTAGGCGTGCGTGCGTGCGCGCACGAGTGCGCGCGTGCGTGCGTGCGCATGCCTGTCTGGTAGGTGAGAACACGTGCGTGCGCGCATGCTTGAGTTTGTGACACAGTCTTTCAAAGCATATACCCACATCAGCAAACTCTGCTGTAGTGTGGGGTTGGAGGGGGAGGCTCATTTAATCAAGGAAAATATCCAATCCCCCATTAATTTAATTAATCCAATGCCAGAGAGAATCTGAAGGAAAGCTGCCTGCCCGTCGTGCGTGTGTGGAGAGTGTGTTGGAGACAGACAGACAGACAGACAGACAGACAGACAGACAGACAGACAGACAGACAGACAGACAGACAGACAGACAGACAGACAGACAGACAGACAGACAGACAGACAGACAGACAGACAGACAGAGGAATGGAGGAGGTGAGTGCAAAAGAAAGTGAGAGGGAGGGAAGTCTAGCTTACTGCATGGCAGACTGAGTGGGGATTCATCATCCTCACACCCTTAAGAAATCACACTGGACAAAAGAAGCTTCTCTCTTAAAAGAAAGGACTTTCCAGTGGTTTATAGGATTACATAATATAATTAGCAGTGCGTGTTTGATGCTGTTATTCAGCGGCTTTGTTCTGGTGTCTGCGCTCTGAAGACTCAATTTAGACTACTTTGCTCGCTCTGCGCACAAAGCACGGTGCAGTTTTCAGCACAGCATGCATCACAGATACCAAAACACACAGACACACGCACGCGCACACGCACACACGATTCAATTCAATTCAATTCAATTCAATTCAATTCAATTCAATTCAATTCAATTCAATTCAATTCAATTCAATTCAAAGGGCTTTATGAAGTACATCCACTTCCGTGGTGCTTTTTTTGGTGGTATTTTGGTGCTATTTTTTATGGAGGGACAGACAGTATGGCTGACAGGAAATGGGGAGAGAGATGAGGGGGATGACATGCAGTAAAGGCCGTCGGGATCGGGAGTCGAACCCGCGGCACACTGCCAGACTGGATTACCAGCCAAGGTGCCTGGACCGCTGAGCCACGGCCCAGGCCCCGTGGTGCTTTTAGCTGTAGAGCTGTGTCTGTGACATTTATTTACCTACCACCAACTTGTACAAACTAAACTCAGCGTCTGTCAACTTGATTTGGGGTTTCTAGGACAGTGGTTCTCAAAACTTTCTCATGTCAAGGACCCCCAAATTAAGAACAATACTTACTATATATGGTCTTTTGAATATAATTATGTAATATTATGACAAATGTAACTTATATTATGTTGTACAACATCCTTTGAAGGTTTAGGTCAGTCATAGGCTATGAAAACATATAGCTGGGTTAATTGACTGTTAATTGATTTCATGCCATGTGGTCCCAGCAAGCCAAATGACGTCATGATGCCGTTATGACGTCCTCCGGGGACGTTCAGGACTAGGCCAGATCACAGCCCATATGGGGATGATCTTTACGTTCAGGACTAGGCCAGATCACAGCCCATATGGGGATGATCTTTACGTTCAGGACTAGGCCAGATCACAGCCCATATGGGGATGATCTTTACGTTCAGGACTAGGCCAGATCACAGCCCATATGGGGATGATCTTTACGTTCAGGACTAGGCCAGATCACAGCCCATATGGGGATGATCTTTACGTTCAGGACTAGGCCAGATCACAGCCCATATGGGGATGATCTTTACGTTCAGGACTAGGCCAGATCACAGCCCATATGGGGATGATCTTTACGTTCAGGACTAGGCCAGATCACAGCCCATATGGGGATGATCTTTACGTTCAGGACTAGGCCAGATCACAGCCCATATGGGGATGATCTTTACGTTCAGGACTAGGCCAGATAACAGCCCATATGGGGATGATCTTTACGTTCAGGACTAGGCCAGATCACAGCCCATATGGGGATGATCTTTACGTTCAGGACTAGGCCAGATCACAGCCCATATGGGGATGATCTTTACGTTCAGGACTAGGCCAGATCACAGCCCATAACTAGACGTCAGGACGCATGCTGCAGAAACAACAAAAAGACTCAGGACACTTGAAAGGTTTCTGCGGCCACTTCAGATGAGGGGGTACCTGGAAAAATGTCTACCCCAAAAGGGGTACCTGGTTCAAAAAAGTTTGGGAACCTCTGACTTAAAGCATAATGACATGTTGAGGTTTTTGCCTTATATAGGTTGTTAATGGTATGGTCACATATAACTGGCCATAACTGGCTACTGAATTGGACACTGAAATGTGGCACTTCTGTCAGCCGCGTCTACATGTGCACCGGGTGACATTTTTGAGTGGTGCAACCACTCCCTTACGGAGCTATGTGTGTGGGTGGGTGGGTGGCTGGCTGGGTGGGTGTCTGGGTATGAGCACGAAAACAGCATGGTTGTTTTTCACCACCTGTGCGCAACAAACGCACACACAACACACACACACACACACACACACACACACACACACACACACACACACACACACACACACACACACACACACACGTATTAACTGTATATATGATGCTTTCGGGTGTGCCGGTACAGTACAGTACAGTACAGTACAGTACAGTACAGTACAGTACAGTACAGTACAGTACAGTACAGTACAGTACAGTACATTTCTCAACCGTTTCGGACGTGGGGCGGCATGCCGGAACCGGCCCGGCCCCCTGGGCGCGTTCCTGGGGGTCTGGAACTTTTAGTTTGCCATCAAGTGTTTTCAGTTTTCTATATTTTTGATTTCTTATTTTGATTTGTTTTTGAAGTCCTTCACTGTTTATGCTGCACTTGGTGGAAGATTCGATTGGGTAAAAATAAAACCCCCAAACTTTGCATCTCTGCATCTTTGCATCTCTGCATCTTTGCATCTCTGCATCTTTGCATCTCTGCATCTTTGCATCTCTGCACTCCAATGTTTGGAGCCGTGGCCGCTCGGAAAACTGTACACATTTTGTTCCTTTACACCATTGAAAGTCCAATGGTGTAACATTAGGAATCAAATATAACTTTTACGTTTTTTTGAACATGTATTTTTCTTTATGTCCCCTGGGCCCTGGAATCACCTCAAGGACCCCTGGAGGTCCCAGGACCCCAGTTTGAGAACCAATGCTCTAGGTCATTGGTTACAGGGGTATATTATAGCATCACAGTCAGTTGAACAGGTTTAACCCTATTTGACCTGAGATCAGATTCTAAAAAATGTC